>NC_137932.1:18298166-18898166 GCF_963969265.1 Rhamphochromis sp. 'chilingali' | reverse complement strand
CTGAAGGGAAAAAGAAGGAACACACACATGTAAAGGAAGCACTCAAAACGTGCGGCTATCCTAAATGGGCATTCTTAAAGTCAGCAAAGAGGCACAGAAAAGAAGACCAGACACCAGCGAGGGAGGATAAGAAGGGCAGACGCAACAACATTGTCATCCCCTATGTAGCCGGTGTATCAGAGAAACTCAGGAGAGTTTTCTCCAAGCATGACATCCCGGTGCATTTCAGACCCAGCAACACGCTCAGACAAAAACTGGTTCACCCGAAAGACAAAACTCCAAAACACAGACTTAACAATGTGGTCTATGCTGTACAGTGCAGCGAGGAATGCCCAGACCTCTACATTGGAGAGACCAAACAGCCACTTCACAAGCGCATGGCACAACATAGAAGAGCCACCTCCACAGGACAAGACTCAGCAGTCCATCTGCATCGAGGACAAAGGACACTCTTTCGAGGATGCCAATGTTCACATTTTGGACAGAGAGGACAGATGGTTTGAAAGAGGAGTGAAAGAAGCCATCTATGTCCACTGTGAGCGACCATCTTTGAAGAGAGGCGGTGGTTTACGACACCAACTCTCTGCCATCTATAATCCAGTTTTGAGATCCCTCCCCAGACGCCTTAACGCCCACTCACATCCTGGGCCATCTGATCTCAGGAAATCGCATGATAAGGTGGGGCCAGGTTTCACAATGAGCTCACCCGTAACCCTGGCTGATTGGGACCCACACCCAGTTTCACACCTTGGCTCATGTGATTAGAGGATCATCAGGGGGTCCTTTTATTAGGTATATATATATATATATATATATATATATTGTACTATTCTTAGAGTATTGTCTGTCTTGTTAATGTTGGTTTATGTTGGTTTACAATGGAGCACTGTAACAAAAAAATAATTTCCCCCAGGGATCAATAAAGTACTCTGATTCTGATTCTTTTGTCCCTCTGTGGGGGGAAACTCCCACTGGGTTTAAATCTGGGACTCCCCACCATTTGACCTTGGAACTGAAGAAGCTTCTCGGATGAGAGGTGAGACGTCTTCAAGCAATTTAAAGAAGTCCAGACGCTTTTCTTTGCAAGCTCCTTTGACTATATCGGTGAAACACTGTCAGAAATTATGAAATCTTTAGGACTAATAAATCGCCTCTGTCAGTGTGCCCCAGGCAGCTGTGGCTACAATATAGCTTGCCATCACCAGTGTGTGAATGTGTGCGTGAATGGGTGAATGACTGAATGTAGTGTGAAGCGCTTTGGGGTCCTTAGGGACTAAATAAAGCACTATATAAATGCAGGCCATTTACCATTTAATAATCAATAACTGGTGTTTGGTTACTGTTGCTTGTAGCACAACTTAAACTCAACTGGCTATTTTGTTAAAATTGCCCAGGTGACACAACTTTGGAAATAGTGATAATACTGCATGACAGTTGTGTCGAGTAGAAACTAATTCTGGGGCAGACTGTGGTGTGTAGCTCTTTTATATTAGACAACCACTGTTTTGTTGCCACCTTAGATGACCAAAATGACCAAAAACAATTACTAAATTTCTGAATTTACATTAATTAATTTATAGGATTTAAAATTTTGTTTATTGTTGTTTTCCTTTTCCATTTAATCAACTTTTTTAGCAGGTCCCCTTTGACTTTAAAACATTAAACTGGCCCTGGAAGCTTTTCTTTTACCAAAAGTAAATTGATTGTTGATGATACTAAGAAAATTATTACATTTAATCCTTTGAACAGTTGAAATTATTCTCATGGTGGCAAACACTAACTACTATGATAAAACTTTAGATGAATAATAAATACATGCAAATACAAAATCTAATACCTTTTAAATCAGAAATGTTGACAATAACAGCATTAATGTGTATGGTACCTGGAGTCTTGTCTTCTGTGTCCATCATTCATGAATCTGGTTGTTCCTCTGTGCTCTTCTCTATAAACCTAAAGACAAAATAATATTTACTTAATATAGAGCTATGAAAAATAATACTTTGACATTAATGAGTCAAATAGACAAACAATGCATACTTCACTGAGTTAACCCATATGGAAAAGAAATAGAACAAACTTATAAAAGACTTGCATAAGATTTGGCCTACTTCATATAGTGAATCATATAAGGCTTATATGATTTACTCATGTAACAGGCCACTTTCTCATTACTTTCATATAATGTTTTAGTAAGTATCCAAAACATACAAGTTTCATTTATATGATTTTTCAAGGGATCTTATATCTGTTTTCACTCTTGTATGCTTTTCATACAAGTTTCACACAAGACAGAACTTTATAAGATTTTTATATATCTTTTCCATATGGGAATACAAAGAACCATGATTTTCCCTTCTGTATATTCTCTTTCATCCTGGTCATAGGGTATCTAGAGTTGTTAAGTCTTTTTGATGATGTTGATCAAGGACACATTTGTGCAAAAAGAAAATTGTTAGAAAATGAAGTTTAGACTTACCTCTCATAGGTTACATGAAACTGTGGTATCTTTTGTCACGGTGGATGATAAGCGTGAACCCAGGCGCCGAGCTCTTGAAGATAAAGAGTGTGTCTATTATAAGTGGTGTCCTCCTCCCAGTGCTCAAAAGGTGCGTGATAGTATTCTGTTCTCCTCCCAGACGCTTCTCCCGTGCTCGTAATCCCACTCCCGGAATTACCCCTCCATATCTGTTCCTTATAAGATAAGATAAGAGATAAGATAAAACTTCATTAATCCCTCGGGTGTGTTCCTCTGGGAAATTCGGTTTCCAAGTAGCACAGCACCGAAAGAATTTACAAATAATAATAAAAAGTGAGTGAGTACATTTCAACATTATACCAGTGGTCTGATTGATGCCACAATGGAGCAAATCGAGCAAAGACTGATAAGTTCGCTGCAATTTCCAGTGTGTGGGGATCATTGGTCACCAACTGCATCACGTGCTACAACCCTGGTCTACATATCACCGTTGATGAACAGCTTTTCCCATCAAAGACTCGGTGCTGTTTCCTGCAGTTTAATGCAAGTAAACCTGACAAGTTTGGGATCAAGTTTTGGGTGGCTTGCGACATCCAAGTACATTTGCAATGTCTTCCCATATCTTGGCAAGGACCCCAATCGTCCCACTGGGGAGAGACTTTCTGAAAATGTAGTAATGAGGCTGATGGAACCATTCCTAGACAAGGGCAGAAATGTTACCACGGACAATTTTTTCACATCGCTTTCACTTGCGCAAAAACTTCTTAGACTGAAAACCACCATCCTCGGCACAGTCAACAAGATTCGCAGGGAAATTCCTCAATCCACTAGTGGATTGGCTAGTCATTCATATGTAAATGTGGTGGAGCTTGCAAGAGAGTTGGCTCACTCTCATGTAGCTGAGAAGAAGGCAAGAAAAGAACAGTTGCTTCGGACACAACCCTCCACACCTAGTCCTGGAAAAAGAGCCATGTGTCAGGTCAAACACAAATGCAAGAACAATCATGCCACTGTGCGATGTGTTCACTGCTACAGATACACATGTGGTAAATGCAGACTACAGATACCATGGCAGTGCCAGGATTGTGAGTGATTACTGAAAATGTTGAAATGTACTCACTCACTTTTTATTATTATTTGTAAATATGTGTACAAATGGTTGGTTTTTTGTACTGTTTTTATCAATAAATCTCAGCAACAAAGGACCTACACCCATGTGTGTTGATTTCTCCCTAAGATGGCAAACTGAAACACTCCAAGTTGGTGACTTTTGGAGATTTATTTCCCTGGATGATTGAGAATGCATCAAGATGAAACACAAAAGGAAGTTCACAGCTTTTAGCAGCTCCCCCACCCCCTCATCCACACACCCCCACTCCCCTCCCTCCAGAATTCCCAGCTAACAACCTAATTTACATATGAATGACTAGCCAATTTAGCTTCCACTTGGCTACCAGCCATTTGGCTGGTGGTGGGTTTTAAAGGTAGAAAGGTAGAAGCCTGGGACTCCTAGTGTTAAGACAGCAAAGAAAGAGAAGAGTGGCAACGGACCGGTAACCCATAACAACGCATGTAAACGCATGGCAACGGACAGTTAACCCATAACAACGCATGTAAACGCATGGCAACGGACAGTTAACCCATAACAACGCATGTAAACGCATGGCAACGGACAGTTAACGCATGGCAACGGACAGTTAACCCATGGCAACGGACCGGTAACCCATGGCAACGGACCGGTTACCATGGCAACGGACCGGTAACCCATGGCAACGGACAGTTAA
Source organism: Rhamphochromis sp. 'chilingali' (assembly GCF_963969265.1). NCBI lineage: Eukaryota > Metazoa > Chordata > Actinopteri > Cichliformes > Cichlidae > Rhamphochromis > Rhamphochromis sp. 'chilingali'. The sequence goes on along the minus strand of NC_137932.1, from coordinate 18,893,903 downwards.
CGAATAACAACGCATGTAAACGCATGGCAACGGACAGTTAACCCATAACAACGCATGTAAACGCATGGCAACGGACAGTTAACGCATGGCAACGGACAGTTAACCCATGGCAACGGTCATATAACCCATGGCAACGGACAGTTAACCCATAACAACGCATGTAAACGCATGGCAACGGACAGTTAACCCATAACAACACATGTAAACGCATGGCAACGGACAGTTAACGCATGGCAACGGTCAGGTAACCCATGGCAACGGACCGGTTACCATGGCAACGGACCGGTTGCCATGGCAACGGACCGGTAACCCATGGCAATGGACCGGTTACCATGGCAACGGACCGGTAACCCGTGGCAACGGACAGTTAACCCATAGAAACGCATGTAAACGCATGGCAACGGACAGATAACCCGTGGAAACGGACAGTTAACCCATAACAACGCATGTAAACGCATGGCAACGGACAGTTAACGCATGGCAACGGACAGTTAACCCATGGCAACGGACAGTTAACCCATAACAACGCATGTAAACGCATGGCAACGGACAGTTAACCCATAACAACACATGTAAACGCATGGCAACGGACAGTTAACGCATGGCAACGGTCAGGTTACCATGGCAACGGACCGGTTGCCATGGCAACGGACCGGTTACCATGGCAACGGACCAGTAACCCATGGCAACGGACAGTTAACCCATGGCAACGGACAGTTAACCCATAGCAACGCATGTAAACGCATGGCAACGGACAGTTAACGCATGGCAACGGACAGTTAACCCATGGCAACGGACAGTTAACCCATAACAACGCATGTAAACGCATGGCAACGGACAGTTAACGCATGGCAACGGACAGTTAACCCATGGCAACGGTCATATAACCCATGGCAACGGACAGTTAACCCATAACAACGCATGTAAACGCATGGCAACGGACAGTTAACCCATAACAACACATGTAAACCCATGGCAACGGTCAGGTAACCCATGGCAACGGACCGGTTACCATGGCAACGGACCGGTAACCCATGGCAACGGACCGGTTACCATGGCAACGGACCGGTAACCCATGGCAACGGACCGGTTACCATGGCAACGGACCGGTAACCCATGGCAACGGACAGTTAACCCATAACAACGCATGTAAACGCATGGCAACGGACAGTTAACCCATAACAACGCATGTAAACGCATGGCAACGGACAGTTAACGCATGGCAACGGACAGTTAACCCATGGCAACGGTCATATAACCCATGGCAACAGACAGTTAACCCATAACAACGCATGTAAACGCATGGCAACGGACAGTTAACCCATAACAACACATGTAAACGCATGGCAACGGACAGTTAACGCATGGCAACGGTCAGGTAACCCATGGCAACGGACCGGTTACCATGGCAACGGACCGGTTGCCATGGCAACGGACCGGTTACCATGGCAACGGACCGGTAACCCATGGCAACGGACCGGTTACCATGGCAACGGACCGGTAACCCGTGGCAACGGACAGTTAACCCATAGCAACGCATGTAAACGCATGGCAACGGACAGTTAACCCATGGAAACGGACAGTTAACCCATAACAACGCATGTAAACGCATGGCAACGGACAGTTAACCCATAACAACGCATGTAAACGCATGGCAACGGACAGTTAACCCATGGCAACGGACAGTTAACCCATAACAACACATGTAAATGCATGGCAACGGACAGTTAACCCATAACAACACATGTAAACGCATGGCAACGGACAGTTAACGCATGGCAACGGACAGTTAACCCATGGCAACGGTCAGGTAACCCATGGCAACGGACCGGTTACCATGGCAACGGACCGGTTACCATGGCAACGGACCGGTAACCCATGGCAACGGACAGTTAACCCATAACAACGCATGTAAACGCATGGCAACGGACAGATAACCCATGGCAACGGACAGTTAACCCATAACAACGCATGTAAACCCATGGCAACGGTCATATAACCCATGGCAACGGACAGTTAACCCATAACAACGCATGTAAACGCATGGCAACGGACAGTTAACCCATAACAACGCATGTAAACGCATGGCAACGGACAGTTAACGCATGGCAACGGACAGTTAACCCATGGCAACGGACCGGTAACCCATGGCAACGGACCGGTTACCATGGCAACGGACCGGTAACCCATGGCAACGGACAGTTAACCCATAACAACGCATGTAAACGCATGGCAACGGACAGTTAACCCATAACAACGCATGTAAACGCATGGCAACGGACAGTTAACGCATGGCAACGGACAGTTAACCCATGGCAACGGTCATATAACCCATGGCAACGGACAGTTAACCCATAACAACGCATGTAAACGCATGGCAACGGACAGTTAACCCATAACAACACATGTAAACGCATGGCAACGGACAGTTAACGCATGGCAACGGTCAGGTAACCCATGGCAACGGACCGGTTACCATGGCAACGGACCGGTTGCCATGGCAACGGACCGGTAACCCATGGCAACGGACCGGTTACCATGGCAACGGACCGGTAACCCGTGGCAACGGACAGTTAACCCATAGAAACGCATGTAAACGCATGGCAACGGACAGATAACCCGTGGAAACGGACAGTTAACCCATAACAACGCATGTAAACGCATGGCAACGGACAGTTAACGCATGGCAACGGACAGTTAACCCATGGCAACGGACAGTTAACCCATAACAACGCATGTAAACGCATGGCAACGGACAGTTAACCCATAACAACACATGTAAACGCATGGCAACGGACAGTTAACGCATGGCAACGGTCAGGTTACCATGGCAACGGACCGGTTGCCATGGCAACGGACCGGTTACCATGGCAACGGACCAGTAACCCATGGCAACGGACAGTTAACCCATGGCAACGGACAGTTAACCCATAGCAACGCATGTAAACGCATGGCAACGGACAGTTAACGCATGGCAACGGACAGTTAACCCATGGCAACGGACAGTTAACCCATAACAACGCATGTAAACGCATGGCAACGGACAGTTAACCCATAACAACGCATGTAAACGCATGGCAACGGACAGTTAACGCATGGCAACGGACAGTTAACCCATAACAACGCATGTAAACGCATGGCAACGGACAGTTAACCCATAACAACACATGTAAACCCATGGCAACGGTCAGGTAACCCATGGCAACGGACCGGTTACCATGGCAACGGACCGGTAACCCATGGCAACGGACCGGTTACCATGGCAACGGACCGGTAACCCATGGCAACGGACAGTTAACCCATAACAACGCATGTAAACGCATGGCAACGGACAGTTAACCCATAACAACGCATGTAAACGCATGGCAACGGACAGTTAACGCATGGCAACGGACAGTTAACCCATGGCAACGGTCATATAACCCATGGCAACAGACAGTTAACCCATAACAACGCATGTAAACGCATGGCAACGGACAGTTAACCCATAACAACACATGTAAACGCATGGCAACGGACAGTTAACGCATGGCAACGGTCAGGTAACCCATGGCAACGGACCGGTTACCATGGCAACGGACCGGTTGCCATGGCAACGGACCGGTTACCATGGCAACGGACCGGTAACCCATGGCAACGGACCGGTTACCATGGCAACGGACCGGTAACCCGTGGCAACGGACAGTTAACCCATAGCAACGCATGTAAACGCATGGCAACGGACAGTTAACCCATGGAAACGGACAGTTAACCCATAACAACGCATGTAAACGCATGGCAACGGACAGTTAACCCATAACAACGCATGTAAACGCATGGCAACGGACAGTTAACCCATGGCAACGGACAGTTAACCCATAACAACACATGTAAATGCATGGCAACGGACAGTTAACCCATAACAACACATGTAAACGCATGGCAACGGACAGTTAACGCATGGCAACGGACAGTTAACCCATGGCAACGGTCAGGTAACCCATGGCAACGGACCGGTTACCATGGCAACGGACCGGTTACCATGGCAACGGACCGGTAACCCATGGCAACGGACAGTTAACCCATAACAACGCATGTAAACGCATGGCAACGGACAGATAACCCATGGCAACGGACAGTTAACCCATAACAACGCATGTAAACCCATGGCAACGGTCATATAACCCATGGCAACGGACAGTTAACCCATAACAACGCATGTAAACGCATGGCAACGGACAGTTAACCCATAACAACGCATGTAAACGCATGGCAACGGACAGTTAACGCATGGCAACGGACAGTTAACCCATGGCAACGGACCGGTAACCCATGGCAACGGACCGGTTACCATGGCAACGGACCGGTAACCCATGGCAACGGACAGTTAACCCATAACAACGCATGTAAACGCATGGCAACGGACAGTTAACCCATAACAACGCATGTAAACGCATGGCAACGGACAGTTAACGCATGGCAACGGACAGTTAACCCATGGCAACGGTCATATAACCCATGGCAACGGACAGTTAACCCATAACAACGCATGTAAACGCATGGCAACGGACAGTTAACCCATAACAACACATGTAAACGCATGGCAACGGACAGTTAACGCATGGCAACGGTCAGGTAACCCATGGCAACGGACCGGTTACCATGGCAACGGACCGGTTGCCATGGCAACGGACCGGTAACCCATGGCAACGGACCGGTTACCATGGCAACGGACCGGTAACCCGTGGCAACGGACAGTTAACCCATAGAAACGCATGTAAACGCATGGCAACGGACAGATAACCCGTGGAAACGGACAGTTAACCCATAACAACGCATGTAAACGCATGGCAACGGACAGTTAACGCATGGCAACGGACAGTTAACCCATGGCAACGGACAGTTAACCCATAACAACGCATGTAAACGCATGGCAACGGACAGTTAACCCATAACAACACATGTAAACGCATGGCAACGGACAGTTAACGCATGGCAACGGTCAGGTTACCATGGCAACGGACCGGTTGCCATGGCAACGGACCGGTTACCATGGCAACGGACCAGTAACCCATGGCAACGGACAGTTAACCCATGGCAACGGACAGTTAACCCATAGCAACGCATGTTAACGCATGGCAACGGACAGTTAACCCATGGCAACGGACAGTTAACCCATAACAACGCATGTAAACGCATGGCAACGGACAGTTAACGCATGGCAACGGACAGTTAACCCATGGCAACGGTCATATAACCCATGGCAACGGACAGTTAACCCATAACAACGCATGTAAACGCATGGCAACGGACAGTTAACCCATAACAACACATGTAAACCCATGGCAACGGTCAGGTAACCCATGGCAACGGACCGGTTACCATGGCAACGGACCGGTAACCCATGGCAACGGACCGGTTACCATGGCAACGGACCGGTAACCCATGGCAACGGACCGGTTACCATGGCAACGGACCGGTAACCCATGGCAACGGACAGTTAACCCATAACAACGCATGTAAACGCATGGCAACGGACAGTTAACCCATAACAACGCATGTAAACGCATGGCAACGGACAGTTAACGCATGGCAACGGACAGTTAACCCATGGCAACGGTCATATAACCCATGGCAACGGACAGTTAACCCATAACAACGCATGTAAACGCATGGCAATGGACAGTTAACCCATAACAACACATGTAAACGCATGGCAACGGACAGTTAACGCATGGCAACGGTCAGGTAACCCATGGCAACGGACCGGTTACCATGGCAACGGACCGGTTGCCATGGCAACGGACCGGTAACCCATGGCAACGGACCGGTAACCCATGGCAACGGACCGGTTACCATGGCAACGGACCGGTAACCCGTGGCAACGGACAGTTAACCCATAGCAACGCATGTAAACGCATGGCAACGGACAGTTAACCCATGGAAACGGACAGTTAACCCATAACAACGCATGTAAACGCATGGCAACGGACAGTTAACCCATAACAACGCATGTAAACGCATGGCAACGGACAGTTAACCCATGGCAACGGACAGTTAACCCATAACAACACATGTAAATGCATGGCAACGGACAGTTAACCCATAACAACACATGTAAACGCATGGCAACGGACAGTTAACGCATGGCAACGGACAGTTAACCCATGGCAACGGTCAGGTAACCCATGGCAACGGACCGGTTACCATGGCAACGGACCGGTTACCATGGCAACGGACCGGTAACCCATGGCAACGGACAGTTAACCCATAACAACGCATGTAAACGCATGGCAACGGACAGATAACCCATGGCAACGGACAGTTAACCCATAACAACGCATGTAAACGCATGGCAACGGACAGTTAACGCATGGCAACGGACAGTTAATCCATAACAACGCATGTAAATGCATGGCAACGGACAGTTAACCCATAACAACACATGTAAACGCATGGCAACGGACAGTTAACGCATGGCAACGGACAGTTAACCCATGGCAACGGTCATATAACCCATGGCAACGGACAGTTAACCCATAACAACGCATGTAAACGCATGGCAACGGACAGTTAACCCATAACAACACATGTAAACGCATGGCAACGGACAGTTAACGCATGGCAACGGACAGTTAACCCATGGCAACGGTCAGGTAACCCATGGCAACGGACCGGTTACCATGGCAACGGACCGGTAACCCATGGCAACGGACCGGTTACCATCGCAACGGACCGGTAACCCATGGCAACGGACAGTTAACCCATAACAACGCATGTAAACGCATGGCAACGGACAGTTAACCCATAACAACGCATGTAAACGCATGGCAACGGACAGTTAACGCATGGCAACGGACAGTTAACCCATGGCAACGGTCATATAACCCATGGCAACGGACAGTTAACCCATAACAACGCATGTAAACGCATGGCAACGGACAGTTAACCCATAACAACACATGTAAACGCATGGCAACGGACAGTTAACGCATGGCAACGGACAGTTAACCCATGGCAACGGTCAGGTAACCCATGGCAACGGACCGGTTACCATGGCAACGGACCGGTAACCCATGGCAACGGACAGTTAACCCATGGCAACGGACAGTTAACCCATAACAACGCATGTAAACGCATGGCAACGGACAGTTAACCCATAACAACGCATGTAAACGCATGGCAACGGACAGTTAACCCATAACAACGCATGTAAACGCATGGCAACGGACAGTTAACACATGGCAACGGACAGTTAACCCATGGCAACGGTCATATAACCCATGGCAATGGACAGTTAACCCATAACAACGCATGTAAATGCATGGCAACGGACAGTTAACCCATAACAACACATGTAAACGCATGGCAACGGACAGTTAACGCATGGCAACGGACAGTTAACCCATGGCAACGGTCAGGTAACCCATGGCAACGGACCGGTTACCATGGCAACGGACCGGTAACCCATGGCAACGGACCGGTTACCATGGCAACGGACCGGTAACCCATGGCAACGGACAGTTAACCCATAACAACGCATGTAAACTCATGGCAACGGACAGTTAACGCATGGCAACGGACAGTTAACCCATGGCAACGGACAGTTAACCCATAACAACGCATGTAAACGCATGGCAACGGACAGTTAACCCATGGCAATGGACAGTTAACCCATAACAACGCATGTAAACGCATGTCAACGGACAGTTAACCCATAACAACGCATGTAAACGCATGGCAACGGACAGTTAACGCATGGCAACGGACAGTTAACCCATGGCAACGGACAGTTAATCCATAACAACGCATGTAAATGCATGGCAACGGACAGTTAACCCATAACAACACATGTAAACGCATGGCAACGGACAGTTAACGCATGGCAACGGACAGTTAACCCATGGCAACGGTCATATAACCCATGGCAACGGACAGTTAACCCATAACAACGCATGTAAACGCATGGCAACGGACAGTTAACCCATAACAACACATGTAAACGCATGGCAACGGACAGTTAACGCATGGCAACGGACAGTTAACCCATGGCAACGGTCAGGTAACCCATGGCAACAGACCGGTTACCATGGCAACGGACCGGTAACCCATGGCAACGGACCGGTTACCATGGCAACGGACCGGTAACCCATGGCAACGGACAGTTAACCCATAACAACGCATGTAAACGCATGGCAACGGACAGTTAACCCATAACAACGCATGTAAATGCATGGCAACGGACAGTTAACCCATAACAACACATGTAAACGCATGGCAACGGACAGTTAACGCATGGCAACGGACAGTTAACCCATGGCAACGGTCATATAACCCATGGCAACGGACAGTTAACCCATAACAACGCATGTAAACGCATGGCAACGGACAGTTAACCCATAACAACACATGTAAACGCATGGCAACGGACAGTTAACGCATGGCAACGGACAGTTAACCCATGGCAACGGTCAGGTAACCCATGGCAACGGACCGGTTACCATGGCAACGGACCGGTAACCCATGGCAACGGACCGGTTACCATGGCAACGGACCGGTAACCCATGGCAACGGACAGTTAACCCATAACAACGCATGTAAACGCATGGCAACGGACAGTTAACCCATAACAACGCATGTAAATGCATGGCAACGGACAGTTAACCCATAACAACACATGTAAACGCATGGCAACGGACAGTTAACGCATGGCAACGGACAGTTAACCCATGGCAACGGTCATATAACCCATGGCAACGGACAGTTAACCCATAACAACGCATGTAAACGCATGGCAACGGACAGTTAACCCATAACAACACATGTAAACGCATGGCAACGGACAGTTAACGCATGGCAACGGACAGTTAACCCATGGCAACGGTCAGGTAACCCATGGCAACGGACCGGTTACCATGGCAACGGACCGGTAACCCATGGCAACGGACCGGTTACCATGGCAACGGACCGGTAACCCATGGCAACGGACAATTAACCCATAACAACGCATGTAAACGCATGGCAACGGACAGTTAACCCATAACAACGCATGTAAATGCATGGCAACGGACAGTTAACGCATAACAACACATGTAAACGCATGGCAACGGACAGTTAACGCATGGCAACGGACAGTTAACCCATGGCAACGGTCATATAACCCATGGCAACGGACAGTTAACCCATAACAACGCATGTAAACGCATGGCAACGGACAGTTAACCCATAACAACACATGTAAACGCATGGCAACGGACAGTTAACGCATGGCAACGGACAGTTAACCCATGGCAACGGTCAGGTAACCCATGGCAACGGACCGGTTACCATGGCAACGGACCGGTAACCCATGGCAACGGACCGGTTACCATGGCAACGGACCGGTAACCCATGGCAACGGACAGTTAACCCATAACAACGCATGTAAACGCATGGCAACGGACAGTTAACCCATAACAACGCATGTAAATGCATGGCAACGGACAGTTAACCCATAACAACACATGTAAACGCATGGCAACGGACAGTTAACGCATGGCAACGGACAGTTAACCCATGGCAACGGTCATATAACCCATGGCAACGGACAGTTAACCCATAACAACGCATGTAAACGCATGGCAACGGACAGTTAACCCATAACAACACATGTAAACGCATGGCAACGGACAGTTAACGCATGGCAACGGACAGTTAACCCATGGCAACGGTCAGGTAACCCATGGCAACGGACCGGTTACCATGGCAACGGACCGGTAACCCATGGCAACGGACCGGTTACCATGGCAACGGACCGGTAACCCATGGCAACGGACAGTTAACCCATAACAACGCATGTAAACGCATGGCAACGGACAGTTAACCCATAACAACGCATGTAAACGCATGGCAACGGACAGTTAACGCATGGCAACGGACAGTTAACCCATGGCAACGGTCATATAACCCATGGCAACGGACAGTTAACCCATAACAACGCATGTAAACGCATGGCAACGGACAGTTAACCCATAACAACACATGTAAACGCATGGCAACGGACAGTTAACGCATGGCAACGGACAGTTAACCCATGGCAACGGTCAGGTAACCCATGGCAACGGACCGGTTACCATGGCAACGGACCGGTAACCCATAGCAACGGACCGGTAACCCATGGCAACGGACAGTTAACCCATAACAACGCATGTAAACGCATGGCAACGGACAGTTAACCCATAACAACGCATGTAAACGCATGGCAACGGACAGTTAACGCATGGCAACGGACAGTTAACCCATGGCAACGGACAGTTAACCCATAACAACGCATGTAAACGCATGGCAACGGACAGTTAACCCATAACAACACATGTAAACGCATGGCAACGGACAGTTAACGCATGGCAACGGACAGTTAACCCATGGCAACGGTCAGGTAACCCAGAACGATCTGACCAGTCATGGACCCAGCAGACTCGGCTCTCACTGAGTGTCTGGAGGAGATGGCTTGGATCCAAGCGATCCTCAACCGCGTCCTCACGGCACCCGATTTGAAGAGCAAGCTTGTAATGGTGAACGTCACTGAGGCTATTATGAAGAGGGCCCAGGAACTGTCGAGTCATGTAATGGCTTCCAGCACCTCCCAGTCACAGCAACCCCACAACCAGTCATCTCCATCGCTGCCTCTCGAGCCTGAGTGTGTCCGTGTCGGCTTGCTGAGATTTGCCACAGCGCCCCTCCCTTCAGTGCCGGCACTGCCCCCCAGCTCGCCAGTTTCCTCTTCGCCATCACGGATTAGTCACTCACCCTCACAGTCTCATTCAGATTTCACATCTCCAGCCTCATTTCTGGCGAGGTTGTGGTCAGAGGATGAGGAGCCAGACCCCACAATTAGCCCTGGTTCAGTCACAACTGCTTCTAGAAAAAAAGTGGCGTTCACGTCATCAACGTACCTCACAAAGGTTTGAAGTGAGTGACTATATTTTGGCTCCTCATGTTTTTTCCAAGGTGAATATTAAAACTAACACTGCCTTACCAGTTCATGGGCCCGGCTATAAAAAGACTGTTTATGATTTTGAAATGACTAAGACTGAGAATTTTTCGGCCAAGTCTTCCACGGACCATCTTATCCCTTTGCAAAATTGTCTAGCTTCTCTGTGCATTGATCATGCCACGAACTATGCTTCCAAGAAGCCAAATTATAAGACTGTTTGCACTGGAAATGCTAGCCATGAGGCTCAGCTAAGCCGCTGTGGGACTGTTATCCAGGCCAGGTTGGAGCCAGGGGCTTAGTTGGAGTTTGTGCAGCCTTTTCCAGTGTCAGCTGGAGAGCCCGAGGAGCCCGTCCAGCCTCATGCCTCGTCAGCTGGAGGGCCCGAGGAGCCCGTCTAGCCTCATGCCACGCCAGCTGGAGGTTTAGCCGAGCCCATCCAGCATTCTGCAACATCTGCTGCAGCGCCACCACCTGGTCCACCACCTGCAGCCGCCATGCTGCCACCTGGTCTCGACGCGACCCAGCCAGAGGTCGTCGCCACGCCTGGTCTCGACGCGACCCAGCCAGAGGACAATGCCTCGCCTGGCCCTGCCACGCCTCAGCCTGGTCTCCTTCCACGTGCCAAGCCAAGTCCAGCACAGCTGTTTCCGGAGCCTGTCAAAACAGTCTGTCGACGGAAACCAACCAAACCATCCAAGGACTATCGTCCACGCCGTTGACCACCAGCCAGTTCTCGTCCACGTCGTCGACCACCTGCCAAGCCACCTGACGGCCAAGCTGCCCGATGGCCTTTGTATGTGCCCACACTGCCGTCGACCGCCAGCCAAGCCCCCTGACCATCTTCGTACGTGCCCAAGTTGCCGCCGGCAGCCAACCAAGCTCTCCAAGTGTGGTCAGCCACTCCCGTTTTCCACGTTGTCGGCCTCCTGACCTGCTCCGTCGCCACCGTTGGACTCGTGGCCGGCCCCCTGAACCCTTGAACTATGGACTACTGAACCGTTGGCCTCCTGGTCGGCCACCTGAACTGTGCAAACTCTTGTGCTGATGTCGTCCTTGTCGGCCCCCTGAACTAATGACCTATGGACTGTTGTGCCGCCGACGTCTGGGTCGGCCTCCTGAAACTTTGAGTATTTGACTTTTTGCCTTGTCTCCCAGGGTTGTGTTATTTGGTCTCATGTATTTGTGTTTTGGGTTCCACTTGAAATTTTTGTTTGTTTTGTTTGTTTGTTTGTGTAGAAAACCCCTGTGATTTGTGTATATAGACTGTTCCACGGACCCCCTCTAACCACTGCTAAGATGGTACATTCCTCCCATCCTTTGTTTGTGTTTGCGCTGGTTCACTGTGATAGCGCTGGTGGAGCTGGGCTGTTGTACTGAACATGTGTCGTGCGTGTGCGTGAATGATAAGTAAGTGCCTTGTATTTTTTTGTTCTATGGTTGTAACTTATCATACACTTGCCTATGTACATTGTGTGATGCCTTTATAGAGTTTTCCAGCGGTTTGTGTAGCCACGAGACACTGTATATTCACGCTGATTTGACCAAAATGGCGCTACCCTTGTGAAGTGAGCTGCCCAAAGTAAAGATGGAGTCTATCCCTGTGCAGCAGCCCATTTGTGTCCACCAGGGGGTGGTGTTTAGTCATTTCTGTTCAACCCTTTCTGTATTATTTAGACCAGTTTGGTTGACTTTAATTGTTTGCTAATTGTAATTTCTGTTATTTTACAGAACCACACACACATACATATACTCACACGAATTCACTTCTGGAGATGTTTGGATTAAAGGAACCCTAATTCTCATTGCTGTGGACCCTCTCTTTCATCATATAAGTCACCTGTGCCTTCTGACCGAGGATAGGAAAATCCTGCTGTAATTTGCCAGTTTATTAAGCACACACATGTCCAGTTCAGTTTGTTTTTAATTTTTTCCTGGTTTCATTTTGTATTTGTCTCATTTTAGATTTGTGATTAGTTTGTGTCATTCCTATTTAGCTTTAGTTAAGGAAAGGCAGTTATTATTTATTGTTTCCTTGGTTTCTATGTTTGAGTTCTTGTATCGTTCATCACGTATTAGGTCTGTTAAGCTTGTGTTGTCATGTCTAGTTTCAGTGTTTCCTGTTTTATTTTGAAGGAGTCGTGTGTTCTTTGTTCATTGTATTTAGTTTCACTTCCCCTGTCCTGTCATTAGGTTCATGTCAGTCAGCTGTTCCTCCATGTGTTCCCACTTCCCCTAATCACCTCCTGTGTATTTAAGTTCTCTGTTTTCAGTGTGTCATTGTCAGATCGTCTGCTTTGTTTGCAAGCCAAGTTTCCTCATGTCAAGTCCATGGTCTTGTTGTAGGTTTTTAGTTAATTTAGCTCACCCAGTTTAGTTTATTGTTAGCCTTGCCTTTTGCCTACAGTTATTTTGCCAGCCTCAATAAACGGCTCGTTTTCTGTTATTCAAGTCATGTTTCACATTTTGTTTTCGTCTGCATTTGGGTCCAACCTTCACTCTACACACAGTCAGCCCTGCTGATTGTGACAAACCTTTTGATGACTTAGACTGATTGTTCACTATGAGACTTGTTCTGTTCTTTTCTCATCAGTTTCTTCCCACAGCGATAGTAAGAGCTGAACAAACAGTTTCACTCCCTACCGGGAAAAGGAGCTGCCTCCCACAAACCGCACACGCACACACATACACAACCACATTTAAGATGGCGCCGGTGAGGTCGGCTGCCGTCACGACTGCTCCGACCACTTTTTCTTTGTCTTTGTTTTTTAAGTTAGTTTTCAGCGTTTCTAAATCGGCAAAATCATCACCATTGGGTACATTAGGTATGACAGTGACACTCTTGTTTCTATTGGTATACAATGTACTCACAATTCGAAGTTTTTAACTCCGGATCCGAGCTGGCCGAGTGAGATCTCGAGGGAGAACAAAGGGAAGCGGCGGCGGCCTAGAGGGAAGCGAGCCGGCGTCAGGAACAGGCTGAGAGCTCGTGCACACCGCACACCTCTGCCTAGCATCCTGCTCGCCAACGTCCAGTCACTGGAGAACAAGCTTGACGACCTCAGGGCCAGGATAAAGTTCCAGAGAGACATTCGGGACTGCAATCTCCTCTGCTTCACCGAGACATGGCTGAACCCAGCGGTGCCGGACCACGCCATCCAGCCGGCCGAGTTCTTCTCGGTTCACCGCATGGACAGGACACGGGACTCGGGGAAGTCAAGGGGAGGCGGCGTGTGTTTAATGGTGAACAACAACTGGTGCAACAGTGCGAACGTTGTTCCTCTCACACGCTCCTGCACACCAAATCTGGAACTACTGTCCATCATGTGTCGTCCTTTTTATCTACCTCGGGAATTTACATCGGTCATTGTAAGTGCCGTTTATATTCCACCACAAGCGGACACGGTCACCGCCTTATGCGAGCTGCATGAGGCACTCACACAGCACCAGACACAACACCGGGACGCTGAAAGAAAAACTAACACAAGTCCCAGTTTTGAAATATTACAGCCCTGAAGAAGAGCTGACGCTGCAGTGTGATGCCAGCGAGACAGGACTGGGAGCAGCTCTGACTCAACATGGAAAATCAGTGGCATTTGCAAGTCGTGCATTGACGCTCACTGAACAAGGTTATGCACAAATTGAAAAGGAATGCTTAGCTATTGTGTTTGGGATGGAGAAATTCCACCAATATACATATGGTCGTCTTGTGAGAGTGCAATCAGACCACAAGCCACTCGAGAACATTATTAAAAAGCCACTGTTACATGCACCTAAGAGACTGCAAAGGATGCTATTAAGGCTGCAAAAATATGATATAACCATAACATATGTTCCAGGCCGTTTCATGCTACTTGCTGATACGCTGAGTAGGGCCTACCTGCAGGATAGCATCAAAAGCCAGACGGAGTTGGAGACAGAATGTGTCAACATGGTGGACTATGTACCTGTTTCAACAGAAAGCATGGACAGAATACGAGCAGGGACGAGAACCGACCACACACTACAAACGCTGATAAAAGCAATACAAAAGGGGTGGCCGGCCTGTAAGAAAGATGTACCTGTTGAAATAACCCAGTTCCAATCTTTGCAGGATGAACTGAGCACACAGGATGGATTGGTCTTCAAGGGAGAGAGAGTGGTGATTCCAGAAGCACTACAGGCAGATATAACCCAGCGAATTCACTCAACACACATCGGCACAGAAGGGTGCCTCAGGAGAGCTAGAGACTGCGTCTACTGGCACGGTATGAACGACCACATCAAAAAGTACATCGCTACATGTGACATATGTCGGTCTGTGGATGCAAAACAACAGAAAGAGACACTAAAACCACACGAGCCGACCACTAGACCATGGACCAAAGTGGGGACAGATTTATTCAACTTTGAGGGTAGGGACTACCTAATAACTGTTGATTATTACTCCAACTTTTGGGAGATAGATTATCTACCTGATACCAAGTCGAGTACTGTGATTAGGAAACTAAAGGCTCATTTCGCACGTCAGGGAATCCCAAATATTGTTTTTTCTGACAACGGGCCCCAGTACAGCTCAACAGAGTTTGCCAACTTCAGCCGGAAATGGGAATTTCGACACCATACCTCATCACCTGGCTATCCGCAGAGCAACGGCAAAGCTGAGTCTGCCGTTAAAACTGCCAAACGACTCATGAAAAAGGCGAAATTGGCTGGACAGGATCCATATTTGGCCTTATTGGACCACAGAAACACCCCAACACAAGGTTTAACTACCAGCCCTGCACAGAGACTGTTAAGCAGGAGGACGAGGACACTTCTCCCAATAGGAGACAGATTGTTGCAACCCACAGTGACTGACAACAAGTTAGCACTGATGAAAAACAGAGAGAGACAAACAAAGTACTACAACAAGACAGCGAAGGACATGGACACATTAAACCCAGGGGACTTGGTGCGAGTCCAACCTTTTGAACCACACAACTTATGGACCAAGGCTAGAGTGTGTAACACTCTGGGAAACAGATCCTATGATGTGGAGTTGGACAACGGCAGAGTCCTCAGAAGGAATCGTCGCCATCTGAGGCGAGCTACGGAGGTCAAAAAAGACATGTCAGCACATCTCCAGCCTGAGGGGCAGAACATTACTGTGCCGACAAAGAGCAAAGAGAACACACAAAACAGCACTACCAGGTCAGGACGGGTAGTACAACAACCTGGATATTTGAAGGACTATGTATGCAATTAAGGGGTAATCTGTGAGTTATACGCTGTAATTTGTTTACTTGTCAGAGGAAAGACAAAAGAAAAAAAAATCTGTGACGACATTTGAGTTATATGTTGTGATTTGTTTACTGGTTAGAGAACAGAGCAGAACATCTGTGATAATATTTTGAGTTATGGCTTTGTGATCTGTTTACTTGTTTGGAAGAAAAAAAAATAAAAATAAAGAAATGAGAAACAAAACGGAAAAAATGAATAAAAGTAATACTAAAGGAAAATAGAAAGAAAGCTAAAAAAGTAAGTGGAAGAAAGAATTTTTATTTTTGAAGAAAATTGTGTCTAACAAAGAAATGTCATGTCTAAGTTTTGTTCCAGTTGCAAATTGAGTTCTCAACTTATGAATAGTTCATTGTCTTTGTAAAAGAAAAGGGATGTAGCAATGGGAATTGCATTTACCTGTGTGTTCCACCCGGGGTCTTGAGAGTGTAACACCGGAAGGTGAGAACCGGAGACTCATGACTGTTTATTAAGAGTTTAATAAAAGTTTACCTCGGAGGAGGGAAAGTTCAACCGAGCATCTTGTGAAGTTTATAGAGAGAACAAGATGAAACAATCTTTGTCCATGAGATGCAGAGAAGTTAGAAGACAAAAAGAGGGACATAAATGGGAAAGTTTGTTTTTGACCGTTCTTCCAGAAGAATTTATGAGTTCAGACACTGACGTTGGACGAGAAGGCCCGGCTTGCAGTCTCCAATCTAGTTCATCCCAAAGGAGCTCTGTGTGGTTGAGGTCAGGACTCTTTGCAGGCTAGTCAAATTCTTTAACACCAATCTCACTTATGCCATGGCTTGGCTTTGTGTACTCATGTATAGTCTTGTTGGTACAGAAAGGGCAGTGTGCCCATTGGTGATGGGTTTTAGGTTTTTTTTTGTTGTTTCTTCTTCTATCTTCTATCTGACATAGCAATTTATACTGTATTGAAATTTTCCCAAATATAGTACTAAAACGTGGTACATTCATATGTATTATTGCTCTTTTGTTTCTCCAGGTTATGTGAGCCTGCAGGTACAGTGGGGCAAAACAGTATTTAGTCAGCCACCGATTGTGCAAGTTCCCCCACTTAAAATGATGACAGAGGTCAGTAATTTGCACCAGAGGTACACTTCAACTGTGAGAGACAGAATGTGAAAAAAAAATAAATCCATGAATCCACATGGTAGGATTTGTAAAGAATTTATTCGTAAATCAGGGTGGAAAATAAGTATTTGGTCAATAACAAAAATACAACTCAATACTTTGTAACATAACCTTTGTTGGCAATAACAGAGGTCAAACGTTTACTATAGGTCTTTACCAGGTTTGCACACACAGTATCTGGTATTTTGGCCCATTCCTCCATGCAGATCTTCTCGAGAGCAGTGATGTTTTGGGGCTGTCGCCGAGCAACACGGACTTTCAACTCCCGCCACAGATTTTCTATGGGGTTGAGGTCTGGAGACTGGCTAGGCCACTCCAGGACTTTCAAATGCTTCTTACGGAGCCACTCCTTTGTTGCCCGGGCGGTGTGTTTTGGATCATTGTCATGTTGGAAGACCCAGCCTCGTTTCATCTTCAAAGTTCTCACTGATGGAAGGAGGTTTTGGCTCAGAATCTCACGATACATGGCCCCATTCATTCTGTCCTTAACACGGATCAGTCGTCCTGTCCCCTTGGCAGAAAAACAGCCCCATAGCATGATGTTCCCACCCCCATGCTTCACAGCAGGTATGGTGTTCTTGGGATGCAACTCAGTATTCTTCTTCCTCCAAACACGACGAGTTGAGTTTATACCAAAAAGTTCTACTTTGGTTTCATCTGACCACATGACATTCTCCCAATCCTCTGCTGTATCATCCATGTGCTCTCTGGCAAACTTCAGATGGGCCTGGACATGCACTGGCTTCAGCAGCGGAACACGTCTGGCACTGCGGGATTTGATTCCCTGCCGTTGTAGTGTGTTACTGATGGTGACCTTTGTTACTTTGGTCCCAGCTCTCTGCAGGTCATTCACCAGGTCCCCCCGTGTGGTTCTGGGATCTTTGCTCACCGTTCTCATGATCATTTTGACCCCACGGGATGAGATCTTGCGTGGAGCCCCAGATCGAGGGAGATTATCAGTGGTCTTGTATGTCTTCCATTTTCTGATGATTGCTCCCACAGTTGATTTTTTCACACCAAGCTGCTTGCCTATTGTAGATTCACTCTTCCCAGTCTGGTGCAGGTCTACAATACTTTTCCTGGTGTCCTTCGAAAGCTCTTTGGTCTTGGCCATGGCGGAGTTTGGAGTCTGACTGTTTGAGTCTGTGGACAGGTGTCTTTTATACAGATGATGAGTTCAAACAGGTGCCATTCATACAGGTAACGAGTGGGGGACAGAAAAGCTTCTTACAGAAGACGTTACAGGTCTGTGAGAGCCAGAGATTTTCCTTGTTTGAGGTGACCAAATACTTATTTTCCACCCTAATTTATGAATAAATTCTTTACAAATCCTACCATGTGGATTCATGGATTTTTTTTTCACATTCTGTCTCTCACAGTTGAAGTGTACCTCTGGTGCAAATTATTGACCTCTGTCATCATTTTAAGTGGGGGAACTTGCACAATCGGTGGCTGACTAAATACTTTTTTGCCCCACTGTAGGTATTAATGCCAACCACATTAACGGCTATATTTTTACAGAAATTTGTACATGTTCTGGACACTTGGGTGAAGACAGACCCTGAGCTGTCAACTGAACACCACCTAGGCAAGGCAAGGCAAGGCAAATTTATTTGTATAGCACAATTCAACAACAAGGTGATTCAAAGTGCTTTACAGAGACATTAGAAACAAAAACAAATAAAAAGCATGATTTAAAATTGATTAAAACAAGCAAACAAACTAACTAATTAACAAACAAACAAACAAACAAACAAACAAACAAACAAAACAGTATATAAAATCAAAACAGATAAAATCAGAACAGTAGATAAAATCAGTAGTTAATGTAAGTTTTGAAATTTAAGCTTAAAAGTGTGGATTTGGTGTTTTATTCAAATGCAGCTGAAAACAGGTGAGTCTTCAACCTGGATTTAAATAAACTGAGTGTTTCAGCTGATCTGAGGCTTTCTGGGAGTTTGTTCCAGATATATGGAGCATAAAAGCTGAATGCAGCTTCTCCGTGTCTGGTTCTGACTCTGGGAACTGATAAAAGACCGGATCCAGATGACCTGAGGGATCTGGAAGGTTCATACTGGGTCAGGAGGTCACTGATGTATTTTGGTCCTAAACCATTCAGAGCTTTATAGACCAGCATCAGAACTTTAAAGTCTATCCTCTGACGGACAGGCAGCCAGTGTAAAGACCTCAGAGCTGGACTGATGTGGTCCACTTTTTTGGTCTTAGTGAGGACTCGAGCAGCAGAGTTCTGAATGAGCTGTAGTTGTCTGACTTATTTTTTAGGTAGAACTGTAAAAGTTGTTGTTACAGTAATCAAGCCTACTAAAGATGAATGCATGGACTAGGTTTTCCAGGTCCTGTTGAGACATCAGATCTTTTATCCTTGATATATTCTTGAGGTGATAGTAAGCTGACTTTGTTATTGTCTTAATGTGTTTATCTAAGTTTAGGTCTGCATCCATCACTACACCCAAATTTCTCGCCTGGTCTGTGGTTTTTAGGTGTATAGATTGAAGTTCTCTGGTGACCTGTAATCGTTTTTCTTTGGCTCCAAAGACTATTACTTCAGTTTTGGTTTTGTTTAGCTGGAGAAAATTGTGGCACAACCAGTCATTAATTTCCTTAATGCATTTACCAAGAGCCTGTACAGGGCCTCGGTCTCCTGGTGACATTGTGATATATATTTGTGTGTCATCTGCATAGCTATGATAGTTTATTTTGTTGTTCTTTATAATCTGTGCCAGTGGGAGCATGTAAATGTTAAACAGAGGGGGTCCCAAGATGGAACCTTGGGGAACTCCACATGTGATACTTGTCTGCTCAGATGTGAAGTTACCTATTGATACAAAGTATTTCCTGTTTTCTAAGTATGTTTTGAACCAGTTTAGTACAGTTCCTGAAAGACCTGCCCAGTTCTCCAGTCGTTTGAGTAATATGTTGTGGTCAACTGTATCAAATGCTGCACTGAGATCCAGTAAAACTAAGACTGACATTTTTCCACTATCTGTATTCAGACATATGTCATTAAACACTTTGGTCAGGGCGGTTTCAGTGCTGTGGTTCTGTCTAAAACCTGACTGGAAGGCATCATAGCAGTTATTCTGTTTTAAGAAGTAACTGAGCTGTTGAGAAACTGCTTTTTCAATGATCTTACTTAAAAACGGGAGATTTGAGATCGGCCTGTAGTTGTTCATTTGTGTCTTGTCAAGCTTGTCCTTTTTCAGTATAGGTTTAATTACAGCAGTTTTTAGTGATTCTGGAAACACACCTGATAATAAAGAAAAGTTGACGATCTGTAACAGGTCTGACTCTAAAGTCTTTGAGACCTTTTTGAAAAAACTTGTTGGCAGGACATCTAAACAGCAGGAGGAGGAGTTCAGTTGACCTAAGATGTCCTCCAGGTCTTTGCTGTTAATAGGGTGAAACTGTTTGGTGGTGTTTAAACAGTTTTTTGGTGGACACAGTACATATCCTGGATCTGCTGTTGATGTACCAATTGCTTGTCTAATTTTTTGGATTTTTTCTGTGAAGAATTTGGCAAAGTCATTGCAGGCCATGGTCGAATGAAGTTCAGCTGCCACTGACACAGGAGGGTTTGTTAGCCTGTCAACTGTAGAAAATAAGACCCGAGCATTATGACTGTTTTTGGTGATGATGTCAGAGAAGTAGGACCTCCTTGCACTCCTCAGTTGTAAATTTTAATTGTGAAGTTTCTCTTTATAGATGTCATAATGAACCTGGAGGTTTGTTTTTCTCCATCTGCGCTCAGCTTTCCTACACTCTCTTTTTTCATTTTTCACCAGTGTGGAGTTTCTCCATGGAGACTTCTTCTTCCAGAGATAACCTTCACCTTAATGGGAGCAATAGTGTCCATTACATTTAACATGTTAGCATTGAAGCTATTGACGAGCTCATTGACTGAACCCCTGGACAGGTCAGGTGTTAATGGGAAGACCTGGTTAAAGATCTCACTACTGTCTTCAGTTATACACCGTTTTGTGATCACTGCTGTTGATATATTTGTGTGGGCTGAGATTTTACTTTCAAAGAAAACACAGTAATGGTCAGACAGGCCCACATCAGACACAGTAACCTTTGAAATGCTTAGGCCTTTGGAGATCAGTAGGTCAAGAGTGTGTCCTCTATTATGCGTGGCCTCTGTTACATGCTGAGTCAGCCCAAAGTTGCCCAGAGTGTTACTCAGGTCTTTAGTCCCTTTGTCCTGAGGGTTGTCCACATGAATGTTAAAATCCCCAACAATAATTACACAGTCAAAATCAACACAGATCACAGACAGCAGTTCACTGAGGTCATTAAAAAAGTCTGTGCAGTATTTGGGAGGCCTGTAAACATTAAGAAACACAACTTTGGATGGGGCCTTCAGCTGTAAAGCCACATATTCAAAAGACTGAAAACTTCCAGGAGATAGCTGCTTACATTGAAATGATTCATTAAATAAGACAGCAACCCCTCCTCCTCTCCTGCTCACCCTGGCCTCACTGATAAAACTGTAGTTAGGAGGGGTCGTCTCGATGAGAACAGCTCCACTGTTACTTACAATCATCCAGCTCACTCACCTAGTGGTGAGCAGGGCTGGACTGGAACAAATAATCGGCATTGCCATGTAGACTAGAGACCGGCCCACCAGGTATTATAGGAAAGGCCATAAAGCCTTTGAATGAAAACAAACGCTGTTGTGACAGTGATGTACACTGTCATGTTGGTATATATGTGATCTCTATACATTTTACATCAGATAAAAACTTTGGTTGTAAGATTCAGATAATTATTTATTAAAAACTAGATATTTTAAATGAGAATAAGAAAGAAAAGTATTTCTTTGTGCCCCCCTTTCCCTGTTAATTTGCTAAATCCGCCCCTGCACAGTTACCAGCTGTCAGCTACCTAAAAAAGGATCCTGGTGTTATTTGTGTCTCAGAAACAGTTCTTAACTTCCCTTAAACTCATTCATGTCACCTAAAAGGTAAACCTGTTTTTCCATCACCTGTTCAGCTCTGATGATTCAGTAAAGACATCTCCTGGTTTCATCTTCATGTTTCCCTCTCACCACATATCCAAACCGATATCATGACCAGCAGCTTTATAGCTGTGGCTCCAACAAACATCAGCTGATACTAGAAATTAATATTAAATACATTCTAACAACAGCTGATCAAGCTTAAACATGCTGCTGTTGTTTAGCACGACATCGGCTGGTTTCTTCTTTCTGGCGCAAAGTGGGCGATAAACAAACAAGAGAGAAATGCCGATCAGCTGATCATTGATCAGTTTCATGATCAAAGGAGCAACAGGAGAGGAAGGGGAGAGAATGAAAGAAGAAGAGGCAGCTGACAGCGTAAAGACGCAGAATAAATCCAGCTTTGTGTCTTTTTCCATTCTAGCTGAAGTCCGGGACAAACTGTGTTCCTTTTCAGCTCAATAAGAAACACGTAATATTTTCTCCGAATGCGGGACAATTCCGTTTTTTACGGGACGGTTGGCAACTTTACTAACTAACTAACCTTGTGAATAAAATAAAGTTCACTATCAGTAACATCATAGCACCCACCCAGCTGTATAGAAACTCCGTCATGCTAGCTAGTACACAGTACGAGAGTTATTGTAAATGACTGTAAAAAGTCAGCATAAAGAAAATAAACTCCACCTAAACTTGTTTTATATGTGACCCAGATAGACTGCAGGTCATAACTTCTTACCTGAAGTTCAGTTCACCTGACACTCGGACATGCGGCCGCCTCGGGTCTCCCCTGCTGTCTCTATGTCCCTTCAATACCTCACAATAACTTGGTCATCCCTTCTGGCTGTTCAGTAGGTAGATTTACTTCCATAGACTCAACCCCAAAAAGATTTGTGTCTCCTACGGGATATCGATCAAAGGAATCTTTCGGTTGGTGTGTATTTTGTAGAGCTATACATTTTAACATATGGTATGATTCCTTTTTCAGAGTTGCTACAAAAGTGATACAATTTAAATTCTCCCAGGGATCGATACCCGCATCCTCCAAGTGGGATTGTAACGACACAGAAACATTTAACTTTGCATAGTTTTATCATCCAGCTCTGCTGAAGAGAAGCAGGCATAAACGTAGTAACACTTTCTAAACAGCAACTACTTTTAAATACTGCATTGACTGGATTGTCTGTACATTGTCTTCATGATAACTGAACCATTAACTAAGATGATGCTTCAAAATAACTGCCCTGAAGATACTCACGTTAATTTCAAGATGGGTGCAGAGTAGCTGAACTTCTAAAAACTTGACCCTCACAATGCTTGCAGGCCGGAAGTGGAAAGTTCAGCAGGTGATGTACTAACACTGTGCTAATTTCTGAAGAGACACAGGCAGTTAAAAAGAAAAACAAAAGAAGCAGGCAGTAAATCTAGTTTAGGGTAAGTCTTTGTTTAATAGTGACCATTTCACTCCTCCATTGTTTTATGGTGATAAATGTCAATATAGGGAGTACAAGCACAGTCTAAACAAATTGCATGTGGACCTTGAACTGGGATAGCATTTCCTTCCAGTGTAACCTTACTTACCAGGGGTAACGGAACACAGTTGAACATTTCTTTATTGTGGAATGGAAATGTTTTTGTGTTGATGCTTAAAGCTACGGCCTTTTGGAGGATGCGGGCATCGATCCCGCTACCTCTCGCATGCTAAGCGAGCGCTCTACCATTTGAGCTAATCCCCCTGTGTCTTGTACTGTAGCAAGATCACAATGCAATGACGTGTGCCACTGAAACAATGTCAAGACGCATTTGTTATTATTTGTCAGACTATATCAATCGCCCATTGGTGATGGCTAAAGATTACGTTGCTTTTTTCTGTGAAGGATACATTCCTGAGTGTCGTGACAGACTAATGAAAGCCCAGTAACAGTAAGGTCTGGTAGGGGTAGCTAGTCACAGGGAATTAAGAGATTTGTTCACTTGGCAAATTAAATGTTTTCAGGATGAGGTTTAAAGTGAAACACCCATTTGGAGGATGCGGGCGTCGATCCCACTACCTCTCGCATGCGAAGCAAGCACTCTACCATTTGAGCTAATCCCCCACTGGGTGCAGCTTAAACATGTCCCATGATCTGTGGTGTTTCAGAGCTGCACATATGCAGTCCTGAGTACAGACACACCAGGGCTTTGCTTATGAACCTAGAACTGGGATTGCTCCTCTTTCCAAAAGTAGTTTCATGACATTTAGGTTCTAGTAGGGGTACCTGGTCACATGAACTTTTCAAATATTGTAAAGGACATTGATTTGTGCAGTAAATCTAGTGTGGGATATCCTTAATCATCCAGGAAAGTAAATCTCCAAAGGTTGATTCTGTTCATCTGGATGTAGTGTTTTGTGGGAGAAATGTTTCGTCACTCATCCAAGTGACTTCTTCAGTCTCAGCTGACTGCAGGTTTCCCCAAATCTTATAAACAGTACATTTGCATAATGACTGAAACCAGCCCACTGAAGGAACAATGGGCTGGGAGGTCAGTTCCTTAATCATAATTATGCAAATTCTCATGACCATTGATCAACAACCACTGATCAAAGCCCACTGATCAACGTCCATGAGTACCATTCACAGAGAGTTGGGGAATGGCTACAATCACAGCATTGTAAGATGGCGAAAGATGTACCCTTAGGCCCCTTCCTCGATTCAGAGATGGTCTTTCCCTTTTCACGTAAATGGCCTCCTTGACTCATCATGTAGGATACATCCTAGTGTAGGATAAGTCTTTGTTTAATAGTGACTGTTTCACTCCTCCATTGTTTGGGACTAATCCCCCACGGATGCGGGTGTTTGATCACATGAATGCTACTCTCGTCTTAAAACGCCAAAGGAAACAACTGACTGTGGCGTACTGAAAGGAGGAACTATCCCAGTATAATTTCCATAAGGAAAGCCCACGTGTGTCCGTTCTCAGCTTTGCGCATCTGCAGCTCTACAACGCCACAGCATGTGTGATCAGTTAAAGGTCACTAAAGTAGACTTGTATTAGAGTACTGCACCTCTAGTTATTAAGTTAAGCATGTAAACAGGGTGACCCAAGGTCTCACAGTGATCACTAATCCATTTGAGCAAATCCCCCTCTGATTGCAAGTTACACATGTCACTGCTGAAGAAGAAGTTGCCATCTTTCTGATATTATTTTAGGATGATCAGGGATGTTTTTCAGTTTTTGTGAGACGTTAAAGGGAGAGGACCTGTTAGAAAGTCTTTTCAGAGTGATTGGATCAATCTTTTCAATCTGCAAAATCAAACTTTTCTGATTTGTTGTTTAGAGATTCTAATTCCCCACTTTTAGAAGCTCAGACTCCTCCTAACCAAGGTGTAACTCTTTTCATTTAGTCTTTATTGTGGCCCATAACACAGTAGGTACCAACAGCATTTAAGGGCTAATGCAAATTGACATCAATGGAAGTGGAAAGTTCAGCAGGTGATGTACTAACACTGTGCTAATTTCTGAAGAGACACAGGCAGTTAAAAAGAAAAACAAAAGAAGCAGGCAGTAAATCTAGTTTAGGGTAAGTCTTTGTTTAATAGTGACCATTTCACTCCTCCATTGTTTTATGGTGATAAATGTCAATATAGGGAGTACAAGCACAGTGCTGAGTCTAAACAAATTGCATGTGGACCTTGAACTGGGATAGCATTTCCTTCAGTTTTCAGTTTTATTTGTCATATGCAAGTTAGCACAGGGTCAACATTGCAATAAAATGTGTTTGACGAGCAGCAGTCACTCAGCAGCATGATACAGTAGAAGAAAATAAAATAAAGTAAAATAAAATAATAAAAAAAAAAGAATAGGAAAATAGTAAGGAGCAAAATATTAGAGAGACATGGTAAAAGAGAAAAGATGACTAAATATATATGTATCTATAAATATATGTACACTAGTGATTAAATAAGAAAATCTTGAAAAGAAATATGACGGGAGGAATGAGCAGCAGAAAATTACAGTATTGCACTTTTTAAATATAAATATCAATAACAATAAAGTGGAGTGACCAGTGCAGATTAACAGAGTACTTGTGAAGCTGCAGGGTAGCTTCTGAGTGCTGTGTTGTGTGTGTTTAAGTGTTGTGGTTGAGGTGTCGTATGGCTTGGTGGTAAAAACTGTTTTTAAGTCTTGTAGTCCGAGCAGACAGGCTCCTGTAACGTCTGCCAGATGGTAACAAGGAGAACAGCTGATGTGCTGGGTGGCTGTGGTCCTTGATGATGCTGTGTGCTTTACGGAGGCATCGCTGGAGATAAATGTCCTGAATGGCAGGAAGCCTCATGCCAGTGATGTGCTCTGCTGCCTTCACCACCCTCTGTAGTGATTTACGGCTGCTGGTAGAGCAGCTTCCGTACCAAACTGTAATGCAGCTCGTCAGCAAGCTCTCGATCGCACACCCAACATTTGAGGCGATGTTGGGTCCAGGAGAAGTACTCGGTGATGTTGACTCCAAGGAACTTGAAGCTGCTGACCCTTTCGACCTTGACACCGTTGATGTGGATGGGCTGGTGTTCTCTGACTGGTCGTTTTCGGTAGTCCACTATCATTTCTCTAGTTTTGCTGATGTTGAGAGTCAGGTTATTTTCCAGACACCACTCGTGCAGTGTCATCACCTCCTCTCTATAGGCCGTCTCGTCGTTGTCTGTGATGAGGCCTATGATGGTTGTGTCATCCGCAAACTTGATGATGATGTTGGACTCGTGTTTAGCAACACAGTCGTGTGTGAACAGGGAATATAGGAGGGGGCTAAGCACACAACCCTGTGGCGTACCTGTGTTTAGGATGAGTGGTGAGGAGGTGTGCTTACCAACTCTCACCACTTGGGGCTTGTTTGTGAGGAAGTTTAGAATCCATCTGCAGGTTGGTGTTTCCAGCCCAAGGTTGACGAGCTTCGTGGCAAGTTTTGAGGGGATGATGGTGTTAAATGCCGAGCTGTAGTCGATGAAGAGCATCCTTGCATATGTATTCCCTTTTTCCAGGTGAGTGAGGGTGGTGTGCGTTGCCAGGGCGATGGCATCCTCTGTGGCTCTGTTTGTCCGATAGGCAAACTGAAGAGGGTCCAGTGTTTCAGGGAGGGAGGAGCAGATGTGACCTTTGACCAGTCGCTCTAGGCACTTCATGATGACGGATGTCAGTGCAACAGGACGGTAGTCATTCAGACAGGAGACCACTGATTTTTTGGGAACGGGAATGATGGTGGATGCTTTGAGGGACGTGGGGACCACTGACTGCCTCAGGGAGAGGTTGAAGATGTTGGTGAACACCTCTGCCAGCTCGTCTGCACACACTCTGAGTAGCCGGCCTGGGATGCCGTCCGGTCCTGGAGCTTTGTGAGGATTGACCTTTTTAAAGATCCATCTCACAGCTTCTGTTTTGAGAGTTAAAGTTGCAGCCTCACTGTCCTCCTGAGGGTAGAGGATCTGCTCTCTGTTGTCTGCGTCAAAGTTGTTAAGCTCGTCTGCAAGAGATGCAGTGGGCTGACTGTGTTGTCTTTCTTGTAGTCAGTGATGCAGCACAGTCCATTCTACAGTCGCCTGGTGTCAACCTTCCAGTGTAACCTTACTTAACCAGGGGTAACGGAACACAGTTGAACATTTGTTTATTGTGGAAAGGAAATGTTTTTGTGTTGATGATAAAGCTACGGCCTTTTGGAGGATGCGGGCATCGATCCCGCTACCTCTCGCATGCTAAGCGAGCGCTCTACCATTTGAGCTAATCCCCCTGTGTCTCGTACTGTAGCACGATCACAATGCAATGACGTGTGCCACTCAAACAATATCAAGACACATTTGTTATTATTTGTCAGACTATATCAATCGCCCATTGGTGATGGCTAAAGATTACGTTGCTTTTTTCTGTGAAGGATACATTCCTGAGTGTTGTGACAGACTAATGAAAGCCCAGTAACAGTAAGGTCTGGTAGGGGTAGCTAGTCACAGGGATTTAAGAGATAGTAAAGAGCCAGGCAGTTAAAAAGAAAAACAAAAGAAGCAGGCAGTAAATCTAGTTTAGGATTAGTCTTTGTTTAATTGTGACTGGTTCACTCCTCCATTCTTTTAATAAATATCAAACTAGAGAGTCCATCCGTATAGTGCTGAGTCTAGACACATAGGGGACCTTGAACTGGGATTGCTCCTCCACACACGCACAGCTTCAGACACCAAGTGTCTTTTAGAATAGAATAGAATAGAATAGAATAGAATAGAATAGAATAGCCTTTATTGTCATTGTACAGAGTACAACGAAATTGGAGTGCCACTCCCTTGGTGCAAGTTTCAATAATAAATATAAATGTAAAATATAAAAAGTACAAAAAAACAATCGTAAGTACTCAAACAATAGTAAGTACAATATATACGGGATAGCAGCATTAATATAATGACAGTATGAATAGCAGCATAATATAATGACAGTGACGGTATGGAATAGGTTCAATTGTTTTTGTGCTTATTTACTACGGTGATAGCTCTGGGAAAGAAGCTATCCCTGAATCTGTTTGTCCTGGTTTTATGTGACCTGTACTGTCGGCCTGACCGTAATAGTTCAAACAGTTGGTTGCTGGGGTGAGAGTAGTCATTGATGATATTGCCAGCTCTGCTGAGGTACCGAGAGTTTGCAGTGACCTCCAGGCTGGGCAGAGAGCAGCCAGTGATCTTCTGGGCTGTGTTGATGACCCTCTGCAGTACTTTCCTGTCCGCAGCTGAGCACCCTGCATACCATGTTGTTATGCCGTACGTTAGGATGCTCTCTATGGTGGCTCTGTAAAATGTCACCAGCAGCCTCTCCTCCAGGTTGTTCCTCCTGAGCACTCTTAGAAAGTGGAGACGCTGCTGGGCCTTTTTTACCACCGCCGTGGTATTTGCAGTCCAGGAGAGGTCATCAGATATCTGCACGCCCAGAAACCTCATGGAGTGTACCCTCTCCACACAGCTCCCGTGAATGTAAAGTGGGGCCGGGTCTGCTCTGCCCTTCCTGAAGTCCAAGATAAGTTCTTTAGTTTTCGTGGTGTTCAGTTGGAGGTTGTTAACTGAACACCACTCAGTCAGTCTGTTGACCTCATCTCTGTAGTCCGACTCATCCCCCCTTGAGATGAGTCCAACCACTGTGGTGTCATCCGCGAACTTTATGATGGTGTTTGAGAGATGGGTAGGGGAGCAGTCGGATGTGTAGAGCGTAAACAGGAGGGGACTCAAAACACATCCTTGTGGAGACCCGGTGCTGAGTGTGATGGTGCTGGACCGGTGGGGGCCGAGTCTGACAGACTGTGGTCTATTTGTCAGGAAGTCCTTGATCCAGAGGCAGATGGGGGTGGAGAGTCCCAGGTGAGACAGTTTCTGGACCAGGATCTCCGGGATGATATGATTGAATGCTGAGCTGAAGTCCAGAAAGAGCATTCTCACATAGCTTCCTCGGTGCACAATTTTTTAGTATTTAGTATTATTCTTAGTATTTTGCACATTTCCATTGCACTGTCTTGTCTCTGTATTGTCCTGTTCTGTCTAGTGTTGCACCGTCTTGTCTTGTTGTCTGTGAAGATTCTCAGTCATCCAGGTCATTGTAGTCTAAGGAGCTTGGAAAGAAAAAGCGTCTGGACTTCTTTGTCTTCTGTTTTGTCTCTCACATGAACTTTTTAATCATTGTAAACGCCATGCACAGAATATCAAGTCAATGCAAGTAAACTTTTTACACAGTTTAATACAAAAAGCTCTAAAACCTGTTAATTTTTCATGTGCGCTTGATTACATTTGCACTTTTTACCAATTGATAATAATCTACCTCACAGTTATCTCATAGTAATGCCTCTCTTTCCACCTTCTATACATTCAGTGCTCTGCCATAGTTATTAGTGTTAAAGAAAACGTTGAAGCTGCAGATGTATCTTCTCTCTTGTGCCTCCAGGCGGCAGCACAGACACATCTACGGCTATCGGGGAGTCATAAACATTCAAATAAGTTTATTCTCTATTTCAGGTCGTTTCTTCATTCTACTAATTAGGGTGATTTATTTAAAGTTCTGTTTATATCAACTTCATATTTCATTAATATACACTGCCATAAAGAAATAATCATTAATCAATCAGTTCCTGTTTGCTTTACAGATTTACCCGGTACTCTTAAAATGTATTACTCTCCATAAACAATAAACAGTTTTAAATCACATGGATATTTAAAATGCTCTATTTAAAATATTTTAACTCATCAGAAAAAAGTTTGGAGGATGCGGGCATCGATCCCGCTACCTCTCGCATGCTAAGCGAGCGCTCTACCATTTGAGCTAATCCCCCCACGCTTCAGAAGGAGCCCGTTCGCAGTACCAACCCGTGATATGCTGACGATTTGTCAAGTCCTGCGATGTTCCGGAGGAGCGCGACAGGTGAGCTTCCGCGTTCTTATGCTACGCGCCGGGTTATCAATGAAATCCAGTACAATAACGCTCCCGAGGTAATACATGTTCCAGCCATGTACTCCAGTCCTAGCCGTATCCCAAACCCTAACCATAATCTTATCCCTAACATTAACCAGCATGTTATATAGTGTTTACCAAAGAGATGTAAGTAAAACGAGTGTACATGCGTATATTCATTCCAAACGGTTCTCTTGTTTGCTGATGTTGGGTCCCCGGAAGCGTAAGATATCGACGATTTGTCACCTAGCTTAAAATGTTAGGCTTTGAAGGTGATAACGTGTTGACAGCAGGGACCTATAATAGCTTATACAAAGACTGCCTAAGTTTGAAGTGTCGAACGAATTGATTTCAGTGAAATTCGTCGCAAAAACTTTCGTGAAAATGTAAATGTGACATTGGCATCTTCTTTATGTTTTGTGTCTCAGCTCCCCCCCAAAAATTACCAATTTTTAAAATAACCATATTTTCTAATTGGTCTGGTTGGTTGCATTTTGCAACTTGAGAGTTAAAACAAACTCACGCCAACCGACGAGACACAAAACTTTGGAGGATGCGGGCATCGATCCCGCTACCTCTCGCATGCTAAGCGAGCGCTCTACCATTTGAGCTAATCCCCCTTATGTGCGCTGCCTCGCAACCTGATAAAGTATATCTATGTAATCGAGTTGGGCTATAGCCAACAGAGCCTGTTGGCTTGCTGGCAATGGTGCTGGTTCGGCTGATGAACCGTATCTACCATGTAACCTGTATTCGATCGTTGCGCTTGAACACCGTGAAAGAAGAAGAAAAAAAAGTGTCACCTCCTTCGAGCCGGATTTGAACCAGCGACCTAAGGATGTCTATCGCACTCCTCTACAGTCCTCCGCTCTACCAACTGAGCTATCGAAGGGGATGGTATCAGCTTCCCACAGTGTTTCTCTATAAGCGGCAGCGCTACTAAGCATGCGAGAGGAAAGCATTGATTTACTGGGGCAAGATACGTTTTTAATGAAATGACATTAAATGCCTAATATTGTCTGACTACTAAAATAAGGTAAGATAACAAAATGGTAAGTTGTATGGGTGAGAGGTATGAAAGAGGTGTGGTAGAGATTGTGACCGGAAAAAGAAAAGGTACATAGGTGGGAGAGTGGAAATTGTGGACAAAGGATGTTGGAGTTGGAGCTCTCGGGCAGGATTAAAAGAGGACCACTGTACTCTATAGAATCTAAAATGGCTCAATAATAATTAATATAGTATGGCATAACCAAATAGATAAGAGATAACCCCAAGGATATTAATTTTGGTATTAAGTTAAAAAGTATTGAAATGTAAGTTTTGCGCTAATTCTTTTTAATTTTTTTGAAAATTTAAAAACAGTTATCAAAAAGCAGTTGCTGTTTATTTTACAATAAATTGTAGATTTTTTTAAATGTATTTTATTTTTTTAAAACCGAACTCGTATTATTGTTGTATTTAGTTGTGTTTAAAATGAATCGGGGTCGTCTATGATTCCGTCTTGAAGACGCGTTTAATAAATTCCGTGTTTAAACTTGTTCCGTTCGGCTACGAACACGAAAGTTAACGGTCCAAACACATCACTCTGACGTCATGCCGACATAGAGACGTGGCACGCGGACGGTTAAACGCTCAGAGCAGTTTACGCAACGTCCTCTCGTTCATTCAGCAGAAGGGAGGAAGGAGGCAGGAAGTCACGGTACCCGAACTAATAACAGCCCATCTGGACCCGGAGACATGGCTTCAAATAACGGCTCGGTCGGAAAATGGGAGGTGGTGAAGAAAGGCAAGAAAAATAGCAACAACTCCGGCGGAGGAGGCAAGGTAGCGGCCGACAAGAAAGCCAGCGGAGAAAGGAAAGCCCTGGGCGAATCTAACCAGCCGTCCAGACGTAAGTGAACACGGCCCACTGCTA
Source organism: Rhamphochromis sp. 'chilingali' (assembly GCF_963969265.1). NCBI lineage: Eukaryota > Metazoa > Chordata > Actinopteri > Cichliformes > Cichlidae > Rhamphochromis > Rhamphochromis sp. 'chilingali'. Next base: position 18,861,221 of record NC_137932.1, on the reverse strand, counting down.
GCTGCTGAAGCTCAACTTCACGCAGCATTACTTCCTGGTATTAATTTTATCTCACACCGTCTGCAGTTTTACCAGCTCAGCTCTGAGTGGCTCTACCTTAAGTCCGTGTGTCGGCGTGAATTTTAAACTACTAGCTGAGCGGCCTTTGTGCTTCGTGCGGCTAGTTAGCTCGTTAGCAGTGTCAACAAAGTGAACGTCAGCACTGAGAGAGTCTGTCAGCATGTGTGAGACGCTTTTTGACCTTTGACCTCCCTTCAGCTGCTCTTTCGAACGAGCCTGAAGGTGTTTTTGTCATCTTGGAGCTGATCGGTATGACGTTAAGCAGCATTAGTTTGTTTTTACCTCGCCTACAGTGATGGCTGTCATTTCTCTGGGGGTAAATATTTAACAACGTGGCCATTTAAATCTTATGCTACACGTTTAGCCATGGTTTTACTTCAGCTTTATGCCTCATAAACAGTTATCACTGCTATTATCATCGTTTATATAAATAGATTAAACTCGTTACTCTATTTTGTTATTACTTCTGAATTTATTTTCTTACTTATTTAGAAGGACTCCTATTAGTAACAATACAACTTACTGTTCCTGTTTACCTATAATCCTCGAGGTGATCAGTGTCCGAGTTATATTTTTGTTTGAGCCTTCTGGTGTAAAGGGCAAGTTTTTTATAAATCAGAAGATGTAGGGTACTTTTATGAGTGATCTTTGAAAAATCAGAAACCTGGATGAGCTTTTCAATTCCAATTTCACCTTTAAGAAACCCGGCCACCCAGTCCTGCTTCTATCATCTAAACAATATTGCAAGGATACAACAATACTGACACTCCAGCTGTCACTTACGCTTTTCTTTCCTCTATTTAAATTGTTGTCATGCACTTTTAATATGTTTCAATCAGAAATAAGGGTCTGAGTACCCCTAAGTGCACTACATATGGTACACTGTTGTTTAGCTTGTGTCTTGGTGTTCTGTCCTTGGGATGAACCGGTCTTTGAAAGTGATGCTGGATCTGAAGTGCATTGGGATGCTATGCTTGGAGAAAATGCTTGTTCTTCTTTACTTTGAACTGCATACGTTGTTTCTACAGTAAATGATAACCACAGTGAAAACAAATAATATAAATAATATAAATAGCTAATTTTGATTTTTAAAAATGTTTTTCTGCTAATAACTTTTTATCGAGTAAAGTTTACTCAGGTTTTTACTTATGTCTTCTGATCAAACATGGAGTGAAGATTCTATTGACATTCCTCACATGAATAAAGTCACTGGAGTGTTGGATCTCAAACTTGTCCTCCTTTTAATACTATCAGTGGCAGCAGGAGAATTCTCATTGTTAACCAGAAATGTCAAAGTTGGAATTAGAGCAGGGCGATATGGCCAAAAATATTTATCACGATATATATTTGAAAATTTGCGATAACGATATAACTGACGATATAATTGATGCGAGACAAAATACAACTCCACAACATTACTAGCGCAAAAAGACAACCTTCCATTTATTTTCACTTAAACAAGAAGCTGGTTTTTATGTACATTAAAGCTTTATAAAAATGTAACAGTGCAAATGCAAATTCCTTGCTGAAAGTTTAACTAAAAGGCATTTCCAGTAGAAATGGGCTGACATATCCTGAGCATAACCATGTATAATATCCACTGAAGTTAAAAAGAGGTGCTTTGCAACATTAAACTGCAGTGTGCAGTACGTATTTTTCGGACCATAAGGTGCATGGGATTATAAGGCACATTAAGCGAAACAAAGCAGTCAGATAAATCAAACTTTATTCAACTCATTCTTGCTTCCTCCACTTTTGTACCATTGATTCATTAATGTTGAATTCTCTGGCAGCTGCTCTATTCCCATGTTGTTGCAGTATATTAATGACTAACCTTGTATTGTGGATGGATTATCTCAGTTGTTCTCCTGACTGAAGTTTGGTCCGTTTACAGCATCCTGCCATGCGACTGAATTTGTCTCTAACTATCAGGAACCTTAACGTTAACTTTTATAAGTGGAAAAGTGTTAGTGTTTGTCCTCCAGCTTCACTGTTTATGTTATGCTAACATAGCTGTGTCGCTAGCGATCACGTAGCACATCATTATATACCAGCTAGCCCAACTTCAGTAACCCTACAAACGTCACTGCTGTTTAGTTTCCTGTCTTCATTTATGTTGGAAGTGATAGCAGAGCTGTACGTTTGAATTTTTTCAGAAATCTCTCAGTCAGAACATGCAATATCATGCTTAGGTAACTAGCGAAACTAGCGAGCTAACTTCCGCTAGCTTCCTGCTAACTTCTAACTCGTTAAATGTAATAAATTTTGTTTTCATGGATGCCTGGAAGTTAAACTTCATAGTTACACCTGGTAAAGCAGCAATGCTGATCGTTCTATTAAAGATGTAAGAATTTAGACAGTTTTTAACTCTGTGATGCTGCAGTGTTGTTTGACCTGAAAAAGACGGAGTTTAGGACCCAGATTACTCCCAGATTTAAGAGCATCTTAGTCCGACAAATACGACAATCCGGTTGTTCAGTGATGACGCGACGAATCCTACTTCCGGGTCTAAAGTAGTCTGCGTTTAATATGGCTTTTGTGTTGTTAACATGTTTAATGTTATGTATTTTCTTCTATTTGATCTCAAAAAGCTCCTAAAACAGTCAGTGATCACTGTTGACCTCCCTCGGCTTTTATTACCGCTAATCATTTATTTAAGCTCAGTTTTTAAAACCTTACGATGTAACTACAGCCCAGCCCATGCAGCAGTATATGAATGACTAACCTCGTATTGTGGATGGATTATCTCAGTTGTTCTCCTGGCTGAAGTTTGGTCCTTTTACAGCATCCTGCCATGCGATTACATTTGTTCCTGACCACCGAGAACACTCACATTAACTTTTATCGAGTGGAAAAAAAGTTAGCTTGTTTATATTATGCTAACATAGCTGTGTCGCTAGCGGTCACGTAGCACATCATTATATACCAGCTAGCCCAACTTCAGTAACCCTACAAACGTCACTGCTGTTTAGTTTTCTGTCTTCATTTATGCTGGAAGTGATAGCAGAGCTGTACATTTTAATTTGTTTCCAAAACCCCACAGTCAGGACATGCTATATTGTATTTAGATAGAAGCTAGCGAGCTAACTCCCTGCTAACTTCTAACTCCGTTAAATGTCATAAATTCCGTTTTCATGGATGCCTGGATGTTAAACTCAATTGTTACACCTGGTAGAGCAGAACGCTGATCATTTTATTAAAGATGAAAGACTTTAGACAGTTTTTCAACTCTCAGTAATCCCATAGTGATCGTTTGATATATGGACCTGCAGCGGAGTTTAGACCCAGACACGGCTAGTGACGTCAGACTGAACAACCGGATAACGACAGCCGCTTGCATGTTCTGCAAAAAAATGTGCTTTGTCGTGTATCTGACGGACAAACACCAAACCAGTTCCACATCACTGAAGTTGCACCATTTTTTACAAACCAATTCTGGTTCATTTGTTTCACTCAACAATCGGCCATGTGCGTATGAAAACAAAGGCACTGCGCATGCGCGTTTTACTCCCATTCTATCGCGATATTTCATTTTCCTATCGTTGCCTAACATTATACCGGTATTACCGTGAACGGTATAATATGGCCCAGCCCTAGTTGGAATAAGGTGCTAAACTCAGTAGTTTGATTTACACCTTTAAAAATTGGAAAATGAAACCTAATTCGGTAACGTTGCTATGACAAGTTTAGACGTGCAGTTAGGTGATATTAATACTGAATTACCAGCAGCTTCAATCTACCACATTGCTGAAACATTATGTCAACCTAATGATGTTTTGTTTTTACTGAGTATGAAGCCCATACTGAAGCTGGAGCTCCTAATCTACTTATTCATTTTTTTCTGCCATGTTTTAAGAACCAGAATTAATTTGTGTTTTATCAAATCTTACGTACCAAACAAACCCTGCTGTTCCCTCTGTTTAGAGTCCCGCCCGGTGTCTCCTACTATGTCAAAGACTGACAAACACCATAGTTATCTTTATCTGTGTTAGAAATTACTCCTCACAAGGTCAACATATTATTTACTGACCTCTGATCAATTTCTACCCTTAAATTGACCAAAATACTTTCTGTTCACTAAATCTAGCAATAGCAGCTTGAAGAGGCTTCACTGAGTCTTTTGATTTTTGGATGATCATCACAAAATGATTATATCTCACTTTGCTGGAGCTGTTTGTTTCTGCTTCATTTTTATCACTGAATCTTACTGTCCAAAGTCTGATCACTGTGGCTGATTCAGTGGGGAAGTGGTGTAAAGCTTTAGTCTAAAGCTTATAAGAAATAAACCTGATCTGTTTAGTAAATGAACTCTCCAACACTTTACGTGAATCATTTTATTAACACAAACAACATAATCACACATTCAGAAAGATATTTTGCCAAATCTCAGTTTGTTTCTTAAAGGCTTTCATCAGGACTTGATCATTAGGCTGTTACTTTTGGGTCTGTGGTTTTGACACATAAAACTGGAGGATTTTTTTTTTTTTTTTAAACTTTAGCCTGGAGGGATTACGTATGTGGTTGAGCAAGAAAAGTGTTGCAGCAAAATCAGGCATTATGTAAGTGTTCAACAGATAAGAGCGTGAAGCTTGGATCACAGAGAAGAGTGGTAAATGTCTCTGCCTTTGCTGTTTGCATTATTTAAAAAGCCCTTTAAATCAGTGATGTTTATGATTGGGCGTACCTGGCCAGCGACTGCAGATGGGAATTAGCTAGTAGATAAATCTGGTACAAGACATCTTTTCTCTTATGAGGTCAGTGTTTTGGTCCCTGACAAATAAAGAACTGCTTGTATGATAACCATGCTCGGCTTTTTGTTCCCACATGTCTAAACATGTGAGAACCACAAAGCTTGAATTTAAGGAAGCTTAAAAACATCATCTCAGCTATTATTGGCTTTTAGTGGCCCGTGGATTAGGGCAGTAAAATTTGTTCTTTTTGGTATTTTGTCTTGATAGAAACTATAATCTGAAAGCTGTCACACGTTAATGATTTCTGCTAATATGCTTCTTGTAGTAAATTACACCAAAATGATCCCAAAAACTGTTGTTTCTTTGAGATGGTTTTAAATAGTTTCATAAAACTGAGATGAAAAATCTACTATCAAAATGACTAGGGAGTCTGACTGTAGACAGTAAAATGTGAGATCCTGTTAGTTGTTGTTTCACAGTGGAGCTTTTGAGCCCACTCATAATACTACAGCTTATAGCTGCCTACCCCGCACCAGCCTCGAATGTAAAGCATAGGGTGAATGACTGCTGGAAGTCATAGATGTTACATTTAGGCTTATGTTTGAAATACTAATTACATTGCAGTGTTTCCCACTAATAGAATTTACTCAAGCGACACACTCAAAGATTTGAGTCATGAAAATATATTCTTCGCTCTTATTTTGAAAGTTTAGCTAGCGCTGATCCATCACATGTTTTGCGATTTGCTGGCTTTGTTGTCAGTTCTCTCCTTGAAATCTTTCAGCTATCTGGAGTCCTTCGTCTCAGTCAGGCTAATTTTAACACCACCATCTTGGGCTTCAGCTGGAGACATTAGTCCTCTCTCTGCTGTGGAGAACCCACATAAGATCCAGAACTAGAACCTGCAGCAGGTGAAGAACTGGTCACTACGCTGAGCTGACAGAGTTTGGAGAGCGGAAAAAGGACTGCTGTCATCAGCAGCAGTCCAGTGTGAGGAAGTTACTAGAGAGCCAGCAGCACAGTCTTGTGACAGTTCATGAAATGGTCACAACATTTAATCTGTGGATTCATATTTTGGGCTCTCTCTCGTACTGACTTGTATTCATGTACACAAAAAATGAAAAGAATATTCCCAGTTTCAAAGAGGGGAAAAAGGTGACATTTAGGCTACGTTCACACTGCAGGCGAAAGCGCATCAAATCCGATTATTTTTTTAAAATTTTTTTTTTTTAACCCTATGCGACCCATATCCGATCATGGTATGACAGTGTGAACGGCACAAATCCAATATTTTCAAATTCGATCTGGGTCACTTTCGTATGTGGTACTGAATCCGATACATATCCGATGTTTTAGAAAGCGACTGCTGTTTGAATGGTCATGTCGCATTAAATCCGTCTTTTACGTCACTGACACAAGACAGACGCCAATTATCAGCGCCAGAGAAGCGCCCGAGAAGACATCGCGAATACTTCCTGGCCATCCAGTGTAGATGTCAGTGAACCTGTGGGGAAGACAACGTTGGAGAGCGTTTGCTGTCACATTTTTCTTTGTAGTGTGAACAAGCAGACAAAAAAAAATCGGAATTGAGCATTAACACCTGCACCTTAGAGAGAGCGGGGGTTGAATAATTTTACTGCTCACACCAGAGACCAGTTCGAGTCCCACATGGGAAACATTTTTACACTTCAGTTGGATTATATTAATTGTGTTATTTAATTATTTTCAGAGCTCAATGTTCGTCCAACTCCCTAATCTCAGAAACATACAGATAAAAATTGAAGATACGGCATGATTCATTCAGAAAAATAAATGTTTAGTATGTTAAACCTTCTGTAATCCAACCTTCAAGTTAAATTTTATTAGCTTTTTGCTTCTTATTGCTCTAAAACTTTAGAATGCCTTCCCTCTTTGCTGAGCGAAGTCAGTCACCCATGCTTGTAAAGCTTGTACACAAGAATTTCACTCGCATGTTCTGTACCAGTGTACCTGCACATGTGATGTAACAATAAAAGTGACTTGATTTGATTTTGATCAGGACACTTCTGTCTTTGTTTTGAACTGTTTGTCATTTACAAGGACTGCTGGTATTTCCCTAAGTCTGCAGTCATGTGCTTCTTTTTTTTTAAAACGGATGTTAATTGGTTGGTTTTAAGGAAACCAACCACTTCGCTTAAAGTTCCCTGTTCACTTAGACTTTAAGTGATTATCCACTGCAGACAATAGTGCACAAGGTCCCAGATAAGGTTGCAAGGATTTCTGAGTCATATGATGCCATGAGAAAAGACATTTCAAGCTCCACATTTTGTTAAAACCTCGATAATTAACCAGGGAGTCTACTGTTTCAGCAGAATCATTCCATGAAACATCAGTTTCATCAACCTCCCCCACCCACCATCACCCTCTCAGAATCAGCTGATTTATTTATTGGGTGCAAAAACATTGGTATATTTGTTGAAGCCTTGCATAATTTCACCTCTATATTAATGTATTTTCAGAGTTATAGGTCTGTGGTGGGCTGAAATTCAGTGTTTATTTTTTTTAAATTTAGTTTTATTTATTTTCCAGTATTTTTAGGCCTCATACAAATTTGTTTTTGTTTTTCATTTCCCAGCTGAAAAAATACAGATGAAACTGCCATGCAGGCCACAAGAAAACAGCTGAGCACTAGATACCAAAGATTACAAGACTGTAAATATAGACAGGTCTTTCCATGCCTTGATCCTAAAGCTTTGATAGTGGTAACTTTCCTCCCTGACTTGAAAAATGCTATAACAATCTTTACAGTTTCAGTGATCAACACACACAAGCACACATTCATGCAGCATTTGATTGCATACTATGCAGCTCTTCTACTATCACACACACTCACATGCCTGTTAAACCTCTTCATATGTTTCTCTCGTTATATTTTGAGCTTCTCTGTAAAACATGGCACACTCATGTTTGAGACTAAAAATAGAGACATGCTGACTCTAAATCCACATGTGTGACTAAAGCTTGATTTGGTTCAGTCCAACTTCTATTTTTCTCATGAAAAAGCACAGCCGCTCAGTTATGATCACAGATAGAGTTTAAAAAGGAGCTCCATTCTGAAACGGAGTACAGGAAAGAGATAGCACTGTGACTGACACGATGGCCTGAGTTGGAGTGAAGGAAAACATTTTTCTAGAGCCAACAGAAGCAGCCCATATTACTGTGATCACTATAAATGCTTCATAGGTCAAAAGCCAATTTGAGTCGTTCGTCAAATCACCTCATTAACCACCTTAAATTTAAAGAAAAGTGATCTTAGTTCCTGCCATCCACCCCTGGTGTGTTTTGCACACAAAATGACAAAATGATTGATCACCAACAGAGTAAAAACTGGTAAGCAGTTAAATTGCTCTCTGATTTCCCCACAGTGTGTAAAGGTGTCAGATTTATTCCAAGCTGCAGGTATTTGATGGGAAATGAATAAAAGCAGAACAGGGTCAATTTCAATGTATTGCCACTTTCAGCCAGTGAGAGAGCTTTGACATCTTATAAATACAATTACTTGTTATTGCCTTTATAAAACATTGCAAATAAGTATTGATTTAATATCAAAGTACAGGCTCTAAAAAAAATAAATAAGGCGTTCTTAACTTTGTATAGGTCCTCAAAACTGTTTACCAGAAACACACAAGGGGGAGAGCTGGAATGCTGTTGGTGCTTAACTCCAGTCCTTTGTGAATTGTATTGAGTGTGCCACAAATATTCCTTTGGGTAACAGCCCATTACACAAGGCGTGGAGGGAGGGCAGAAGGGGGTAAGCAAGACGCTGAGGAGAGTAACTTGATTTTTAGGACTCAGGATAGAGGAGTCACTGCATTTCACTGCAGCTGCTTTGTTTTGTCCTTCAGCGCCCGTGAAGATGTCAGAGAGTCTGTATGACAGCTTGGAGAAGGTGGGAAAGAAGCAGAACAAGGAGCAGGTTCCTCCACCATCCGAGCCTCAAAACAAGAAGCCCTCATCAAGTAAACCACCCAAGAAGTCGTATTCGAGCAATACAGCCTCTCCCACAACTTACAAAACCCTCGAGGAGGCGTTCAAAGCGGTCAGTAAGAGACATTTTCTTAAGTTGACTGATATTAAACTCAATGGAAATTTAGTGAAAGAAATGACCCGAAATGATCTCTAAACAAAGCAGCATTGTTACATCTTCAAAGCCAACTGTCACATGCTGAAACCGATCTAGCCTTTGCTTGGAGGGTGTGTTCTTTTTGAGACTCCAGTGCTGATATTTTTCTCTTGTCCTGTCTTCAGCTGGATGTTGCAGACCTGAAGCAGCAGTTGGCTCGCAGTCAGACCCTGTTTCCAGAAAACCCTTCGGTTTGGATCAAAGATCTGGCTGGATACCTCAACCTCCATTTAACTGCCCAGGACACGGAGCCCACACTCAGCAGCCACCCTTATGGTCAGGCAGACTCTTATTTTGATATGCCCATTTATTTATCGTGCGGTTAAAGCATTTCAATACTTAAGTCTTCCTGTTTGTCTTTTCTGTCCCAGACTACCCATACTGCCTTACAGGAAAAGAGCTGAGGGGCGTGATCAAAGGCCTCATCGGACGTTGCAGCAGCGCTCTGCCAGATTTCTTCGACCACTGTGTTTACACTATGCTCAGGGAGTTGGACAGGCAGTCAGGTAAACCCAGGAGAACCTCTTACATCCTTTTATTGATGCGACTTTACTCAGTAGAACATTAACAGACAGGGAAAAATGCGCCAAGATACCAAAGCTGCAGAAATCTCAATAATAAACTTAAATGTTCTGTAAGTTGAAATAATATTCTGATTGAATATAAAACATATAAAACATTACATATGAACCAAATAAATACATGCAAATAAACAAGGGGGTAAATAGGTGGGGGGGATGTTTATGCCCAGGTTAGTGGTTGTCTTTGACCATAAAAACCATATCACCTCAATGGCAGCACAGATAGAAGTGAAGAGAAGGCCAGGTGGTGGACATACTTGACAAAGCCCACAAGGTAGCGACAGGCCTGAAGCCAACATCTGAAAGCAGATGAGATGAGAGACCCTGAAAGAAAGGCAGCTGCAGGCAATCATTATGTTCCTTCCTTGTATTCACTTTCAAAAAGCTTTTGTTGTGTCTAGATTCATCTATTGATCTAGATTGATCTTTGCACGAGCTAAACTAAACAAGCTTTTAGCGAGGAGCAAAAGTGTACTGCTGTGAAAGAAAGTGATGTGTCTTGTGGTGTGACTGTCTTGGCAGTGAGGGGACAAAAAACAGCAAAGATCACTGTTATGGTTCAACGCTAGGGTGGGGTCAAAACCCATCATGACTCAAACCTCAAATTACCAGTGTTTACCTTTTACCAAACTTTAACCAAGAGCAGTCAGCAAGGTCACCAGGATGCCTCATGAAATAAAGATTTTACCCAAGCATTGTTTCAGTTTTTAGTTAAAATTCATAAAGCAGAAAAAGAAGCCGAAAGTACCAATACCTAAAGCTTATTGTTTTTATTTCCAGGAGAACCTCTACATGGCTACAGAGTTTGCATTCAGGCAGTCCTGCAGGACAAACCCAAAATAGCCACCCAAAATCTGCCAGAGGTGAGTGTGTGACTGTCACTCCGGCAAATAATCAGCAGCTTTGCTACTCTTGTCCTGCTCTGCATGTTATTACACTAAAAGCTCAAGCTATATTTTTCCTAACTTTTCTGGACATGTGTAATATTATCAAATTATGTATTATATTTTCAAACTGGTAGTTTCAGAGGGGGTATTGCTGGATTTGTCTGTTTGAATAATTTTGCATTATTATATTGTAAAACTCTCCCTTCTTCTTGTTCCTTTTCTGCAGTATTTGGAAATGTTGCGGTCAGTTCAGAATCGTCCAGTAAAGTGTTTGACCATCATGTGGGCTCTGGGCCAAGCAGGATTTTATGATCTCAGCCAGGGTCTAAGAGGTAATAAACACTTTTACACAGAGGCACACAATAATTTCAATATTTTACATTACCGCATATCCATAAAGCCCAAAACTGCTCTGAACAAGTAGGCATTTGCCCAGTATTAGTCCAGATCTGTCTGTTTTCCCCTTTCTCCCACTTTCCCAACAATGTGTGAAGATAGACATTCTGGGTTGGGGTTCACTGAAGCAACAGAGCACATTAGAGCAGTAATATTCCCCCCTGATAGCTGCTGGTGCTCCAAGTGTTATTAGTTAGTGTGACTATATTAAATGTTTACAGTGCAAAATTGCAATGAAAGTTAGGGGGAAATGGTGTCTAAAATTACTGATTTAGTACAAAATCATACCCAAAGTGTGATTAAATATATTTATTTTCACTTTAACAGAAGAAAAGCTTCCTAAACTAAAGAAAATGTTATTTGTTTCAGTGTGGCTGGGCATCATGCTCCCTGTGCTGGGAGTGAAGTCTCTGTCCTCATATGCCATCGCCTATCTGGAGAGACTTCTCTCGTAAGTCTGACTCAGAAATCCATGAAATTTCTCAAATTTCTTCATCTTCCAGACACTTCCTTTCCATTCATTTGTAGTACTTGAACTATTAAGATCATTAACAGTGATACCTTTAATTTGAATGTCATGGATATTTCAACATACTTTAATTCTTTTCCCAGACTTCATTCAAACCTGACAAAAGGATTTGGTATTATGGGTCCGAAAGAGTTCTTTCCTTTGCTCGATTTTGCTTTCATGCCAAAGAACGCCCTGTCACCAAGGTAAATGTAAACCAGTGCAAACACAGACCAACAGCAAGACATATCAGACTGTTCATAATCTCTGTTTAGAAATAAAAGCATTGCAAAAATGTTATCTGCGTTCTGAGTCCTAATATATTTTTTTCTGTTTTTTATTACAGTCTGCAGGAGCAGCTGAGGCGTTTGTATCCTCGACTGAAGGTCCTCGCATTTGGTGCCAAGCCAGAGAACACGTTGCACACGTACCTGCCGTCATTTCTGTCCAGAGCCACGCCACACTGTCCTGACGACATGAAGAGGGAGGTGAGACCCACAATTCTGTATACATTACTGCTGCTACTGTACTGTTACAGCAGCCATCACAACACGATCTTTGACAAAAGTGATTAAATAAAGCAGAACTGCTCAATAAAATTGTGTTCTCACTAAACGATGTCAAAGAATACATTATGAGTAAAATGATAAAAATTAACCGCATTGTCTTCTGCTTCTTGCAGCTGCTCAGCAGTATGACTGAGTGTCTGTGTGTTGATGTTCAGAGTTTAGGAGTGTGGAGGCAGCTCTACACCAAACACCTACCCCAGTCCAGGTAACCTGTGGACCATTTATTTTTTTGTCTTTTTATTTATGATCACATCTCCACATAAGGTAAACTGTACAAATGAAGATGATTTCAAACTGATTTCAGACTCACTGCTTTCTTTCCTCAGTTTGCTTTTGAACCACTTATTAAAGTCCTGGAACATCCTTCCACCAAAGGTACAAGTGCTGTCACAATGTCTGTTGGCTCATAAACCAAACGCACCTCCCAGGGATACTGTTATTTAAACATCAAAGCCTGTGTAATCTGATTAATAATGCAGTTTTAATGTAACTTGTATTTTTATTGTCTTTTAATCCCATCACTGTGTTTTACTTGGACTTTTTTTGTTTTTAGCTTCGGAAGAACCTCGAGGAAACGATCCAGTCTTTTAGAGTGACCAACGAAGAAATGAGAGACACCATTGAATCTCATGACCTTCAGGAGTGCAACAGCCTGTGCCAGGTGAGCAACTCGGCCTGTTCATGTTTGTTTAAAAGGAAACTCGCGATTTCAAAAAAGTCTGGGTTAGACACGAAGATAGTGTAAATATTAAATCATGAAGCACCTCTACAATATGAAAGTGAGCAATATTTATAAAGTGCTGACAGAAGGCATAAAAAGCCTAAAAAATTAAGATATAAATTTAGGAACTAAAACTAAAGGAATGAAGAGAAGAATATTAAATTGAAAGCTTATTAAAGAGATCAGTAGTGTTGTGCTATTGGAACGACTGTTTTGGGACTTACTGGGTAGTTTCCAAGCATCAAGGGCAGAGTTACTGAACTGGAGAACCTGGTGAGTTGCAGATGGGAGTACTGGAGAGATGAATGCATGAATGAGCATGTGCAACTCCTCTTTAAAAACTTCTTCTGACATTATCCCTGCTTCTTGGGCAACAACTAGAGATGTATGGAATCATAAAGCTAACAGTTGGATTATGAACCTTATTTGACATGTGCTTTGTGTTTCTCCAGAATCTGCAGGTAAAGATGCGTGGTCACGGGTTCCCCTGGTCCAAGCTGCTCCTGGTTCTGCTCGTGTTCATTGCCGGCTTCATCGCCCACGACGTCAGATCAAACGGCTCTGTCGCAGGTCTGTCAGAGTGCCGTTTACTCACCATATTCGCCTATCTTTGTATCTGTGGCCTACTCATTGTGTTTATATTACGTTTCAGATTCCATCACAGCCAGGTATCTGCACTCCTCAGGGATCACAGCTGTATCTCAGCAGGCCTGGAGCAAAATAACAGTCTACTCAAAGCAGGGCTTCAGGTACGATCATTTCTAGTCAACAGAGCCGACACTTAAAAATGATCCCTAAAATCTAAAACAAGCTTCTGACTCACTTCCTGATAACGCTCAGGCACACAGTGTTTTATTCCCTGTGGTTTGTTGGCTTTTATTTAGAATTCTATATTAATATAGATTTATTAGATTAACCTGCTGTTCTGCCATAAAATTATTTGCTTTTAAAAAGAAAATTTAAAAAAATGTATGACTTTTTCTTTTCTTCCATTTTTCCTCTAATGAAGATTGCAGTTATGATCATTATTGTCTGTATTGTGTGTTTTGTATTTTCTGTAGCTGGTTGGAGACAAACACTCCTTATTATTACTCTGAGTGTGTCCGGGTTTTGGGTCCAGTAATGGAACAAGGTTTGGAAAAGGCAAAGTCAGCAGCTGTCTTCATCTCTGAAAACACCTCACGGTTTATTGTCTGGGTTAAAGAAACCACACCTCTTGTCATAGAATGGGTAAGGCCATGGCTACAGCTCCACCTGACCTTAAACATTTAAATGTTGAAGTACAATTGTTCTTTTTTGGGGGGGGGGGCTGAAGCACAGCTTTCTGGGTGTATATTAAACAGTCCAGCTGGATTATCATTTCATCCTTTTGTGGATTTATTTGTGTTTATACTGTGTCACTTTTCCCCCTTAATTAAAATTTTGAGCATTACATAAGAAACTACCAGATAACTACCAGTCTGACTCTGATTGTGTTGCATGTCTTTGTCCAGGTGAACACCAACACCCCAGAGAGTGTGTTCCAGGCTCTGGCATATTTGAAGGAGCTCCTCATCTTCCTACATCAAAACTACATCCTGCCAGCGCTGGCGTACACATCTAACCTGCTACAGAGAGCATGGGCCAACTTAGAAGACTCTTGCAAGTCAGTACTAACAGCAGCTCTTTAACAGTTAATCTTTATTACTACATGCCCGAGTGTGGGGCAGTTAAACCGGCTGAGACTGGTTTCACAAAGATGTATTTGGTCTGTGGGGTTAAACAAGAAGAACAGCACAGCTTGTATTAGAATAATCTGACTAAAACGAAGACACCTTACCTCTGGGCTGACTAACTATAAGAATCTGTGGCACTGCTGCAACAATGATTTAACTATGAAGCCCTCGTTATGGTGCTTGTTGGGATGAAACGTGATTCACCTTTACTTATTGCTGTGTTTTATTGAAGCCATTGAGAAATGCGTGCAGGTTACCAGTTGCACTGACAGATGTAGTGACATGCCAGTTTATCCTGCTGGAGTTTGGACCTCGTTCCTATTTGTTCTTTAAAGGGAGTCGCTCACCAGAAGTTTGGCAGATCTTTGTAGGCTTTGTCTGTGTACGTTTCTCCTATTTGCACAGTACCGTCACAGCACCACACACATTTCACTTCTCAGCAGTGTGTTCTTCTTCTGTTTACTGGAGCCAGGTAGTTGCACCCAGCTGATAAACAATTGGACTATTTTCTCCATTTATTCATCCTCTGACAACTGTCCAGGTCTCGGTTGTGAGGGCAGCAGTCTAAAGCAGAGATGCATCAGCGGCCTTTTCCTTGGCTGTTGATAACCTCTGAGGTGATTGACAGATGAACTCTGTAATGATCTGTCAATCAGTTATGAGTAGTGTAGTAGACAAATGTGTTTGTTTGTATTGTTTAAAAGGAACTAAAAGCATCATTAAAGCTGCAGTGAGTGATTTTTTTTTTTTTTTTTTTTTTACTTTCTCTGTTGCAGTGGGGAGGTGTCTGTATCATGTCTGCAGGGCCACGCCTTGTCCTTTACCAACTCGACGTGGCAGCTTCTCCAACACACGACCTCGGCAATCAAGACATGGGCCCAGGATTTGCTCACTCGAGCGGGATAACGCAATACACACACAATATGCACACAGGAAGCTAAACACACCAACACACACACTCTGGCCCAGCGTGAGTCTGTCATGTCCTTTGTGACACAAGTGGATGCCGCAGGGTCAGAGGGAAACGAGCTCACTCAAAAAAAGACCCTTTTTGTCTCTTGTTTTGGTTAAATTTTAAAATCAGTTTGGTGTTGTTTAGATGTTTGTTTTTTTTCTATCAGCCTTTTTGTCACTGCTGGATACGGAGGTTGTACCCTTCTTTCTCTCTCCCTGAGTTTTATACTGCAAATTTCAGCCACTGCTTGAGCCTCTGGGTTAGGCAGGTTCTGTAATTTATAGAAAATATAGGTTTGTAGATGATTTATAAAAGTTTTTATTTAAATATAATTAAAAAAAAGTGTTGTGAAAGTTGGTAAAGGCAGGGAACATGTCAGAAACGTCTCCAAGCCACTGAAAACCTCATCAGAGGGTCAAGTCATCTTTAACACCTGGTCCTGTGTGTGCAAACCCCTTGTCAAACCTAACTAGGGAGTTGTGTCTCTGGGCGGATTTGCTCGTCCAGAGCACGGTCGTAAACACAGTCTTTTCACATCAGTCCAGAAGAAAAAATCTGTGTGTCTTGTCTCTGCTGTTTTGTTTCTGTCCCGTTTTCTAATGCTTCACCTACCAGCAGAAGCTTCTCGCCCGAGCTGCGAGAAGCACCGACATCATGTACCTGAAGGTCAATGCGTTTCTGTGTTTGTGTCTGCGTGGATCAGTGATGCCAGCATTGTCATCCTGTATGCTGTAATCTGAGAAATGACATTTTACTTAACTAACCCCCCAGCCTGTAAACAAGATGATATGGAAGAGACCAATGTCTTACTTTGTAATGTAAATGATTTGTAATAAAGACTCCAACCCCACTGCAGTGTTTTTATCAGCTGATTTACCCGAGTGTGCCACAAGCTACACAGCAAATAATAGAAACCACCTTGTTAACAGTTGTCTTGTCATGACTTGGGGCTTTGCCCTCAAACTTCAATTTTGCTTGTGTATGTTCTTATTAAAATATAATTATTAGATATGTGTATTCAGGGTCATCGTAAGAAGAAACAAATTTGTCTCACCACGTATTAATATAGATCAAGATGAGAAGAGTACACTGGGAATGTATTTTTAGTCAAGTGTCGCTGACTCAGCAGTCCTCTTAATCAATAATTACCTAATTGTGAAAATGATCTCTAAAGCATATTTAGAGCATCAGATATTCTAGATTTAGTCCAACTCACTGGTTCTACCTTCAAGTGTTACAATTATCTGTTTTGGATCATAATTGACAAAACAAATAATTTGTAAACAAATAATTTGTAGTCATCGCAGCCTCTAGAAAATTTGACGTTTCGCTTTGAAGATATATGGATTATAATAATATATGCCAATAGTTGAAATCCTAAATATGACACATAACTAATTCTATCATGAAGCTGCATGCTTTAAAAAATCCCACTCAAACTGTGATGTTTGAATCACTGCCTCTGTCCATTATTATCCATTCCTGGCTCAGCAAACAGGTAAAATTCAAAGGCTTATTTTCTATTTTGTGAACAGGAAGCTGAACATCAGGTACTCTACTGCTCAGCTTTGAATAAAAACATTCAGCTCATTTCCATTTGCCTGTGAAAAGTTCATTATCTCATCCTCTATGCTATCATCACTGATAACTGCCAGGTCCAATTAAACCATCAGCATGCTGCAGTTTTCTGTCTGGCTGCCATCTCTGTGGAACAGACGGTCAAGTACATCCTGCAGCGTCGCTTAGTGTTTGGCACAAACCTCCCAAATCCCTCAGCAGACGACCTCCACTCACTGTGAGTGGAAGCATAATCCTGAAACTGAGTGGACGTCTCAGTGTGTCTTGCTCTTTTGTAGGTCGGAAAACATCTCACTACTGATTCATAAATATTTTTCCATGTGTGAAAGCTTTCTTGGCAACATAGTGGCAGACCTATGCATTGTTGTTGAACTATGTCCAGTATGTGAGCCTGTAAATATTTGAGCAGGCCGTTCCCTCATTATTTCATCTCAGATTAAGCCGATAAAAGATCTGGAGTTGATTCAAACTGTTGAACTTTTCACTGTAACTTTCAATATGAGGTCCAAAGAGATATCAATGCAACTGACTGCTTGACTTCTACGGAGGTGCATGGAGGCAACATTTAGCAAACGTGTGCTGGGCCTGACTGTTGTGTGTGTGATGTGATCAGTATGCTGCTGATTTGCATAAGCAAAAATGATGTAAATAGAAAACGCTGCTCCTAATGAATAGAAAACAGGAACTACATGAGACTGTGGGGTCTCTGAGTAGTATACTTAACAGCCACGGTGTAGGACTGATCCTGCACAGGTCCTTCATCACGACAGCAGTCAGGCTGTACCATACCCAGACAGGAGAAATACTGTTTAAAAATGCATGTATATTGTTATCATTCCCACTGCGCTTTATGCACATATAAAAAAGTAAAATCTTGGTGTATTTTACTGTATGTAGTAACCATGTGTGCACAGTACAGTATTGTGGCTATTTTGTTTACTATTTCTCTTATTTATTTTTTTCTATTTTTGTTTTTTTTCTATTATGTCTCTAATTTACCTTTCTTCCTGTCCCTTGTGCTGCTGTAACAAGGAAATTTCTCCAGTGTGGGATTAAATAAAGTCTATATCTCTGTAAAAACACGGAAGCAGACAGCACACAGTGATGAGGTCTGTTACTTTTCTTGAAACTCATAGCTTTATTTCATTCCAGCAGTAAATCCAAATGATGCAAGTTTATCACACAGCTGCCATGGCAAGGTGAGAGAGGGTCTGATGTTCTCTTCTCTCAGACTGATCCAACTAATGGCAATCACACTCAGCCTGGCTGTCAATCACAAAAAACAAACCTTTAGTTCTATGGCAGCCATTGTGGTGTGTTAACGCTATGCGACTTATGAAAATTCAATTAAATACAACAACAGAAGAGTAGTGATAGCAGCTAAAATGTTTAACTCAATTAAAACGGTCAAACATTAGTATTTAGTAGTGTCCTCTATAGTCTTCTTTTTTACATTTGTTCATTGATAGAATTCAAAGCCTGACATTTAAATAAGTTTAAACTTATGCCTCTGACTTGGCCACTGAAGAATTCAATGCAAAAGAAACAAAAAAAAAAAACAAGTCTTTTTCAACAAATCTACAAAATATAAAATTGCATCTTTCTGTGTCGTTCTGGCTGTAGCCAGTCACTGCATGTTGGCATTTTGGATCATTTCAGTCAGCTTTTTTTGCTACATTTAGTGCAAGACCTTCAGTTTCTACAAACCCCATCTTGTGTTTTTTCAGAAACTGTTTAGAGCAGATTAAAAAATATAAATAAATAAAAACATAAATACATCTAATGGCTCCTAAACAAGCTGTCTGGACAGTTTCATGAGCAAACCCTTTGTGCTGGGACGACTTAATGAATAAAAACATATCTGTGATGCTTCACCTCAGAATGATTGCTTTTTTACGACATACATGTGAGCATTTCAGAGTCTGTGATATGTCTGTGGGCTAAACGTTCACATGTGTCATCGTGTGCAGCGTGCATGCTGCTCTCTGGATAGGCTTAACGCCTTTTTATAATCTCACTTTGAGCCACTTCCAGTCAAAATCTTCTAAAGCTGATCACATTATGTGGAAAACATTGTGTGGTTTCATGTATAAACTTTGCAGAGAACCCTGATCAATATGTGTCTGTGTATGGTCAATCAGAGTGCATGATGGGAGAAAGTGACCTGACTCATCAGACAGATTCATAGCACTCCAGAGCTGTTTGTCATCTCACTGCTGTTAACTATAAACCTGCGACACACCAGCAGGATGAGAAGCCCCGCAGTACAGTTGTCCCATCAGGTTAGAACAAGTCGAGTAAGCCAAGCCAGGCTGCTGGGTCCGAGTCCAGACCGGTTCGGGTTAAGCGTCCTTTACTAGTAAGAGTTTGGAAAGGAAGTGAGGCTGTACAACAAACATGTTGTGAGATGGACAGCCATGGACAAGACAGGCGAAGTAAGGGGAGTTTGTAAAATGTAAACTAATTAGAGGGAAAACAAAAAGGGGCAAAAATGGCAATTAAGGTCAGATTAAAGGAAGGGAGGTGGAGGAGTGGTGACGGTGATAAAGAGGAGAGGAAGATTTCAGTACTCCTCGTGTTCTCCTCGTGCTCCTTCATCAATTTCATCATCTTCTGGTGGTGCAAATCCCTCCTGGAAAAGATAAGATCAGTGTTTCAGGCTTTACCAGCTGCAGGTCATCTTTCATAAGTTTTTTGCTACATTTGTTCATAATCTCAGTATTTTTTAAAGATTTCCTCCTTGCACCAATACGTTAAAGCACATAGCTGTTCACTCAGATGTCTCTGTACCTCACTGAGGTGCTTTATTGCTTTACTGACAGGCTGATTTCTAATTTTGTGGTAATCTAACCAGATTTAGGTAAAGGCTGCAAAATGCTGTGATGGATTACAGAAAGTAGTAAAATGCAGCCATATCAAATAATAATCACGAGATACGTACGGCAGGTTCTCAGTACCAGCTGGAATATGGGATTTTCCTCGTAATATTACAAACACACTTTAAATAAATGTATAATTCATTTTTGAATCTTTCTGACATGGGTCTTGTACCATGGAAAGTACAACCATCACCCACCTCCACTCCCTCGCTGGTCTCCACTCATAATGCACCTAACAAAGAGTACCAGAGTACTCTTGAGTTTGTCCCAGCACCTCACCCCTCCTGCCTCACACTTGCTAGCTTTGGGGAGTGCTTGAAAAGCACTCACAGAGAACACAGAAGGTCTGTGATTTTATGCATCTTGTGGTTTAATTAGAGTCATTTTTGGAAGCAGTGACAAGCTGTCCTCTCTTGTGTCTTACTATTATTATGTCATAGAAGCAGCTATAGTTTCAGATGTGTCAAAGGTCTATGCTCAGCCACTGTTAGCATCGTACCACATGCCTGAATCCAAATGAACCGTGTCACAGTGATCAAAGGTAAACAAACTGGACTTTGCTCATGGCTCAGATCAGCCTAAAATGTTTAAAATTCCATAATCAGGAATTCAAGGAATTATAACTGGCTCATTACCTGAAAACATGTGCATGACTGCAAGCAGTGTGGAGCATGTAACTCTGAATGCAGGCTGGTGAACATTTGACTATTCAAATGTTCACCAGCCTGCAGATGACATAAATATGTGATGCCTTCGGTAAAGTCAGGGGATAAGGAATTAATCTGAATACTGTGGGAAATAAATGTTCTAACAACCAACAAACATATCGTCTGATTTCTTGTAATATCTCAAGAAATTTTATGAAAGCCTGAGACCAGTCCACCCCCCCAAATTCCTGGTCTGTGCTGTAATTGCTGAATGTAAGTACACATTTTGGCCTGTATTTACCTCTGTAGCATACAGGACGTCCATGATTTTGCTCAAAACTGGGTTGTTTTCTTTCTCCTGGCAGATTAGTTCAATGTCTCTCAGCTTCCCAAAGTAGAAGTCCCTCTCCTTCTCCAGCCCGTCTACGGTCACCTTCAGATCGAGCAACTATGACCAGAAACAACCGTGGGAAAAAAACTATGAGGGAGGCAGCTGAAACAACAATGTTGTTCAACAATAAAAACAAAGAAATAGAAGACACAAAAGAGAAGAAATTATATCATAACATGCTCACAAAGCTGCAGCGTTTTAAGGAAAAAAGCTACATATAAATTTTGTGTACTAATGTCCACAGTCAACTAACAGGATGTGAAGATTTGTTGAGCTGGTCACATCAGAACCTTTTCAGTGTTTTCAGCCTGACTTGTGTGAGTCAGAAAAACATTCCAAAGTTAAATTGTTGTACCACTCTTGCATTTTTCCCACCGACACAGTCCTGGTACAGAAACAAGGAACCAGCTCCAAGACTGGTTCCACTGCCAAAAAGGTGGCAGCACAAAATTTCTATGTCCAAAGATGAAACTATTGACATGTGTAGCTATGAGAGGGACACTGCAGAGTGACTTAAGAGATTTCCATCCAAAAGTACTCCTGGGTCTGTTAGTGACTCTGTGTCACAGAGCAGATCAGCAGAAATGTGGGCTGGTTCTTAAGGAGTAGTAATCAGAATCCAGCACCAGTACTCATACTGAAAAAAGAAATCTGGGAAGCTTCCAAACCACTACCAACTTCATTAATGCTGAAGGGTTTGAGTAATTATGCAGTTTTGATGTGAGAGCTGCACAGGACCTCTGTTACAGGGTTTTCTTGAAAAGTTATCAGGGCAGCGGTACCTGCTGGTTGAGCTCTATGAGCTCAGCGTCTCCTCCATTACGTGTCACAGGAGGGTTCCTGCGGGCTGATGCTATCTGCCTCTGCGGGGTGGGGACACTCTTTGGTGCTGTGGGAGATGTTCTCATGGGGCCTATATGAAAGAAGCACATGTTTACATATCTATACATCTATTTAGTTGGTCAGCCCCTAAGTATGTCTGAGTATTTACAGCAAAATCCTTCTTGATGTAAGTTTACTAATCAAGAGCTATTTTGATAATATCTTGTTTGCTAAAAAATACGATAAGATCCTTTTAATTCCCCAGAAAGTTCTATTTTTACAAAACATCACATCTCTTAATGGCTCAATCCAGAGTGGTGTTTGTTCAGTAAATCTCATGAGAGCACTGAACACATACCATGCTAATTCACAACATTGACTGAGTAAACCAAAGAAAAGGAAACAGTACACATTTTTATTTTAGCGTGTGGACACCACAAACTGCCATGAAACTATATTGTGCATGCATCAGTGAAACAGCATGACTAGCTAATGTGTTTCCTGTTTCACCTGGTAATTGGTTCTTTGTGGGCAGGGCTGGGACATAATCCTCCCATTTGTATTCAGGATACTTTAAAGGCCACATGATGTTCCACTTTGAGGTATATTACTGTCAGTTAGTACGCCTCTGTTTTTAATGCTGTGACTCACTACAAAATACCAAACCTCAGAGAACACGGGCTGCGCAGCTCTGATGTTTAACAGCTTTGAATCAGAATTCAAGTCCATACACTCACCTGCCACTTCATTAGGTATACCAGTTCAACTGCTCATTAATGCTAAAAAATAATGAGCCAATCATATGGAAGCAACTCAGTGCATTTAGGCATGTAGACTTCATCTACTGAAGTTTAAATTGAGATCCAAAGTGATGAAGAAAGATGATCTAAGTGACTTTGAACGTGACATGTTTGTTGGTGGCCAATGGGCTGTTATACCATTTTAGAACTACACATTTCAGAAACTGATCTACTGGAATTTTCCCGCACAACAATCTCTAGAGTTTACAGGAACTGGCCTTAAAAAAGGGCAAATACCGAGTCAGTGGCACTTCTCTGGATGAAAAGGCAGTGTTGATGTCCGATGTCACAGTGGAGAGAATGCCTAGTCATAGAACCTCGAGTCTACAGCAGCAGCAGAAGACCGCACTGGGTACCACTGCTGTCAGCTAAGAATAGGAAACAGAGCCTATTCACAGGACAATAACTTTACGAAAGCAGCATTTTTCAAAGATTGGAAAAATACTGCATTCAAGAAGCTTGACCTACAGTCTTAAATATTTCCTTAAAGTTTTTCATATTATTAATGCTGTACATGCAGAAGAAATACTAAAATTGTAATATGAGAGTCGAACTTAACTCATTCACTGCCAGCCATTTTCAAACGTATGCTTTCAATTGACGTCTATAGACGTCAATGGCAGTGAATGAGTTAATAGGAAGGCGCTGGCAGACAGATAATTAGAGCCCCTAGTGCTGCCCACAACCAGCCAGGATCGAGCACTCCATAAACTGAGTAACACACTGCACACACACATGCTGCATGGAGGGGATGTTACCTGAGCGAGTGGGTCTTTTAGGTTTATGATGAATAGGTTTACCTGGGTTAGAGGTGGGGATGTGGTAGCATGAAGATGTGAGAGAAGTAAAATGAAGGGTTTAGGTTCACGCACAGCTGACTATGTCGTGTTGTACCTGGATTAGGTGGAGGCGGCGTTCCTTCCTGGCCCTGCCGTGTGAGCAGAGGGTCGTATTCTTTCCCGTCATAGTTGGCATCAAAAAACTTCTTAAACCACTGAAGGAACTCAAAATTGTCCTGGAACTTCCCCTTCACCAATTTCTCCACCGGGATGATCTGAAATGTTTTTAAATAGCAGGAGAAAAACATTCTTGAAATGTCATAAAAGGGAATCTTGGGATTAGATACTCCAATAACTGTCATTTTGGGGTAACAGCAGCCATCTTTAAGATGATCTGCATGTTATCACCTTGCTTCCTTCTGTCAAGGTAAATGATCCTTAAAAAAAAAAAAAATCACATTCGTAATAATAGAATGACAACTTTAAAGACAACTTTATCTACAGTACAGTTAAAAACAATTTAGACTGTGCCACAGTACTTTAACTGTACTGACTTAAATAGTAAACAGAGTGGTTCTTATATACAACGTCACTCAAGCTGTTTTAGCTATGGTTTTTCTACTTAAACATTCGTACTCTGATGGATGCCTCTAAGAGCTTAGGGTTAGTCCAAGTTTGTGCAAGGTTATTTGGCATGTAGGCTAGAGCAGCAAGGGATGAGCCACTAATATAAACTACTTATAACTAATATAAAAGTACAGATATGACACCTCGGATAATAAGAACAAACAGCAGTTGGTTTCCCTGTTCCCACCTTGTCAACGGTCATTCTCTTGAACGCAGCCTGTAAGACCTTGAAATTGTGGATGTATTCATGTTCCAGTTTTGCGTTGAACTTGACTTTCTTCAGTAATATGCAGCCTGGAAACAGCATGTCCATGAACTGGCAGTAAGCTGCGCCTGAAAAAACAGAACAGGAGCACAAAGTCAAGAAAAACATTTATTTTAATTTGAAGCTTTTTCTCGAGAAGTGTGTGTTTACCTGTACACAGCTGCTCAATCTTTGTGTAGGTGAGCTGCAGAGAGTCGTTCACCCACGCCAACATGTCATGGCGACTCAGGTTCTCTATGGTCATAGAGGTGGAGTAGACATTCACCGCCATCCTCCTGCTAGGCACCCACAAACACGCAAGCACATGTAAAGATATTAACATCAGTGTAACATCTGAAGGCTCCAGACAATCTTTTTTCACTGACACATAAGTCTGATTAATCTATGAAAATGTGTTTATATCTATATAAAGTAAAAGTAAGCGACTCCACATAATGAAGAATATGTGTATCCAGGAGCGTGGCAAAAAGGAGCGTATTAAATGACAGAGAATTCATGATCTTTTTTATTTTATTTACCATCCATCCATCCATCCATCTTCATCCGCTTTATCCGGAGCCGGGTCGCGGGGGCAGCAGCCTAAGCAAAGAGGCCCAGACCTCCCTCTCCCCAGCCACCTCCTCCAGCTCATCCGGGGGAACACCAAGGCGTTCCCAGGCCAGCCGAGAGATATAATCTCTCCAGCGTGTCCTGGGTCTGCCCCGGGGCCTCCTCCCGGTGGGACATGCCTGGAACACCTCACCCAGGAGGCGCCCAGGGGGCATCCTTGTCAGATGCCCGAACCACCTCAGCTGGCTCCTTTCGATGTGGAGCAGCAGCTGCTCTACTCTGAGCCCCTCCCGGATGGCCGAACTTCTCACCCTATCTCTAAGGGAGAGGCCAGCCACCCTTCGGAGGAAGCTCATTTCCGCCGCTTGTATCCGCGATCTCGTTCTTTCGGTCACTACCCACAGCTCGTGGCCATAGGTGAGGGTAGGGACGTAGATCGACCGGTAAATTGAGAGCTTCGCTTTTACACTCAGCTCCCTCTTCACCACGACGGACCGGTGCAGCGTCCGCATTACTGCAGCCGCAGCCCCAATCCGTCTGTCGATCTCCGGCTCCCTTCTCCCATCACTCGCGAACAAGACCCCGAGATACTTGAACTCCTCCACTTGGGGCAGGAACTCATCCCCGACCCGGAGTGGGCACTCCACCCTTTTCCGGCTGAGAACCATGGCCTCAGATTTGGAGGTGCTGATCCTCATTCCCGCTGCTTCACACTCGGCTGCGAACCGTTCCAGTGCGAGCTGGAGGCCCTCACCCGATGAAGCCAACAGAACCACATCATCTGCAAAAATCAGAGATGAGATTCTGAGGCCACCGAAGCGAAAGCCCTCCGCCACTTGGCTGCGCCTAGAAATCCTGTCCATAAAAATTATGAACAGAACCGGAGACAAAGGGCAGCCCTGGCGGAGCCCATCACCCACCGGGAACGAGTCCGACTTATTGCCGGCAATGCGAACCAAGCTCTTGCAACGGTTGTATAGGGATCGAATGGCCCGTAGCAATGGGCCAGACACCCCATACTCCCGCAACACCTCCCACAGGACACCCCGAGGGACACGGTCGAATGCCTTCTCCAAGTCCACAAAACACATGTAGACTGGTTGGGCAAACTCCCATGCACCCTCAAGTATCCTGGAGAGGATAAAGAGCTGGTCCAGTGTTCCGCGACCAGGACGAAAACCGCATTGTTCCTCCTGTATCCGAGGTTCGACTAGCGGACGAACTCTCCTTTCCAGCACCCTGGCATAGACTTTCCCAGGGAGGCTGAGGAGTGTGATCCCCCTGTAGTTGGAACACACCCTCCGGTCCCCCTTCTTAAAGATGGGGACCACCACCCCGGTTTATTTACCTTTTTTTTTAAATCACCATTTGGTAATTTTGAATAACCTATTACATCTTTATCTTCATGTTTTATTACGTTTATTTAAGTTTGCATGCTTTGTAATAAAACATATGGGAACACACATTTACTCACCTGTGCTGGGTGTGTGTTGGAGCGTACTGCTGAGAACTGGGTTGTGCTTGACCACTTATACAAAGACCTAGAGACAGAAACCGGAATCATGTTCAGTATCAGCCCGGTTACAGTTTATACTTCACATAAGGTAATCATCTACTCAAAAGTGCTAATTTAACTGTCTGGGGACATGTTTACATAAGTAAGTTTTAGAATTATGTTGAAACACTGAAATTGACCAAGTCACAATGATTTAACCCTTTAAAGAAAATTCAAAACCAACAAAATATAGCAACATTAAGGTCTTTAGTTCAAGCTGACCAAATATGAAATACGTGATGTGATTAAATC
The DNA here is from genome assembly GCF_963969265.1 of Rhamphochromis sp. 'chilingali'. Classification (NCBI taxonomy): domain Eukaryota; kingdom Metazoa; phylum Chordata; class Actinopteri; order Cichliformes; family Cichlidae; genus Rhamphochromis; species Rhamphochromis sp. 'chilingali'. The sequence goes on along the minus strand of NC_137932.1, from coordinate 18,834,832 downwards.
TGTGTGCTGATTTCTACTAAAACACTGAGAAATTCAAACTGGCTGACTTCTTGCTGAGTTTAGGGCACAGCTCCTAGATTCGTTTTTTTACATCTTCGGATATTTGAGGTGTTTACATAATTTCATAAACATATGTGAAACACTGTGGTGTGGCTACTTTATTAAAATGCTGTAAGTGAAGCTACATTTTGCACCCCAAACATGGCAGACTCAGTACTGACGTAAATATGTGGAAATTTCTGAGGTCTCAAACAAATAATCAGTGAAATTTCAATAAGAACATCTTAAACAATAAAAACTAAACATAAAGTAGAGTAAACTCTTAATAGAAACTGACTGAAACCAAACTGAATGCAAAACAAGAAAATACATAAACTGCAAACCATAAAAATAGGTCATGGAGGTTTACCCCTCGCCAGGGTTACAGAGGGACATGCCACAGAAAACCTGAGGCCGGGCCTCTAATCTCTGCCCAGTTAATCCTGTTAGCCCAGGTTCAACATGCTGTGCCCATCGCAGTTCAGACCGCCTGTAGGTGCGTCAGACAAACATAAAAACCAACCCAGCAGGGACGCATCACACTGACAGGTGAGATAAGGAAAAATCCAACAATACCACAGCATTTCCTGTGAGCTGATGTCCTCCAAAATAAACACAATACAGGATGTTGTGCTGAACAATCACTTCCTGACTGCAGGAAATACTGCCAAATATTCCAGTATTTCAGTGTCTGAACACAGAGTCCTCACATAAAATACTACAGTTCAACTACTCTGTGAACTCCAAGCAGTTAAATAATGAAGTCTGCTCTATGACTTTTTCAACCACCCATGATGCAAAGCTGACAGTTATTCAAACAACTTTCAGGTCAATGCGACTGTTCAGGCAAATTATTCAAGAGTGACACGGTACTACAACAACTCACAACTGTATTTATTTCTTATCAGCACAGCAAAAATAACACCCAAGCTGGCCACAAGTTTCAGGTCATATAAGGACACGGATTGTCATGGATTTTCAACTTAGTAGGTTTTTAGAACCTTTTTTCTGGATCAGACTGGTAGGTGATGACAACGTGCAGTGATGTGAAAAAGAAAGTTTTCTCAGGAGTCTGTGCAGTCCTGTGAAAAACTAAATACACTCAGTGATTCAATAGTCTGTAGGACTACTTTAAGCACTTGAAGTAGCTGTTTTCTGTCTGACTTTATCAGTCTCTTACATTGCTGTAGAGGTATTCTGGCCAAGTCTTCTTTACAACATTGCTTTGGTACATTGAGGTTTGTAGGCATTCATCTATACGCAGTTCTCTTAGATCCAACCACAGCATTTCAATCAGGTTTGCGTGTGGACTTTGATCCACTGATTGATTCTTTTCAATCAGTGATTCTTTTCTTTTTAAGCCAAGCAAATTTATAATATATTTCTACCTAATCCATCCTTAATTCCAGGGAAGATACTAACTACGCTACTTTTGTTCTTACATTAAACTTATGCTGTGTCACTGCTAATACAGCAAAATGCTGCTGTTGTTGGCACCTTGTTTCAGTAGATTCACACTTCAGATTAGGTAATGTGTCATCAATGACAGTAGTTCATTGGAAAAGAAGGAAAGAAAATGATCTTCATTTACTAACACGTATAAATGCTGCTACTTGCAAGCTACAAGCATTAATAACACATTGTTTCGATTTATTTTATACCACCAGAAATATCAATATCACAAGTTTTTTTAAACTATGGTGACATAACCTTGAGCCGTTGTCACACATCTCTAATACACAGGTACTATATATTCAGGATATAAGGTGTGGAAATGAAGGCAACATAAAACAAATATCCAGAAATTTCCAGAGAAATGTCCAAGTCAAACCAAAAAAAAAATAATAATCTGACAACTCCCTTCTATTATAATTCTAATTTCAAACACCATCCACACATAACAGCCAACTGTTTCTGGAATTATTTCACTTGTTGAAGTCAAATATAAATTTGGGTCTTCTTTTAAATGTTATTAGCATTTTATGTTGATAGGAACACACTTTGATAACCTTCAGATTAAATGAAAAACCATCAAAATGTGAGTACAGACTGAATGATAAATAAAGTGATGTAACATTATTCAGCTCCTGATTGTGTTTTGCTTTGTGTAATGTTAGTTTTAGAGACTCTCTACAATATAGACAAAAGAAATATGTTCATAAAAAGTGTAACCGGACCAATGAATTTGACCCAGCAGCACTGAAACACTGTAATATAATAATAAATAATAATTTTAGAAGATAATTTTAATCAAAGCTCTGCAACTGAACAGTCTTCATTATTGAACATGATAGCTGCTCATGATCATGATGACAAACAAACCACATCAATAATTATAAAAGACACTTGTTTTTCAGAGTAAAAATAACATGGGAAATTCAGAAATTACTGTCAAAAAAGATAACAGATTGAACATGTTAGTATACTAATCAATGACCCTTTTTCATCCAGCAACAAGCCCTAATAATCAACAACAAATAAAAGAAAAAACAACAACTATAATTTACAGATTTTTAAAAAGGCAATTTTTGAGTCTTAAAAAAAAATTGGTTCTATAATACCTTTCATACATGTGACAAGATCTCCAACACTACTGACTGAAATGCAGCCCAAACGTGACAGAGCCTCCACCATGTTGTACAGATGGCTGTAGACACTCCTTGTTGTACCTCTCTCCTCATTCTCTTTTGTAAATATTGATGATGATTTGAAACACAAATTCCTAATTTGGACTCATCACTACATGCGACCTACTGACACTAATTTTCGGTCCTGTTCTTGTGTAAGTTGGGATATCTCAGCATTTTCTCTCAGGTCCTGTGTTAGGTCTTTACTGTATTTTTTCCTGTTTCTTAAAAATGCTGTTCATCTGCTGTAGATAATTTTATAGGCCTATCACTTCTACTTTATCTTCCACTAATCAACTGTACTCTGATTTTCCTTTTAAAAAGCACACTGTGCACACCATGGTGAGATATGTCAAGTTTTAAGCAAGGGAATCACCTTGCTGGTTCAAAAATACTATTTATGCATATGTTATATTTGGTACTTTACACAGCTCCAACTAAAGACATGATGTGTGCCAGTAAAAACTTGCTTGGTTTGTCCTGATACATTTTCAGATTTATTGTAAAAAATCGTTGGCTGACACAGCTGTCCTCTCTTCTTTTTTTTTTTATTAATAGAACTCATACATTTAATTTAAAGCTTAAATTAGCAAATATTTTTCTATTATACATTTATAGGGTTAATTATGAAGCTACTAATAAATCATGCTGATAGATTGACCTATAAAGTGATAGTATTTTTCTTTTTTTTGGTAAAGTCTGACGTACTGTCGGGAAATAAACAAGAGTAAATAAATAAATAACAGAGAATACAATTTACTAATTAAAAGAAGATGTACTAGTTAAAATTGACTGAAAAAACTTCAGACTTACAGGACACTTCTGCTTAGTTTGAAATAATATCATATTGGAGCGGTTATAAAGAGCTCTTTGTCAAAAGGTTTTTAATCAGATAAGGGGCTCAATCTGATAAAAACTGTATTTCTTTATCAGCAGAGGTAATTTTGCATTTTATAGTTTGATCTAAGCAGGCTATGAAAAGTTTGGTAATGCAATAGTTTATAAACCATGGTTTGTTGGACAGTTAAGGGCTGAACTTCGTTCACGGCTCGGTGTTTTGACAGTTGACGTTACAGTCGTTTCAGCGCTGCTCAGACCGATCAGCTAGCTCCCGGCTAACTACTCGCCCCCCGCAGGTTGTGGTGGGGTTCCGTGGGTGTTTGGCTACTGTTGTTTTAAATAAGCAGTTTTTCCAGCTTATTTTATTTCCCTACACTTGTATCCGCTAACTTTAACACACCCGAGGTAACTGAAAACGCGACTTTTACAGGCTAACGTTACCCCCCTCTGGAGGCCTTTTCGATAATACATACGCACCTTACCAGCCAACGACTGGCTGTCACCTACGGGACGATTGGAGTCTTTTTCCCGTGATAAAGTGGTTTAGACAGCACGGACTGGGCCGTGCGGAGGGCCGTTTTTAATAAAGTTCTTGTTACTCACTGAAGCTACCGCCGTCTCTCTCTCCGCCGTCCCGCTGCTTCTGCTGATGGGCTTTCCGTTGCTATAACCCCGACTGTCGCCCAAGCAAGTTGCGCGAGATTGCGACCCACTAAGCCACCGGCAATGCGCATGCGCGATCCAGTGTCTACATTTTTACAGGAGTTTCAGTGAAACTGTGTCCACTGAGCGGCCATGATGGAGACGGACTCTAGCAGCGTGACTGCGACACAGTATTTTTTTCTGGAAGAAGCGCTCACTGTGGCATTTAAACATTGTATTCACCCTGTTGAACTACAGTCTAAGTGGGTCTGAACTATGTAAACACATAAGAATTTTAGTTCGAGGATAAGAGAGATCAATTTAAACCTTATGCCTATTAAACTGACTTCTTAGAAAGAGCTGGATAGGATAGAAACTATAAGATGTTAATTTCGTTCTGATTCATCCTGTACATGCCCAATTCAGTTACTCTATCACATGTGAAAAATTAGCACCTTTTGACAAACACAGACAATTTAAGAAAAAAAGTAACAGACCTCTCTGTGTTGAATCATATCTGTTATTAATCTCTGTCTCTCTTCCACAGCATGTCTTTATCCTGTTTTCCTTCAGATGGCCGCCTCTCCCTGAGCCTGGTTCGGCTGGAGGTTTCTTCCTGTTAAAAGGGAGTTTTTCCTTCCCACTGTCGCCAAAATGCTTGGTCATAGGGGGTCATATGATTGTTGGATTTTTCTCTGTATCTACTGTACAATATAAAGCGCCTTGAGGTGGCTTTTGTTGTGATTTGGAGCTATATAAATAAAATTGAATTGAATTGAAATTGAATTGAATAGTCGAAAGAAGGTCTTCACAAAGAATTAACAAAATACCTGATGAGTACGATGAGGGTTGCAGATGCATTTTATTGACTATGACCATGTGAGGTAAGCCAATAGGAATTGATAGAGGATAAGGTAGGGAAAAGTTAGAAATTTGTGATGGTGGCCATTTAAAATATAGTATAGCAGAAATACTAACATTTTTTGTGATTAAAATTACAGGTAAAAGAACTGGCATATCAGCTTGCAGTGAAACATGGATGTAAATATCCAAAGTCATTGGACAAATCCTTGAGGACTGGGCCAGAAAGTTTCTCAGTAGGAAGTATAGTGGAAATAAATCAGGATGGATGCAAGAAACAGAGTTCCTCATCTATAGTTGAAGCACTTTGCAAACCACACCAAAGTCAGCCGTAAAGAAAGTGATTCTTCCCATGGATAACCACAGTTCACACCTGCCAACTGCAGCCATTGACTTCTGCAAGAGCAATGGAATTGCGATGCTTACATTCCCCCAGAAGCTTGGGTTAAGTGCCTGACCTGTACTCTGTGGGCTCGTGAGGCCTGCACTCAAAGGGTGCCATACATCTGTCATCACTGTGATTCTGATAGTGATTAAAAACTTGACACAAACACATACAGTGCAGTTGATGAAGCTGGTGCACAACTACATTTTTTCAGCTTCATTATAATGTTCAGATATTAGCTGTAGCTACATCAGTTCTTATAAGTGCATTCAGGTGTAGAATAAAAAAGATTACATGATTACATAACCCAGACCATGGGGTTGATTGTCACATTTCTCTCTTTGTGTTTGAGACCATACCATGCAATTAGTAACTGCGTTGCAGAAAAAAATAGCTCTACTATTTCATAGAGACATGTAAAAACTTTGCATTGCATTTTGAATCCACTACCTTAAAAGAGCTCAAAGCTACAGCCAAAAATGTCAGGAATGTTACAACTATCCCCGGTCTCCCCTACTTCAAGGGTAGTTTTCCATCTAAAAATCTCTGTTTTCTGCATTATCCGCTTGCTTATTACCCACCAGTCTACTGTTATGTACAGCCCTGTCGGCCTCTGTTTTGTTGTTGTTATCTTTTTTTTAAATTTTAAATTTTTACTGACTTACAATAAGAAAGACTCATTTCTGCTGTTCAATACTGAAGAAATTTAAACTTTTTAAAATCATGTGAAATTGCAAAATGCTTAGCTGTGTCTCTAATTAAGATTCTGTAACTTTGATGCACTTCACTTCAGCAGCATCAGGTAATGTTCATATGTTGATTCATGGTTTTCTTCCGTATTTGTTCTATTGCAGAATATTTTTAAAGGTGATTATCTGCTATAAAAAGCCAGGCCAGGAAAATCTCCTTCGTGCTTTTTTGTGTTTTATGCTCAGTTAATTTGACAAAAAGGCATCTGCTGTGACGCTTACACCTCTGATAGTCTCACAAGTGTCAGCTTTCTTAGATATAACAATATGGATATGTACTGATAAATGATCAGAATTATAATATTTCTGACTGTCTGAGGGAAAAGTTCCCCGATTCAAATTGAATCGAACCATGTGAATTGGAATTGAGCCGATTCTAGAAATCAGTGACAATACCCAGCCCTAGTTTTAAATCCTTTATTGCCAGTTTACAGACCATGAATGGAGTTCAGAGAAAACAAAAACAAAACAAAACTACAGAGAAAAAGAAACCACAGTTTAGCTGAAACCTAACAAAAATAACTTTTACAAACCCAAGTATGCCAACACCAGAAAAACAGAAAATAAAAATTCACTCATTTACAAACTATTTGTGTTAATGGGTTAAATAGTGAAAAAACAAAACAAAACAAAAAAACATGAGTCATAGCATGAACAAGGAAGCTAGTAATATTTTGGAATTCTTCCACTGAGATGGAAACACACCATGGATGATGCTCCTGTTCAGAATGTGGCATATGGGAGCAGAGATGTACGGAGCAGCAATTTTTAGCAGTCTAGCATCTATTTCATCTGTACCAGGAGTCACAGACTGTGTGAGTGACTGTAACAAAACCATAACTTTGTTATCGTCTATTGGCACAAATTTAAGCCCAGATTCACTCGACCCCGACAAAAGTGGGTCTTCATCACTAACATGCTGAGATTCATCCTTATAATACCGAAACTCATTAAATATGTTTGCTGGAACCTCTGGTACCTCAGATTCAGGGGGAAAATGATTGTTCTTCATGTGTTGGAACCTTTTAGAAATTTGTTTTCGTAAGGCTCTTATAACTCGTTGTAGTTGTTTTCTTTCTTTATTTTCTTGTACATCAGTTTTACTCCTCTTTACTTCATCTCTTTCCAGTATTAAATCTATTATGTCTTCATCCCACCACCACGGTTCAGGATGATCCTCAGTTGTAATCTTTGGAGCATGCCTGTTTGCTATTCGGATAAAGATTTCATTAAACATTAAACTCATCACATGTTAGATGAATGTGTTTTATTTTATTATAATTCTTTCTTGTTTGTCTGAACAAATACGTGTGTGTGAGTATATCTACACATATATTTGTATTCGTAAATGAAAATACATGTAGATGAGTATATATTGTTTTTTTTATTGTTTGTTTTATTATGTCTGAAATAAATAAAGAGAAAAGAAAAAAAAGAAAAGAAAAAAACTTGGATAAAGCATTCTCAGGGTCAAGGTCCTCTGTTACCTCATTCCATTATTCTGCATCAATATCCCTAATGAAACTGTGAATGGTTATTCTTTGGGGTACTTTTCTTTCATTTACAACAACCATAACAAGATTATGATCACTACAGCCTGTGACAATTGAGTATAGAGGGTAACAAAGCTCTGGAATATTTGTGTAGATGTGATCAATACAGTTCTCTTCTCTGGTAGCACAGTTTACAATCTGTTCTAGACCACATCTCTCACAAAACAACTCAATATTTTTTTTTTCACCTTTTGCTAACCAATTCTTGTTAAAGTCGCCCAGCAAGAAAATGTCTTTTTCTGTTCGGTCTCTCTCTGATATCTCCATGCCTTCAAGATACTTAAAATCAGATTTTTTTGATATATAACAACATCCTATTAAAACTGGTTTGGTATGTGGCAGGTAAATGTCAGCCCAGATAATTTCTATATTAGACAGATTTGAGAAAACGTGTCTCTTAACTGGAATGTGATCTTGAACATAGAGAGCTACACCACCTCGATACCAGTTACTATTATTATGTTTTCTATCGCATCTGTACAACTTGTAATTATCTATTTTTAGTTCAGAGTCTTTAATTCTTGTGCCTAAATGAGTTTCAGTGAGAGCTAGCACGTGTATTTTATAAAGTGTTAAAAAGAGGTGAATGTCGGGAATCTTATTTCTAAGGCTGCATACATTCAGATGAGCTATACGCAAGTTTTTAGTTCGGGGATCTAAATCAGCCATGGCCGTGTTCCTCCGCTGTTGTCAGGCCTGATTATCAGTTGTCCACTTCTGGTCAACGCTCAGTGTGCAACACAAACACAGCACAGTTATTACAAAAATGCACTGAAACATTGTTAGATGAATGCTCAGATAAATCATCATGTAAGATCCGGAGAACCCAGATGATCAAATATATATTAACTCATTGTTGTCAAAAGTCAGAGGTTTATATACACTTATCATGAGCATGAATGTCATGATAATTTGGGCATTTTAATGACTTCTTTCATCTTTTTGTTTTGCAGGGTGGAATGATTGTACAGCATACATCTTTAATGACCTGGAAAAACAAGAATTGGGTGCACAAAGTTATTTTGGATGGGGATCTGGGAGGAGAGTTCCCTGGACACCAAAGTTAATATAGTTAACTAAAACTAAAGTAAAATCTAAAACTTGATGTGAAAATTATTATTATTAGTATTTGTTAGTCTGGTAAAAAAAACAAAATCCAATAATATAATATAATATAATATAATATAATATAATATAATATAATATAATATAATATAATATAATTAATGAGGAATTGACGAACATGAAAAAATTGAAAATATAAAACTATCATAACGCTGCTGGACACCATCCTTTGTCTCATCAGGAGTGTGCCCTAATGTCTGCTACAGGTGTTCTTTTGATTTGTCACCCTGGTTTAAGTTTGTTCTGAGTCAAACTAGTGGCTCATTTTATAATCTGACTGACAGTAAACTCACCTGAAGGTTGTGTTGATGTTCAGAGACTCTAACTTGATGCTTGTCTTTTAGCTCTGGAGCTTCTGTGGGTTCGATTTACCTGGAGGGTAGAAAATATTCTGGTTATTTGGATTCACATGTGGTGTACTCATGTATACAAGTTAAAAGTCCTATATGATGAAAATATCCACTCTGCTGCTTTGTCACAGGGGAGAGTCATTCAGAGGTAGTGGTGATTCTTGTAAAGAGCCAAAAAACAAACAAACAAACAAACAAAAAAAAAAAACCCAACCCACTTATTTGCCATTTAACTGAGGTTTAAATAAAATATGGAATCATAGACTTCTGATGGTTTACTGTATATGTAAATATCATTTAGCAAGAGCTAAGCTGGAATGGAACAAAGAAAAGCTTATGGTCTCTTTTGGTGCTCCGAAAAACTTTGTTGTTAGCCCATAACAGTGCAATGAATGCTGTAGAAAAAGTTTAAAGTGCAATTTGCCATGTGTGTCTTTTTGATGAATTTGTTTTTAAAGCATACTTTTTAATTGTCAGATCAAAAACTGAGCAGCTGGAATCAATGGCAAGACAACGAATCATTTAAATGTTTAAACAAGCTATTGAAGCACATGAACAGTTGATGGATGGGTGGTTGCTTGGTTGCCCTTCAGAGGCTGGAAAGCATGAAGGACTTGGATAAAAAGTCAATTTGTGAAAACAGAAGAGTGACACCAAATGTAAACAATGCCAGAAAGACTACAGCATACAATTAAATTATCAAACTTTGAAATATACAAACTTATTATTTATTAAGAAGAGTGCAGTCAACAATAAGGAGTACTAAATTAACACTGTGCGAGTGATAAGGAGAATCATGTAACCTGAGAGTAGACATGAGCCTCAGTGAATCATATGATGTTCAATGCACTGTTTTACATTAAGAAATAAATTAAATTCTGTTTTAGAATAAATTGTTCCTTCGGTTTCTTGTTATAATGATGACAGAACGATCCAAAGAGGGTGTGTGTCTGACAAGCTTCGAGAACATGGAGTATGACACAGCATTACTCAGTGTTACGCGCAGATTCATGGCACAAAACTAAACTCTGAATTTATCCAAATAACTTTTTCTTCTTCATTCATCCAATCAGTGACCAAGCTACATAAAAAAATAAATGACATTTTATTAGACAGATTTAATGGCCCAAAAGCCCCAGAAGCTGTTCATAACAACATGTAGGGTATCAAGCTTTACAAAAGGGATACTGATGCCTTTGATACCTTCGATACTCTACTCACGATGAAGCTCTTACTCCAACAACAACATGATTCTCATTTCAGGACTTTTACTTCTTTAAATGCTCTCACACTGACTTATTACAATCCTACACTTTCAAAAATTCTACTAATAAAACAAATGTTTTGATAGGTCTGACTCACCAGTTGAATGAACTTCACCTAAAAATGGCACAAAGGAGATCGGGCGTCCTGGCTCAGGTGCGTCTGTGTTGTATCTAACTGAACTACAGGGCATCTTTATATATCAGCTGACGATGTCAAGATGGCAGAATGTAGTTTATCAGGTTTACCTACACTGATATGAAAAAAACCTTCGAAATGGAAAAGTGTGTCTGACGTTTGAGCTTTAAAAGACACAAGAAGCTTGGAGAACATGGTGATGCAGCATTACTTCAACACTAAGAATCAGAGTACTTCCAAGTCAAAAACAGTAAATTTACCCAGAAATAAAAACAAATATTTTGCCTTTTCATGAGCCTTCACCAGTTGAACAAATGTTACCTAAAATGGGACGTTAATGTTCAGGTGAGTCTGTGTTGTATCTGACTCTAATGTCAGTGCTGTTACCATGGCAGTATACAATTCAGACAGACATACGGATAAAACAAACGAAAAAATAATAAAATGGTTTTGTTGTACCCGTCACAGTAGGCGTCTGTAGAAAACACCCACCAAGCAGACAGCCATGGACGTTTTCATGGATAAGTCTGGTTGGACAGCCATGGCCTTTATATTTCACAATGTTACAAACACTTAAATTTCAACAATTAAATAATTTTACCACTGAGCATGACACACAACCAACATGTATTCAGACATTAAGGCTAGAAGCGAAAAGTGAAAGTATACAAACTTGTCTTTTTGTTGACGTTTGGTTGTGAGATGAATGTGATCAGACAGCCACACAACGGGTAGATTAACTAGTATTACTGGATGCCATTTCTACGTATCTCCAGTGTTTCTGTTCCAGTGTGTTGCATGCTGACCCCATCAGTTATTGTTCACACATACTTGGATGGCACTGTGCTGCAGCAGTTAGTAAGAAGGGTGTAGATACAAATCTGCTGCTCACTGGAGGATTTTTCAGGAAGTTATGAGGAAAATTCTTCTTTTCTGGGTGAGGATTCCTGTCACATGTTATGTCACAGCAGGTAGAACTAAAAGACTAAATATAGACCCATACTTTGACTCTGTGTGCACTTGAAGACAATCTGCCTTGAGCTCTGTCCTCTGAAGCACATTTGTGGTTATTGAAGTAACTTCAGGTCCATTTATGGCAGTACATCACCGTGGTAATTTATACTGCACATCTGGAGGAGACAGTGCTCCAGTTAAGAGATCAATAAGTTGAGATCAACAACTCCTAAAACATTCACATAAAAAACAACACATGACCCAGATTTGTCCTTTTTTCTCACTTTATTCTTTTGCTGTTATTCTTGTGGTAAGAAACAAGCAGCCACTTACAGATTCAACACGTTCACTTCCCAACACAATGAAAATCTACAAACACGCACAGCCACTGAGCCGCCACAGCGCCTTCAGGACAACAAAACCATCCAACAGTAAAACAACGCCGTCGTCGTAGGTAATTGTAGAAAAACAGCACCAGTTTGTGTGAAGCTGCGGTGATCGGAGGGAGCTTCACTCCTCCTCCTCACCTGTTCATGTGGTGCTCTTCATGCATGGGTGTCGGTGTGGCACAGGTGATTCACGTTGGCACATTTGAACAGGAATAGAAAAACAAACATCCTAAATATATAGAGTGCACGGACAACAAGACGTGATCATGTATAAATATAATACTGGTAGGCAGGAATGAGAGGATCAGTAGTGGTTTATCGTCAGCCTGTGCAGCTCAATCGTCCTGCTCTGTGGAGACTCACTGCTCTGGAAACATCTCGCTGTATGTTCCTACAGCTGGTCCACGACGTGCCTCTCAGTCTCAGCAACACTCTTTGATTTCTGCTCACTCTGAGGTCTCAGTTATTTGGTGTGTGTTCAGACTGCAGTGTGAAAAGTGTGCAAAGGCTCGTTAGTATGCACAGAAAATATTCAGTGAGCTGACACACAACATAATCCAAAATGTGCCCTTTACTTGTTTGCCTCAAAGAGTCACAATGGTAGCTTTTCTTGTACCTGATGTTTCTCACTAAGAAGCTGCCCTTACTATCATTTTTCCTACTATTAACGTATCCTTTATTATTACTGTGTACTACAGGTCGTCTGTGCTGGAGCTCACGGTCTAATAAAAAGAGAAAGTCAGAGTCAGAGCCACAGAGAGCATCCTGCTGCTCTAACAGAGCCTTAAATGCTTGAAAATAGACTCAAGTTTGAGTCATGTTCAGACGCTGGTTTAATCATTTATTTGAACCTGCGACCCAGAGAGCAATAAGAGTCGCAGAAAGGCTGTAGGATGTACTGACGGACTCATGTTTACAGGACATAAATAGAGAGTAACTGCAGCTTTGTAAGTCAAGAGTCACGTCCTGGAGTAAATGAGTATTTTTAAGTTTTCTCCACACCTTCATGTTCTGTGTTTAACCCTCAAGCGACTGAGACGTTTCAGTGACTGAATCACCGGACTGGACTCGGCCACTATTAAAAAAACCTTTGAATAACCTGTATGATCAAGTCATGATCATATATTTTATTAAAGAGAGCTTTTTGTTAATAGTGGATCTATTTGTGTTTATCATGCCTCTACTGTTTCTGCCATGTATGAGATATTACTTTACATCACAGGTTCACAGGGAGAAAAAAAGGGATGTTGGGTCAGATTCCCTGGGCAGCTGGAGCCTTTCTGTGTAGTTTGCATGTTCTCCCTGTGCCTGTGTGGGCTTCCTCCCACAGTCAAAGACATGGATGTTACATTAATTGATGATTTTTAAATCAAAGCCTTTAATGTTAAAAAATATCATTATCCTCAGCGCACCCATTTCTGTAAAAAAAAAAAATATAAATAAAAAGTTGGAAGGAAACATTTTCATAATTAAAAAATACAACAAGGTCACACATAAATGACTCCACTCAGTCACTCGAAGGTTAAATAACATGTTTTTGTTCCCTTCATGCACTCTGTGAGCTCTACAGACACCCCTGAGATGCTGCTTTGTGTTTCTTTTTGTTGGATTTGTTTTTTACAGCTTACTTTTCAATTGTAACAAACTCAGAGTACTTCCAAGTCAAAAAACAGTACTTCTACCCAGAAATAAAACAAATATTTTGCCTTTTCATGAGGCTTCACTGGTTGAACAAATTTTACCTAAAATGGGACATCACGGTTCAGGTGAGTCTTTGTTGTATCTGACTCTAATGTCAGTGTTGTTACTATGGCAGAATACAATTCAAATAGACATACGGATAAAACAAACGATAGAGTATAAACTGGTTTTGTTATAGTACCTGTCATAGTAGGTGTCTCTAGAAAACACCTACCAAGCAGTGGACAGCCATGGACGTTTTCATGGCTAAATCAGGTCGGTCAGCCATGGCCTTTATAAAGGCTTCACTATGTAGTTGAGAATGTTACTTGCACTTGAATTCAACCTGATTTCAACCATTAAATATTGTTTCCCCACTGAGCATGACAGAAAACTAACATGTATTCAGGCATTAAGGCTAGAATTGAAAAGTGAAAGTATGCAAACTTGTTGTGAGATGAATGTGATCAGACAGCCACACAACGGGTAGATTAACTAGTATTACCGGATACCATTTCTGCGTATCTGCATGTAAATGGTGTTTCTGTTCCAGTGTGTTGCATGTTGATCTCATTAGTTATTGTTCACACATACACTCAACAAAAATATAAACGCAACACTTTTGTTACTGCTCCCATTCCCCATGGGATGGACGTAGAGACCTAAAATTCATTCCAGATACACAATATAACCATCCCTCCCAAACAGTGGTCACAAATCAGTCCAAATGTGTGGTAGTGGGCACATCTGCCATATTGAGATAATCCATCCCACCTCACAGGTGTGCCACATCAGGATGCTGATCTGACATCATGAGTAGTGCACAGGTGTACCTCAGACTGCCCACAACAAAAGGCCACCCTGGAATGTGCAGTTTTGTCTCACAGCAAAATGCCACAGATGCCACAAGCAATGACGGAGCGTGCAACTGGCATGCTGACAGCAGGAATGTCAACCAGATCTGTCGCCCGTGCATTGAATGTTCATTTCTCAACCATAAGCCGTCTCCACAGGCGTTTCAGAGAATATGGCAGCACATCCAACTGGCCTCACAACCGCAGACCTCGTTGTAACCACACCAGCCCAGGACCTCCACATCCAGCAGGTTCACCTCCAAGATCGTCTGAGACCAGCCACCCAGACAGCTGCTGGAACAATTGGTTTGCACAACCAAACAATTTCTGCAAAAACTGTCAGAAACCGTCTCAGGGACGCTCAACTGCATGCCCGTCGTCCTCATCGGGGTCTTGACCTGACTCCAGCTCGTCGCCGTAACAGACTTGTGTGGGCAAATGCTCACATTCGATGGCGTCTGGCACGTTGGAGAGGTGTGCGCTTCACGGATGAATCATAGTTCACATTGTTCAGGGCAGATGGCAGCTGAGAATGTCCCAGTTCTTGCATGGCCAGCATACTCACCGGACATGTCACCCATTGAGCATGTTCGGGATGTGCTTGACCGGCGTATACGACAGCGTGTACCAGTTCCCACGAATATCCAACAACCTCGCACAGCCATTGAAGTGGAGTGGACCAACATTCCACAGGCCACAATTGACAATCTGATAGACTCCATGTGACGATGTGTTGCACTGCATGAGGCAAATGGTGGTCACACCAGATACTGACCGGTTCTGGGTCCCCAGACCCCCAATAGCGCAAAAAACTGCACATTCCAGGGTGGCCTTTTGTTGTGGGCAGTCTGAGGTACACCTGTGCACTACTCATGATGTCAGATCAGCATCCTGATGTGGCACACCTGTGAGGTGGGATGGATTATCTCAATATGGCAGATGTGCCCACTACCACACATTTGGACTGATTTGTGACCACTGTTTGGGAGGGATGGTTATATTGTGTATCTGGGATGAATTTTAGGTCTCTACGTCCATCCCATGGGGAATGGGAGCAGTAACAAAGGTGTTGCGTTTATATTTTTGTTGAGTGTAGTTAGATGGCACTGTGGCGCAGCAGTTAGTAAGAAGGGTATAGATCTGAATCTGCTGCTCACTGGAGGATTTCTAAGGAAGTTATGAGGAGGAAAATTCTTCTTTTCTGGGTGAGGACTCCTGTAACATGTTATGTCACAGCAGGTACAACTAAAAGACTAAATATAGACCCATACTTTGACTCTGTGTGCACTTTAAGACAATCTACCCTGTGCTCTGTCCCCTGAAGCACATTTGTGGATACTGAAGTACCTTCAGGTCCATTTATGGCAGTCCACCACAGTGGTAATTTATACTCCAGATAGTGCTCCAAATAAGAAAACAATCAGTACAAACATACCATCTTCCCAATGATGAGAATCAGTAAAAAATATAAAGTTGACACAGAAAGTAAGGAAATTTGTGTTTGTATGCTTATTCCGTTGTTGTAACAATGCTTCTTGGCCATAAATCTTATAACATTGGAAGGCCTGTTTATTTCCCCTTAAATGTTCCAGCATTTGTTAGAAAAATACATTTGTGGGTTGAGCAGCAGAGTTGAGTATGTGGGTTGGGCCCATGATGGGGGGTTTTTTTGTTTGTTTTTTAAATAAAGTTTAGTCCTTTCTCTTTTATCTATTAAAGCGGGTCCTCCTGTTGTTTGTTTGAATAAAAAGGTATAGAAAAGAGTTTATTACAGTCATTTTGTAAATTTATATGGGGCTGTCATAATGTCAGAATTTCACGCAATGATTATTAAGACCAAAAGAAGTAAAACAAACTGTCACGGTTTGGCATGGCAAACCGTGGGGGGTGTGGGGAAGGAGGACCCAGGCGCGGTGCTCTATGTACAAGCAGTGCGTTTATTTACAGTGATGGAACAAAACAACAATAAATCCCCGTGCTTTCCCTGACTCCCGTGTCGTGTCTCTCCGTGACCAGTCCGTGTCTCCGTGCTCTCCGCTCCCGTGTCTCAGCACTCCTCGTGCTGGCTGCTGTCTGGCGCTCCACACTTCTCCTGGGGACACAATAGACGCAGCCGTCAGGACACATATAACCGCGGGCATACACACACTAACTCAGCTCAACAGGATGACTAACATGGAGTCTCACGGAATGATCCCGCGTCGGTGGGAGCTCCAAGACTCTCTTAAGTAGCTCCCCCGACGAGGCCTGATCAGCAGCAGGTGCGTGGCTTCGGGTGTGGCCAGTCTCCTAGCAGGGCCACACCCACCAGGCCTGAAGGCTCCTATAAACGAGTGCTCAGACACACAGCCACCCACACACACATATGTACAAGCATAGAGAAAAAGGGGGAGCAACACCAAAAATACATAAGTAACATAAGTCTATAACTGCTCAGGGATCCTGGGTCGCCTGACAAAAACAAAACAAAACACAGTATAATAATGTTACTAACACTAAAGTCATCTTTGTTTTTCTGTTTTGGCAAATGACAAAAGTAGTTATGGTAAAGATGTACACTCTGAAAAGAGTCATATTTAAACATCAACATACAAAATTCAATACACTCTCATTACACCTGTGTTAAACTTCATACATCTGCAAAAGCACAAAGGTGTGCTCATATATGCAAAAGCTCAGATGAAATAGTTTAAAACTGCATATATTTTCACACAGGAACAGTTTTTGTGCTTTTCTGACTTTAATAATTTGCACATTTTTCAAAAGCACCCAGTGAGCCTGACCGGATCCTCTGGCTTTGGCCCATGAACTACATGTTTTATAAAGACGCTCCTGTTCTGTACAGTATGTGCTCATTTCTTGTACTTATGTAACTATGTACTTATCTGTTTTTAAATCACGTCTTAAAACATATTTATTTACCTTGGCATTTAGCACAGCAGGACTTGTTGATGTCTCTTAATATGTTTCTTATTAATTATATTATTTTTAATTTTAAGATATTTTATATGTAATTTAAACTGTTTCCTCTCTGTTTTATATTTGTAGCACTTTGGTCAACATTGTTGGATGTAAAGTGCGTTATAAATAAAGATGCTATGCTATGCTATGCTATGTATACATGTAGGCTACGGTCCTGTATCCCTGAAATCTCAGGAATGAAATTTCTTTCTTTCTATTGTACTTGTGAATTAATTTACACAACTCTGACCTAAATCATTCACATAAAAAACAACACATGACCCAGATTTGTCCTTTTTTCTCACTTTATTCTTTTGCTGTTATTCTTGTGGTAAGAAACAAGCAGCCACTTACAGATTCAACACGTTCACTTCCCAACACAATGAGAATCTACAAACACGCACAGCCACTGAGCCGCCACAGCGCCTTCAGGACAACAAAACCATCCAACAGTAAAACAACGCCGTCGTCGTAGGTAATTGTAGAAAAACAGCACCAGTTTGTGTGAAGCTGCGGTGATCGGGGGGAGCTTCACTCCTCCTCCTCACCTGTTCATGTGGTGCTCTTCATGCATGGGTGTCGGTGTGGCACAGGTGATTCACGTTGGCACATTTGAACAGGAATAGAAAAACAAACATCCTAAATATATAGAGTGCACGGACAACAAGACGTGATCATGTATAAATATAATACTGGTAGGCAGGAATGAGAGGATCAGTAGTGGTTTATCGTCAGCCTGTGCAGCTCAATCGTCCTGCTCTGTGGAGACTCACTGCTCTGGAAACATCTCGCTGTATGTTCCTACAGCTGGTCCACGACGTGCCTCTCAGTCTCAGCAACACTCTTTGATTTCTGCTCACTCTGAGGTCTCAGTTATTTGGTGTGTGTTCAGACTGCAGTGTGAAAAGTGTGCAAAGGCTCGTTAGTATGCACAGAAAATATTCAGTGAGCTGACACACAACATAATCCAAAATGTGCCCTTTACTTGTTTGCCTCAAAGAGTCACAACGGTAGCTTTTCTTGTACCTGACGTTTCTCACTAAGAAGCTGCCCTTACTATCATTTTTCCTGCTATTAACGTATCCTTTATTATTACTGTGTATTACAGGTCGTCTGTGCTGGAGCTCACGGTCTAATAAAAAGAGAAAGTCAGAGTCAGAGCCACAGAGAGCATCCTGCTGCTCTAACAGAGCCTTAAATGCTTGAAAATAGACTCAAGTTTGAGTCATGTTCAGACGCTGGTTTAATCATTTATTTGAACCTGCGACCCAGAGAGCAATAAGAGTCGCAGAAAGGCTGTAGGATGTACTGACGGACTCATGTTTACAGGACATAAATAGAGAGTAACTGCAGCTTTGTAAGTCAAGAGTCACGTCCTGGAGTAAATGAGTATTTTTAAGTTTTCTCCACACCTTCATGTTCTGTGTTTAACCCTCAAGCGACCGAGACGTTTCAGTGACTGAATCACCGGACTGGACTCGGCCACTATTAAAAAAACCTTTGAATAACCTGTATGATCAAGTCATGATCATATATTTTATTAAAGAGAGCTTTTTGTTAATAGTGGATCTATTTGTGTTTATCATGCCTCTACTGTTTCTGCCATGTATGAGATATTAGTTTACATCACAGGTTCACAGGGAGAAAAAAAGGGATGTTGGGTCAGATTCCCTGGGCAGCTGGAGCCTTTCTGTGTGGTTTGCATGTTCTCCCTGTGCCTGTGTGGGCTTCCTCCCACAGTCAAAGACATGGATGTTACATTAATTGATGATTTTTAAATCAAAGCCTTTAATGTTAAAAAATATCATTATCCTCAGCGCACCCATTTCTGTAAAAAAATATATAAATAAAAAGTTGGAAGGAAACATTTTCATAATTAAAAAATACAACAAGGTCACACATAAATGACTCCACTCAGTCACTCGAAGGTTAAATAACATGTTTTTGTTCCCTTCATGCACTCTGTGAGCTCTACAGACACCCCTGAGACGAGGACAGTGGACCAGGTTTGGGGCCAAAGTTATAATCCCAGCTAAGCTCACAGGCTGAGTTCTTCCATAACTGCGGGTGAGGTGGGAATGTTTCTGGGACATGTGACCGAGTCAGAGGCAGTGAGAGCGCGGGGATGTTCAGAGAGTGTATCTTTACGAGGACACGGTGTTTGAAGCAGTTGGATTTCATCACCACATGGCGCAGTTCATCAAAAACAAAAACACTGTTTGAGGAACCCACGATGCAGCGGGACGCCGAGTGGGCGGTGTAACCACAAACAGGACCCACACACATCTTCACATGAGTCTACAGCTATGGTGTCTACAGTGTACGTCTGTGTGTGTGTGTGTGTGTGTGTGTGCGCGTGTGTGCATGTGTGCATGTGTGTGAGAGACGGGGGTGTAATAGATACAGTTTTAAATAATTCGGTCGACATCACTTCAGTTCTAACCATCAAAAACTGTACTGGTTTTGACATTTCACAGTTTACGATACAGGCAGGGTGATAATGAGCGGACTTTATCAGAGTTAGTATGATCAGCTCGATTTTGGCAGAACAATTTAAATCCAGAGACAGCCCTTCGATCAGAGCAGTCGCTCCAATTAAGACACAGATTAGAATCTCTGATCATCGGCGTTTCGTCACCAATCACAGACGCGTGCTTGAAATTTTTTTTGCCATCTTTACTTTTTATCCTGTGATTGAAAATCAGTGCAGTTTTTCTGGTTGTTCAGAAATGTACAAAAAAACGGCGGCTCGGACGGATGAAGCTCCAACACCAGCGGTTACCAGATACCACTGGAGCGGCCGCCGGGAGGGGCCAGGATCCGAGCCGAGGACCTCTTCGGGATGTGGTCGTCGACCTGAGACCCTGAAAGGAAAAACACGTACGGACTATTAAATTTGATCGAGGACTTCGGTGTAACGTCACCATAATCAAGGACGATTTTATTAGAGCTCACCTGAGAGGCTGAAAGAGGACTCGTGAAGGTCTCGGATTCCGGAGTGCACTCGACCGCAGGCTTTGTTGGGCGTCTCTCCATCTATGGGGCCCAAACCGAGTTCCTTCTTCATGGTGTTCGCAACCTTGGCCACATCACCAGAGTACGGATCCCTGTCCACCCCTTTGTAAGCCTGAGTCTGAAACACGATGAGGTGAGAGGTAAGATTAGGATGTTTAGCCATTTTAAACCTAATAATAACAGCCAGTTGAGCTGCTGCTGTAAGATTGATACTGATTAATATTTGTTACATGTAAGTAACCAAGTTAAATTCCACTGAAGAAACACAAAATTAAAACAAGGTGTGAAAAAAAACTGGAATTAAAATAAAAGCTAGACTAGAAAAAATAAAAAGATCTTGTGCACTCACAAAAATCATTAAAATGAAATAAAAACAAAAACTAAAAGGCACAAGTACTTTTATTTGTACTAAAACATGTGTCCTGAAACTATAAATGAACATACTCACTCTGTAAACTACCTGAAACTGAACTGAACTGTAAATATAAGTTCTTATAAAAACAGTTTCTGTACTTTTGTGACGAGTTTTTTAAATAAATTGAGATAAAAAGGTCTAAAAGCAAACAGAGTAGAGAGGCTGGGATGGGGGGCTTTCACAGACAGGGGCAGCAGCAGGAAAACACACTGCTGGCTTCCACAGGGAGCATTAAATCCTTTATATGGGCTGTCAGATCGGTGGAGTCAGTCACATCATGATGGGAGTGTTTGTGGCAGGTTTGCTGTCAGCTGACACAGCAGAGCTCAGCCTGGATCTTGCTGTCCTGCCCTGGAGTTTTAATTATCAGTGGAAACACTCACAACACAAAGAGGCAGGTTTGGAATCAGTGTTAATAAAGTGATGACAGTGAACGCACCTTTTCCCTCTGCACCATCTTCTTGTAGAGGTAGTCGGGGAAAGTGCGCTGCGGGTAGAACTTTCCGGACCCCTCGGCGCACATGAACACGCCGTTCTCACACACCAAACGCCCCCGGCTGATGGTGACCAGAGGGACGCCGTGGCAACGCATCCCTTCGTACAGGTTGAAGTCTCCGCCCTGCACCTGAGTGCTCACAGAGATTGTCCTGCACACACACACACACAGAAAGTGATGGATGTGTGTCCCTATGCTTCGGGCTGAGTCCAGTAATAAAGGTGATTTCTGTTTATTTACAGCTGTGTACCTTGTTGCATCTGGATCCCAGACCACCACGTCAGCGTCAGCCCCGGGGATGATGCGGCCTTTGCGCGGGTACAGGTTGTAGATCTTTGCAGCGTTGGAGCTCGTCACCGCCACAAAACGATTCTCATCCATTTTCCCTGTAACCTTAAAAATACAGAAAGCCCATCCGATCATACAAAACGTCTTTATTTCTGTCGCTACTGTGGTAGACCATGATGTCATTCAGCTGCTTCCCCAGAGAGAATCTCATCCCAGTATTGGACAAACTCCAACTCCAGGTCTTAGATGGTGCTCTGGAGATCAGCTGAGAGCTGCATGGCCACTCTAGCTAGAGCAGAAGATCTATTTCATGTGCTGGTAAAGTGGTCTTTCTCATAGAGGCTTCAGAGCAGAACATGGACATCCATCACCAGCTGCAGTTCAAGATGGCGTAGTATGAGTTCATTCATACGGAGATGTTCGCGCGGCACTGGCGGCACGGAACACCGCCTTTGCCTCCGCGAACACATCGGACTACAAACACGCACATTACCAACTCCGGAAGACGATCAAAGCAGCCAAACGTGAGTACAGGGACAGGGTGGAACAACAGTTTGACAACCCTCGGAGTATGTGGCAGGGACTAAACACGATCACAGACTTTAGAGGGAAAACCAGCACACCGCAGACCACGGCCTCTCTGTGTGAGGATCTAAACGTATTCTATGCTAGATTCGACACAGCGAACACCATGAGACCGGACAGTGTGCGCACCGCGGATGACGTCAGTGCGCACACTGTGTCTGAGGAGGATGTGCGGAAGTGCTTCAGGAAGGTGAACGCACGCAAAGCTACTGGTCCGGACGGGATTCCCGGCCACGTCCTCAGGTCATGCGCGGCTCAGCTGGCTGGAGTGTTCACGCACATCTTCAACCTTTCCCTCTCTCTGTCTGTAGTCCCAGCCTGCTTCAAAATGGCCACCATCGTCCCTGTACCCAAATCCTCCACCATCTCCTCATTGAACGACTGGCGACCTGTAGCCCTGACCCCCATCGTAAGCAAATGCTTCGAGAAGCTGGTCAGGGACTTCATCTGCTCTGCACTACCCGACTCACTGGACCCTCTACAGTTTGCATACCGCCACAACAGGTCCACTGATGATGCCATAGCCCTGACACTACACACTGCCCTGTCACACCTGGAGAAGAGAGACACGTATGTGAGGATGCTGTTTGTAGATTACAGCTCAGCATTCAATACCATCGTTCCCTCGAAGCTGGACAGGAAACTGCAGGATCTAGGACTGAGCAGCTCCCTCTGCAGCTGGATCCTTAGCTTCCTGTCTGACAGACGCCAGGTGGTCAGACTGGGCAGCATCACCTCATCCCCCATCACACTGAACACTGGTGCTCCACAGGGGTGTGTACTGAGCCCTCTCCTGTACTCACTCTACACCTACGACTGCACAGCCACTAACAGCTCCAACATCATTGTGAAGTTTGCGGACGACACTACAGTGGTGGGTCTTATCACCAACGGTGATGAGACGGCTTACAGGGAGGAGGTCAGCGCCCTGACCCACTGGTGTCAAGACAACCATCTCACCCTCAACGTCGCAAAGACAAAGGAGTTGATAGTGGACTTCCGGAGGTGCAGAGAAGTACACACCCCCATCACCATCAACGGCGCTGCTGTGGAGAGAGTGAGCAGCTTCCGGTTCCTTGGCGTACACCTGGCTGAGGATCTTACGTGGTCAGTACACACAAACAAAACAGTGAAGAAGGCGCAGCAGCGCCTCTTCTTTCTCAGGAGACTGAAAAGATTCGGCATGAGCCCCCGCATCCTCAGGACCTTCTATCACTGTGCCATTGAGAGCATCCTCACTGGATGCATCACCACCTGGTATGGCAACAGCACCGCCTACAACTGTAAAGCTCTCCAGCGAGTAGTGCGGTGCTCTGAACGGATAATTGGAGGTGAGCTTCCCTCCCTCCAAGACATCTACAGGAAGCGGTGTCTGAGGAAAGCGGGGAGGATCATCAAGGACTCCAGTCACCCCAGCCATAAACTGTTCAGACTACTTCCATCAGGAAGGAGGTTCTGCAGCATCCGGTCCCGTACCAGCAGACTGAGAGACAGCTTTTTCCATCAGGCCATCAGACTGCTGAACACGTCATAGACACCTCAGCTTCACTACTGGAACTTTAACATTATGCACTCCATACTGTATATAAATGCCACTTGTTTTGCACATATTCAACTCTGTATATTTTATATATTTTATTATTATTATTATTATTTTATTTTTTTACTATTTAATTTGTAAAAATGTGTATACACACACACACACACACACACACACACGTAGGAAAATATTTAGTATACACATCCAGAAATGCATACACTATTATATATTGTACATATATTTATTAGTTTCAGGTTGGCCATTCTTGTATTTTGCTCGTTTGTGTTGTTGTGTTTGCACATCTCTGTTGCTTGTGGGGCTCGCACACAAGAATTTCACTCGCATGTGCTGTGCCAGTGTGCCTGCACATGTGATGTGACAATAAAAAGTGATTTGATTTGATTTCACTGGAGAAATACTTAATTTTTATTGCAAATAGCTGGAAATAAAACTGAGCAATCTCTCAGACTGTTGAGTTTGTGGAGTAGAGGAAATATCTTGGCACAGTAACTGATACAAGCTTTGAGCCTCATGTGGATGCTAATGGTAGAAGATATCGCCAGTGCTTGTCATATTATGATAAGCTTCAAACTTTTCATTAAGTTTTATAAACAGAAACAAAACTTAATGAGTAAGTTTTATTTCTGTTTAACTGCAGAAAACTAAGACTTACCAACATGGTGTCAAAACAGAACTTCCACATCCACTGGTTGTGGATGATAAATTGTGTGGTTCATGGCTGATCTCAGGTTTTTATGTGTGCGTTTGACGTGTGTACGTACCACTCCTCTCTCCCAAATGACGCTCATCCTGTCCTGGACTCCAGGCACTCCATGAGGGATCTTGGTGAAGTCCTCTTTGCCCAAAGCTCTCTGCTTGGTGCTGAACGGACGGTGCTCTGATGCCACCACGCTCAGATTGTCACTGAAACAGGAAACAGGATATCCACGTTTAGTTTAGAGGAGCGTTTTTATCCACGGCACCTTTGCCGGTCACTGAGCTGCTGTTGCGATCAGTTTACTCGAAGCAGTACAGCATGCTGATGTGAGTGCAGCACACATACTTGCCCAGCAGGCCCATGAGGTAGCTGGGTGTGTTTGGGTCGAGGCGGAGCGGAGGGATGATGACATGGGCGGCGGCATGAGCCCAATCCTGGTGGTAATACTGCATCCCATTCAACACTGCGTGAGCAACTGTAGTCTCCCCGTGGACCACCTTACCTGAAATTATAAAAAGTGAAGAAAAGTCAGCTTTCATCCTCTCCATCGTCACGGTGACTGTTAGTTTGTCTTCATCGGACAGTAAGCTCACCCTGCATCTTAGCAGCAGCGATCATATCACCAGCAGACATACTGGACACATTTACCAGGTAGATTGGGCAGCGAGCCTGTGGTCACACAAAAGATTTTAATCAGTCCTTTAATTACTTATCAATAACTGCACACAGACTGGATATTAAAATGTTTTTACCCTGTTGGCGATGGTGATGGCTCTGTGAGTGGCCTCAGACTCCAGCTGCAGACAAGAAGACAGAGTAAAATCACAAAATAACAACTTTAATAAGTAAACATTTTAATATTTATTGCAAATATCTTACAAAAAAAAGTTCAAGGCCACAATGATTACTTGGTTTTGTTTTACATTTATAGGAAAGATCCCTAAATATTTCTACTGAATATTCAAAATTAGGTTTTATCAGCATTTTAAGGGAACATCAAGGAAAAAAAGTTTTATTTTCCACTGTTATGTTTTAGATCAGTGCTTTTTCACACATCAGACTAGAAAGAGTTTTTACTACAAGCCACATTCACATAGTCCCACATTAGTCTAATATCACGCCCGCTCACACTCTAATGGATGTGTTGGGCGTAAGTCCAAGTGTTCAGTGCCAATGTAGACTGCAGGAGCAGATTGATCCTCTGACCTTTAGATTAGGATACGACCGCTACCTCCTGAAACCTCCCACCCCTCTGTCCACTGCATATTTACCTCCTCTGGTCGACTGATCTCTATTCCCTCCGGCCCACTGATGCCCAAATCCAGAGCCTCTTTGGCACCCTAACAACACAAACACATTCATTTTAAAACGGGTTTGTGATTTCACTTCGACGTCAAAGGAAAAGAAAATTTGTCTTTGCACCTCGGCCACCAGCTCTCCGTTTTCAGCGTGGACTCGGGCAATGGCACCGATGTCCTTACAGGTCTGCAGAGTCTGGTAGAGCTCTGAATCCCGCAGCATCATCATGTCTTTGTAGGCCATGAACATCTGGAAGGAGTTCACTCCATGTTCCCTCACCAGGGTCTCCATCTCATTACGCACCTAAGGACGATTCAGAGGTCTCAGGGTCAGCAGTCATGTTTCTGGATTACAGTTCAGTGCTTGCAAAGCTTCAGCTTATATATGTAAAGGCAGTTAGTGCATCGGGCATTGGGAATGTGGGCATGGAGTGAAAGAGAAACTGTGTGTGTGTGTTTGTTTGTTTGTTTTGTGGGGCATGAAATGAGCTTGGAAACCTGCCACAATGAGATCACACTGCCTTTACACTGGTGACTATAACAGCCCCGCTGAGAAGAATCCATTTCATTCATTCAAACAGCAGTAAAAGGAAACTAGACAGTTTAGTGTTTAAAATGCTGAACTGTGCTGCGGTGAATGGGCCATAAAGGTCACGTCATAGTCGTGATGGAGTATTGATGAAAGGAGCAAAACTACTTCCTTCCATAATGATTAATCTACTTTTACAGCTCATGACAGTTTGAGTATTTTTTATCATTATCATTATTATTCTCTCCTGTTATTGTTTCTCTCTGCAGTGTTTCCTTGTCTGTGGACCCGGCCTCTGTGTCTTTGTTTCCTTTTCTCTGACACCTTGTTTAGTGTTAATCAGGATTTATACATTTGGGTTAATTTATGCTGTAGATCATCCACTGTATGGTAAAGCCCTCTGAAAAAGCTATGCTGTAACATCACTTCCACTAGAACTGCAACCACATCGTGCTGATGCAGCGTTTTAGTGACTAGCTCAATTTCTCCTACATATTTTCAGCTACCTCTGTCATCATTGTCCAAATCAATTCAAAGAGAGAAACCTTCTGCCAACCATTCTTTGGGTGATGGCGGTTTTGGACACTAGGATAGACTACCATGCAGACTCGACATAGATTCAAAGTATAAATAAGTATAAATAAAAGTATAAATTAAGACTTCATGTCCTTGTTTTACTTTGATAGTCAGTTTTCTCTCTTGTGTTGTGTTAGTTTGATTTTCTTTTCTTTTACCCTCCTTTATTATTATCTGCCCCGCCCTGCTTGTTTTCACTGGTGTTCAGCTTTGTTTTTGTGTAATTAGTCCCCCGTCTTATCTGTCTTTAAGTTTGTCTTTGTTGGAAGGTCTGCCCAGGCTCACTTTCTCTGCCCAAGCTCTGTTGGGTTATTGTTTCGTGGGTATTTTTAGCCAGATACTGGCTCGCCCTTGTTTTTCTGCCTTTGTGTCCTATCTCTTTACCACACACACCCTGAAATGTGTTAAGAAACATTGTGTTGACATTTTTTAAACAAGAATGACTACCAGTCAAAGCTTTCTGCTGGACAGGTGTTGTATTAAACCTCATTCTGGCATGAAACGTCTAACAATATGCAATGAGATTGGGCACATGCACAAAGTCAGCAGATGATGTAGGACAGACATTAAAGCCAAAGGCTGAATGAGGCACCTTGACTCATATAATCTGCCTAATGTGCCCACTGAGCACGTGTGTTAACCCAGTTCTTGTGCGGGTTTAATCTAGGTCATTACACATTTCACCCACAAACGGCTGGCTGCGTTATTATTCATTCAACGATGATAAACGCCAGAAGAGCACAAAAATAAATAATGATATATGCTACCAACGTAATTCCAAGCACTTTGGTGGTACGTTTTTTAAATTTACCTTTGGTCCCCACCAGGTCAGCCCGACGTGCAGAGCGTAGTCGCAGCACGCCTTGGCATCGGCCAGAGCCCTGCACTTCTCGTAGGCGTCCAGCAGGGAGCAGTGTTGTTCAGGCAGAACCAGAGCCATCACCATGGTGGTACCACCCATCAGAGCCGCCTGGGTGAGGTAAGAGGGTGACCAGGGGTGACAGAGAGGGGGGCAGAATAAGAGAAAAGAAAGACTGATTAGAAAGAGGACAATAACACCAATGTCCAGCACAGACTCTGTTTGTCTGGTGACAATAGTCCTTCCTTATCAACTGTTCATCATATGCTCTGCTCTTTATTGATTGCACTGACTCTCTTGTAGCCACTGCTTCATTTTCCTTTCAGTGTTGTTCTCAGTCTAAATGCCCTTATTTAGTGCTGTAATCACTGGTTTGTCCTCTCTATAGAAATATCTCAGCCTGACACAGAAAGAGAGATAAGGCTTTTTTCCTTCCAAGAGTGTGACAACATTGGTTTCATTAAGTTTTGACAAAAGGCTTCACATTAGTGTAGCTATACGTGTGAACGTCTTAATACTTCACAACCTCAAAAACTAAAAACGTAAGCTTTCTGAATATGGCTCCTGCTGCTAAATGTGGCTCCTTCACTTCTACTCCACAGGAAACAGAGAACTGGAGAAGATGAGAGATGAAATTACTAATGAAGGAGAGGAGTGGGCGAGAGGAAGCAAAGTTACAGAGGGGGAAAGAGAGGATGAGGAAACAACGATAGACTAGAAGAAGTGAAGGAAGCTGTGTGCAGTGACTCATCTTCCTCGCTACAATGGTGAATGCACTTTTGTGTAACCATGACAACAGATACTGCTCAGCCATGCCTGTCGCACGTCCCCACCCTCTTCCTCCTCCTGTCCTCCTCTCTCCATCCAAAATTGCGCAAACATTCACCCATCCAATATCCTCTAACAGGAATATCACACCGAGGCATGATGGGAGAACGTCTGTAATCGCATATAAAAGAGGAAATGAAGAGGTGGGGTGTGAAACAGCTGTAATCTGCTCTTTAGTCATCATCGACAATCAAAGTGACGTTAAACCGCCATCATTTTTGCAGCCTAACCTCAATAAAATGTGACTACATGAGAACGTTTCTGTGACAGTGTGGAGCCGTTGCCTCGGGCTCCAGACGTGTCTCACAGACGGGGGGCGGGGTCACCTGCTTGTGAGCATAAGCTCAGTCGGCCAGTAAGCTATCAGATTTCTCATTACCATAGAAACCAGTCTGAGTGATGTGCAATGTCAGCATCGAAGGTCTCAGCATATGTGTGCATGAAGAGTGTATGTCATTGATCACTGTCACTACATGTAACTGTGTGCATGTGTGCGTGTGAGAGAGAAAGCGGGGGGCACAGATGCACAGCTGGGGATTGTGGGATTTAGGCTGTCTGTCTGCTTGGCCTCAATTAAGATTTACTGCTGGCCCCCTTCTTTAAAAAATCCCAGAGGGCAGAGCGGAGAAAACAAGCGAGCAAACAGGAGGTAAAGGGAAAAAGAAATCCCTGATCACTGCATCTTTACCGATCCATGTTACGCACACGACAGTATGAGCTAACATTGCTATAATCAGTGTGAACTGATTCAGGGGCAGTTTGAGACTTTTCTGTCAAACTGGAATAAAGGAGCTGTCTGAGAGCTGAGATGTTTTTCACGCTGTTTTCAAGCAACATTTGCAACTACAAACACTTGAAACAACATCCAATTTTAGCTTGTTCTAAATTACAAACCTGCTGTGGAGACTCAAGAAGCACAGCATCACTCGCTCACTGCAGACAGCACAGAGCATATCTGCTGGCAACAGCAACAATACCAGCCAGGTGCATGTTTAAGCCCAGGATAGTTGTGCATCCTTTTGCAAGCTTTCAGATATTTCACAACAAAATGAGTCGTCCCTCCAGTGACATCATTACACAGGCTTTGTGAATGTGTCCACATAACTTTATGGCATTATGGACAATGCCAGGCATCCTCTGCACACGGCCATTAACAACCAGAAGAGTCTGTTCAGTGACAGGTTGCTTCTCCCCAAGACAAGAACTAACAGACTTAAAAACTCCTTTGTCCCACACGCCATCAGACTGTTTAACTCCTCTCTGGAGGGGAGAGGGAGGGGAAACAGGAGGACAAAGGAGGGGGGAACAACTAAGCTGTAGTGCCTCTTCACCTCACTGTACAATACCTTTTGTGCAATACTTTTGTAAATAGTCAACAGTGCAATAGACCTCAATACTTGAAATGTGCAATTCACTTGTATTTTTATTTCTATTCCTATTTATTCTATTTATCCCCTTCGTATATTTTATTTATATTGTCTCTGTATTTATATATATGTGTGTGTGTGTGTATATATATAATATTCTGTAACTCTGTAACTTCTGTCGGTGCTGTGCTTTTTTGGAAATCGAATTTCCCAGAGGAACCCACCCGAGGGATTAATAAAGTTCTATCTTATCTTATCTTATCTTATCTTATCTTAACTTAAGTAGAAGATTTGTAGATTATAAATTCCTAAAGATACCAGAATATCAGGTCAAATCAACACACAGTGCGCACTGATTATTTAACATCTGATTAAGAGCAGTGATATAAGCATGTGGATCGTTTTTCAACTCTTTAATTTAAACATACCAAAACATAAACAGTGATGGAGAAAGACAGCGTGTTCAGCCAACCAACATCGTTTAATCTTAGTGGATTTGACCTAAAAGCTCTTTTTGTCAACCCAACATACTGACACATAAACCACAAGCGGTGCGTAATATGAATCTCCTGCTCCATTAAAGACCCCTAACCCCTACTGTGAAGATAATCCCCTGCATAGAAAGTAAAAGAGATGGCGAGAGGGCGGCAGGCATGAAGGAAGGAATAAAAGAAGTTGAAACCCAGTAGAAGAACATCTATAGACTAATAAAGATCAATAACAATACTTTTGGGATTTTAAACTGCAAAGCTGGATTATTTTAACAGATCACCAAGAGAAAGTTACATCTAATAATAACAGTTCAAATGTTTTTATTAACAGTTGATTCATTCTGAAACCACACCGAACACAATCATTTAAAAATAGCATTAGTTGTGAAGATTTTAATGTACAAAAGAAAGAGTTAACTTTTCCTCCAAGAAGAACCAACGAGCACACAGAAATCCTGTCACATGAGTGCCTGAAGCTTCCTTTACATATGAAAGCGACTGTGAGGGGGTGAGAGTGTGTCAGACTCTGGGAGAGGCTATCAGTGTGAGACAGATTACTGCTCCAGCCCTCTGATCAGCCTCTATCAGCTCCACTCGTACTTCTTATTACAGCCGAGCACCTCACCTTCTTCCACTACCCTCCTCCTTCTCTTCATTGCTACAGTTCAGCCTGCTGAGACGTTTAAATGATCTCAGCCAGGCCTGCTGTGACAGATACAGCTCAGGCAACATTTCAGGCTTTATGTAGAAAAAAAAAAACAGATCTGCTTAGCTGGATGTGATTGATCAGTGTTACACTGTAAAGACTGACTGTGGATAACAGTGAGAGCAGATCACACACTTTATTCTGTTAGTATTTAATAACAGAGACACAGCTGTGCTTTTCGATTGTAGTTTATATCGTCTGGAAGTCTTTTTTAACTGTTCAAATCCGTCACCTGTCAGGCAGTGTGATGCCCCTGAGGCCGAAACCTTTTTATTTTAACTTTAAAGAGTTCACGGTTTTTAATATTGCATCTACATATGTGGGGCAGTGGTCAGCATCGCCCCCTGCTGGTCATCATTGGCTTCCCTTTACAGACCTTACAGATCTTTTATATACAGTCCATGGCAGACACAGAAAGAAGGTTCTGATGATGGACTGGCTACATGTCTGGTGACCTTCACCTGGATAAGCAGCTAAAAATGGCTGAAAAGACTTCAGCATGATGTCAAAGAAGCTAAAACATCAGTTCCAGATCATTCCTATCCGGGCAGCACGTTCTTCCTCTTGACCTTCCACCATTACAGCGTGTTATATAAATCGGGGTGAAGCAGAGGAACAGGAGGAGGCACCAGAGGAGGAAGGAAGTAAAGCAGAAGAGGGAGCAGACAGTTACAAAACAGAGGGAGAGAGGGATGCAGAGGGGGGAAATAGTTTAGGGGTTCATCACAATTACACGAGCAGTTGCTGCGGTAACACAGTCACCATAGGAACCACACAATACTACCACGGTCATGTGTGCACATACTCTCTCACACACACAGAAATTTCCATGCTAAGAGTGCGGGTTAGTTGTCATGGCAGCGAGGGCAGCGGTGGGGGCTGGGGGAGAACTGGCACCAGTTTGTCACCAGTCTTCAGCCTCATTTCTCTCCTCTTACAGCACAGCAAAGTCACCGCCGCTATTTTATGATGTGCACCATAATTTCCAAACATGCCGGCAAGGCTGCGAGGAGAAAAGATACTAAAAGTGCTGCTGACGATCTCCCCCAGACAATCACTTGCTCGTCAGCAGCTACACTGAGCAGAAAGACCAGCTGGGCGGGCAGCGTGGACGGAATAGCATTAATATAAAACATTTTTAGGCCTCGTCCCCAAATACTGACACGGTGCCCCGCATTTTGATTGATTCTAATCGACACTGTGGGACAGACACTTTTCTGAAGTCTGTCTTTTATCTAATGGCAGTAAAAAAGGAAAAGAAAAGCTGTCATTGTGGGTCACCTGCAGGTTAACGTCACCACTTTTCCTGTACCTTTGCTACGCCTAACAGGGGAAATTTCAAAGCAACATGAAGAAAACTAGTTAAAATACCTGCTCCTTTAGCTCATTTAGCTTATTGTGTCCTTATTGTTCCTAAAGTCATAGAAGTGGTAATAATACATTAACAGCAATAATAGCAAATAACTAAACTGATATTTTTGGATGTATTTATTTGTTAGATTATATTTTAAGTTAGTGAAGGTGTCGATTCTCATGTTACATAAAAAAATAAATTGAGGAATAAACAGAAGTACCTGAAGTAGGGTGACTTGAACCTAAACTAAATATCACTAGAAGTTCATCTCTTCACATGTGAGACTCACAGTTGTGCAGCAATAATGTTAATAACTGATGCATAAAGCACGAGTGAGAAACAAAAAGACAAAGATAGAGCGCGACCTTTCCCGTCACTAGACCACAGTTTTTAGTTTTGTCAAAAATGATTGCACTAACACAAAGAAAAGCGGTTGGCCCCAGAGGCGTGAAAAACCTCCAAACTGCTGACCCTTTGCAACTTCCTCGGTGCTACGTTAGCTCTGCTGCTATCAGCTGGGTCACTGCTGCTGGCGTATGAACACGTGAGCACAGAACAACACAGATTTATTCAAATAGATCAGCCCACTGTCAGTGACACCTGGCGCAGTCCTAAATAATCCCAGTGAGCCGTAAATTCAGATTTCAGATTTAAATTCTCTGTTTCAGACAGTTTTTTCTACTCTTTGCTCTGTATGATGTAAATGTATCCTTAATATGGTCTCAGCCACAGTTCTGGCCTACTGTTCCAAGCTTTTGTTTAAGGGAGAGCCAATCAGAAGCAGGGCAAAGGGGATTGTTTCAGGCAGAAGGGTTCAACAAAGGCCCAGTGAAAGACACATTTGTATTTATC
Source organism: Rhamphochromis sp. 'chilingali' (assembly GCF_963969265.1). Taxonomy (NCBI): domain Eukaryota; kingdom Metazoa; phylum Chordata; class Actinopteri; order Cichliformes; family Cichlidae; genus Rhamphochromis; species Rhamphochromis sp. 'chilingali'. The sequence continues at coordinate 18,801,505 of NC_137932.1, read as the reverse complement.
CATTTGTACATACGATCATTTTGAACTGTGAATCATGCAAATGTACACTAGCAGAGCCAAATAACAAAAAATAAACTTACTCATCATCTTCTGGGGACTCCACGTTACATTTATCATGTAATATATTATTAGATGTGTCTGATGAAGCAATCACCTACAACAACACACACATATACTTTGACTTTTTGTCACATGACTATCTTTTGCTGATACTGTACTGTTGGCGTCCACAGCTGACGCCCTTGACTAAAACTGTCAGGCATGCCAGGCAGCATCTAAACAGACAAGCTGAGAACATCCTCCAACACATGCATACCACTGCAGGCAACAATAACACCTCTTAACCTCTTAATTATGAAATCATCCTCGTTGCTCGGGCTCTCAGTGGAAAACATGCAGGACATTCACAGGAAATTAACAAATACACCCAGAACAGATGAAAACTAAACAGCGGTGTGAATGTGTGTCTAAAAAAGATAAGTCTCTGCTTTCAACCAGAAACTGCTGACAGGTGTTTGCTTCCTGAAAGACCAATGTGAGAAAACATGTGGTCATTAGTCCTGATGAAGCTAAAAGCAGGGCTCAGTATTTCACTGCAGACACGTCAGAGTCACAGAGAAAGCATGACAGCTGTCTGCAGACTTGAAATGTGTTTAATCACAGGCATGCTGACGAGCCTGCTCACAGCAAAGCCCTGTGTGTGAGTGTGTTTGAGCAGTGTGTTTACAGCGTGTGTACCTTGGTCCCACTGTAGAAGTCGTCCTGGATGGTGGCGTTCATGAAGGTCTCCTGCAGATGCACACTGGTGTCAATTCCGCCCGGTAACACCAGCTTTCCAGAGGCATCTATCACCTTAGCTCCGCCTGGTATCATCAGCTCCTTTCCAACCTGCCACAGAAAACACAAACACACGAATTACAGTACTTTATTTTCACATTATTATCACTTTATTTTATTAAAGGCCCAGCTACACAGTAATCGTTTCTAGCTGAAACTGGTCACCAAGATGTAAATCACTGTGCAAATTTCTTTTTATTTTGCTTCCAAAAAGGCCAGACTTTTTTAAGTTTTCTGAAGCACTGGTTCTTTTATAGTGCTTTTGAGCTACTATTACTCTATGTCTAAAAGCCTTTGATCATACACTCTGATGAACACATCAGAAGCAACTTGGGGTTTAGTTTCTTGCTTGCTATATTTTTTTAATATTTTTGTTTTGTTTTTCTTGTTAAGGAGCTTAAGGACCCATTTATGCTTGCCATATTAGTCACTTCGCACACAAAGAGTCACTCAGACGGGACGACATCAGCGCTGGACAGAACGAGAAGAAGTGAAAACCAGGAAGCAAAGAAACCATGCAGCTTGTGCCAGGGAATGCGACTTCACTTTTGCTGTACAGTACAGTTCGTGCGAGAACGGCGACCATAAAAGGGCCATAAATGACGAGTGTTTGCAGAGAAAGTCTTCCATGCAGACTGCAGCTGTGGCAATCTACTAGTGAGGAAAGCAATCACAAGGAGGTTTTCTTTACATCACTCTTTATCTCTTTACAATTAGTTTCACCTAGCAACCTCAAGTAGCTATTTTCCATGCCCCCGGTAGGGGGATACATATTTTTTAATTGCAACCTGCGTTACCACCAAACTCTGGGCCTATATCAGGCCAAGATGTAAGGAAACAAACATTTACTTTTAATACAATCAATTAATTATCGTTTAATATATTAAATTTAAGGTTATTCAAGGTTCTTTATCTTAGGGATTTTGTTTGGTATATTAAACCAAACTAATTTCAGATTTTTATTTTTTAGGTAATCAGGTGCAGAATTAGATGTGCTGCTGAGGGTGTTTTCAATTACTGTGGTCCTGTTCTTTGGAACAAGCTGCCTGCTGAATTGAGGTCATTTATAACTGTGTGAAATGTGATATATAAATAAAATTGACATTGATTTTATAGCTCTAAGCATGAATGTGTCATCTATTGCTTGTTAGCCAATCTGACATTTTCATCCACACTGAAATACATACTTTCACAGTCCATAGAGAATGACTATTAATTACTTTGGTAACTGTTTTTGTGATAATGCTGACAATTAAACAGGCTGACATGAACATTAGTACACTTGGTAATCTTTTCTTCTTACCAGAGGAGCTGTGCATATTTGCAGTTTAACTCAACTTCTAGGTGGTTTTCTTCTGATTGGCACAAACTCACAAAAAGGTCTCACAGCCTGAGATGTTCCCCTTTTGTATGACAGCTTAGATCAGGCTGCATGCTTACACACGCTGACCTCACTATTCAGAACTTTGCCCATTTTTAATATTAGAACTGTTAGCGTAAAGTGTTACGCTTTGGGACTGAGAACGTGTTGGTTACAGTATGACTCGCTCAGCTTCGACACTTTAAATACTGCAAAAAAATAGCTGTTGTTGTCAGTGGTGATGGAAGTAAGCACTGACAGAGAGTGTGTAAATGCTCAACAGCTGCAGCAACACTGGAACGTTTCAGTACAGCTGATTCAAAGGCGTCCTCGCCACATAAACCGATGCTTATCTCCATGACAACACTGTGTGAGATAATTATAGTACCATGGTTTGGAGCCACAGAGTTGACCGAGTGGTTCTCTTCATGCTATTACTGTGAAATGAGTCATGCTAACAGCTGGAGATATACTGGACAGCGAAAGTGTGAAAGCGATGAAAAGGTTTTACTGTATGACACGTGGACAAATGTGCTTGCAAGTAAAAATACATTTGCACACGTGCACATTTAACATGTGTACATAACAGTGATTTACCTGCTGTATGATGCCGTTCTCGATGTAGACATCTGCTTCCTGGGTGAAGTCATCATTGACCACCTTTCCCCCCTTGATGAGGATACGCATGGACCCCATGTTAGCAGCCATAGTCCTACAAGATAAAAGGGTATTCAAGTAAATTCAAGTACACGATATTTAGCATGTTAACAACGTTGCGCAATACCAGTCCTTACCATAAGGTGGTGCAGTGAGTAATGTTTGTTTTGTATTTAACTAAACTACTAAATACTCAAGGAAATATGAGTAGGACTAAAAATAAATATCAGAAGTGAAACAGAAGCTCAGATCTAAAATATCTTAACACACCCACCAGTCGAGTGCTACCTTTGGGTGGTAACAGTTTAAATTAAATTCTGCAGTGCGAAATTAATTGTTCTAAATAGAAAAAGTTGCTTGATTTGAACAAAACTAACTGAAATCTTGCAGCTCTCAGCTGGAACTACTGCTTTTATCCAGTGTTTAATTTGCTTTACACAGCAATACTTAAACCCTGGCATTGTACTGGTCTATTCAACTTCAGGAATCCAGTGTGGAGTCCTGCAACCAACCGCTACTCGTAAAACCAAAGTCAACAAGTGAAAGTTTGTGTTCTGTATTTTGTGCTGAGTTACACGTTACAGTTTCTGGGAAGCATTTCCTCCCGTCTTTAAAGTGTGTCAGCTCAGTCTATAAAATATTTAGGAGTGGATCTATAATTTATAAATCTATTACAGTATCTGCAGGAATAACAGATTATCAGCACTTTGCAAGGACAGATGGAAAGCAGATGTTTCTTCAAGGATCAGGAACTAACAACTAACAACCGGTAGAGAACAACAGGTCTGTTACTATTACAATTTATTATGATTTATAACAATTTATTCATAGTATGAGACCTTCATAGTACAGTAGTTAATAAAATAAAGGTACTAGTATTTCAGGAAAACTTAAACACATTTTTCACTATTTTCTGATGTTGCAATATAAAAGGAAATGAGTATATTAATCGGTAATTTTACAAGGGTTACAGTACGTTCCTGCGCTTCGTTCTTCAAATATTCCCTTTACAGCAAAGTGAATTTTAATGATCCAGCCTTGTGGTTAGCAGACATGTAACTCACCTAATTTCAGGCATTTGTGCTGTATGAGCAGTTTACAAAATGAATGCCCGGTGGTCCTTGTGTGCATAATGATTACTTGTGGCTATGATAATTTCTAGGTTGTGTTACATTACGCAGACCCAGTACACCCAGTTTGTGTTTTTCATCGAATCCTATTCATGGTAGGATCCTGGTGTTTCCTTTCCAAGTCTTTTCCAGTTACAGCAGTAAAGTTGATCCTCTGTGAGGTTTTAAAGTGTCTTTTTATTTACTTATCCTTTGATTGATTTATTTTATATTAGTTAAGTGAGGGAAATGGAAAGCAGTGTGGAGTTCTTTATCACCATAGAAAAATATATAATGCATGTTCTTTAAAATTAATGGCTTTGGCTTTAATGTAACTTTCCACTTGTAATCACCACATTGTAATTTTCTGCAATGAGCCATGGCTAACAAACCAAGGCTATGGCTGAACAGACCCAAAATTACCTCCTATACCTTTTCCAAACCACTTTTCCTTGATCTCAATGGAAAACGTCACAGGGAGGATGGGAAAGATATTAAGGAGGAAAAGACAAACACAGCGCTCAGAGGATCGAACTTCCACTTGGCTCAAATTACTGAGCCAAGTGGAAGCGCAGTTGTGGTGAAACTATGATGTGCTGAAGATGGACTACAAACAAATCTTAATGCTCATATGACCATGTGTACCCCTGGGTTTAAAAACTGTTGAAGCTTCAAAAACATATCAGCAGGTTATACTGAATATTACATGTTCTGCACCTGCGGTCCCCAAACCTTTTTGCGCCACGGACCGGTTTATGCCCAACAATATTTTCACGGACCGGCCTTTAAGGTGTTGCGGATAAATACAACAAAATAAAACCAGTACTGGTACCAAAAAACAGAAGATATATTCATAACACACGGGAAAAGGGAAACCGGGTTATGATAAAAACTATTTAAAAAAAAATAAAGATAAAAACCAATAAAAACCCTGAAAACCATAAATTTCACACCTGAGCCTCAACCCTCGCGGCCTGGTAACAAACGACTCACAAACCGGTACCGGTCCAAGGCCCGGCGGTTGGGGACCGCTGTTCTACACCACCTGCCAGTCATTTTGATTGCTTGTCTTTTACTGCCGCAGAAGCCCTAAAGCAACACTTGATGCCCAATATTGATGAAGATTTCTCAGATGAACTCTTTTTTTATATGGAAAATGAAGATATATAATAATATATTACACCACTCAATAATTCTAATCATTAAAATTGCCTCTCCTCCAAACTACACCAAATTTGACCTTTTCTGAATTAAATTAAACATATTTAAAGCATAGGGGAGATTGTTTCTTTGAGCCTAAAAAATTGAAACAGCTGGCTTCATCACCACCAACATTTTTAAAACCATGTTTTATTCTTTGGCTTTTAAACTTGACTTGGTTTTATATCCGCTTTCTACAAATCACAACTTATTTGTTTATTTTGTTTTAAATATATTTTTCCCCTTTGCAACACTCACTACATATTTAAAATTACACTGCACATCAAAACAGTGTGGTTAACTATTAGCTTTTGCAATCTGTGGTCCACTATGTTCTTCTTTTAGATGATCATTGAAATAAAAAGTAGATTGAGTAAACCTAATAGGATCAACAAACTGAGAGGTTCTCCAATAAGCATGTCTTTGTGTATATGTGTGTATTCTGCATGGGTGGCTGTATGCAATGTGTTTGATGGCCAGACACAATAGAGCCCCAGTCACACAGAATCAACTCAAAGAGATGGAGGAGAATAGAGAGGGGAAGGAGAGAGGGGAAGGAAGAGAACAGTGAACAGAATAATGAGGAGAGAAATTTGTACCCCCACTGGATGAGGAGAAATTTGGACCAATGGGAAAGAGAAATGCTTTGGTTTTGCCAGCTTGCTAATAATGAAGCCTGGGGGTAACAAGAAGCTTTAAACATAGATTTAAGGAAAGTTTCTGAAATATATTGTTGTTTCTATGAAAAATATTCATTCATACTGTCTGGCTTTACTGTAGGAGCGCTGAGCAGAAATCATCTGGGATCAGATCATAGTCCAGTTGAGTACAGAGAAGATGGAGTCCAAAACAAAAAAAAGAAACTAGAGATTTACAACAATGGCCAAAGAAAGAGAAGAAGAGTAGAAGTAGCTTATTGTGCTGAGATGAAAGATAAAGTGGTAAACACGATGGTGGAGCGCTGTGCGGTATGGAAAGCAGTGCCCTAAAGCCCTGGCAGCCTGATTAAAAGAGTGGTTTCCCAGGAGACGGGAACTGGAGATCCTTCAGCGGAAGAAAGGCGTCCACACACACACACACACACACACACACACACACACACACACACACACACACACACACACACACACACACACACACACACACACACACACACACACACACACACACACAGGCATACTAAAGCATCAAGACTGATTTATCATTTGAATTCCACTTGGTATAAAGTCAACACTCACATACACACATACTTTGCAGTATTTCACACAGAAACTTTACGTCTGCCTCGTCTTTTATCATAGTTTTTTCGCTCAAGATTTTAGCTACTAAATGGTTCTTGGCCCCTTTTTTACTACAGAGCTGTCCTATTGTGTAATATGTATAGACTGGAGCTTGGCACTGGCTTGTTAAGTCTGGCATCATTAGCCATCCTTTAGTGAGGCAGCGCTGGTTCAAATAAAGTACTAATGTGATCAATGTGGCTGTCAGAGTGTTACAAGGAAGCTGAACATTCAGGAATTAATGAAAAACTGAATTTAGAAATTCATTAGGCTAGATGACATCTACACCATTTATCCCTGACTGAAGTGTTTCTAAAAAACGAAAGTAAACCCCACTGCAGTAACTCTGGACATTAACAAAGACAGGAAACGACACATTTAGAAGGTTAATGAAGTTGGACTAGTCGAAATATGATTAGCTACCTGGTGCTAAAGGTGCGTTACGTCATCAAACAAATTCTTTGAATCTTCAATAATATTTCCAAGTATTATGTTACTTTTCACTGAGAAAAAATATTTGTAATTTTTAAAAAATGTTTCCCATACAGTAGTTCAAAGAGTTACTTCTAAAATACTAAAAATGCTCGTTTCATATGTGTCAGAACATATGAATTTAAAAAAGGAAATTATTGACAGTGTGGTGCCTCTAATTAAATACACGGGTTCAGATGATTCACAGATGCTTCAGTTCTTTTTTTTAAATTTACATTTTCGACAATGTGTCCCATCTGTTTTGGAAAGGACAAACCATCAAAACACCAGTCCCCAAACTTCAGAAAATGACTTGGTGAGGAAAAGAAATAGTTAAGCTGACAGAGAAAAAGACAATGATGTCTATATGTCTTAACTTGGTGCTGCTGTTGTCACTATTTTCTAGTCAGCTCAGTCCAAACCCACACAGACTGCAGACTCGGACTGGGTGTGGGACTGGGAACGCTGACTTCTGCATTGGACACTGGAGGCTTTGTGTGGCTTTGTGTGTTTGTAGGAATATGAGGACAGAGGAAATTAAACTTCCAAAAATGAAAATAACGCCTTTAATTAACAGTAAGTTCACCAAAGGTTCAAGGAATGGAGTATATATAAAAAAAAAAAATACTGGCTGGCTGCTTTATCTGACCTGTAACAGAGTTGATGGAGCCTACTTTAGCTGCAACCCTAACTGACAATAGCTTACTTTACTATATTAATACAGTTCTGCCATATTCCTGCCATATAGTTCAAACAGTGGTTCCAAAAAGTGTTACTTTGACTAAAAAGCTAAAAGCTCAGCTGAAATATAAACATTCAATTCTTAAAACTAAGAAAAAAATATTTATATATGTGTAATTTTGTTAATTGGTCCTGAGTGTCCATTTTACTTCATGGTTTTGTTATTTTTATGTTGTGGAGGTAAGCATCAACGACACAGCTCTCAGTTCTCACTCCTTCTTTATTCGTCTCCAACATCAACTGCGCATATCGCGCCACAAAACACAGGAACACACTTCCTCTACACTGGGTGTGAGTGGAGCCCTCTAGTGGTCCACCACACATGCCCCCCCCCGAACACCCAGCAGAACTAGTCCAGGACCCGGGGCTTAAGCAAACGGCCGGAGCGGCTGAACTGGGGGGGTGGGGAACTGACAGAGGGCAACCCAGCCCGGGAGCGAGGCTGGCACTGGCGGTCAGAAAAAGCTGAAGACGACTCGGACGCCGTTGATTTCGGGTCGCTCCTGGGGGAAAAAAACAGAATCCATCAGCCCGGTGGCAGGTGGGCGGCCGCGGCGAGGGGCCTTGGCCGGGACCACCTGATCCTCTTGCATAACATGTGCAGGCTTAAGTCTGCCAACAGAGACAACTTCCTGCCGACCGCCAAAGTCCAAAACGAAATGTTTGTTGCCTGGTTTAAGAACCCTGAATGGCCCGTCATATGGTGGACGCAGCGGAGTCCTATGGGCATCGTGCCTGACGAAAACGAAACGAGCAGAGTCCAATGAACTCGGAACAAAGGTGTCAGGCAGGCAGTGGTGCACAGGACCAGGAACAGGAAATGAGTTTCTTGGGGGGCGAAAAGGCAACAAAGAGGTATCGAAACATGGGGGAGGGCTCTCAGGTAAGAATTCCCCGGGGACCCGGAGAGGCTGGCCGAGGACCAGTTCAGCCGGGGAAACCCCGAGGTCTTCTTTAACCGCGCTACGCAAACCCAGCAAAACCCACGGAAGACGTTCGACCCAGTCGCCACTTGTCAAGGAAGCACGGAGCGCGGCCTTAAGTGACCGGTGAAACCGTTCGCACATCCCATTAGCTTGCTTGCTGTGGTGCGGTGGACCTTGACTCCCAGGCCGTCAGCCATAGCAGACCAAAGCTCGGAAACAAACTGGGGGCCCCTGTCCGAGGTAATGTCAGCAGGGGGGCCGAAACGTGAAACCCACGTTGACAAAAATGCCCTGGCCACCGTCGCCGCTGTCGTGGACGCCAGGGGTACCGCCTCCGGCCACCTGGTTGTGCCGGCCACCTGGTTGTGCGGTCCACCACAGTCAAAAGGTGCGTGAAACCCTGTGACTGCGGCAAGGGACCAACCAGGTCCACATGAACGTGATCGAAACGCCTACCCGGGACACGGAAAGGCTCGAGGGGTGCCTGTGTGTGCCGGTGGATTTTCGAGCGTTGGCATGGGATACAAACCGCCGCCCATTCTTTCACCGTCTTGCGAAGGCCCGGCCAAACAAACCTGGCGCTGACCAGCTTGACCGAGGCCCGGACGCCGGGATGAGAGAGGGCATGCACCGAGTCAAAAACACGACGACGCCACGAAAGGGGAACCACCGGGCGGGGGCGGCCGGTGGAAACGTCGCAAAGAAGGCGCGGACCGCCGTCCCACACCGGGGTGTCCTCCAGCACGAGGCCCGTTTTTGTTGACTGAAGGGCAAGGACGTCCGGGTCAGCACGTTGCTCGGCGGCCATGGCAGCGTAGTCGATCCCGACATACACCGGAGAAACCAACCTTTCCCCAAACGTTTTGATGGGAGAGCCGTTAGCTGCAATGAGCTGCGGCCCACAGTTCGCTGCTAGTCCGTCGGCAGCGGTAGGGGGAAGGAGGCTCTTCTGGGAGCCGGAGTCCACGAGAAAACGTCTCCCGGAGCGCGAGTCCTCTATGAAGAGCAGCCTTTCTGTATTGCCAGCGGTCGCGGCTGCTACGGCGCGCTGGCGGGTCCGTTTCCCTGGGCCGTGAAAGCGCAAGGCGGCAGGCAGCGACGCGCTCTGTCGCCAAAACGCTGATGGTAGAAACAGATGCTCTTTCCGCGGTGCCGGCGTGTAGCAATCCCTGCCGTCAGCAAGGGGGCGGATGCTCCGGGGGAGGCAGGTGGAGGCGTGGAAGGTGCCGCCGGCGTGTCCGTAGCCAGGGCGTGAACGTCGAAAGTGCGGCTAGCCAGGAGAATGCGATCCGCTTCTTCAGCCAGGGAGCGATAATCCTTCGCAGGCAGAAGCGGAGAGTTCGCGAGGACAGCTCTCACGGCGGCCGGTAGTTGGCGAAGGAAGAGGTGCACGAAGAGGAAACCACCGTCATCCGGCCTGAGCAACGATAGCATGTTCTCCATGAGCTCAAGCGCGGTACCGCCACCCAAGCCTGACAGGTTGAGGAGCTTTTCGGCTCGTTTGGTGTCGGAGAGGGCATAGCGCCGAAGAAGCAGCTCTTTGAGGGCGGCGTATTTCCCTTGGGCGGGTGGGTCCCGGAGGAGCGCCATCGCGCGACGGGTGGCCAGCGGGTCGAGCGAGGCCACCACATGGTGATACTTCGTGTCGTCAGCCGAGATGCCGCGAAGGGCGAACTGAGCCTCCACGTGTACGAACCATGACGGGGGGTCATGGAGCCAAAAGTCCGGCAGTTTCAGCGCCACAGCGAACGTAGCTGCAACAGGAGGCGGCGGTCCGGCGGCCGCTGATGCATCCATAGCGGAGTGTGCGTTATCTACGGCCCGTTGCATGCTCGAGTCAGGGGTCACCAATGTGGAGGTAAGCATCAACGACACAGCTCTCAGTTCTCACTCCTTCTTTATTCGTCTCCAACATCAACTGCGCATATCGCGCCACAAAACACAGGAACACACTTCCTCTACACTGGGTGTGAGTGGAGCCCTCTAGTGGTCCACCACAATGTTACATATGGGAATAACAACTTTTTTACTCTTTAAATATTTGGCCTGATTTATAATAATAATACTAATAGTAATAATAATAATACTGATAGATTTTGTGAAAGGTTTAGTTTCAGGTTTAGTCAGGATGCAACACCTGAGAAATTCTGGGCCGATGTTTAAAGTACACTGTGTAGAGAAAAAAGCCTTTTTTTTTCTGGTGGGGGTCAGTATATGGCATTTCTGTCCTGATGAGCATTAAAATTAAAGTTAATTTAGATAATACTTAAATAACTGTCCAAATTCCCAGAGACTTAGAGGACATAATTTGTAAAAAATAAATTGCCCAGCCCTGTCCTATCTGCTCCATGTGCTGCCACAAAGGATGTTTTTCTATGTATGAAACAGACTTTTATGGAGAACATGAAGCAGCTTGAAGAGATGTGATGCAACATGAGGTGATCGAGGAGATGAGACTTAAAGCACAGTCAGGAGCTGCGATGTGACATGATGCAATGTGAGGGGTAATGACGGGAAGCAGCCACTGGCCCATTTTAACACTATCTGCTCTCAAAAGCTGATTTCCATTTCACACAGAAACACGAGACTTGTGCTTTTACATCAGTACGGGAGATCTGAAATTCAGGCCTTGTGTGCACAGAAAGTCAAAATCGTCAGTAGGGCTGCTCGATTATGGCAAAAATGATAATCACGATTATTTTCACTGAAATTGAGATCGCGATTATTTGACGATATTTATTTAACCCTTTAAGACCTACTATAGAACCAAGTCCGCCAGAGCTTATATTATTTTTTTACATGTTGTAGTGCCATTTATGGGAGCATTTCAAGTTGCTATACAACTGTTATAGCCCATATTTTAATAATATGTATGCATTAAGTCCATAGTAACTACATTAATTGCAAAAAAGTGCAATAAACTACAAAAAAAAATTGAAAATCGTTTTTGTTTTGTTTTTTTACATATATTTCTACTTGGAGAAATTTAAGAGGTTTATCCCTCAAAACTTTAAATACAAAAAAGTTGCAAAAAATAGTTTACAACAACAGGAAACTTATTTTGAGTGTGTTCATAGTTTTATTTTGGAGATACACCAATTTTTATATACTGCAGGAAAAACAAAAAAACAATCCTATGATGCAAATTTTCAAAGAAAACAGCAGGTGCATCAAAATAAACTATTTCCAGCAGTGCAATTCGAGTTCTAAGCATCCCAGAAACTATTCAGAAAAGTCTAACATGACCAGTATAGGCCTTTAAGGCCTACAAGTAAAAAAACTACATTTCCGCGAAAATGACGTCACTTCCGGTTTCGGCCAGGAAATGGCGGACATGTGATAGTTCGCGCTGACGCCTGTTTCACTGTGGGAAGTGTTACGAACAGCTGATCGGATCGGCAAAGCGTGTTTCTGGAATATTATGTTTTTGTTCCTGCAAGCGCTTTTTATGCAATTTTTGCAAAGCTATATGTGGAAGGAAACCGTGACCGAGGACAAGCTGATGGCATAAGATGTAAGTACAACTCCTCCGGTTTCATATGCAAAACAAATTATTGCGCTGGCTTACACGGTCCAGGTTCTACAGGGATTTAAAAATAGTTACACAAAACGGAGCGTGCTGCTCTGACCGGCTTTAAAGGGTTAACAATGACTTTAAAAAATAATATAAAATGGTGTGCAACACCACTGAAGTTTTTTTTACCTCTCTTTTCAACCAACGGCAGTCACTCTCCTCTCCAAATAACTTCTGCTTAGCTTTCCGAGCTTCCCTCGGGTCCTCTTAATCAGCGGTCTCCAACCTTTTTTGCGCCACGGACAGGTTTATGCCCGACAATATTTTCACAGACCGGCCTTTAAGGTGTCGCGGATAAATGAGGGAGGGGCTAATAATCGGCTCAGTCATTTTTAATGATCGTTGAAAGCCCAGATCGTAATCGTGATTAAAATTCGATTAATTGAGCAGCCCTAATCGTCAGGAGAAACTGAGGTCGTCTCTAATGCTCCTCGCTAACTGCATTCAAAGGAAAAAAAGCATCTATTTTAGACATCTTCAATGTGTGTGTGTGTGTGTTCACTTTCTGCTGTGTCACAGCAGGTATAACAGACACACACACACCAGGCAGCATTTCTCACGCACCCTGGGACCAGCTGCTTCTGCACACACACACACACACACACACACACACACACACACACACACACACACACACACACACACACACACACACAGATAAACACTAACATCAGCTGCACACAGTCTAACACAGCGAGACACACCCTAGTTTCCTCCCCTCTCCATCCAAACTTTTTTTAATGGGGGACTTAATTAATAATAAATGAGGAGCAGCAGGCTGAGTGAGTTGGGACTGTGCGTGGCACACAGATTCACGACGCGATGGTAATACAAAGACACAACTACCTCAAAGCATGAATAAAACCTGAACTCTTATACTGGAGGCACCATTTAGAAAGCAAATTATTTATTGGATAAAAATGTACAAAAGCTAAACCAGTGTTTCTACTGCAGTTGTATGAGCAGGAGGGATGAAAATGAGGAGAGATGCTATGATGATTTACTTTCTTTTGTACGGAAATGTACTGTTTTTTAATGGAAAATATGTAAACAGGGAGTTTGTCTTGATTTTAAATTCCATAAAATGTCGTCTGGATTCTTTTAATTTTTTTCTTATCGACTGATAAAAATGGTGTGGTGAGAGCTTTAAAATAATTAATAACCAATAAAAAAATTTAAACTTAGCATTTTCCTAAATAAGTTCAAACTTGGCTTAAACGGCTGAAAGGATGAAAAAAGTTGTTTAAAAATGTTTATAAATTGTTACATTTCACATGGTAGCTGCTGACATGCTCACGTGTTTGTTTGTGGGCGTGTGTGTGTGTGTGTGTGTGTGTGTGTGTGTGTGTGTGTGTGTGTGTGTGTGTGTGTGTGTGTGTGTGCGCGCTGTAAGTGAGAAGAAAGGACCAGACAGCTGATGACTCTTGCTTGATATTTGCCACATGGAGGAGTATCTCTCTCTCTGTCTCCCTCTCTCTCTCTGTGTGTGTGTGTGTGTGTGTGTGTGTGTGTCTGGATTACCTTGCATGTGTGAAAACTAGAGCTATTTAAAAAGCCAACCAACATGCAGCAAATTTACAGCCACTTGAAGATAGGAATAGATACTAAACACACACACACACACACACACACACACACACACACACACACACACACACACAGAAGAATTGTGTGTACTGCTGCAGGTTCATGCATGAATAAGCATTACTGAATCACACACAGATAAACAGACAATAAGGTAACTGGGGCATCACTCTGAGGATTAGGGGCATCTCTGTCTCTACACGCCCCCTAATCACACTATACATTTAGAAAAAACTCAACGCCAAGAGCTGTACATAAAATTTATTTTGCCAGTATTTTTTCTGTCTGACCTTTGACCTTCGGTCTGACCTACTCTTCAAGTTTTTCCTCTTCTCATTTGAAGGTGAAATTGTTTACATTTTCCGTGGTCTTCCTCTCCACCTTCCTGGCAACTCACTTTTCAGCATCTGTTGCCAAGTATATCCACTACCCTGCCTCTGCACATGCCCAAACCATCTCAGCCTCACTCTCTGACTTTGTCTCCACAACACTTAACCTGAGCTGTCGCTCTGATGTCTTCATCTCTAATCCTTTCCATCGTGTTCCCGCCCAATAAAAAGCTTATCATCTTCCATTGTCCCACCTCAAACCATACATCATCTGCAGTTGATCTTAGATTATCAAGACCTTCTGCATAATATGGAGTACACCTGTGTGCACCTTCCTCCACTCCTATGCACCAACCTATGCTCTTTATGTCCTCTTATTAAAATGTTTGTTCATAAAATATAAGTTCTTATACCGGGAGTCAATCCAGGCCACCTGGGTGAAAACCAGGAATCCTATCCACTAGAACATATGGGACTGCTTGTGTTGGCCACTTACTTGGACATTCAGCTGTTGCTAGAGCCACCAGTTTGGTCACTGCATTGGTTGTCACAGTGACATCAACACTGCCCAGTCGCGGGTACTTTTTGCACAATTCTGACCAACATCCTGAATATTGCTGTCACTACTTAGACAAAGCAGAGAGCAGAAGGTGTTTAGTTATGCAGTTTTTCAAGCTTCTTCCTCTGTATAACCTGAGAATCTCTGAGTGACCTCTGCACAGGTACTAGCTGCAGTATTCTCCTGAATCGTGCAGCGACTCAGACAATACCTCACATCAGAGCTGGTATAGCAGGAGAAGAAGTCAAAACTGGAGGTAAAAGAAATGGCTTAGTCTTTTGAAAACTGTTGCAACAGTATAAACTGTGAATCTCTGAGCTTTGGTATTGTCATTAAAGTGGCAGTAAACATATTTTCAAACTAGCAACAGCAGGTTATGAAAGTGCATAATTAGCAGTGGCAACACCATCATTCATCAGGTGGGAGGTGCAACAGGGCCATTATTAGATAAAGCTGCTCCTTACTTCCTCTTCCTGAAATGTCTGTCCTTATATGCAAGTTGCTATACGTGGAGTCAAACCCTGGGTGAAAACCGGGAAACCTGACCACTAGACAATGAAGTGATCAGGTTCAGTTGCTGCGAAAGGACATCATCACCTCCTTATCACCAGTTACACCAAAGGAGAGGGTGGGGTGCTTGCTGCACTCTACTGATCAGCATCCTGAACAATAGGTGTCGCCACTCAGACAAAGCAGAGAGAAGAAGCTGTTTAGTTTTGCAGCTTTGCAAGCATCTAAAGCATCGTCCTCTCTAATGTGGGAAACTTTGAGCTCCTGCACATTGAAATGGTGGTAAAAACTGACAGAATTGCACATTTGTGCCTCAATCAAGGATACAAAAATTAGAAAATGCATGACCAGCCGAAACCCAAAGACTACACCAACAGCTCTGACTGTAAGGGCCTATAAGAACCAAGCAGCAACCTCCAAGGAAATCCCTTACATGTTAGGAATACCCAAAATTAGAGCATTAAAAGGGATGTTTACCATCTGGTACATAAATCACTGTTGGCATCTTCATATCAGCCCTGTAGGCGTGACGTTTGTATAAGTCTGCCTGCATACACAATAAGAGAAAAGTAAACCACTACATGAAAACAGGGCTGTTATATACACCGGGAGAACATGCAAACTCAGAAACCTAGCTGAGGCAAGGCTACACCACCACCCTAATTAACACGTTACACACTAGAAGACAACCATTGCATTCCTAATGGAAACAGACCATGTGTAGGGCAGCAGTTACATCATCTAATCAGGACGCCCTCTGATTTATTCAGATCAATGTGGTGTACCTGAAGGATTTGCAGCACCCAGGAATACCCTCCAACCAAATAATGTGCACAACCTGGATTTTAAATCACCTGTTCGCGTTTTGTACCCAGCCACACACACACCAAGGACTCCAAGCACACGCACATGCACGCTCACACATCGTGCATACAAGCGAGTGTCCACGG
Organism: Rhamphochromis sp. 'chilingali'; assembly: GCF_963969265.1. Taxonomy (NCBI): domain Eukaryota; kingdom Metazoa; phylum Chordata; class Actinopteri; order Cichliformes; family Cichlidae; genus Rhamphochromis; species Rhamphochromis sp. 'chilingali'. Next base: position 18,785,418 of record NC_137932.1, on the reverse strand, counting down.
CTACAGACAGACCCCTTCATTATCATCATCATCATCATCATCATTACCGTGACTCAATAAATTTGGGAAAAGGGAGAATAACCTAAAAGGGACTTACATAACAAACACACAGCCTTGCAGCACTGATGGCACGCCACACACACACACACACACACACACACACACACACACACACACACACACACACACACACACACTCACATCTCACCCATATTTCATCGCCCCAAACCACACGATGCCATTTTCACGACATCACCGCCAATTTTCCATTTTTTCACCGCATTTAAGCGAAACTAATGTTTTTTCATTCATTTACTGGAAGGAAAAACGTTGAGTTAATTCATTCACATTTTAATTTAGACGCAGAAACACGTCACTGATTTGCAAAAATGTAACAAAATATAGAAAATCTGCCAAATTTGCCTAATTTTCGTTTACAGAGACTGATTCATGTTCGTTATAACCATGCCGTTACCAATGTAAATGGCATAAAGAGGGATTTTAACGCCTCTAATTATGATATAGGTGATAAAATCTACCGATTGGTCAACAGCTCTACAGCCTGACGTCCTCTCATTTGTGGGATTTTCTGTCTTCTTACCCGGTTCGCAGATTCCGTGATCCTACTCAGCAGGAGCCTGTCTCCGATGCCCAGCACTGGCCGAGTGCGCGAGGACAGCTGGCACAACGCGAGCAGCAGACGCTTCTTCGGCGACCGTCCGGCAGCAGCCAATCAGGGGCCGTTCGAATGAGAGAAACCGGAAAACCGACCAATGGGAGGGGAGTTTAGTCTGTGGAAGGCGTTTCCTCTTCCTCTTGGGAAAGGGGCGTGCCTTCTGCTGCTGTAGTCGTGATACCTTCACTTGCGGTCAGAAATGTAACGATTAGCATCCGATTTTATTTTATCTTTTTTTTTTGTGGGGGGGGGGGGGATTTGAGCGAAGCATTGACTATTATTACTATCTTAGGCCACTTTAGTTGCAACATGAGTTTAAATTTGCTTTCGTTGATTATATTTCTGAAATGTTGACTATATATTAACAAAATAATAGCAGAAATACATTTTACCTTTGATTTATTTATCTTCTGCTGCTTAATCTTTAGACATGATCTCTGAAAAGATAAACGCTGGCCCACACGGGCTTTTTGTGTGATTGTTGCTTTTGACCCAGTGCACTCGAACGGGGCAGTTACAGCGTTGAGAGGTTACTTTGAGCACTTGAATGCAACAATATGGAGCTGAAGTGCCACAGTGTGGAGACAGGGATGCCCTCTTTGGCAGCTTGGCTGGCTGCAGCCGCTGTGGTGGGAATTCAGAAGAATTAATTAACAGCAGTCGAACCACAAGCCTGTGACCTGCACATATATACTGAATACACCTGCAATATCAACCTGCAGGAAAAAAAAACAGCTGATTCACAGGTCAGGCATTCACAAGTCTTTCCAAAGCACAAAATTATGTCCAAATTGGCTCATGTGATAATTAATAGTGAACTTTAATACCTCATAGTATTCATGTAAGTGATATCTGTACTTTAATGATTATTGGGGCTCTAGTTTGGGAGAAACCCCCCCCCCCCCCCCCCCCCCAAAAAAAACCAAAAAAAACCCCCCCCAAAAAACCCCCCAACACAGAACAAAAATACTTGTGGTTCACGAGACCTTTCCAGTCAATAATGTGTGTTCTTTATATTTCATTAAGCTCTTTGCTGTTATTTATTTATGGGAATTTTTTGGTTGTTGTCATTATAACAAAACTGTAAATAATAGCCAGCGTTAGTTGTGCAGATAGATGTGAAGAAAAATAGTAAATGGATCCAGATCAACAGATTTCCCACTAATCTGTTCATAACATTTGAAGTAATCGTTCACTTTATTGAAACTAGAGAGCCATTTCTATTTTTACATAGATTTTTATATGCTTTACATATAGTATTCTATCAGATTTTATTTTACCTCACTTTTTAGATTCAACTGAGTTACTTTCCCTTTTATCTTTTGTTGGTCTAATTTGTTTTGAGCTTTTCTCTTTAAGCTACTTTGTTGTAGGTTATGTTTATCATTCTGGAGGAGTACTTGCAGATTCTTCACTTTCAGACCCAAAACTGGGAAAATATTTTATAATTTCACAAACCTTTTGGCTGTGGACCAGTGTGATTAATTTGCAGACTCATTCTTGAGGGTTTCCTCTCCAACATGTGATGAGAAAAATGTGGTCAGCAGTTTTGGTTTGATTCGATGTGGAAAACTGACATCAGAGAAGTAAAATAAGCTGCTAGACCAGGGATGTCAAACGTAGGCCCCGGTGACCAGAATCGGCCGAGCAATCGAGCCCACTGGACAGCTTTGGAAAATGTAATTGTCATTTATGCTACACCAAAGTAAACAAGATAAACAACAGAAAGTTCCTGTTTTTTCATTATCTGCTAAAGAAATGTATGTTTGTTTGTTTGTTGTGTGGTTTCACAGAACAAAGCACATTTTCTGTGAATTAATGAAAACTTTATATTTTATAATTACAGGGCAGTTTTGGCCATGAAAATCCAGAACATATTCTGTAGTTTTACATCTAGATTTTTAAGACATAGCACCCCCAAATGCCACATAGGTAGACACACTAAGCAGATAGTCACAATAAACAGTTCTTGTTTATTCACGGTTCATTTCTTACACTGTTCAAGTACAAAGTTAAAATGCCTTTTTAATTAGTTCATATTCATACAAGAGTAAAATAATAATAGTGCCTTTCTTCACTACCGCAAACATAAATACAGTAAATGTAAAGACAAACTTGATTTATACTCCTAACAATAAATTTTTCTTGTTTTCAGATAAAATTTTAGCACCTTTTGAAACACCAACAGGTCCTCCTTTTCCTAAAAGCTCATCTTACATTTAGTCCATGAGATGAGTGTCTGCATGCGCCACAGCATTGTATTTGTAGGTGTTGTGCATGTATCTCTGCGTGTGAGCGTCGGTTGCTCTGTGTCACTGTGTCATAGCAGTGTGTGTTTGTCTGTGTATGTATGTGTGTGTTTGAAAGTGTATCAGTGTTTAAAACAGCGCATCACTCAGCCTAAAAGCTGTCGATAGGCGAACAGAAACATCATCACCGTATCACCCATCACTTAAAAACGTCAGCTCCTTTCCTCACACTTTTCCCCCCCATGGAGCTCTCACACAGAGACGTGTTGGAGAAAAGGAAAATAAACAGCTGGAAACTGTAAACAGGCTGAAAATCGTCATGCCTGTGCTGAACCAGCAGCCTCCAGAGCAAATATAACAAACGCCGGTGAGCCCCAAGACTTAAGCCACTGGCAGCTGCAGTGAGTGATCACGCTTTTAATGCGATGCTCTGCTGAGAAATTTGGATCCTGGCGTACAGTCAGGTGTCACTTTGTCACAAAACGCCCACCAAGCAATGGCTTACATGTCAAGCTCACACATTTTATGGCAAGGGCACTCCCCAATGGCAGTGGTCTCCCTCAGCACACCACAAATATGGCTCGAGGAACGCAACAAGCAGCCTGATGTTTGGATGTGGCCTCTAAACTTCCCAGATTGAGGGGGGCCTATACAATATTAGGCAGGTACTTTAATATTATGGCTACTTTGGCGTGTATATACATCTAGATATAAATATCCCCATCTAAAAGTTGTGAAGTTATTTAACTGTTTAACAGCTTCTGAAGAAGCTCAGATTTCCGGTTGACCAAAACTTTAGGAACTAAGTTATTAAATTTGATTTAAATGTTTTGGCATGGATCAGATCTGCACACGGCCTTAAATAAATCTGAAATGATAAAATTCTGTGAAGCTCATGTATTTTATTAATACGTTTCTTAAGTCTCAGGACCTCCAGACTGGGAACTGCCTTGTGCCAGTGGAAATTCAGCTTTTACAGACAGCTTTAACTCAACCCGTCTCTGTTTGAGAGCATCGCGCGGCTCATAGCTTCAACGATTTAAAATAGAACAAGTCACTATACTAACTGTAATATATGCTTTCTCTAGCCTCTCTCTCTCCACTCTAGGCTGAGACTGAACTGAACTGAGCACCAACCTGGAACAGTACACACACACAATAACAGATTATTACTGTAATTATTATTACCATATTATTATTATCGTTACTCCCTAATCTAACATGGAATCGGAGATTACACTGACTGACTGACATGCAGCACCTGGAGAGGGGCAGGGCAGGGCGAGGTGGGGTTATTGGAGTGAGGGAGAGATTAGGGTAAGGGTGGGCAGGATTTGGGAGCACCAAGCGTCGTGGGCCATGATGATGTCACAGCCAGCAGCGCTGCGGAAAGCCTGATGGCGGACAGGCGGCCGGCAAGAACACAGTGTGTATGCATGTGTGAGTGTAGCGGTGTTGGGTGTTCTGTAGCGAAAGGAGAAGCGTGAAGGTTGTTTCCAGCAAATGAGAGTGTGAGTGTGTGTGAGACCTGCAGGAAGAGCACTGTAAAAAAGAGCAGAGTTTAAAAAGCACCTGAAGGTTGGTTGTAGAAACGGAGAGTAAACACGATGGAACAAAATCTTTGAACCTGCTGGCTTACTGTGGCTATGAGAGGTTGTGCATGTTTGTGTGAAGGTCTGTGTGTGTGTTTGTGTGTGTGAGACGGCATAGACTGCATGTGTCCAGTTGTTAGCTGGTATCTGAGGAAGGTCTGAGGATCAGAAGGCTTCCTGGAAAAGATGGTCGTCCGAGGACCAAAAGCACCAGACTGAAGTGTTTTCTCTAAAGGCAGCCCTGTCTAAATATTACATACATATGAACTTGTTTCTCATGTGTGTGTGTGTGTGTGTGTGTGTGTGTGTGTGTGTGTAATAAATACAGCCACCACACTGGATGACATTTCCTCTTCACAGAGCAGCTGAGTTCATCCCAGCATGCATTGGGTGAAAGGCAGATGAAACACCCAAGAAGGCTCACACAGCTGAACCTGTGTTACATAAGGAAGCTTCTTTTTATTTATACAGGGCTATCTGTTTCAGTCACAGGAAGTAGAAAGCCAGCATATTGTCCACAGAGTAAAGTCGGCCTCTGCTTTCAGCCGACGCAGAACGGTGACTGTAGGACGTTTTGGATCCCTGTGAAGCACAGGGGGAGAATGAGTGCCAGGGGGATGGCAGACTAGTCACTTAACTGACAGTGGAGCTGAGGCACAGAAAGAAGCTGCATTGTAAGAGGAGGGAGCGTAAAATGCTGCTGAGAAGAGGATGCTGAATGTCTTCTACTTCTAACCACCAATGTTTTAGGTTAATGCTTCTCGGAGGCGATGGTGCTCTGCAGGCAGAAATAATCCTGCAGAATGAGTTTAACCTCATTCTGTAAAAGACAGAAGTGCCTTAAACCTGGATTTTTTTTTGAATGACCAGCAGGGGGCAATGCAAGAAAAGACTACTGGTTATTTTAAGTTGATGGATAAAATCCTGTCCTTTATATTCCCTATGGTTGGAGTTGGAGATTGAAAGCACATAAACAGAGACACAGACATCCTGAACTGAGATCCTGGGAATTTTGCTATGTTGATAGAAGTTTAACTTCCAGGGGAAAAATACCTTCTTTCTTTTTCTTATTTCTGTTTCTTATGTCCCAGTGACCTTTGAAATTAAAGCTAATTTAGATAGTATTTCAAAACTGTCCAAATAAATGCCTCGAGGGGCTTTCTCTTTAAAGGAGCTTTTTGCAGCTGTTTGCAGCTTTTAACTAAATCCTTCACCATCAGGGGGCAGTGTTTTCCATGTGGCTCTGTTGATATGGTTTTACCCTCTGATATTTGCTTTTATTCCTCAAGAGGCCTTTCATTCATTTACTCCTTTCATTTGCCAGACTGCCAGCCTAAGTAATAATACATAAACCTGATGTGCTATCTTGTGGTACAAAGTGGTATTACACGGTCCTACTTCACCAACGGCTGATTTCTCTCTAACACATTTAAGGAATTGTCAAAAGACCTTCTTCTGCTAAGTTGATGTGAATTTAAAGGGAAAAAAAAGTTTGATTAAAACTGTTCACTTCTATTTTGAGGTGAGATTTTCATATGAAACTCGGAATACTGTTAGTATACATTTGAGTTCACTGTACATATAAAAAATAAAATATGAATAGAATGAAACAAAAGCTAAATCCAGTTTCTACTTTGGTATCTTGGCAGTATTTGGATCTTATGTTCAAATGCCAGTTCAAAAACAGACAACAAAAGCATTGGAGTTAGTGCAGTTAGTACACATTTGGAGGACACTGTGCCACGTCCTAAACAATAAATATATTTGCATTTCATGATCTCAAATCCACTCAAACACTAAATTATTTTGCACATTACTTAATGTTTGGAATTTATGATGCTGGAGAGTTGTTAGCATAACATTTTACAGAAATTTCCCATTAGCCCTAAACAATACCTTGAAGAAATAGAGGAAGTCAAAAGATAATCAAGTTAAATTTGAGATTACTTGAATTTAACTTCAAATCTATCAACCTAACATCCAATGAACGTCGTCTTCTGCCTTCAATAATGTTAACGAGGCAAACTTTGGTATAATATGATGACATCTACTTGTTCCTGATGATCATCAGCTGAGTGACATCAGAGTAATATTACATTGAAAATGAGCACCAAAGTCATTTAACAGTTGTCATCCCAGCGTAAGTGAAACACGAGGAAATATTTTCATTATTAAAAGCATTCGTGAACCTAGTGTCTGAAAACCACCAGGAAGTAATCAGTACAGTACAGAGATGGTTTGCTTGTTGTGAGGAAAGTAGAAGTAGCTTGTGTTTTATATACGGTGTATAGAGTACATTTGCAGTATGAAGTATGGTTGTCTCCCACTAGAGGGCACTCTAAATACTGAGGATGCAGACAGCAGCAAGGATGTTTCTACTGTACTAGTTTTAAATTTCATAACTTTTGTTTACATTCAGAAGGTTTTTTGCTTTTATATATGTCAGCATTTTGATCTTATAATAAGGCTGTTAAAGTTAACTGAAACTAAACCACAAATTAGTTCACTGAAATAAAACGAAAACTAACCAAAACACTTACAAAACTATATAAAATATTAAACTATACAGCAACTGTCTTCGGTTTTAGTCAATTTGTCAACCAGGTTGAGGACACCAGGATGTCTTCATCTCTGTGTTTGTTTTGTTGTATTGTATTATTCCATCATGATAAAAACTACCATACATTTCATAATAAGGAGAAGTAAAACTAACACTGAAACTAAAGTGATAATAGTAAGTCCACCCTGGAGACACAAGAAACTACTGAAAAATACAAAAATCAAACATTAACAAGTAAAATAAACTCCTCAAACCACAGCTGCATCCCAATAAAATTCTGTTTTATTTTATTATTTCATTTTGCTTTAGATAAAAGTGGATCTCTTTTTCTTTCTTTTCTTTGCACTGAGGTATAAATTCATCTGCAAGGATTATTTGTAGCACAAGAGCATCCTCCTCCTTTAAGAAACATTTAAAGGTTATAGTCTTATTAAGCTGTAGTCACACTAAGAAAAACGATCTATATATTAATCTGAGCTGGTCCCAAAAAGTTGATTCTGTTCATCTGGACGTAGCATTTTCAGTGACTTCCTCAGTCTCACCTGACTGCAGGTTTCCCCAACCTTATAAACAGTACCTTTGCATAATGACTAAAACTAGCACCAGTGAGTAACAATGGACTGTGAGGTCAGTTTCATGATCATAAACATGCAAATTGCCATACCATTCACAGAGAGTTGGGGAATGACTGCAATCACAGCATGAAAGTGAAAAGATGAACTCTTAGGCGTCCTCCTCAATTCAGAGATGCCATCCGCTTAGCCAGAGGTTGTTTGATTTCCCCAATGTATGAATCGTGGCAATCCTTCTGGCACTTAACAGCGTGAACTATATTACTCTGTTTGTGCTGGGGGACCTGATCCTTTGGGGGGAGCAATTTTTGGTGCTGGGTGTTTTAGGGTTTGAAAGCTACCGAGACGTGGTGTTTACAGAAAATACGTCTCAGCTGTTCTATTACTCCTGAAAAAAAAAAAGATCAATAAACATTTTTGCTTAGGTAGCAGTTGTCCTTCTTTCCAGGATTGCCTGGAGCTTCCTTTAGGTGTCTTCCCAGCTTTACTGAAGCCTTTTTGGTACAATGTTCTTCCACTTCCGCTGTTCACTCGAGCGAAACGTTCCTCCCATTGAAAGCGCTATGTCCAGAATCAACTTTTTGGGATTTCCTTACCTGGAGCATGCATCAAGAAATCTAAGCTGCGTTATCTTCCTTTTGGACACTCTCCTGCACCCTCATTCAATCCTTAAACCTCACAGCTACCTGTTTTGCCTGCTGTTGCCTCCACCTGCTCGTCTATTTGAACTCAAAACTGCAGCGACTGAAACAAGCAGAGACCATTCAGTCTCCAAGAGCACCAAAATCTGTAAAAGTGTTGTATTAAAGTGGCACCATTTCGATTGTATCACTGCCTGACCAGCACCACGAATGTTACGTGTGTTTGTGTGTCTTTCTGTTTTCACAACACATGAATACAGTAAAGTGTTGCGGGACTCATTGGTCTGTTTGTACGTATTCATAGAGATCTTAAAGACAGAAAAAAGGCAGGGCATCTGTGTTAGTTTGGCGCCCCCTGGAGGTTTGAACTCCAGCTGATACGACACAGTAAAGCCAGAAGACATCAGTTTCAAGGTCGGACAGGAAGTTTGTGTATGACAGAAAACTGTACCTGTGTGTGTGTGTGTGTGTGTGTGTGTGTGTGTGTGTGTGTGTGTGTGTGTGTGTGTGTGTGTGTGTATGTGTGTGTGGTAGCACGGTAGCACCAGGGGACTAAGGTCAGCCAGTGGTCTACAAGGGATCTCAGGAAGCAGTCCTTTACAGAGTGTGTATGTGAGTGTTTGTGTGTCTATGTCCGGTCATCTGTTTCATTTTGCGTCAGCCAACCTTCATGTACTGACTGTACACTGTGTATGGTTATCAGTGTCTGTTTCTGTTTATATGTGTGTGTCTGTACGTGGGAGGGAGTTGGTGTGTGTAACTAGTTGCAGGCAAAATACTCCTTCAGAGGAGCAAAAAGGTGCCTGATGACAGGGACGCTCCACGAACGCCCCAGAAGCCTTTGTCTGGCCAGACGACTCATGTTGGACACGTCGGTGTAGTGGACGGGGAAACCAAACACCCTGAAACAGACCACACAGATCATTACTTCAGACTTTAAATAGAAAAAGGTCTGTGAAGCAAAGCCAAGAAATATTTCAAATCACTTAGGATCCTAAACTTAAAAGAAGATTCTTTTTTTCATTTGAATTTGTTATATTTGTTAGTTTTTGTCTTTCAAAGATTCAAAAAGTTTATTGTCATGAGGACAAAGAAAAGCATTTCTCTGTGCAATGAAATTCTTTCTCTGCTGTCCACACACAGATGCTGGTTAATATGTGCAAATAAAATTGGAACAGATAAAATGCAAATAGTATAAATAAATAAATGGAGACAAAAACTGAAGTGTTAAATAGATTGGTGTGCAAAAGAGCTTTGAGCTTAATGCTGGTTTAATATGTAAGATGACCTGATGTGCAAAATTATTACTGTTAAAATAGTTCAGCTGTTCAAGAGTCTGACAGCAGTGGGGAAGAAGGAGTTGAGTCGGGATGTTCTGGATTTCACACTTCTAAACCTTCGTCCCGATGGCAGAAGTGTGAACAGTCCGTGTTGGGGGTGTGTGGGGTCTTTGAGGATGGAGGCAGCTCTCCTCTGGACTCTGTGATGGTAGATGCTCTGCAGAGAGGGCAGCAGAGTCCTGATGATCTTCTCAGCAGCTGTTATTACTCTCTGCAGGCGTTTGCTGCAGTGATGCAGCTGGTCAGTGTGCTCTCCACAATGCAGCTGTAGAACTTGCTGAGGATCTTGGCCGACATACCAAATTTCCTCAGCCTCCTCAGGAAATACAGCTGCTGCTGAGCCTTCTTGACCACCTGTGTGGTGTTCAGTGTCCAGGTGAGGTCCTCAGAGATGTAGACGCCCAGGTATCTAAAGCTGCTCACCCTCTCCACTTCAAGGCCCCGGATAAACTGCGGCTGGTGATGCCTCCCCTTCTTCCTCGTGTCTACTATCATCTATTTTGTTGTCCTCACACCATGACACCAGACCGGCCACCTCTCTCCTGTAAGCCGCTTCATCCCCTCCAGTGATGCGACCGATCACTGCAGTGTCGTCGGACTGGGCCCTACCAGTCAAAACGTCCAGTAGCTAGTCATATAGGATGGGGCGCAGGCCGAGTGTTGCCAGCTTGTGAGTGAGTTTGTGTGGGACTGTATTGAAGGAGGAGCTGTAATCAACAAAAAGTACCCTGATGTATGAGTATTTGTTTCCCAGATGGGAGAGGAAATAGTGAATGGCAGCAGCGATGGCGTCTGATGTGGACCTATTGGGCCAGTAGGCATACTGCAGGGGATCCAGAGTGTCTGTGATGTTGCTCTGAATGTAGGCCAGCACCACTCTCTTGAAGCACTTTGCAATGATTGGATTGCAACTGGTCTATAGTCATTTTGGCAGGTGGTTTGGCTTTTCTTGGGAAGAGGGATGATGGTTGTGGTCTTGACTAAGGTCAGCCAGTGGTCTAAAAGGGATCTCAGGAAGTAGTCCTTTACAGTGTGTGCATGTGAGTGTTTATGTGTCTTAAATGTTTGCTTTTCATTTGCTTTGATTATTTTTTGTTTTAATGTTTTACTTCCTGCTTTTGTTTCTTTCCCTCCATTGAAACACGGTCAAATTATTCATTTACCTTGAATTTGACTGCTTCCACCTGTGTCTCATTTAGTAATCACCCCTCTTTTTATATGAACCCCACTTCTCATTTTACAATTTACATATATTGAAATTCTCCCTCATTACCAAATAGTAAAGCAGAGACACAATTTCATTTCATGAAATGGGAAATCTTGTTAGTTAAACACGTGGCACAACTACATCATAAGTTTTTAGCCCAATTAATCTCATATTGAGCTTTGTATTGTAAGACAAAGATGCTACAATAAGAGAAAGAAAACCCCACCAATCAAATGACTTCCTATAAGCAAGCACTTGGCAACAGTGGGAAGGAAAAACTCCCTTTTAACAGGAAGAAACCTCCAGCAGAACTAAGCTCAGGGAGGGCCGGCCATTTGATGCGACCGTTTGAGGGTGAGGCGAGACACGTACATGATCTCAGGTCTAACATGCTTGAATTACAATCTCAACCCTACTATGTCACCATGTGACCATTTGACAGGATATAGCTTCTTTTAATAATTCAAACAAGTTCACTTTCATGCAAGAACATGCTTAAAACAATTAACCTCTTAACATCCACCTGTACAGGTATGTATATATGGATTTTTCATTTTTTAAGGTAAGCCTAAATGTAAATACAGAAGACCCATATGGTCAAAATGAAATCTAACCGTTACCCTTAGAGGTCTGCAGTCACCTGCTGGATGTTAAGAGGTAATAAAAAACCACACACACACACACAAACACGCGGCTCCTGTACCTTTCCATCTCGGTGCACCACAGTATGTCCTCCTTGTTGTCCATGTAGACGGGGAAATGCTCGTCTTTCCCCTGCTTCACAGAGTTGGAGCGTGTCGTTATCGTACGCAACTTCTCAAACTGGAATTAGCATCCAGAACCAAACACGCACAGACAGACACAAACAAACAAACCAACACACGCATCCCTTTTAATCCTACAGCCTACTCTCATTTTCAACAGCAGCTTTCTGTGATTCAGACACACAAATACACACTCTCTCACACAAACACACACACATACACACAAGTGGATACCTTGGCTGTGCGGCCATGCTCCAGGCACTCCTGTAGGTCCAGCTTGTCGTTTGCCATCGGTGTCAGTGGCCTGCGGTATTTAGAAAAGCACAACCTAAAGAAGAGTTGCATTTTCAATTCAGTAAGGAAAACTCGTAATCACCCTGCAGCTGACTTTCCCAGGTGTCCGGCTGCTGTCTGTTCTTTAATTGCTTTCGTTTTCTTATGCTTTCAAACTCAATACTGACATCATTGCTCTAATCCAATCATCTTCTTGTACACCTTCTCCAAGTCAATCACCCTTCACACTACACTTCTGTCTTTTTGCCTCTCAGATGCACATTAGTGCAACCCACCTCCTCCCCATCTCCGCCTCATCCTGGTGACTCAGAGCTCCGTGCAAGCCTCCATCTTCACCACCACCAGTGTCTAGACTCTGGGGGGTCCTGTCCTCTAATTCCTGCTACTACTGAGATTTTGTTCTGCTACGATGGGTCATCGGAGACTAATCGCCAGACAACTGTATTGAATTCTGTATCTCAATAAATCATGTTCAGTTCTTCCAAATGATCTCTCCTTACTGAAATAAAGTGAACAAACCTGTGGTGTTTGTGTGTTTGTATCACCTGGACATGCCGGGCAGGTTTCCCCAGAAATAGCGAGCGCGGTGGGCAGCAGAAACCTCCTTGGCGTCGATCATCACTGGGTTGCACTGAAGAGGAATATTAATGTTATGTCATACTGCACGACGGCCCTGAAGACTTACTTTTGACCTAACTAATGGATGGATGGATAAATGGATCCTAACAACCTTCTGTACCACAACTGAGAATGTCCTGTGGGGATGTAGTTGGGGGGCTTTTTTTAAATTTCACTTACAGAATAACTGCTGTGGGTTTGTTTGCCGTACCTCTAGAAAGCGGGAGATGTCCCGTTTGTCACTGACTCCCATAGCGACCACGTTCTCAAACAGCCAGAAGAACGGCCTCTCGTCGCCGGGTTTTGGCCGCGCCTCATGCAGCAGACGGTAAAACTCAAAAAACAACCGGCCGGTCCCCTCTGAAGGAAGACAGGGAAAGTTCAGCCTCCTTATTTCATTTAGCACAACGAGCAACAAGTAAATGATTATACGAGTGCTTCCTACCATAAAGTCCTTTCCTTGCAGGGTTGACTATGGAAAGGTCGTTGCAGGGGCTTCCTCCTATCACCAGGTCAAATGGTCCCCATTTATCGATCTGTCGGTGGAAACACAGCACGTTAAAGATTACTGCCTTTAACATAATGTGAGGAAATTTTTCTGGTTACGTTGTGGTTTTGAGGAGCAATAATGATTTCTCTTACATGTTTGCGAGTTACGGTGCGTACGTCTCCCACGTACATGATGCGTCCCTCGTGTCGAACCATGCCGACAGTGATGGAGTCTTCACACACTTCTGATGCAACATACTTTTCGACCTGGATGCCCAAATCTTTCAGCACCAGAAGACCTGACAGACACACAAACATCATGCTAAAAACTCTTTAAGGGTTTAGGTTTTAAGATGGCGCGGCCACGTCCAGGCGCCTTCCTGACTGCTCCGCGCAGACTATGCACCTTTTTAGTTGTTTATTTATTTATTGCTTTGTTACCTAATGCATAACTACTGCCTTACAACTGAGGACTTTCAAGTCAGGACTTTCCATATAGGTGCTGTGGAGAGCATCCTCACACAGAACATTGCATCCTGGTATGGGAAGAGCTTTGTTAAGGACCAAAAAGGTCTTCAGAGAGTGATCCGTACAGCAGAACGCTGCTGCAGGGCTGCTCTCGCCTCCCTTCAGGACATTTACAACAGGAGATGCTGGTCCAGAGCAGCTCAGATATTGAAGGACCCGTCCCATCCCAGCAACAAACTGTTCCGACTTCTGCAATCAGGCAGAAGGCTCTGCGCCATCCGAGCAAAAACAGAGAGGCTCAAGAGAAGCAAGTGACACAGGAGTCATTGTTACCACATTCGCATATCATTCCTGATCCTTCTGGCTTCACTACGGCACAAGACACTTTAACACCCCACTCACACAATGTACGTTCTCAGATTTATTTATTTAATTTATTTATATAATTTATATAACTCACTCACTTACTGCATGCACATAATGTCCTCTTTGTATATATTAGCGTCTTGTACTTGTATAACTATGCATGTGAAAAATAAACAATCTTGAATCTTATTATAAATGTTTATCTTTTAAAATAGATATAAATCCTTCCAAAATACTCAAAGCTTCTAACAGAATGTGGTGAAACAACATTTATAACATACAGCATTTATAACAAATACTTAAACCCGCACAGTCAGAACGCCAGGCTGAGCCAATACCAGCTGTTCATGTTTGTCGTGTTCATTTTTAACTGCTTTGACAACTTTGGGATGGATGAAGTAAATCTTACTTTGTCTTCACATTTCTGTTTTATACTTCCACTTAACCACTTTTCTCATTTACCATTAAATTCACTTGCTTTATTTTTGTTTTATGTGTATCTGTATTATTTTTTATTTCATTTTCAATGGCAAGCTCTTCAATGAAGAAGAGATTTTAATCTGAGAATATCGTGAGCTGCACCAAACTTTTTTTCTGCGACTTAAACTGCGTAGAATAAGGATGTGACAGGATATCTTTATATTTCTTTTTGTTTCTTATTTAAAGCAACACACCCCGATTATGATGGCACAAGTCGTAAGGATAAAGGATCATATTAACCTGTTAATCAATAATTTATTGATGATGAGAATAGTGGTTAATTGCCGCTCAGCACTTACACACCTGTGGCAATGCCATCGAATAAAGAGAGGACTCTGATTGGTTGCCTCTTCTCTGCTGCAACTGGGGGATACAACTTGGCCGGCTCCTGAGAGAGGGTTAAGAGGAAGAGGAGATCAAATGAGATATCAAACTCTACAGTACGCAAAGGCAGAGAGCTTCTCCTGATAATGATCTGCTCTTTACTAAAGAAAAAAGTCAAGAAGAAGAAGAAGGAGAGAATATCAATAGTAAAGGTGAACATGATCTGTTTTGATGTGCATTAACCTTCGTGGATAATTGAGAGCTGACGAGCCCTGGAGCGTAACCCACACTGATCTCCAGATAATTATGTTTCCAGCTAACTGTAATGATTCACACTTCAAAGTTCTATAAAGGTTATGACAAGAGATAAGATGTAAAGTGGCAGATACATTAAATTTAGCACAATCCATTGACTTACAGCATGCAATGTGAGCTTAAATAAGATGTCTGATATTCACAGGCTGCTGTAAGAAGTAATACAGTACCGAAGAGCAGGATGTTTATTAATACAATATAAAAGCAGCTTAATGAGCCATCTGAATTTGATGTTACCACTTACACAGTGACACTTCGGTGTCATAGCCCCCCCATGCTTCATAACAGCTATTCTCAAACTGCATTTTTAAAAATGGGCTATGGTAGGGACTGAAAGAATGAAACTTGAGCTACAAACATTTGAAAACGAGTATTATTCTCCAGACTCTGTATTTATGCAGCCTTAATTAGTTTTTCATTAGTATTGTGGTTATGATGGCTAGCGTTGATCCATAAATTGCTGTTGAACTGCAGGTTAATGAATCCTGACAGGAATTCTGAGGCACCCCCTCTACCCCTTAGCCTGGAGGAGGCTTTAATGTGCTTTACCTGGTAATGATCTGGGCGGATGGTAATGAGGTGAGACACCTGTAAATGTTTAAACATCTGTTAACTGGCGGGAATCACAGACGCCCTCTTCGTGTTGTTGTTTGGATATGGGAACAGATTTATTGCTCGTCTATAAATGAGGGCTCGAGCTCGCAGCCTCTCTCTTCCACCGGGTCATTCGGTTCGCTGGAACTTTGGTTGCTTTATTTATTGTTTTACTTGCTCGTGGCTTATAACTGATGAACTCGCTGCATTAGTTATGTGTGGTAATTCTTTCCTACCTGTTGATCCTCGGTCGTGATGTGGCTAATTATTAAACTTGCAAATTGTAATCACAGCACATAAGAAGGTATATCTACAGTCATATTATCTACAAGTAAAGTAAAGTGAAAGTAAGAAAATATGTCTGCTTTTGGTTTCTCACACTGGCATGTGTAAATATCTGGGAATCCCCTTACTTCTGAAACAACCAGGACTTCATTAACGTGTTAGATGTTATGATGGAGGTCTTTAATCTTCATTAAGACTTTCACAGTTGATAAATTCTCTGGTCCTTCAGCCTTCATGGTAACGCAGAACAAAAGCAAGATATCAAAGTGCTTCCTGCCTGGTGTTTCCACCTTGTGACAGATGGCAGTTAAAGGGAACTTTGACACTCGAGATCTGGAAGAAACTATAGGCATCGCATATGAATGGCGTATCATGTGATATGATATGACATCATATGAAGAGCAGCATCTGGACAGGATAGAGCTGATTTGGAGGAAAATTTTTGGACTTGAAGCTGTGTAACACCAAGTGTCAGGAATTCTCGAAACAGATGTCTGGCAGCCGGTCAGTAAAGTGAAACAGAAATAAATCTGGCTTCTACAACAGGTCTGTGATCCAAAGCAGATTTGAGAATCTGCAGCGAGCTACAAGAAGCACGAGCATCTCCTAACTGTTCCACACTTTTATTTTAAAAAAAGAGGCAATCATGCTTTTGAGGTTGTAGCTACCAAATGTTAGAACAGCCTTCCTCGGCCTATCAGGTCAGCCAAATCACTGGTTTGTTTTAAACAATCACTAAAAGCTAAGTTCTCTAGGTTAGCTTTTGCTTAATCTTTCACCCATTATTTTTGGCCTTTTGTTCTTCTGATATGTCTGTATAGGAGTGTGTATGCAGGAGTGAAAGACCCATGTGTTTGACTGTCTGTATGCATGTATTATATCTATATGGATCTCTCTTCATTCATCAAATATGGCGCCACTTTTTTCTAGAAGGACTCTCCTACATTATGAAAACAGTGTTAAAAACAGATCTGGACAAAATGTTTTGCTCTTTAACAATCCACACAAATCAATTACAACATGTGATAATAAAAGATTACTAATTTATCACCTCTGACACTCTTAACAACCAACAAGGCAATTCAAGCCCAACGAGTAAGGGAAATTGTTTTGTAGGAAGAGAGCATTCAAACTTACAAATTCCTGCTCGTGGTTGTTGGCAAAGAAATGCTGTAGTCTGCAGGGCCAGTCATCCCGCCGTCGCAGTAGGCCGTAGGTGTTGCGGGGTCCACACATGTAGCAGTTCCAGGGGTCTTCTTTGATGGCTGCCGCTGCCGAGCCAGCCCCGACCAGGAGATCCACGCACTCCACACAAAAACACCTAAACGCACACACAGCAATTCATCATGTCTCATGTCTATTTATCCACTCACTAACGTGTCTTTGTCAAGTAACAAATAAAGTTCAGCCTTTGAACAGTGCAAGTCTCAGAGAAATTCCAAAAATAAAAAAGACTCGTAGGCTTCGTCTCGAACTCTACTGACAGTGCAATTAGAAGAAGACTGAAAAAGTATGACCTGTTTGTAAGGGTTGCTGGGAAAAAGCCTCTTTTCTCTAAAAAGAACATGGCAGCATGGCTTAGGTTTACAAATTAAATCTGAAGAAACAACAGACTTCTGGAACAAAGTCCTTTGGACATTCAAGACCAAAGTGGAGATAACTGGCCATAATGCACAACACTCAATTTAGCATATCAGCATAAACACCCCAAACCTGCTGCAATTATAGCTGCCAGTCTTTTAGGGTATGTCTCTACCAGCTTTGCACATCTAGAGACTGAAATCCTTGCCCATTCTTGCAGCTCTACAACAGAATGGCTGAAACTTCAGTGAACGTGAATAACATTGTAAGGAACAGTGAACCAAAATTCCTTTACTAGGATATGAGGATCTCATTAAGTCATACAGAAAACAAATACTTCAAGTTGTTGCTACTTAAGGTGAACCTACAAACTACTGAAGGTGTTGAGGTGTACCTGGCTTTTTACAGGACTGCAGAGAGTTCTTTGAAAAAACCACTTTGGACTGAAGCTCATTATTTTCATGTCTGATCTCTGCTCTGTTTGCAGTGAAAGGATTAGAGCCGAGATGCCAAAATCAACTGTGTACTCTCTTTTGAAATAAACAAATCCACATGAGCTTTGTGCCAATAAAGAAAGTGATTTATCACGTTTGGACATTTAGGTGTAAACTGTTCCTGTACATGTGAAATTGAAAACCTTAGCAGGACCTGAATGTGTTGAAAGAAGCTGCTGTTTGCAAACCCCTGATACTGACCTACAGCAGTTGTTGTTGCCACACATGAGCACTTCCCTGCCTCCACAGCAGATGGTGCAGTAGGACTGGTAGCCATCATCGTCATACTGGTAGGCGCACTCCAGGAACGAGTTCTGCCGAGGAGCAAAACACAAGTTTTTTTTTTGTTTCTCCTTCTGTTCATTGAGTTTATTTTTACATGCCTGTGAACTACAACAGATTACCAATATGTAACCGATGTTCCAATAATATTGTCACTGCTTCCAAAACAGCTAGCTGCTTGGATTTTTCCCCTGGGGAAATGCAGCTTCCACACATACTGGGTGAGATATTTGTTGCTGGAAGAAATTTATCATGGAAAAACATTTTCTGGTTCCAGCTTCCCAAATGTGAGAATTTGAGACTCTTTGTATTATTTAGTATTGTTCTTAATATCTTTGTGGTCTGGATTGTTTTTTTTCATTCACTTTTGCATGTTGACAGGCAAAAATACTCAGTTAATAATAATAAGAGTGATTAGTTGCAGCCTTGGAGAACTGTACACACAGGAACCTTCATGTTGAACATGCAGAATCTGAGCATAACAGCTGAGATTTGGGGTATTCTGGGGCTGTCTGGGGTCTGTTTATGCTCACATCGTGTGAGTTCTTTTGACCAATCACATGCTACCTGATTACTTGAACTCAGTAGTAAGTTCAGTTTAAAATCACATGGAAGTGCCAAATATTCATAGTTTGTTTGTTTTATAAGTGTTATATAGAGTTAAAGCATTATGTTTTATATATGAGACCTTTAAAGCTGTAGCTCAACACCACTGAATAAAGCTCTGCAGTAAAAGCTACAGCAGTGCAATTGTACGTAGCATTATTGGGAAAACTTGTGATGCTGAAAAATGTATGAATATAGTCAAACTAATTTCACAAACTAACTCCTTCATCCACCTATGGGACAGTCAGATTTGACCACACTGAGAAACCTTTCATGTTTAACCTTTCATGACCAACCTGTGCTTTGGCCTCCGCTCACAGTCCAGAGACATGCTTGTTAGGTTAATTGGTGATTCTAAATTGGCTGTACATGTGGGTGCGAACGGTTGTCTGAGTGCACGGCGCCTGTACAGTTTGGATAGACTACAGCCCCTCTGTGACCTTAGGCTGGATAAGCAATTAAGAAAATAATATATAATAAATAATAAATAATAAAAAGAGGGATTCTCACCTTGCAGCCCTGGCACATTGCTCCTACAAACAGAGGATGCTCCAGGGAGACATTGAGGCTTCCACAGGAGATGCAGATATCTGAACAAAAACAGAGAGAAAATACAGACAAACTAAATCTACAGCATTTGTTAGTTTGTTTAAGTGTCTGTTTATATGTACTTTGACATTTTGTAGACAGTAAACACATCAGCTATTTGTCTAAAATGTAGGGACAGTTAAAAGGCCTGAATCAGATAACGAGACAGACTGCTGGAATAAGGTCTCAGTACATCTGCTATGCTAAGACAATCTGGGGCCGTATAGGGTTTGTGTGATTAAAAATAATAAATAAAATGAACTCTAAATTTTACAGGAAAGAGCAGAAAAAGTAGGAGTGATATGCAGTCGTTGGCTGGTCCAATTGAAGGCAGGTTATACAGATCTAGTAAAACTGATTTATTTTACAGCTTATGCTTAACAAGCGAAAGCTTAAAAATAGTCCTTTATTCTTTTTTATTAGATGAATTTGAGAGACAACTACGAACCAAATGCCGGTTTAAGGAGATAAAGCATTTTTAAAGGATTGTGTCAATCTTTGTTAATCCTTTATTAATATTTTGTGTCATGTTATTACTCAACTTTGAATCTTCTGGATCCAAGGTTAACCAAAGCTAAGACAAAAGAAATACTAGAAAGAAAATAAAGTATCCCTTCTTTGGTTTAAATATGAATGACGGTTAAACAACTGGAGATGCTTTTACCTTCTATATTCCTGGTCTTCTTTTTGATCTCAAATATAAGTCTCTCTGGAAAACAAAACACAAGTTAGTTCAAATACATATAAACGATAACAACAATACAAGTTTAATAGAAGGTATGATATTATCAGCCTAGTGTGGGTTTAAAAGAAAGCGGAATATTAAACAACAATCTGTGTTTTCGTTTTACATGCTAAATGGACAAAATAAAAAGAAAGTTTTTTTTTTATTTATTTCAATTTTTTTTTTTGCATTTTTACCTCTGGTCCCTTCGTCGATCACCTCTCTGATCTTTGCTTTTTCTTGCGTGTTTTTGCGTGGTTTCTTTGCAGGTGGAGGTGTGTACGCAGCCTCAGGCTCCCCCCACATCTCTGGGTACACTTCCTTATATGGATTTTGTTCCTCTGTAGAGATAGGGGCATGAAGTTAACACATGGACACATTAAATGAACTAAAGCAGGGCAATGTTTGTACTGAGAGAGATCCATACAGCTTTATGGAGCGTACTTTTGATAACTGATAAATGTTTTTGCTTTCAGCCCCACTTTTCCTGTCAGTAATGACAATTTCTATGGTTTAGATAGAAATTGTTGCAGTAAATATTCTTTTTAGGATACGGGTCTTTTCTACATACAAATAATTTGTAACTTTTCCCAAAGGAAAATCACAAAGGCTGTAAAACAAAAACAGAAGTTTAACAGTTTCACCTGATTCTTTAAGTAAGACTTCATTTACTAAAGCAAAAACACATTTGGTTACCCAAATGCCCCCCCCCCCACAAAGAAAAAAAAAAACAGCAGAAAAAGATATAAACATCTGTGGAATCAGATAAGACAGACACCCTGCCAAACCAATATGCCTTACGTGGATAGGAAACCCCATAAGAGCTGGAAAAAACCCTCCTTAACAGAATAATTAATACATTAATAATGAGCTCATTTGTCTTGTTTTTCTGCCAGTGGTGCAGCGACTGAAATGTAACAAGTGGAAGAGAGCTGGAGAGATCCATATAACATATAAAAGATGACTTTCACTTTGGTTGTTAAACAGACAGAAGGGACTGAATGAATATGTCATAATTGGAGTAAACTGATGATAATGATATCTTTATCATACACATAAACTAAAGAGACAGAATCAGCCAGGCAGGTAAATCAAAACTGCAAAGATTCCAATTTCAGACACTTTTATTACAGTGAACCTCAAGTTATCAGCAGCTGCATATAAGCAGAGTAGCATGTAAATAAACCACATTTTTGGTTAGATAGTTTCTCTATCACACAGATGGAAAAAAATGGTTGCCTGTAGCATCCTACGAAAGAAAAAAAACGACTGTGCGGCATTATGCTGACCAATATCAAGGATACTCAGATCACGAACAAACATAGAAAACACACGAAACAAACAAACAACACAAACACACAACAACCACAAACAAAAACAAAGCAAACACAAAAACTGTTTATATAGAATTAAAGTGGACTTTCTTTAGAACTTTTAACCTTATTTTGATTCAGTTATCCAGTGTGTGACCCTCTGGAAAACTGCTGATTTTTATTTTACACTGTGGCTGAACACAAACTCAGCTTTGGACTATAGTCAGAGGCATACATGGATCCAGACACTTTTTTCACTAATTGTTTTCTTATCCAAGGCTAAATCCGTGTGTGGAAGCTCCAGCAGTGTACAGTTGCTTATCACAGCCAACAACTTATACAGCTGTCTTTGATATCCTTGTAGCTAAATGCTTTACATGTGCAGTGCTGTGAATGTCATGGTCAAGACTGCAAAATAAAAAACGTTATACCAAAGATGTGAAACATGAGTAAAAATGGCCCTGAAATCTGTCATTTCTCCACTTTTTTCAATAAAATATCTTGCTATTTCCTTTATTTTGATGCCAGCTTTACAGCCTTACAAAATGGGCACAGAGCTAAAATAATACTATTAATATTACAATACTATTATTATTATTTTGCTTACAATAACTCTACATCGCAAGGTTTTGTGCTTTTCTCCACCCTCACGATTAAACTGTAATGTTCACTGAATGACAGCAGACCCCGAATGTGAACGTTTTCAGAGTACACTCATTTACATTTATTAAAGCAAGAAGATCAAATTAAGCTCAAACTGAGTTAACTGAATTAAAATGAGTTTAATGTCTCTGGTATAGATACTGGGATCTATAAACATGACCTGGTTCAACTGGCCACCCATACTGTAACACTGCCTCTACCATGTTTGACAGGTGATATGTTATGCTTCGGCTCATGAGCCGTTTCTGTCCTTCTCCATACTTTTCTCTTCCCAGTCATTCTGGTGCAATTTAACCTTGGTTTCATTTGTCGAGATACTTGTATTTTAATGTTTCTACAAAGTCTAATCTATTCTTCTTGTTCCTGGGTGTAACCAGTGGCCTGTGCTTTTTTGTAAATCCCATGTATCTCCATTCATCAAGGTGTCGCTTTACTGTAGACTGACAATGATACGCCTACCTCTCTCAGAGTGTTCTTATTCAGTTAGATGTTTAGTTGTCTTCTGGGGATTTTCAGGCAAGAGTAATTTCTAAATTGCATTTACATGTGCTGTGTACTGTGCATTTACAGTACACAGCACATAGTGTGCCTCCTACAGTTGTAAACAGGTAATTTGATGTGCCCAGTTAACAATGATGGAGGTGGTGTTTGTGTGAGAGAAGATAACATACCCTCTGGAGGGTCCAATGATTGTGGACCAGCGGGCAGGAAGCCGGTCATGGCCCACTCTATCATCTCTCTGGTCTGAAGATCCACCCCCTCTGCATCATCACTGCCATCACAGGAAGGAACTGGCCTCCCCGCCCGGACGCTGGCCACCTAAACATAACATACACAAGCAGTCGAACTTATGTATATACCAAAGTTTCCGTATCATTAATTGGAAATAGAAGTGATGGCAGTGATGGAAAACAGTTTTTCATGTGGCTCCTATGGCAAGTTAAAACACTAATGTGGTTGTAGCATACGAGACACAGTGGGTGCCACTGAAGCTTCTCTCTCTCTCACTTTTTCACCAAAAACGAACCCCACACAAAATTATAGATTGGACTGCTGTTACCCACATGTTACCACTTTTAAATTGTGGGCAGATCAAGATGAGAACACCACCTCCACAAATGCAAAATAGCCAACCAGGCTGAGCGCACAAGAGAGGAATGACTCTTAGACCAGCACATTCATATTTTTTGGCTTTTTTGGTGTTTGATTTCATCCTGAGAGATTTATAGTTTCCAAGCCTATTAACATCAACATCAACCATCTACACACTCAGAGCAGAGATTAAATAGTGGGTTTGTTACCCGCAGAGCCTCGAAGATGGCTTTCCGGTACATGGACTGTTTGTTGTAGGTTGGCTGGTGGAAGGCAGATGAGAAAGCGCTCAGGGGCATCAACTTCTCCACACAGACCTACACAGTGAAGGACGAGAGCCACAAATCATCATCAGAAAAGAAGATACCTTGAAATCTCTATTCTTTTAGAGAAGATTTTAGACTTTTAGACATAAAAACTTGGTCTTAGCTTACTAAATTCTCAATGTTCAAAATTCACAAAAAAATAAATTATTATATTTTCCCAAATGTCAAATTTTATCAAATAATTGTGAAAAAAGTCATAAAGATTTCAGCCAAGGAACTGTAGCTTCAACGCAGTCTACCACAGACGATAGCTGAGTATCATATTTCAAAAGTTTTAATTGACTGACAATATCTCCATATGTTATCATCTGTAATTTTATTTGTTTACATTTGCTGCACATCTCTTTCTCCCCCCTTCAGAGGCCGATAAGGTGAACCAGGACTTGAGGCTCAATGCAGTAACTTCAGGTTTAACCCTGGATTCTTCAGGAATTACTTTATTTCTGCTGTTTGCCTGGGCTTGTCTGGGCTTCTCTGCTTGGGCCCAGACCTCCCTCTCCCCAGCCACCTCCTCCAGCTTGTCTGGGGGAACACCAAGGCATTCCCAGGCCAGCCGAGAGATATAATCTCTCCAGTGTGTCCTGGGTCTGCCCCAGGCAGGAGGCGCCCAGGAGGCATCCTTGTCAGATGCCCGAACCACCTCAACTGGCTCCTTTCGATGTGAAGGAGCAGCGGCTCTACTCTGAGCACTTCCCGAATGGCCAAACTTCTCACCCTATCTCTAAGGTAGAGGCCAGCCACCCTTTGGAGGAAGCCCATTTCTACTGCTTGTATCTGCGATCTCGTTCTTTGGGTCACTACCCACAGCTCGTGGCCATAGGTGAGGGTAGGGACGTAGATCAACCAGTAAATTGAGAGCTTCGCTTTTACACTCAGCTCTCTCTTCACCACGGC
Organism: Rhamphochromis sp. 'chilingali'; assembly: GCF_963969265.1. NCBI lineage: Eukaryota > Metazoa > Chordata > Actinopteri > Cichliformes > Cichlidae > Rhamphochromis > Rhamphochromis sp. 'chilingali'. The sequence goes on along the minus strand of NC_137932.1, from coordinate 18,761,021 downwards.
GGAACACCAATCCGTCTGTCGATCTCCCGCTCCCAACTTCTCCCGTCACTCGCGAGCAAGACCCCGAGATACTTAAACTCCTCCACTTGGGGCAGGAACTCGTCCCTGAACCGGAGTGGGCACTCTACCCTTTTCCGGCTGAGGACCATGGCCTCAGATTTGGAGGTGCTAATTCTCATTCCCACCGTTTCACACTCAGCTGCGAACCGTTCCAAGGCGAGCTGGAGGCAATAACCCGATGAAGCCAACAGACCCACATCATCTGTGAAAAGCAGAGATGAGATCCTGAGACCTCCGAATTGAAAGCCTTCCGCCACTTGGCTGCGCCTAGAAATCCTGTCCATAAAATTATGAACAGAACCTGTGACAAAGGGCAGCCCTGGAACGAGTCCGACTTATTGCCGGCTATGCAGACCAAGCTCTTGCAACGGTCGTATAAGGACTGAATGGCCCGTAGCGATGGGCCAGACACCCCATACTCCCGGAGCATCTCCCACAGGACACCCCAAGGGAAACGGTTGAATGCCTTCTCCAAGCCCAGAAAACACATGTAGACTGGTTGGGCAAACTCCCATGCACCTTCAAGTATCCTTGAGAGGATGAAGAGCTGATCCAGTTAATATATAGATATTTCCCTTAAAACTGTTGCTCTTAAATAATATTATATTTAACCAACAGTTTAATTTAATTGTAATTCTAGTACATTTTCTCTTGAGTGCATTTTATTTTTAGCCACCACTACATCAGCATCAGCACTACATCATCAGATCTGTCTAGCCGTAGCACTAATGATACTCACCACAGAGAATTTGCCATCACCAAACCACATTACCCAGCGAGTGCCGTCTGCAGCTCGACTCCGGCCGCTCATCCACCAGGAAACAATCCGGCCGGGCCACCAGGAGAAACCTCGCAGCTTTCCAAACACCAGAGTCCCGATGCCAAAGCCCCGACCATCCTGTTGGCACACACAGAGAAAACAACTGATTTCTAACTGATTAAATAGCTGCTAAACTGAATATTAGAGTCTGAAAAATAGATATAATGGAGGAAAATTGCACTTAATCGTGTTTCCTTTCTATGAGGCATCTACAAGGGGCTCTTTTAGAGAGCATTTTGCTTTAGGGACTAAAAATGTAAACTTTCCTCTAGTTTTAAAAGAATGATGAGTATCTTAGCAACAGACTCATCAAATTAAAGGCTTTTTAAAACCCTTTTAATATCAAACAGAATATAAATTTTTTTTTGGGGGGGGGGGGGGGGGGTGCGGAAAGAATTACAACATACAAACAATTTTATCAGTGTTTCACAGAACATGAGCTGCAGCCATATATAGATTACTAAACAGGGCTTCCTGACTCCTTGGGCCCCTGGGTAAGAGCTTCTGTGTGATGTTGTGTTAATATTAATGGAAAGATATACTGTATTGATCCCACGAGGGAAATTGTTTTCTGTTCCTTTTTCAAAGTCTTAGAGTTCAACTAACTAACTACAAAAAAGGGCAAAAATATCCTACAGAGATGGAAAACAACCTCAAAAAACAACCCCCCCCCCCCCCCCCCCCCCCCCATCCTCCCACCCACAAAAACATCTAATCACAAGTCCTCTGGAAAATGGGGGGCGGGGGGTGTCTTTTACTTGTCCACGCTCAGAGATGGAGTCTCTCGCAAGTATGCAAGTGACCAACTCATCTTGGCCTCACCAAATGTGAAAACAAAGAGAATACCTGCACTCTGTGAAAAGTGTGCTTCTTAATATTGATCACAGGGCCAGATGAAGATGTGTCATCACTGTAATCCTTTAGTGCTTCAAACATTACCTGCAGCTGTCACTGAGCTTCCATTTGTTCTGAGCTTACGGTAGTTGTCATGTTCTAAACTTTCTTTATATACTACACTTTCAAGTATATTTAAGTTGCTGTGATTTTATCTAAGGAATCAAGAGTCTAGGGGTTAGTGCATTAATCTAACAACTGAGCGGTCCCTGGTTTGCGACTGGGAGGGATCATAACCCTAACCTCATTCAGCAGTGTTACAATCTAGTGTGCAATTAATGCTGGTCGCAGGCCTGAGAAATGGTAGGTTTCTTCTGGTGTAAAAATCTCAGTCAAATGAAATATGTGGATCAATCTCCGGCAGGAAATAAAAGAGCAGCTGAATGTTGTATAGGCAAAGTTTTATGTCGCTGGCACTAAAATTTATTTCATTTCTCAACAAGAATTTCTGTGTTTTTTTTAAATATAGAAACACATTCCACTGAAGCAATTTTACAGTAATATTGTAATTAGGTGAACAAGAACCTTCAAGCTGTTGAACTCTTATCTCTGAGTAAAGTCAGCAAAAACAATCACAAGCTGAGAAAACTTGAAGCACTGAATCATGCTTCTTCTGTAGTCTTTTTTTCAGTGTAGCAATGACTGATAAAATAGCCACAAAATGACTACAACTTGGCCTCTGTGTATAAAGTGTGGCCCGATTTTGCATTCATTGGATCCATATAAGACCAACAAGATTGGCTGTTGGATTATAACCTATTAAAAAATGACTAGCTAGTTCTTGCTAAAACTGTCTACAGAAGTAAATAGAATTTATTCAAGATGTTTAAAAAAATCAGTATTCATTGTTTTAACATAAATGGGATCATTTCATGTACAACAGTATATAAATAACAAGAGACAGTTATCAAGTACATTGAAACTAAACAGGTCAAGGACATCAACATCAACTCAAAGAAAACAATGCTCAACCCACACTTGTCTCTGTCAGTCAAAACGGATTTGAATTGATTAAAAGGAATTAGCTTAGTATCTAATTTTTCAAGCTTCTGCAGATTGTTCCACTTCTGTAGAGCACAGTACATAAAAGCCAGTTTCCAGATTGCAGTATTAGCAGAATATTATCTTCAAGGACCAAATAGAGCCTAGTGTAAAATTGATCTACAGTTAAACAAAGAAATGTAAGATTCCCAGGAAGCTTGCCAAGAACTACTTAAATAAAACACTTTTCTCTTCTCACTGTCACCAAACTTCCTCATATTGATCTTGAAGTTGTGTTTTAAAGCCATGCCCAGTTAGGAACCTGAAATTAAAATATTATACTGCATCAATAGAGTTTAAAAATAGAAGCAGAAGAATGTGTCTAAATTAGTAACAGCTAAAATACTCACTGGACAGTTTTCTTGACTGGGATTCTTTCTATAAAATAAGACTTAGTTCATGACATTGGTTTTTGAACCATAGTCTTACATCAAGCCAGAAATGTGTGTGCACATATGTATTTAGTTGTCAGCTGAGCGCACCATCCGCTCCGAGCTCCCTGACCTGCACTCAATCTACAGCAGGCGGTGCTGGACCAAGGCCAGGAAGATCGTGAAGGACCTCAGCCATCCCAACAACAGACTGTTCTCTCTGTTGAGGTCAGGAAAGCGATTCCGCTCCCTGAAGACCAACACAGAGAGACTGAGGAGGAGCTTCTTCCCGCAGGCGATACGGTCTCTCAATCACACCACCACACAGTACTGACCCACACATACAGTTCTTACACACACACTGGACTTTCTGGACTTTGGTTTTGCACAACACTGGTCACTATATTCTTCATTTCCGGTTAATACTTGTACAGCTGCTGTTATTGTGTATATATTTATTTATATTTAGATTCCTTCATACATTCTTATATAGTTCTATATTGTGTATTGTGTATTTTGTTGTACAGTTATTTTATTTTCAACTTTAATTTATATATTTATCTTATTCTTCCCAGTTAAATTTACCCTTCATTCTAATTTGTGTTGTACAGTTATTTCATTTTTAACCTTAATTTATATTTTATTCCTTCCTAGTTAAATTTACCCTTTTTAATTTTTCATATTTATTTCCTATCTTATTCATAGCCTTTTCCTTTTTTGTTCTCTTTAGGTCACGAGCAGTTGTCCAAGCATTTCACTACATATCGTACTGTGTATGACTGTGTACGTGACAAATAAAATTTGAATTTGAATTTGAATTTGAATTTGTCACTCTTTAAATTGGTGTGCAAATAGAAATATTCAGTTGGTCATCACTATATATATTAGGGGTGCAACGATATTCGTATCGATATTGAACCGTTCGATACAGTGCTTTCAGTTCGGTACGCATATGTATCGAACAATACAAAATTGGTAATTTATTTTATCAACTTTCCTTCTGACGATGCTGTCTGTGTTGAGCGCTCAGTGAATCTGCGTTCGACTACTCCGCCTAGGCTGCACTGTCGAGCGCAGATCCACTGAGCGCTCAACACAGACAGCATCATCAGAAGGAAGAGCGCAGGGCAAGCTAGCGAGACAGAAGTTAAGCTCTCCTTGCAACATGGCAAATTGAACCTCCCCCACCCTCATTCAGATCTGGCGTTTGGAATTATTTTGGTTTTCATGTGACGTATGACCCTGAAGGTAAGCGAGTCATGGACTAAAGTAAAACAGTATGTTGGATGTGCCACGCAATGCTCAATTACATGGGTGGGAACTAGTGTGTTAGCGCAGTTAGCTCGTTAACGCGTTGGCCGTCCAGCCCCATGCACGGGGCGATCAGGGGTACCTCGTTAACGGAGATTTGCCGTGTTGTGGCGTTAACGTCATTTCAACGAGATTAACGCTAACAGCACTAGTGGGAACACAACGAATATGACTGCACATTTACGCCGACATCATCCTAGTGCAAAGACAAGTGGAAGCAGACAAAAACAACAAGCACGCATGCTACAAACTTTACCCGAGTCATTTAGACAGCCGTTAGCACATGATTCTCCTTATGGGGACCTGATATGTTTAATATGCTGCTGAGAATATAGCCCAGAAGAAGCGTATAGTATAGCTTTTATTTTGGAAAGAGCCATTTCTCTGTAATAAACTCTCTTTTCCAAAGATGAGTGATTCCTCAATCAGATACAGGGCTCGCAATATCGCTAGCCCGACGTCCCGGGGCTAGCGATTTTTCCAGTCGGGCTACCAAAATCTATTTCTTCCCTGCCCGTCGGGCTATCGTAGGAAGGAAAAATATATGTCAATGCTTTTGCATTCTTTCGGAAATGTAGCTGGGTAATTATGTCATTGGCATCGGTGAGCCACTGTCAATATGTGACATATTGAAATCGCGTTTGAATTTGCGCTTGTTTTTTGCTTTCACTTTGCAATCGCGCGAACTGTGTATAGAGAGCGACAGCACTGATTGGTGAGTGATGATAATTTGCGCACCAATTCCTCTGCGTGTGTAAAAGCAGCAGGATATATATTTCAGTTCTGCTGAGCCAAATAAGACAGGTCAGGGTGAAGAAGTGACAGCCAAAGAAAAGCTTACCACAAAACGGAAAAGTTATGACAACTCAGACTATAAGGCAAAAAGAGAGTGCAGCTTTATGGTTTCATGGACAAAAGAATTTCTGTGGCTGCAATATGATGAGCTATATAACCAGGGGTGCACATAAGTGGTCCGCAGGTGCGCATTCGCTGTCAAAATAAAAAACACACACAAGGGTTAGGGTTAAATTTAAAAACTGTACTTTTGAGTTAAAATATATATTTATAATTTTAATAAATGACAAATTAAAAAGGCATGAACATTTTTTTTGTATCGAAAAAATATCGAACCGTGACACCAAAGTATCGAACCGAACCGAACCGTGAATTTTGTGTATCGTTGCACCCCTAATATATATATATAGATATATAGAAATATATATAGATATACACACACATATGTATATATATATATATATATATATATATATATATATATATATATATATATATACATATATATATATATATATATATATATACACATATGTATGAGTCATATACATATGCAGGAGTCCTTCTTTGCACAGCTGATCAGGAAGGCTAGCTCTGTGGTCGGCATGAAGCTGGACACTCTGGTGACAGTGGCAGAGAAAAGGACACTAAAAAAGCTGCTGGACATTATGAACAATGCTGGGCATCCTCTGCACACGGCCATTAACAACCAGGAGAGTCTGTTCAGTGACAGGTTGCTTCTCCCCAAGACAAGAACTAACAGACTTAAAAACTCCTTTGTCCCACACGCCATCAAACTGTTTAACTCCTCTCTGGAGGGGAGAGGGAGGGGAAACAGGAGGACAAAGGAGGGGGGAACAACTAAGCTGTAGTGCCTCTTCACCTCACTGTACAATACCTTGTGCAATACTTTTTGTAAATAGTCAATGGTGCAATAGACCTCAATACTTGAAATGTGCAATTCACTTGTATTTTTATTTTTATTCCTATTTATTCTATTTATCCCCTTCGTATATTTTATTTATATTTGTCTCTGTATTTATATATGTGTGTGTATGTGTGTGTGTGTATATATATATATATATATATATAATATTCTGTAACTGTAACTTCTGTCGGTGCTGTGCTTTTTGGAAATCGAATTTCCCAGAGGAACCCACCCGAGGGATTAATAAAGTTCTATCTTATCTTATCTTATCTTATATAGATATAGATATACATATGCATATACATGTACACATTTAAACTAACATGCATGTTATGGCGTGCCTGTCATCAGAGGGCGCTGTTGTGTGTAAAATAGCATTGACCGTGTACAGGTGAATTTTACTGTTTCTGACCTTTACTCCTAAGCTAATTGTTAAATGTGAATAAAAGTGGTCCTAGAATAAAACCCTGTGGCACACCTTTGTTAACACCACCAGATATCATCCATAAGCCACACTTTGTTTTCAACAACTGAGAAAACCAGTTCTCAGCTTGACTTTTCATCCAATCGAAAGAACCTGATGATTGACAACATTTAATATAAAATATATGTGCTTTGATATAATTAACACTGTTTAAATTGTGGCTTTCAGAGAATGGATACTCTGAAGCAGAGCCATTCAAAATAAACACTATTATTTCACATCACCAGTAAACTGATGACAGAAAATGACAGAGAGGGAGGAGGAGAAGCAACAAATGTTCCCAGCCAGACCGGAGATGAGTCACAGTGACACTCCCGGAGCTTTCAACTATATCAACATCACATATTGTACATGGTCGTCCTAAATGAATTTAGCATCCCAAGTTTTCATGAAAATGGAGATGTTCAATACTGTTTTATCATTTTAAGTAATTCTGATCATGCTGGTTTAAAAGGTGAGAGAATAAAATTAAAGTTTGAAATTAAAGTTTTGGTGAGATTTATTCTGTGAGCTCCGGCTCTTAAATTGAAGAACAAACTCAGATGTTTTAAACTGACCACTCAATCACTTACTACCCACTGTAAATTATTCACTACACAGTGAACTAATCAGTGAACAGATGCAGACAGCTGTTGATACATGCATGTGTCACTGCCACAGAATTATACCCCTAATTATCTCTGCCTCTAAAACAAAGGAAGAACACTGACACTTTAGTGTTACTATGCTCTGTAATTGAAAAAAATCTCACTACAGCATTTAAATATACATTTGTAACACATATCATATGTGATTTTCAGACCTACTGTCTGAAGTTTAACTCAATTTTAAAGCCCTCCAAAAAAAGGCGTCAGAAATTCACAGAGTGTGAAGGTGGGGCCAGGCTTGTTGTATGGAGGGAAAAAGAGGTTTAAGTCATAGAAAAAAAGCTGTAGGAATGAGTGTGACTGGGTGAAAGCATCTTTAGTACATGGTTGAATGTAGTAAAGGTTCTTTAAGTGCTCAGTAATAAGCATGTTATAGTTTTATGCCCAAAAGGCTGCTAGTGTTCACTGTCATCAAACAAGCACAAGGCTTTTTATTACAATGGACCAACTCTGCATGCACCCTTCATCTGGACCTCAAAGAAGCATAAAAGGAGTGACACACTAGTGGTGTCTGGTCTGCAACAGAGTATTATTAGATCCACCTTTTGGGCTTTTCTAAAATACACTGCAGTGCATCTGGTGAAGTCTGAAGTAAGAAATACAAGTTGGTTCAGCGAGCGTGAATCTGAGCCTCGAGCCCGGAGGATGTATGGGGTTGGACCAAAAATGACAGCCAGAATCTCTCACCTGGTATTCAATCTCACTGGGCGTGGCCTGTTCTCCCCTGGCGACCGGCTCGGGTGTCACAGCGACCGTCGGAGAGGCAGGGTCTGTGTGTTGTTGTGAAGGGGGAGGGGCAGGGCTGGCGGGCTCCTCCTCTTTCTGAAAGTCAGCTTCTGAGAGGTCATCCATCATGTTTATCTCTGCCTCCCGGTAGGCCCGTCGCTCTGCCTGCGAGAGAGGAAGGATACTTTTATTCCATCAACGTTGTTTGATGCACAGGTGTTGAGTTCACAGGATGACACAGGGGAAAAGTCCTTCCCACAAGAATTAAACACAAATGCCTTTAACGCTTTAATAAAAACACAAAAGAAGCATGTTCCCAAAATATCAATTATGAGATAATAAAAACACAGATTTCTCCTCTGGTAGATGCGAGTACATGCTGGCAGGTTGATAAACATGACTGAAACAAGAGAAGGTGGTCAGATAATATGTTTTTTTCTCCAACTGTTGCAAAAACAAGCAATTTATTTTAGTTTTGAAATGCTAATTTTCTAGATACTCTTCAGAAAAGTTGCCTAGTCACTTATATGCATGGTTCCTAAACATCACGAAAAGATGAATATATGAGGGTTTTTTTTATAATTGTGTGGAAAGTTTTAAACAAAGCAGCCTGATATCAGTCAGAGGGAACTGAACTGACTTGTCCCACTCTGACTCACACGGAGGAGAACAGTAGATTAAATCATATCTATACTTGTCTTGAAAATCTGAGGTTAATTAACATTTGGAAGTGATACAGACTGACTGAAGGCTTTAGTGTGTTATATTCCAGTACACGTCAAACTGTGGAGCCTGCTTTTGACTTTTCTACTAAAAATTAATGCAGAAACTGGTGCGCTAAAAGTCATTAAAGTCTCTGATGCTCAAAATTTCCTGGCTAGGAGATCCGGTCTGGTGTTAAAGGTGTCACCTCATATTCAAACTAAATCTATGCCCAAAATCTTTTAATTTTCTACCTCACCAAGGCTCTTTGTCAAAGGATGGTTTGGCAAAGCTATGAGGTAATGTCAGCATTATCTTACAAGAAGGAAAATGTATAAAATGTTGTATTTGAAGTAATTGGAAGTTTTAATCAAGTTAAAAACATTAGAAATTAACAAGTGGACACATTGACAACAAATTGTTTTTCAGCTCAAGTTAATATTTATTAGGCCCTGGAAAAATAACTGTAAAAATGTTCCAATTTTGGACCTTATGTGAGTGTAAGAACAAATTAAAATTCCTATTACTAATTTCTGCTCCGTGTCAAAATTTCCAACACCAGACTCACGATTTATGTCCGACTTTTTATCAGATTTTCCTTTGGGCAAACCTCCCACATGTACGCATATCCTCCTCCACCAGTACTGATATCATTAGATAATAGATTACTCATTCAAATGTTTCATCAAATAAGACTTCACGTTTACAATAGGTTGTGTGGGTTTGCCATTTTGCTCTTGCTATTTTACTGCGAGTAGAAATATGAGAAGAATGAGAAAAAAATGCAAACAAAAGGTCCCTGGCTCAATGGTTTCTTTGGCAAGTGAACAAGCAAAAAATGTACTACTGAATACTGAAGCAGCATTTAAACAAATGTTTTGCTATTTCAACTTTCTACCACAAATCAAGAAGTCAGCAGATCTCAGAGCTGGGCCAAATCAGCCAGGGGCTCAGCAAATGTCCCTCCACATACTGGTGTGGTAAATTTAACTTTTTAAGTTGCTTTAACCTGCCTACAATTTTCGCACAGCTGCAAGCCACATTGGAACCCACCTGGGTCTCACAAGAGGGCCATAAATTAGGCAGGTGGAAGCATCAGTCTTCTTTTTTACTCTATTTGTCCTGAGTGAAAAATGAATATGAATGATGTGAATAATGTCAGGTTATTTGAAATTTTAAACATTGTAAAAGTAGGTAAATAATAAACACACATAAATAGATATAGACCTACGTAGCTTTGAGTTCTGATATAGTGAATAAGAGATTCCAATCAAGATAACTATAGATAACTAATACGAGCTAAACTCAAAATATTATTTAATTACTGTACACATACAATTCAGAATAAAAGAAATGACTGACTATTATTACCTGTATTTATTTTTTACTATTTTTTTTTTAATTTGGATAACAACAACAGTGTTGCTCTGATTGTCATCATCCCAGGGTTGGGATTTTCATTGACTATATTTAAGTTTGTATTTTATGGTTCTTGTATTTGCTTGTTGTCCACCTTTTCCTCTGTCTCTGTCTTCATGTTTAGCATGTGTCATTTGGTCATGTCACGTTTTACTGTGAAGGCTAGTCTTCTGCAGTGTCTTACTCTAACTTTTCTTCCTGCTTTTCTCTCGCCTTTGTCAATTACATCCAGCAGTGTCAGGATTCAGTTCCCTATCAGTCCTCAGTGTGTATATATAGTGCTTAATCTGTTCTGTCTTCTGTCATGTTGTCTGCTTAGAGTATATGAAACTATCAGTTTACTTCCTCCTTGTGTCCTGGTGCCCTTTTCCTCGTATCCTGTGTTCATTCAGTTTGGTTAACTGTTGATTGGTGAGGGGTTTTTTTTGTTCCTATTCAACTCTCCACACAGCTACACTGTGACATGAATAGCACAGGTTTAAGAATTTAAACAATAACACCCAAACTCAAAAGAAAAAAGTGACTCTAGAAACTTTTGAAGATAGTTAAAAAGATGACAGCTGACTGGCAACTTCATCAGCTATTATGTACGTTAAAATCTTCCCTGCATATTACTGTCATTGATCATGTCTGGCATGCCCGCGCCTGTCGAGGACATCGTCTCCTCCTCATGTGTGTTTCCCCATCTATGATAAACTTTGTTTTATTTCTGCTGGTCCGTAGCCAAACACTGTCCTTCGAGGAGGTCTCATAACTGATGCTTTTTGTGGTTCTTTCTAGCTAAAGTGGCGGCTGCTCTAGATCAGGGCCCTGCTGCCTCGAGCTGCAGGAACAATCCTTTAATTGTTCCTCTAAACAGGAAGTGAGTGGGGAAAGAGGGAGTTCAGTGGGTTCAACTTAGGAAGGAGAGAGAGAAAGAGAGGAAGAGAAAACAAAGAGCGAGAGAGTAAATAGGATTATATCATAAAACTGGAGAATACAGCACAGACAGAATGCGCAGCTCTTTGAGTGGAAGTCAGGAAGACACAGAGCTCAGATTTTCAACTTAGAGTTGACTTCATTGTACAGCAGTTGTGACCAATTACAACATCATACTATAAAAATACACGATTAAAATTACAAGTCTTGTATTCATACTTTCCCTAAAGTACAAAAGTACACCAACCCCCCCAAATGTGAATGAGTTTCATTATTAGTTTAATAGAGAGTGGGTTAAGGAGTTTGAGCTGTACTTTAATATTTTAGAAGTCAATGATCAGCTTTGTGTATAAAATCCTTGGAAAAAACAAACATTTGAATTCACTCAGACTGGCCTTTAGGCTCCGATCAATGCCTGTGGTTGCAAAAAGACTTGAGGTCTATGTCAAATCAGCCCTCAGCTCCCTTTATTTATGACCTTAATAAAACCTTTCCTGATGACTTTATGGTCTCAGTCACTAGTTTCCTGTGTTACTGAATAAAACCTGATTTTAATTTTGTAAACAGCACCCATTAGAGTTTAAAAGAAAGATAAATCAGGGTCTGGTTTACCCTTTGATTGACAATTTGCTACTGTATGAGAGTGGAGCGTTGCTCGATTTCTAGTTCAATCCATCCCTTCCTTTTTCAAAGCATTTTGTGGTGGCTGACATACTCATCTCTGGACTTAACAGGAAAAGTTTGACGTCACAGTGGCTACAATCATCTTTATAATTTCTAAACACTCCACGCTTAGACTGGACTAGCTTTGCATCATCAAGTTCTTTCTTCATCGTCTACTGGGCCTTGATGTTGCCCGTCATGTCATCCTCCAATGCAAGATGTTTTTATCTCCACTCCCCTTAGAGATTAAAGGGTTAGATATTAGAAAATGGAGACCCCAGAGGACAAACATGTGAAATAAAAGCAAAGAGATGGAAAGAGATACAGCAAGGAGACACTTTAAAGTGGACATAGCTACATATTTTTATTCTTGTACTCCACTTAAGTAGCTTTGCATGATTCATAAAACAACGTAATCCAGTTTTATTTTTCCAACTGAACCTTAAGGAAGCCCCTCAGTTCATTATTGTCTATTTCTGATGTCATATATAGCCAAGAACTAAAAAAAAAAGTACAAACTCAATGTTTATAGCAGTCTGATGCCTGAACTTTTGGATTACATGAACAGATACTGACATTGTTATTTAAAAGTTTGAACAGGAGCACACTGGCCTCCAAATTTTAGTGAAAAGTAAGAATAAGTAAATATCAGAAGGGCACTTAGAAAGCGCAGACCTCCACCAAGGCCATTTTTAAATAAAGTAATCCAGGTCGGCACCAAAATAGTAAAGGTTCTTTTTTTTATACCTCTCCTCAAATTTCATGGAAACTGGTAATTTTGCACATTTCATAACATTACAACCTAAAACTCATAATTGTACATAAGGATGGGATTTGAGTAAGCATAGTGCCCACCTGTGATTATCAGTAATAGCTACCTGCAGAAAATCAAACTTCGGTGCTGAAAGATGACACAGTAATGTGGCCCTGAGTTGAGCTCTCAGCTTAAAAAACAAAAAAAAAACAAAAAAAACTAACCATGTGCTCACTCCTACAGGTGAGGTCCTATTGACCTAAAATCTTTCTAACACTAAAGAGAACCATTTGTTTGTTACTGGAGCTGATGTAGAAACCTGCTGCATTCTGCTAAATAGAAAAAAGAAAAGGAGAAAAATGGTGAGGGCTACTGATGGCATAAATTCACGTGGAGGAGACAGTTTGTGACGGTGTTCTCCCGAGTATGACCCCGAGGTGAGAAGGTCACTTTTTCTCACTCCTGTTGGCCTCTGACCTCATAAAATCCTAATCAGCCTGTTACATGGATCATAGACAAACCACACACACACTCGCTCACTCACATACACAAAGAAAGTGAGGAAATCTCCATATGTCTTCACTGGTCCCTAAAACATCTGGGAGACTTAAATAAAAAAACTGTTTTTTTCCTTCCTGCAGCTAAATGGCAGCTATTTTTATTTTTTTATTAGTGCAAATGTTTTGTGCACTAAAAGTAAAGCAAGCACACACAAAAAATACACTTATTTTGCAGTTGACCTCTCTTGAAAATACTAAATCAAGTGGATATTTGGTGTGAACACAGCTGGCTTTGTTATGAGTTTAGAAGCTATAACTAACTAAATACTTTGTGGTTTACATTAAACAGCTGTTCATACTGACCCTCCTATAATAATCCAAATTCTTTACAATCTCAGAAAAAGGCTTCCCAGGCCCTTTCATCAATATATATAAATTTTTGTCTAAGGAAATAATCTAGGCTGTAGTATCCAGTGCAGACCGACTGATTTCATATGAATTGAGCCCTTTGGCATTTAAAAGCCTGATGTTCTTTGTGTTTTGTCATTTTTACGAGAATTATAGAACCAAGAAGAAACAGGTTTCAGCCTTGTGATAATTTTCTCACATCACTCTGATCTTTTCTTGAAAGTGTTCTAATCTTTCTGTCGAACACAGAACAAACTGAGAAAATCCTCTGGATAAACTGCACAAATGTCTGGTGTATTTTTATTTAACAGTGTAATGGTGCACAGATTACATATGTACACATTAACCAGTTATTACTGTGTTAGTCTGGACAAGCTGACAGTCCTTTGCTTAGATTTCAGATTCCAAATCTTTACTCCAAGGATTTTGCTTATATATGGGAACTTTCTGATGGGCAGATGTTGTTTCATGGATTTGTTCTCTTAATGTCTTCAGACAGGCCACACTTCAGAAGCCAAGTTCACACAATTTTCATCAATTAATTCTTGTTTGGTTATTTTCCCTAACAAAAATATTAGATCTAGTTTCTTGCCATAATTTTCACCTGGTTTTCTGCCCCACAGTTTGAGATCCACTGATGTAATCCCAGACCAGAGTGGCTGGACTGTGGCGGCCACACCATCTGTTGCAGGATGAGTTGTTCTTCGTGTGGCTGAAGATAGATCTTTATGACTCTGGCTGTGAGTTTGGTGTCGTTGTCAGGCTGCAGAACGAATCTGGAGCCGATCAGATGCCTCCCTGCTGGTATTTTGTGACCATAAAATAAGTTCCTATACCTTCTGCAGTCTGTATGTGTGCATGCTGGATGAACCGTAGTTTGACATTTTTAACATACACACATGTCGCCCTTATTTACATTCCTTCCATCTTTGTTTAGGCATTCTTGTCATTTTACCCTAGCAATGTAATTCACCACAATATTTTGCCACAGTAACAATGAGCTTCAGGGTCAGACCTTAAAATGTTATGCAGATACAGCAGGAATTAGTCCAATTACGGGTTTGGAATTCAAAAGTTTTTAGGCTTGATGCCTGAAAAAAGGTCAGCTGTTAACACCAGCTGTAGAAATGTTGTTTTGTTCTACAACATTAAATATGCAAATATACCAATCTTGAATTTTGGCCCTTTTATGTGTCCCGCAGAAAGTGATTGTGAATAAGTGGCTAAATGAGCTGGTTTTAAAGTAGTGAAGTAGGCCACGAAGTGCTGTACAGAAGAACCAAAGTGTTAAAAAGAAAAGCAGCAAGTCTAGAGGGCAGGAAAAATAAAGCTGGGCTCCAGTCTAATATCTTAGTTTAGAAAGATTCCCAAGTCATTGAAGAGACCCTGAAGTATCTGCTTGTCAGGCATAATAAGAGCTCTAAATACTTTTAAAAAAGCTGCTTCAGGTCGTCATTTATAACCTCATTTGGCAGAGGATACACTGGACCATCATTCACGGAAGTATAGAAGAAAACAATATGCTGTAATCCACAGCCACGCTCTATCAGACTGTTCATGAAAACAACCGACATAACTGACAAGCGCCACAGATAATGTGTTAAATAATTAGTTCTTCACTTCATGTCATGACCTGCTGTCATGTTTTTAACCTCAAATGAGAGTTTGTTAAACCCACAGCTGAAGATTAAGCTGCTGAGATAAAATCTACTCTAAGTTATTGCTTTGCGTGAAGAACGTAGGTTTATATATAAAAATATCTGAGGTATAAGTGAACTGAACATGAAATATTTAGACAATAAGATTGGTGGGCTGATTAAGGTCCAGAGGGAACACTGGGACTGTAGTTTGATGTGCTTCATAGAGACGTTGCCACACTCACGTGAATACACACACTCTGACTGTACTTGTCTTCAGGACTTTTCGGTTAATCTGAGCGATAAGAAGAAATGTGTGAGGACTGTGTGTGGATAGCTGTGATTTAAATATGGTGTAGAATAGGGCTGTGTCATATTGTACTGTCTGTGATAACAAGGGTATAATGTTTTACATGATAGAACAGTGCCATGTCGAGATATAAATTATACAATAATGCTTAAGTTGCCTAGCAACAACGACACAAGCCCAAACATGTCTAAGAGCAGGAGCAGCGTGCTGATGACCACTGAGTACCTAAAAAAGGACAACCACCTCTATCCTCTAAGCAAAATTATTGGAAAAACATGCTTAAAAGCTGTTACCATTAAAGGTGGAAACAACAAACTTGTTTCACCAAGTCTACAAAAGAGGCGATACTAACAGCTGGTGACGTGTAACACAAAAGTAAATAAATGACTCAATCAAACATCGCTGGAGTATTTGTTAGTTGCACTCTATGTGGCAGGAAGAGCAAATGCTGGATGGTTATTACTCATGCGGTTATGTGGTGGTACAGGAGGGCTTTAAGCGACTGGCTAAAAAGCTCGACATCCCAGGTGGAAAATATTGCTTTAATTTCTGTTTTATTATGCGACAATATTTGTGCAGGCTCCTAAAGAATTACAAGGTTAAGTTACTTTAGTTAAATGTTAAACCGAAGTGTCATGATTATGTTATAGTTAAAATTCTCAGGACATCATTGTAAGCTCCATATTGTTATATTTTGCTTTCTAGTCATTGAGCTCATTTACTTTTTCCTATTTTCTGATTAAGTGAGCTCCTTCTGTTCTGTAGTTTTTACCACACTGTACCATTTTAATTGAGCTATTCTACTTATTTTATGCTTTGTTGTTATATGTTGTGTTTAAAGGTTTGGTATAAATGAAGTTTATCTTAAAACACAAAGAAGAAAAGACTGTAAGGGGGTAGGACTGATCATGTATCAATTCCACACTTTTTTAGAAACAAAGGTAAGACACTGAAAATCTGAACTGTTCACATCATCCTAGACTCCAAGATAAAGAACAACCAAGACTGGATCCCAACGATCCTTCATTCTAATCACACACATGACAGGGGCAGAAAATTAAGCTCAGTGCTGCCTCTAAGAGGGGCAACTCTTATAGTGAGGGTGGAGATGCTCTGCAGAACCAGAAGGACACCTGGTGAACCTCACCATGGAGATGCCCATTGTGAAGCAGTAATAGTCCAGAGTTTGAGGATTGTACGGAAGACATCCACCCAAAGTTCAGGAAAAGAGGTCCTGAAACTCTGGGTTTTGCTGCAGTTCATTCTCATGGAATTTATACCTTAAAGCTAAGAATAAATATTCAGAGAAATCATCACAAACATTTCATCATCACTAACGACACAGCACAGCAAAACATTACAATCCAATGCAATCTCCAGCTTCTACATCATGCGTATCAGAATCTCAATGGAGGTTTTCTGTGTTGTTTACAGGAGCAGTTTTGACTATGAGGTGATAACCTCTTAATATTACCACCTTACGATTGTGACAGCCATGCGCACTGTAACTGTGATATAAAATGTTCATCCTGTTTCTTCTCTAAATTCTAAATTGTAATTTGATCTCAACCTGGGCTCATCTAAACTTTTTGCTGTTGCTGTGAAAGAAACTCAATCATTACGTGTAGCATCTGGACCGGATCATCTCATTAGAGGACTTGGAGCTGGCTCGTGCTGCTGAGTGAACTCGGCCAAAGCCAGTCCTGCTTACTGGATGAAACTGTGTTTGTTGCCTGGCAACCTTAGCTGATTGAACACTCCACCAGGAAGTTTTTTTCATGGATGAGGATGACTCACTGGTGACAGGCAGATATGCATTCATCACCTGCTTGGGTTTCTGTGAGCGCAGGGCTCTGGGCTGAAATAACCTGCAGGGTCAGCTTCATGCAACCAGCACTACATAAAAAAACACAAAGGGATTTGTCACCTTTATTCAAACTGTGGATGCAGTGAAGGCAAAAAATTATTATTAATCTGATAATATTACTGGTAGCTTTACAGGGAATTTATAGCACAAAAAGGTTTTACATGCAGTTATTTCAGCACAAACTACTATTTGGACCGTTATTTGGTGTACTCCATATGGCCAACACTAAGTTTCGCAATAAGCAATACATTGAAATATATTCCAATATAGTGCACATATACTTGTATACTTAGATATTTATTTTTTACTATATTACCTTATTTATATTATATGTATATATATGTTTATATTTTACTTTGTCTTACAGCTAGGACTGCTACAAATAAAGAAACATACGTAGACAGATGTTAACTAAGCAATGAATTATGAGTAAGCACAGCTGTTTGTGGGCTTTATAGGACAGAATACACTTGCAGTATAGGGCATGCACTAAAAACTGAATTAAGATCATTAGAGCAACAGCATTTTTCACAGTTTAAACATATGTATATGACACAATTTATCACATTCTTTAGTGTTAGCTAGCAAGACTTTGAAGTAAATGTATTTTAAAGAACACATGCTTTGTCTCTTCAAATCATGATGGCAACGAAGAAAACAGAGCTTTAAAACAAATGGTAACCGTTGTATTTTAACCCAAACCATCATCTGTTTCTAAAATATGTAAACCAAATCATCTTTAACAATAATCAACGATAACCAGTAGGCCTTACTTCCTACAAGCCAACAAACAGTTGTGCTTAGTGTGGCCACAAAAGTTTATATGTTAGTTTACTCTGTCAACAAGTACTATACAATGGTGCCGGTTAACATGCCTGTTATCTGCTTTCTTGCACAGATCCCTTATTTTTTGTAAAAATCTAAAAGAAGAAACTTAAATCAAGGAGGAGTATTGAATAGAAATATTAATATTAGGAATACAAATATAATAAATAAATGCAGATATTGTGTTATTAGGTAAGAATTTCTGTATCTGGTGTTGGAGAAAGTGCTGCTGCCAGTCTGGTAAGAAAATTTCCCCCCTTTAAAAATTTAAAACATTATGTAAATGGACACAAATTGGGTGCAGGAAAAATTTAAAATGTGTGTCTAGAGACATGGATCAATAGAACGGAGGTTATGATTATTTCAGGAACTCCTTTGAGACTTTGTTGGATATAAACATGTTTTGAAGGACACGTTCCACCTACGGACTCAAATTATATGCAGTCCAATTCTTTTCATTTATGTTGTTTTTACTGCATTGCTGCATTTCTTTTGCTGTTATATAGATTGTTTTTATGCATTGTAGTATGACTATATTTTTTTTCTATATTATGCAGGAGAGGAACCTGGTTTGTGAACCAGTTTAAATGGAGTAAGGCCAGTTAAATGAAACGTATGCACTGAAATCTTTGAAAATACATGAAACAACAGACTCTGTCTATGGAGCTTCCCATCAGCCTTTAAATACTTCACATCACCTGGAGCAATTACAATCAGGTGCCACATAAGGACAGGTCTTTTGTTTTCTGCCCACACAGCTGCCAGCTCACTCAAAGGCAGCAAATGCTCTTTTAATAATCTGACTCAACATTACGACTGAGGGCAAGTTTAAGTTCTCACATATTGTTTTACTACATATAACATCAAGTAATTTATGCTGCAATCAATAAAAGTGTGATGACTGTGAGGTTTGAAATGACCTTCCAACCTATAAAACACACAGTAATTAGGCCAGTTGGCAGCATTTAAGCTGGAAGACTTTCACTTTGCTGGGGCTCATTCAAGCCTCTACTCTATGTTAGGCTGCAGAAGATTTTCTGGGTTCACCCGCATGTTTGGTCACAAATCTGTGTACTTTTTTTTTTTTACATCAACAACTCCTGTGAATCTTTCTGTCAAAGAGGAACTTCTCAGATTCAACCAGAAGGTATCATGATAACAAGTTAAAATTTGTTTTAAAACAAAGAAACGTTTCTTTGTTTCTTTGTTTCATTGTTAAAGGAGGAAAATAACCTGAAATGACTGAATCTACTTGAAACTAAAGAAAATTCTGTAATACCTTTGGTTTGAAACGCTATAAATATATATATATTTGTATATATCTGTCTGCTAGACATCTTCACGAGAAAATGATATGTGTGTATTGTCATGTGAAGGACAAATAACAGCAGGAGATGGCATAAAGACACAAGGACAGCGGTTTTAATGTCGTAAGTTACGACTTTGAACTTTCACAAACCCCTTGGCCTGGTCAACGTTTTCACTCTCAGTGCCACCCCCTCAACCTCTGACCTCTCACCCTATGACCTAACCAATGAGCCGTTACTTAAACCACACCCACTTTAAGAGCGTGACTGACCCTGACCTGCAGACGAACCTTACATTGCTCAACACTGCATGCACACACAGTGCAATTAAAAGAGCAGTTAAGACCCCTCCTCCCACGTTGTCAATAGGCAGCACTGCTCTTTCATTAGCATTGATCGCGGCCGAGGGACATGTTAAAGAAAGGCAATCAGTGTTTTTTCCAGGAAGCTCTCCTGAGAAATCCTAATGACATGGACTAAACAACATGTGTCTGATTGCTGTTTAAGGACAATAACAAAGTGTTCGGACTGACTGTAGTATAATAATTTGGTGATCTGGTATAGTTTTCCAATATTAAGTAGACATTTGGCCACTGGAAAATGACCGAGCAACAAAAGGTAACTGTTTAAAAATACACCCAAGCCTGATGGTAATCCTGGTAACTTGCTGACATTTTCCATTTGTTTACATATTTGGTAATATGTGAACTAATGGACAAATGACCTTGTGACTGGGAATGTTAATCTTCTACCAAAAAAACCCCCTCTGGATTGGGTAGCCTTTAGTGTGCTGTGAATGAAGAGCTTCATATTTCAACCTAATTTGAGTGTCGTTCCAGCAACAAGAAAAGCAGGAAAGGCTTACAGCCATACAATCCTCTCCATTGATGAGATACTGTTACCTGGCAGATCTCACCTGACTATGAAACTGCTTTTCTGTCAGTTTGAGCCTGTGAAAATGGGGGAGTATATAATTTCTAAACAGGAAATAATTGAGGCAAAATTTTATTATTGTTCAAAAACATAAGAATTTGAGTGTAACACCTAAATCCAGTTCTTTCTTCTTAGAAAAATTCACATAGTCTTCTTAATGTCATTGAGTGAATACGATCAAACTCCAACCTAAATTATGTTAATTATATCATACAATACTTTGATGATTTGGTGGTGTTCCCAATAGAGTACTGGATTAAACTTTTCAAACTTTTCAAAATACAAGGACACAAATAAACAGAAAACAAAATTAGTATCTGGCTGTTTTTTGGACACAACCTAAATACACCAAACTTTACAGCGTCATATTTTGGTGTTCGTTTCCAAAGTACCACACACTGTTCCACCCTCAGGGAACTACAGTTGTACAAGACCTCTACAAAGAGCTAGCATTATGAAAAGGAGTCCAAGCTTTGTGGTCGTTTTCAAAATCTCTGAAGCAGAAATGAAGTTTTCTGCGATGACAGTTGATGTCCAAACAATAACCAAGAAAGGTTGGCATAGGAGGTTGTCAAGCAGAGGCAAGATTGTCAAAGAAGATTTTTCTAAAAAAAAAAGAAAAATAATTGTTTGAATTTAACTTGTGTACCTTAGTTCTCTTTGCATTAATGGCTTCCAAACTTTAGATAATTACATAGGTGGCACACGAGAAAATTGGAAAGGTCTCAAGAGGGAAAAAGCAAAGTATTTTTGTTTTTCCTCTTGCATGGAAAGGAAAGGCTGTTTTATCACAAGCCAAATGAAAGCAGTATATGTATGACTCAATGATAAGTCTTAAAATATTATGTGCATGTTGCTTTAAGCAGACCAAACAAGAAGTGGGAACTGAAGGGTTAATTCAGTAGAAGGGACTGAGAAGCTCTAAAGCTCTTTCCCTCCAAAACCAACAAGTAAACAAAAATGACCCCCACTAAGTCAGTTCAAACAGTCTGTGAGATGTTCTACTCCCTCCACTTGGTCTAAATCCAGCAGAAAGCATGAAAAAAGCTAAGTTAAACATCATTTTACTTTAGCCTGCCAAGCAAAGTCGTGTTGAAATAACTTGGCGATAGTTTGTCTCACATTTTGTTTTAAAAGAAAGAAAAGCTTGAACTTAGGGTCACATATCTTCACACACTTGCAACACGTGCACACAAGAAAGAGAAAAAAATTAAATCACTTACAGGCCAGGTATGGTAGCTCTGCAACTGCAACCCTTCCTCCCTGGCTCTCTTCCTCTCTGTCATTTTCTTCGTCTGTCTCTCCTTCTCTCTAACCTCCTCTACCTCCTCCTCTTTCTCTTCTGTGTGTCTCCTGGGCTACACTCACCCTCAAGCCTTCTTTACCATCTCCCTCTGATTGGCTGCCAGTGAAGTGTGTGATTTACTGGCTCCTTCACCTAACAGATGTTTAGGTGAACAACACACACACACAGATTGGTGGTGTGGAGTTATGTCTGGCGGCCCCAGGGCCATAAGTGAGATAATGACACACAGACACACACACACACACTCAGCTTAGTGTGTGTGTGTGTGTGTGTGTGTGTGTGTGTGTGTACGTAGGCTAAGGTCAAAGGTTAGGTAAGCCGCAGAGCTGACAAGGCTGTGGGATGTGTTAGGGTCAGCACCTCGCATATGCACACACACATGTACACATTAATGCAGCCATACATTGACACAGAGGGAGTTAGACGAAGGTAAATAAAGCAAAGCTAACATAACTTCTATAAAATGAATTCTGGGAATTCGTGGGACCTCATATGTTTGCATACACTACTCTACAGAGCTAAGGCCAAAGACATAAAAGATGGACATAGCCACCGCGATGTCACTGTGATGGTTGGTGATGTCACAAAATGATGCCTTGAGCTAAACATTTGCATCATTGTCATCTTGGTGTTTTGAAACCTAAAGTGGCAAGAGAGGTGTGGATGCAACTGTAAAGCCTACAATCTTTTATCCCCCTTCTGGAGATGGACAACAGCCATAATTTACAGTTGCCTCAAGGCACTTTATATTTTAAGGTAAAAAACTTGAGAAAATGGCAATAATCAGATGACCCTCTATAAGCAGACACTTTGGCGACAGTGGGAAGGAAAAACTCCCCTTTAACAGGAAGAAACCTCAAATAGAACCAGGCTCAGGAAGAGGCAGTTATCTGGCATGACCGGATGGGGGTGCGGGGAGGAAGACAGGACAAAAAACATTAATGTCACATTATATTGACTAACCATCAAAACTACTAACTGTAACCACAAACTCATCAGGTATATGTTTTCTCATAACCTAGACCCAGGATGTCAAACATAAGGCCTGGGGACCAGAATCGGCACAGCAGAGACTCCAATCTGGCCCGCTAGATGGCTTTGGAAAATGTAAAGAAGGCCATATATTTTTGGACTTTTAACCTTGTTTTAATAAGTTATAGAGCTTTTCCTATTGATAAAGACTCCATGGTTATTTATACTACACCAAATTACTTAACAGATCTGTGCGGTATGTGGCCCTTGATGTAAAATCAATTTAACATCTCTGACCTAGACAATTTGTGTTTTTCGGCAACCACAGGAGTCTCCCCCTACAGGCCATTAGAAAGACTACAAGTTTAAGGTAGCAATGATATGTGAAATAATAGTTAGCAACACAAAGTCAGTGAACTGACTGCCATTGACAGCAAAGATTGCTTTTTAGCTGACATACAGGGGTGGTAAATTCAGGGGTAACTTGCCTGGAATGTCCATGAGTTAGTTACCAATGGTTAAGCGATAAAGTGAGAAGTGACAGACAAATCTTGGACGAGGATTAAGTGATTAATTGATTCACTTCTTGTTGTTTTTATCAATCCTCCACACTACTGTATATGTGTACTGTTTATCATGTAAGTTGTGGAATGTGACCTTGCCCCCCCACGTCACGGAAAATTTACACAGCTGTGAATATACTCAAAAAGCGTTTACACATAGGGAGTCTAAAATATGCTGAATGCAAGCTGTAATGCAAACATCTGGTGCAGCAATTGAGGGGTATATTGATAGAAAAAGAAATTTAAACTAATATTTTTTGTTTTATTACTTTTTCTAGCAAAATTGAAGGAAATGCCATCAGCCACAATGTTAGATTTTATGCTTCTGTTAAGTTTCTGTTGTTCAAACAAATTGAGCATTTAGATGAGTCCGTGTTGGGCACTGGGAAATAATAAAGTCACAGACTAAATAGGTATTGATTTAGCATTGGCATATGAATCAGTAAGGCCAAAAAAAATCACTGCAAGCTGTATAAATCTTGATGGTGGAGGTCAAGTAACTGCTAGCTGAAGAAAATGATGTTTTTAAAATGCTGTGGATTGTAGTGTGTGACTTGTTTGTGACGATTGATCATATCTTGTTCAGGAAAGTGCTGCACACTACAAATAAAGGTGGGAGGCTAAAACAAGGCTGCGATTGAAGGTGTAGATTGTTAAAGATGGGAAAACGATGCATAATAAATGAAAAGATGCCACTGTAATTTTATTGGTCCAAGAAAAGAAAGCGACTCTGCAGAGTTAAAGACTTTCCTCCAGACAACAGCGAAATGGGATATTGATGAGGGTGTTAACAGCTGGCTGCAGTTCAAATGACTGACAGAGCAAATTCACACACACGTGCATACAGGAACCTGGAACTGGTTAACCTCTGTCTCCAGCACTGATTTCACCCCCTCTCCCCTTCTGTCAAATATACACACACACGTACACTTTCACTGCTTTTCTTTCCCTTCTTTCACTCCATATCCATCTTTCTCTGCTTTACATCTCAGTTAAAACTCTTTACAGGATTCATTTTCCTGCCAATTCTCTTTTTTTTCCTTCGACAACTTGTTTTTTCATTCTGTAGCAGTTTTACCTTTTCAGGCATTTTCGTATTCTGTTTATCATTATTACACTTTGACTCACACGTTTCCAGTCTACATTATAAACATTGCGCACTAAAGTTGGAACTAAATATTGTTGCAGATTCATGTGAGCTGTAGCTTAGAATTGCTTCTCATATTTCCTTATCTGATAATAATTACTTGACTCAATAATTAGAGAAATGTGTGGAGCATTACCATCATGTCGTGATGTTTTCAACAGCCCCATCAGTTGAGAACCGCTGGACTAAACTGCCAGTGGTGTATGAAGTGCTAATTGCACATCAGCAGGTACAACAATAAACTGCTGCTGACATATCAGTCTATCACTATTGTCAATTTAATATTTGACTTAATAGCCTCTTTTAGAACACTTTGGTACTTTCCCTGAAGTATTCTTTTAAGACAAATTTTGTCCATTTTCTTTAAAGGAAAAAAGGGATCTGACCTTTGCCCTTCTTCCTTCATTTCTGTTTTCCCTCTGCTTTTTTCTTTCCATTTACTTTTAACTTTGCCTCCTTTCTTTCATTTGTCTTTTTTGTTTTAATGTAGACACTTGCATATTTTTTTGTAACATATATATTTGTACTGTTACCATGGTGGATGGTCACATAAAACATGACATGAAAGGTTAATATAATGAGGTCAGTATATATACCAGTAATCCATGTGAGCTAAAAACTCAGCTTCAGATGCTCTAAATCAGGGGTGTCAAACTCAAATACACAGTGGGCCAAAATTCAAAACTGGAACAAAGTCGCGGGCTAACGTTAATATTTATTGAAAAAACAAATCTTCCTTTAAATATAAGAATGAATCTTTTCTTATGGACTCAAACAAGTTTTGCTGAAAAACTGAATATGGAACAAGCAAAGCTTAATACTAAACAATATATATATTAGCTGTATAATACCAGTAGGCCTGCTCCAATAGTAATTTGGTATGGCTTCGCGGGCCAAATGTAATTAGGCTGCGGGCCAAATTTGGCCCGCGGGCCAGAGTTTGACACCTATGCTCTAAATGATCAGTTTTAGGCATTTTGTTTTTAAGTCAATCCCCATAGACTCCAATGTTAAAATGCATAAATTTAAAGCACTAAGAAGTATGTTTACAGACTGATACAAAGAAGTTTTTGTCTCTGTGAATAGTTAATTTTTAATTATTCACTGATTAGGAGACTACTAAGGCTTACAGTTAGTGGCATGTGTGCTTTGATTGACAGGTGTCAGTCAGTCAGCTTCAGCTCCACTAGTTAAGAGTCTTTCAGCATTTCTGTCACTTTTTAATGAAAAAAAATTATGTCAATAATAATTTTTTGGTGTCGTAAAGACTGTCCAGGTTTCTGCTTTTAGCATTTACGCTTTTATTTTTCTTAGTCTGGATTAATTAGCAGTTATTTGTACCTGTGCATTGTGTTTATACAGTTTATCGATGTATCTTGTTAATCATACAGTATTTGGACCCTCTGGTCCAAGTATTCTGGCTCCAAAACAAAAACACTATAGCAATAGCCAAAATGCCAATGTTGAGACTTTAAAATGAGCCTGTGCTGGAAATGAGTATTTTTATGCTATCGTCTAATTATCCATGTCTCATTAAAATTAAAAATCACCTCTTTAGAAGTGACCTGTACAACAGTTCAGCAGATATTGATAACATGATAGGCCACCTTTGGATAAATTAAAGTTTAAAGAGCTTTCCTATTAGTCCCACTAGACTCATGTAATACAAACATAGCTTTGGAGAGCTGCTAATGACTCAGTAAGTGAGAGGATAGTGTTGACAGGAAGCCAGGCATACTCTACCTCTCTTTCTCTCTCTCCATCTGTCACATGCACATGCAACAGTTTGCAGATTGAAGACAAGCTGGCATCAGTTAGACCAACTAGACTCTGTATGTGTTTACATATGCTCCAGTTAAGCAGAAAGGTTTTTTTTGAAATCATAATCGTCATTTTCACCAGTGCAGAGCTGATTTATAGTTTATGAAGTAATTTAAAGCTCTTTTTGCTCTTTTCAAGCGATCTCATGTCACGTCTCACAGGCTTCAAAGTTTGTGTCCATCAAAAACTGACTGCACAGCAGAACAAGTTCAAACACGAGGGAAATGCAACCACGTGTGGTTTCTGCTCACTCTCGCTTTCTTCCTTCCAAACGCTGTTGCTTTTTTCTCACGCGCTCGCTCATGTCCTTGTGTGTGTCAATAAGCCTTAATGACTTTCTCTCTCTCCTTTTCACGACCACACACATACACACTTCCTGTCTCTTTCACTCATTCTCTTTTTTCACTTTAAGGTCATCTTCACACACTATATGCCTTGCTCGTGGTTACAGCACAGTTAACCAGCCAAGCATTTTCCTTGAATTACTATGTGCTTACTACTATAACTATGACCTCAGTCAACTACTCTCAAAGCATTTCACAAATGCTGGGTCAAACCTGCAGGTTAAACTACCAACTGGTCACTTATGTCTCAGTTATGAAGGTACTTGGTGGGTAAGTCTAAAATTCCCTCTCTTTAAGCTCTATTTTGATCACAAGTTCCAAAGGGGATCATTTGTTTCTCTCTTTACTACATATTTCTCCAAATTCACCTCCTAGTGACTCACTTTGTCCACCTGCTTACTGTCTGCCTTGCAAGCACCAAGCTGCACCTGTTTTCAGCAGGTTTCTGTGCTCCAAGCAGCTGTAGCTGCAGCTGGAAGACGAACGAGTAGAAGAGAGCTGCAACACTGAACCAAAATGATGATTTTAGAAGGAAACAGATTAAATAATGAGTGCAAGGACACATCAAAGAATAAGAACAATCTAAGAACAACTTATTGTTATGTTGTTGAGAACATCTTCCTAAAATTAAAGTTTTCTAAAGTGTTTTTGAATACCGTTGTTTTGTTTCCATAATAAGCAGGAAATCTGGATGCTGATGCACCATCTGTCGCAGCAAGCCTACTTTGGCAGTTGACTATACAGTGCTAATTATAAATAGAAATGACGACTTGGATATAAAAATATATTTGACACCACATAAAAATGTACCAAATAAATTTAGTAACATATTTAAAGTCATACACACACCAGGCTGAGTTTTTAAAATAAACTCCTGTTTTAAATGTCCCAAGATTTCAGGGAAAGTTATAGAGGATGTGATAATGTTGTAAAAAGAGGAGAAAAATCGAGACGTATATTTAAAAGTAAAGGACAAATGGGTGGGACATCAAGAGTACAGCTGTTTACAAGTACTCAGGATCTTTAAAGAAAACACTTCTCTCTTATAATATAATATAATATAATATAATATAATATAATATAATATAATATAATATAATATAATATAATATCTACGTGGATTGTATAGAAAGCTTAAACTTCAACAGATCACAAATATCCATGGACTCACCAGTCACTTTCAACTTTTTAAGCCTACAGGAAGGGTTCATTGAAAGAAAATGTGATGGGGCTGCAAGGCTACACAGGAGGGAAAAAAAAGACACTGTTTCACACAAATGTTTATTACATCTAAATTGCACTACTGGTACACTTCAGACCAATGTCAACCAACTATCTTTGGTGGACAAACAGTGCATGTGAGTCTACGGGAAAGGAAAAGATGCTATTTTCACTTTCACTGTGTCAACTGTTGGGTAAATGCTGCTGCAAAAAGCTTGTAATACTGAAAGGAAACAGGTCATCTTCCACAAGCCAAGTCGTGGAGGGGAAGTCCACTCCCCTCCAGTGTAAACAAACAAACTCTGCAGAGCAGAGCAGGGTGACTGCAAACACAGTAAAGTGATGAAGGCCGAACAGAAAGCCCAAAGAGGTCAAGTTAAATAACATAATGACACACTGAATGCTGACAAGAAAAAAATCTTTCCAGATGTCAGTGTTTTGACCCAAAACAGACAAATGTCCACCCCACACTTACGACAAGTTCCAACAAGTATAAGAAATTGCTAACACTGGACAAACGAGGCAGAATAAAAGCAAATCACAGTAAAGAGCTCTCAGACAACACTTGTTCCAATCAAAGCTCAGTTGAATGTAATAAGCTAATTATTGTTATTCTTACAGTATTATTTAAATACTGTGCAGGGTTTGTGTAACATTATGATTTTAAAGACATTTTTATACAATTTTAAGTGTCAAACTGGCTGAAAGGTTTTGGCTGAAAAAAAAACTAAACAATTATTTGGAGGTAAGTGAATTTACAAAGATCCATTTCTCATACTTGCTAGCAGTTGCAGGTGTAATCTCAGTTAATGTAGCTGGACAAGAACCTCTACAAAGAACACAAACAAAACTAAACTAACCTAAAAGAACACAAAACTTCAATATAAATACACACACACACACCTTGGCCAATCAGATCATGAGAGGACAGCTGAGGGCCACTGGTATTGATACCAGTGTCTACCATGTGCATCCAAGGTGTTCAGAAATCATTACTGTCTACCTCACCTCCTCTAGAAAGGCAGAAAGCCTCACACAGCCATCTGTTGCCAATAAAGCACCAGATTTGTTCCGGAAGCGTTGGCACAAAAAAACCCTAAAACGTTTCAAGAAGGCTTTTCCAACTGTTTAGACTGGAATGACACACACTTGCAATTTGCAAAAAGGACCAAATAAAGTCCCTTATTGATAAAATATTTTCCTGTTATGTTTTTGCTGGGGACACATTGGAAAACTTTTGCTTTTACACAGTAAAATGTGTGAGGCCAAATGTATCCCAGACCACCAGTGACTGAATCGCAACATTTACACTTATGGCACTAATCTGACTGATCAAGGTGCATTTTAAAGCCAAGTGTAGCCAATTTAATTGAACAGTTAGCTACTATTTGAACTTGTATGCTGCACACAACCTTTTGTTCAATATGTAACACTTAACCAGTCCATGAATTAGGCTTTAAAACATTTAGTCAGGAGAAGTAGAAGATCTCAAACCATTTGATCCCTATCAGGCTGAGCCTTTTGTTAGTTTTACTTGCAGGTGTGTACTTCTCTGTTTAGTTTGGATGGGGCGCATGCTGCTGTGCAGACTGCAACTACAACTAGAAAGGCTGAAATTGATCAAGAACCTAGAGTGATATGTGGGCTGGATTAAAATTCCAGAAGGCCAGATTTGGCCTGTGTGGCTTGATTTGGACACAGGAGGTTTTGTCTTACAATTTTACTAATTTGAACAAAATGATAGAAACAAAACACTTTTGCTTGAGAGATGAAAATGACATTTGTGAATAAATAACCAGCCACAAGGAAGAGTCAGACTCATGACTTCTGATTCTGGAGATAATTTCTTACCCCACTGAATTCTGATGTGTCTGCACCACAGGTTTTTAATGGTGACACTGGGTGTCTGAGAAGTGATAGGTTTGGCTGTACTAACAAGCAGGCCCCCCAGTATAAACGGAAATGGCATAAAAGCATTGTTTTTACTGAAATAATGGAAGTCAGGTAATTGCAGTCTGTGTCTTTGGAGTGTCTGTTGTGTGCTGTCCAATCACAAGGATTGTATAATGAAGTAAACCGTCAGTCACATGGTGTTGATCATGAAAGGCCACAAAGAAACCCCAAACACGCCCCAAAACATGTGGATTTGCTTTTATCACAATAATAATAAATAGTTCCCATTTCTGTATAACTGTATATCTCAGATTTCTGTAAAGTTATTTATTTCATATTCTGTATAGTTTTTCATATTTATATCCTGTTCATATCCTGTACATAGCTTGTACTCACTACAGCCTGTACATACCTATAGTTATAGAATATTCACAACATACTTCATACCGTGTACATTATAACATACCATAATAGACCCATTTCTGTAATATACTTACATATCTATATTATTGCTATATTGTAATATATCTATATCACTAAAGCACTTCTGGATGGATGCAAACTGCATTTCGTTGCCCTGCACCTGTGCATGTGCAATGACAATAAAGTTGAATTCTATTCTATTCTATTCTATTCTATTCTATTCTATTCTATTCTATTCTATTCTAATATAATCAATATTTCTGGCTTTGTGAGTGAATGTCGGACTAGACCACTAACATCTGGCTGTCTATGACTATTAGGTGCAGTTTTTGCCCTCAGGTCCAAAGAAAGGTTTGGCTGAAATCAAAAAACCAAAAAACAGGGAGCTGCAGAAAATTTAAGACTTTCTAGAAACTTGTAGTGTTTGAAGATTGACATTTTTAAGACCTTTCAGACCTGCAGATACCCTGAATTCTTGTTTTATATCTCAGGTTACCCAAATAATTCAATTCAATTCAATTTCTTTATTGTCCCACAAGGGGAAATTAGTTTAGCAGCAGGAGGATAAGAACAAACAGAACAATACTATAAAACAATAATAACAATAATAATGATAGAAAATTCAAGGACAATTATTTGCCATTAAGGAGACAAGACGCAGTAGGGATAAAAGAGACCTGGAGTCTTTTAGTCCTCCTCGGAGGTACTCTAAAATGGCGGCCGGAAGGCAACAACTCAAACTCACTGTGAAGTGGATGGTTCACAAAATTAATAATAGAATGAGCCTTTCTAAGCACATTTCTATTGTAAATGGCCAAAAGTCCATCTTGCCAGCGCCCTGAAATTTTGCTAGCAGTTTTTACCAGAAGTCCCAACCGATTCTTATTCTTCACCGTCTGGTGCATAACACATGTACATTTATGATTTGAATCTAACCTCTGACCTTGATGCTCCCCTCAAGGAAGCATTAATAACGTCCCCCTCAATGAAACATATGGCAGTGAAAGAGCCTACAGGTGGATGCCAGGTGTAGGCAGCATCAGTAACAGCAAAAGATGTGTAAGAGAAGGTAAAGGATGTCAGAGTGTGCCATGTGGGTGAAGTCAGCTAAAGGAATCCTTGCCGTAATGAAAAAAAAAACAGTCACAGGAAATCTTTGGACTTTTCTCTCATTTTTATTTGAGTAAAATAAAGCCCCAATTCCAAAATCAATTGGAACGCTGTGCAAAATGTAAATAAAGGCAGAATTCATACGATCTGCAATTCTCATAAACCCATATTTTATTCATAGTAGAACATAGAAAACATACCAAATATTAAACACTTTATAACACTCTACTATCTTTTGAAAAGAATTTAGCTCATTTTGAATTAGATGGCTGCAACATATCTCAAAAGCTGAAACAGAGCAAAAAAAAAAGGATGAAAAGTCAGAGGTACTAAAAAGAAACAGCTACAGGAACATGTTGAATTAAATAGGCTAATTATCAGTAATATGATTGTATATAAAAAAGAGCATCTTATCATCAAATCATCAAAAGATCATCAAAAGATTCAGCAACTTGGAGCGATCTATGTGCACGAGGTACAAAGCTGAGCCCTGAGGCCACATTGCATTAAAACGGGTTTGATTGTATCATGGAAATCACTGCATGAGCTCAGGAACCGTGCCATCCAGAAATTCATATTACATCTCTATCACATGAAGAAGATGCTATGTGTGAACATGATTCAGAAACAATGGCATCTTCTCTGAGCCAAAGTTCATCTAGAATATACTGAGATGAAGTGGGAAACTGTTCTGTGGTCAAATTTGAAATTCTTATTGGTAATTATGGACACTGGAACCGCCAGACTAAAAAGGAGAGGAAGCATCCAGCTTATTTTTAGCAATCAGTTCAAAATTCTGCATTTCTGATGATACGATACGATGCGATACGATACAATACGATACGGTACGATACGATATGGTACGGTACGATACGATACGATACGATGGGAGAAGAACATCCAGAAAGGCAGCATCAGTGCAGAAAAACATATACAGGTTTTAGAGCAACAAATGCTCCCATCCAAAGACTTTTTTCAGAAAGGCTTTGGATGCTTCAGCAAGACAATGCTATACCACATATTGCAGCTACAACAGCATGGCTTAGTTTCTCAAAGAGTGCTGAACTGTCTGCCTGTAGTCCAGACCTTTAACCAGCTGGAGACATCTGGCATATCATGAAATGAAAAAATACAATAAAGAAGCCAGAGGACTGTTGAGCAGCTAGAATCCTATATGAGACAAGTATGAGACAACATTCCTTTCAAATAGTCTAGCAGCTGGTCTCTTCAGTCCCAGATGTTTATGGACTGCTGTTAAAAGAAGAGGGGATGCTACACGGGCCTTGGCTTAATTTTTTTGAGACGTGTTACTGCAATCAAATTCAAAATGACTTTGATATGTTTTCTATGTTCTACTGTAAATACAATATAGGTTTATGAGATTTGAAAATCATAATATTTACATTTTACCCAGCATCCCAACTTTTTGGGAATTGGGGTTGTAAAAGTTAAACAGACACAGAACACATGGAGTTCATATCCCCAACATATAAAGTGAGACTGTAAATCGTGACAACAATCAGAGCAATATTACTCAGCACGCAGTTCTGTCAAGGTTGATTTAATATCTAAAGGGGATTTCCCTCTTTCTCTGGATTACTCAGCATCACACAAAGCGAACCACAGCTAATTTCCACTGTAGTTTGGTTGCTTTAAAAGGGCATCCCACATCTATAAAACCAGTTCAAAAGTTTATAAATCTTCTTGGTCCACCTGTAAAACTTTTACAATATATAGGACAAGAAGTTCCATCAAAAATATTTAAGGAGCATATTTGCTCTAACTGGGCTCCTAAATAAATGTATATCAGTGTAAATACGAGCTTTTCCGTTGCTCACCTCCATCTTCCAGCGGCTGAGCCATTCTTCTCTCTGTCTCCTGCTGATATAGTATGGATCTCCAGCCTGAAAAGTTACTCTGGGGACTGGCCTTCTCCGCAGCCTTCCAGTCTCTCCCTGCATGTACACAAAAAGCTTGTTATATATTGCGTATACCATGAGAGTGATTGATTTAACCATGTAGAAAACATGCAAAATTGCTGCAGACACTTGTTTTCTCACCTCTCTGGGGGAGTCGCAGTTTCTGTCATCTGGCTCGTCTGCAGGGGAAAAAAAGTTACAGGAAATGGCTCATTTGTACAGGTTTAACGAGAGATTTAATGAGGATGTAAAGACGTGGTTTTCATCACTTTGCCCCAGTGTACTTATGTACAATTACCATTCCCTTAAAAGCTGCAACATGGAAGTTCTTTGAAAGGTAAAGTTTTAGATAAATGAATTACACAAAAGATAACATTTGTTGTTGTAAATAAACTGTTTAAAGTTTTTATACTGAAAGAAAATTAGCAGAACTTTTCCGAATGCTGTTCAATCTAAGGTAATAATCATATATGGGCAAAGAGCATTAAAGCTGTACCCTTATTCCTCTCCGCTGGCTCTTGTTTCCGACGCCCGCGCTTCTTGCGAGGGGAGGGTGAAGGC
The DNA here is from genome assembly GCF_963969265.1 of Rhamphochromis sp. 'chilingali'. Lineage (NCBI taxonomy): Eukaryota > Metazoa > Chordata > Actinopteri > Cichliformes > Cichlidae > Rhamphochromis > Rhamphochromis sp. 'chilingali'. The sequence continues at coordinate 18,727,421 of NC_137932.1, read as the reverse complement.
GCCGGCTCCTCAGGCGGAGTTGGGGGGGCGTTTGCACAGGGGTCAGAGGTTGCCATCTCCTGGGAAACACACAGTGCACAGTCTAGGTATGAGAAAACTGTTGAACGCCCTCGTCTACACCCATCAAAGGGTTCCACAGACATAATAATCATACACACACACACACACACACACACACACACACACACACGTGCAAGCTCTATACCCACACATAAAACAAATGCCTAAAAACACACAGTCAAAGAGCTACTTCAAAACTGCACACACATATTAGTCTACAGAGGGCGTCTGCACAGGATCACTGTAATAAACACCCCCAGGTACCATTAAAACACACACAAACACACACACACCTTTGAGGTGACGATGGGGGGGGGGGCTGTACTGATGTGAATAACAGTGCTAAATGATCCTAACTGCTCCTACAAGTTTAAATGTATATATATTTACAGATGCATGCCTAATATTAAGCACAAATTTAAAATGAATTTACACTGCAAAATATCAATATGGCAATACTCGTGAATTATGAACTCAAACAATCTTCTGCCTCTAGTTCAGGGGCTAATCCATTAGCTGACCAGCTTTAATAGTGCTAAACCAGGGGACACAGCAGGGGTTTTTTTTTAATATGTGTGTGTTTGTGTGCTGCTAAAAGATTTTATAGATCGTTGGTTAAAAAGTGCAGAGCCAGAGGTGAATATCAAACTCAAATGCTACGCTAACTCTAGCTTACGCTAACAGGCATGCAAAAGCTGTAATGAGCGGCTGAGGCGGCCTGTAAAAGTCAGATAACGCAAAAAGGTGACTAAAAGGGCCTTGGGACACATTAAAATACTCCAGCACACACTTTTAACACTTGCAGTCAAACAGAAACAAGGTTGTAATCCAAAGTTACATTTCTGATGGCCTTACAGCATACATAATAGCTAAAATGTACTATTTTGCTTTAAATGTATGCTGTTGCCCTTTTGTAAAATAACAGTAAAGAGTTATCTACATTTATAGACCACCAGGTTCTTAGACTTAATGTGGGATCAAGCAGGGTCTCCAGACTCCATATAGTGACAGGGTAGCACTTTATATTTGTTTACAGAGTTAGAATCAAAACTAGAGTTATAAAAGTAAAAAAAAATGCTTTAAAGATTACTCATAATACTTCGTCAGCACTTATTAAAATTAAATCAAATGCTAAAGGGAGAACTATTCATAAATATAGTGTTTAATAGACTTAATTAATTACAACAAACACATCAAACTCACACTACATAAATCAAGCCAATCCACTAAAGTCAACCACTTTGGTCCAAGTGGTTGACTTTAGTGTGAAACTTGCTATTTGAAATAATACATTTGTGTATTACTATAAAAAGCATATTAAAAATTGTGGATATCTACTGATAATAATACATTAGCTAAAATGAATTAAAAAGATGTGAACAAAACACGTGGTATGAATTAAACAAGCTGAAAATGATAAAAAATTAAATTAAATTAAAAAAAAGTTAGCACACCATTGTCTATCCTGTGAACCATGACGTGCCCTTGATGTGAGCACGTGGCCTTTAACATTTATCATTTTAACCCAAATATGAAATTAAAGCTGCATTAAACAATAAAGAAAACACTAAACCAGCTCCTAACTTTTAAGCAAACAACTGACTACTTACACATTCAGCAGAAACAGAGGAATCTGGGTTTGCAGTCATCTTTTTGGCCACATGTTGAATGCAAATTCATTTCAGCCCTGGTTTGGTCCACAGACTCTTGAGAAAAGTATCTGGATGTCTTTGGGTTGCTATAAGTGCTCGCCGTTCTTCAGCTACTTCGCCTCTCCGTCATTTAGCGCTACACAGAAAGTGTAAAGCCGGCTTGAGTCAGCTGGTTATACACTTCCTTTTGCAAGAGCAGGTGCACTGGTTAAGCTTCACTGAACCAATCCTACGACCTGATTGAAAAGCAATAGGTGGATATTGCTTAATGCAGCTTTAAAGATGTGCTGATATTTATATGATAGTTTATAGTGAAGAAAAAGGCCACAAATGCGCTGCAAGCAGGCATAAATGCATCGAAAAGCAAGCTATTTTTAGCACAGTGGAACTTTCACCTTTTCAAACAACTTCTCTTTGCACTTCCTCTTCTCTCCGAATCTATCGTCGCCTTGATCTTGACTGACAGACAGCCTGGAAAGTACCTGACTTTACTCTACAGCTGACAAACTTTAAACTGACTGTGTATACATTGCAGCAATCCAGCTAAGGGCAGCTTTTAGTTGGATGAAACGTTTGATTACACCCAAGAATAGGCTGAGCAGAGAACAGGATGTAACAAACAATAAAACAATGGTGCACCAAAATAATAGAATAAGCAATCACACTACAGCAAATTAATACATGCCAGCTGTGTTTATGTTTTACAGATGTACAGCCGAAGTAGCTGCATGTATTGTTGAAGTGTAAGATGTGAAAATAGGCAAATACCTTTTGTAGAAATCTGTGTTTTTCCTGTATATAAAAATTATAGAATCTACCAAAGAAACAGTAGGATTTTTCATTATGATTTGAAAGTACAATTTTGCTTATCAAATGGCCAGAAATAAAAAAAAATGTACAGACTTCTGATAAGACTAATTAAACTTAGTTATATGCAGACCAGTTGCGCTTATGTGCATCCCCCAACCCTACAAAAAGGCCCAATCCGAGCCAGTAAAAACCCTGGAAATGTGTACTGCAGGTATTTTTGCTTAAATTGAGCAATTAAGAGGAGAAATGTCAAAACTATGCACAAGTCACATCAAAGCACACCACCCAGATTTCCCCAATATTTTTATGTTTTTAAGTCCCGCACCCTCCTGTTGTGAAAAATTGCAATACATACATCCATAGTTTGTGTTATCCTAGCTGCCAGATCATAAGATACAGTCAATATACACATTTAATACCAACACAGCTTGGCAACCAGATTGAAAGGGAGTCCTCACACACTGGGAATATACAACCTGAGGGCTATAACTACCCCACGACCTTCTCCATCTGACCCTGAGTGTGCAAAAAGCAAAACAAAATAACCTCCCAGAAATCAGTGCTCAGGAATCCCAAGGCAAGCCTGTACTGCTTTACATAACTAAAGACAAATTTCAGTGTTTTAAGTGTATGTCTATCATTTTTCATGTTAGCAGTGTTTTCATTGCAACCTATAAGTGGAGATGAGTGCAGCTATCGATTGTATGGCTTTTTTTTTTTCAGTACGATGCTCTAGAAACAAATTCTGTCCAGCCTTAAGTTTGATGCGTAATGAATTAGCTGCAAAATAGGCATTGAAATGAAAAGGAATCAGTAAATGTGGGTTGAACCATATATATAATTATTCTAGTATGGATCACAGAATTGCAATTTCAGTAAAGTTGGAAAGATTCAAAAACTCTATTAACGCTATTTGAATCTTCATACAGGTGCATGTTCATTATTTGAAAATTAAAATATACATTAATAAATGAAGACATTAAAAAAAGGCTTATCTCCTAAGAAGTCATCTGTAGCAGTCAATATACTCTGTTTTCATTGACAACAAATTAATTAAGTGTCCAATTACTAATCAGAAGCCGCATATACACAGAGCTTTTGCATGGAAAGAATGTAATACTGCTTAAAAGCCTAGCTACAATTTCTTAAATCACATTTTATACAGTAACTTTAAACAAATTAATGTGACCATATTTACTGAGTTTGCAATTGGGTGATACAACAGAACAAAGTAGCAAATCTACACAGAATGGCTGAATCTTATGGCAGGATCTTAAGAGAGCTGTGCATAGGCGAATGCCTGCAAACCTCAATAAAATAAAGCAACATAGCAAAGACACGCGGGCCAAAATTCCTCCACAGCAGATAAAGTAGACTGATAAAGTCATACTGAAAATAATGACTTAATTTGTTGCTGCTAAAGGTGGTTCTATAATCATGGGGGCGTACATAGTTTTTTTAATCAAGTATAAGTCAAGAATCCTCTGAAAACATTGTTTTACACAACTGTGCATGTTCTTGGGTTGTTGTTTTTTTTTTTTAAGTGTAGGCTTTGTTTTTCAATAATTTAAGCTCATACCCCTGTACTGTAACACACTCTCACAAGTTACATTCACGTCTTAAATGCTGTTGACCGTCTTTGGCACTTTACTGCAACCATTTGCATTACTGTCATACCTGCTACCGTTGGTCATTTCCACTACTGTCCATGTACAACTCACAAGCTGGTCTATCTACTTATTTATTTATCTATTTATTATCTTTCACATCTGCACTGCTGTATATAGGTTTCACTTTTAATATATATTTCCCCAAAATGTGTCCTTTATCTCTTTTAATTCTTAATTCTTCCTCACAGTCAGGTGACACAAAAATGCATTAGTGCCATTAATTTATGGCACTTTTTAGGATATCTGTGATAGATGTAGAGGTATAATGAACACAAACAAAATGACCACACTTTGTACCTGACATTGTTTCCCTTACTCATTATAATCAGGTAAAGTTTGAGTGTTTTCTGGCAGATTTTTTTACTTTTATATGAGTTGATCATATTTATATGACTGCACATAGGAACTCAACACCACATGATCTTTTGCTTGCTATTTTAAATGTTGTGACCAAAATTGTCATTTTTATCCACCAACCACGTGTCATGATACTTTTTTGTCAGACATGCCAACCACAATCTGTTCGCAATCCATCTGTGACCTTTTTGTGGTCTGGATGCAAAACGGAAACACCAAAAGAAACCAAACGAAACTCCACATGCACCAAAAGTGAATCGAAAGGTCTGGTTGACATGCATAGTCTGACTGAGCTAAGAGCCAAGCAGTTTAAATAATTATAGTTTAGCATAACCTAAGATTGAATCTAGTTATTATAGTGCAAGGAGAGTTTCATTTTTTATAAAAAACTGAGGGGGATTTTCACGTTGAAGCACGTTAAATGTTGGGAAGTGTTCCAATATAACTCTGTAGTCCTACTGTCCTTCAAACTACTTTAATCTACAGTAACACACAGACATGCATAATAACCCACCAGCTGCTCCACACATGGTTGAAGCAGAGAGGAAGAAATGGGATCAAAATGAGGGAGGAAATAGGAGGAGGAGGGGGAATACTATCTTAACTTAGAAAAAAATACTGACCAGCGGGAAAACAAAGCAATGAAATGATGAAGGAAACAAAGACAAAGGCTAATTTAATCATCCATTAAACCATCATCATTACTCTAATATTATGTGTGTACAGGCGAGAGTGTGGTTACTTTTGATGGAAGAGAACAAGTGGAGAGAGAGAGAGAAGAAATTGAGGCTTTCTTGACCCATCTCTGCTCTATATAGTTACTGACAGCTCCACCCTGGAGATCCACACAATTCCTGGTCAGACTCCACGGTGTGATTGTGTATTTGTGCTTTTCATATTTGTATGTCCTGGTGGGGACTTTAACCTGAGTGCACACCAACCTTGGAGGACTTGTCTCACTACAGGGAGCATAAAGTAAAAAAGCATGAAGTAAGGAGAGCCTTCAAGAGAGTGAACACCAGGAAAGCAGCAGGACCAGACGGCATCCCAGGTCGTATCCTAAGAGACTGCGCATACCAGCTAGCTCCTGTGTTCACTGAGATATTCAACATCTCTTTATCTCAGTCGGTGATCCCCACATGCTTCAAAGAGTCCATCATTGTTCCTGTCCCGAAGAAACCCCACCCTGCTTCTCTCAATGACTATCGCCCTGTAGCCCTCACCTCAGTAGTGATGAAGTGCTTTGAACGCCTGGTCAGAGACTTCATCATTTCTTCACTACCAGACACACTGGACCCACTACAGTTCGCTTACCGTCCAAATCGTTCCACAGACGATGCCATCTCTCATCTCCTCCACACATCACTTACTCACTTGGACACTAGAAGGGGGAATTATGTTAAAATGCTCTTCATAGACTACAGCTCTGCATTTAACACCATAATTCCCTCCACACTCACCACCAAGCTGGAGCATCTGGGACTCAGCTCATCTATGTGTCAGTGGATCTCCAACTTCCTAACTGGCAGACCACAGGCAGTAAGGATGGGCGGACATGTCTCAGCCTCCACCACTCTCAGCACTGGAGCCCCCCAGGGGTGTGTTCTGAGCCCCCTGCTGTACTCTTTGTACACATATGACTGTGTGGCCACTACCAGCTCCACCACCATCATCAAGTTTGCTGACGACACCGTCGTGGTGGGCCTGATCTCTGATAACAACGAGACGGCCTACCTGAAGGAGATTAGGAATCTGGAGAACTGGTGCCAGAGGAACAACCTCCTTCTAAACGTCAGTAAGACAAAGGAGCTGATAGTGGACTTCAGCACTAAGCAGGAGAGGAACTACCAGACCCCCGTCATCAACGAGTGCCCAGTGGAGAGAGTGGACAGCTTCAAATACCTCGGAGTTCACATCACGCAGGACCTGTCATGGTCCTGTCACATCAACACCGTGGTGAAAAAGGCCCGACAGCGTCTCTACCACCTCAGACGCTTGAGAGACTTCCAACTGCCCTCCAAGGTGCTCAGGAACTTTTACTCGTGCACCATAGAGAGCATCCTGGCGGGAAACATCTTAACCTGGTTCGGGAACAGCACCATGCAGGACAGACGAGCTCTACAGAGGGTTGTGCGGTCAGCTGAGCGCACCATCCGCTCCAAGCTCCCTGACCTGCACTCAATCTACAGCAGGCGGTGCTGGACCAAGGCCAGGAAGATCGTGAAGGACCTCAGCCATCCCAACAACAGACTGTTCTCTCTGTTGAGGTCAGGAAAGCGATTCCGCTCCCTGAAGACCAACACAGAGAGACTGAGGAGGAGCTTCTTCCCGCAGGCGATACGGTCTCTCAATCACACCACCACACAGTACTGACCCACACATACATTTCTTACACACACACTGGACTTTCTGGACTTTGGTTTTGCACAACACTGGTCACTATATTCTTCATTTCCGGTTAATACTTGTACAGCTGCTGTTATTGTGTATATATTTATTTATATTTAGATTTCTTCATACATTCTTATATAGTTCTATATTGTGTATTGTGTATTTTGTTGTACAGTTATTTTATTTTCAACTTTAATTTATATATTTATCTTTATCTTATTCTTCCCAGTTAAATTTACCCTTCATTCTAATTTGTGTTGTACAGTTATTTCATTTTTAACCTTAATTTATATTTTATTCCTTCCTAGTTAAATTTACCCTTTTTAATTTTTCATATTTATTTCCTATCTTATTCATAGCCTTTTCCTTTTTTGTTTTCTTTAGGTCACGAGCAGTTGTCCAAGCATTTCACTACATATCGTACTGTGTATGACTGTGTACGTGACAAATAAAATTTGAATTTGAATTTAAAACTTCAGGGATATGTGTAAATAGTCAATTTGATGATGATGCATTGTTTATCCATTGCAAGTCGGCCAAATAAATGCTAGCCTATACATCAGGGGTGGGCAACTCCAGGCCTTGAGAGCCGGTGTCCTGCAGGTTTTAGATGTATCCTTGATCCATCACAGCTGATTTAAATGGCTAAATTACCTCCTCAACATTTCTTGAAGTTCTCCAGAGGCCTGGTAATGAACTAATCATTTGATTCAGGTGTGTTGACCCAGGGTGATATTTAAACCTGCAGGACACCGGCTCTTGAGGCCTGGAGTTGCCCACCCCTTCTATACATAAAAGCTCTCCTATGTCTGCTTACGTTTCACATTACTAACAGAAAAAAGTAAAGCCCAGAGGATGAGTTGGCTCCAATAGATAACTTCAAGTTTAATCACAAGTTTTTAGATGAATTCTTATAGGGGCTACATTCCCATGCCAACTTATGCTGCACACCTACAGTAGGTTATGCACGAGATAAGACAGCAGCAAGTACAAAACCAGCTTAATGACCAGTCAGTTCTGTGGAAAAAGGCGTTACCATTGGTGGAAAAGCCTGTGGTCCTAAGTGCACAGTTAGAAGAGGGGTCTTTTTGAGGTAGTTTACAGTTTTGACTTTCTCTGACAAAAATTAATACGAGACAGCAATTCTTATAAGCAACTTTATTCCTTGCTATATTTTCCTGTTGGCTGCAAAGAAGGTTAAACTTGTTTTATAAGTGAAAACAGGGCACTTAAGCCTTTTACTTGCCGTCTTATATAAAATGTAGGTAAGTGGTTTGATGTTTGTATTTGTATTTGTTATTCTTTCAGCTTCTTTCACTTGTTCTTAGACCACTGCAACTGAAAGAACAACGCTAAAACTGCCTCACAAACAACCACACACACACACACACACACACACACACACACACACACACACACACACACACACACACACACACACACACACACACACATATACATATACAACTTAATTGAACATGCAGTTGTAAATTATATATCAAAAAGGCTGTAATCCAAATCAGTCTGTTAACTTTGATACAGAGTAGGCATGTCTGTTGACTTTCTTTTCTCGTTTCAATAAACTTTATTTATAGAGCACTTTTCCAGTCTTACTAACTAAAGTGCACAGAGCACACATACTCTCACACACTTACAGACACACACACATGCATATAGTACTTTTAGTACTATATTTTTCCTCTCAGACACACACAGCTGATTTGTGTGCAGAAGCTTTGTTTGTTGGTTTCATTCTGAATTACATATTTAACATCTGTATTTTTCTAATGTTATACTTTTATCTTCCTTTGTAAAATTGTTCTACAGTTACTAGATCTGTACATGCAAGCCAAGATTAGGAATACCTGGGCTGATTTATGAATTGATAACCACCTTTATATAACCACTTAGCTTGATTGCTGAAGTTATTAAGAGAAGCCACAGAAGGAAAAGACATCCTGAATATGTATGTAGTACAGCACTGCAGTAGCGTTACACATTGTAGAAATATTTAATTAGGGTAATACAATAATAACATCTAGAATTAGGTTACACATTGTAGAAAAGTTTCTGTGCTGTCTGCTTGTTTTTCAGCCACAAAGCAAAGTTGGCAACATCGCCAGTTTGTAATGTTGCAACTCAGTCATTACATTGTGTATTTGTAGGGTAGTCGGTTAAAGAACTTCACTGGTGTTACTAAGATATTGCAACACCACCCGCTACTAGAAGATGTAGTGAGATGGAAACTAACAAGTTTTGAGGCAGTAGTGATGTAGGAATTGGGTTGCTCCATACACGCTGTACAAAATGCCTCACAGTTCAGGGACATTTAAAATATGATTTGATGATTTGTCAGTTATGTCTGTTTTCTTACTTTCAGACTGGTTGAGTAATCAGATTTTTTTTCCTCCTGTTTAAAGTAATTAAAGTTAAGCTTAAATATTCACTTGTGATCGTTAGTGTTAGGTTAAGGGAATGCTCAGTGTCAATAAGTAAACCCCACAGAGATTATGGAAATACATTTGTGTGTGAGTGTGTGACTGTGTGCCTGTGTCTGACAGGACCCACATTCATCCTGCTCGCTTTGTCAGGGCTCAGACATCAAAGCATGATCAGACCTGCTCTCCTGCACACATGCATATCCACAAACATACACACACGTTGGTTTTTCTATATTTATGAGGGCACTAACTGACAATCTAATCTATCCTAATCTTCAACCATCACAATGAACCATAACTACAACCCTTTGTGCGCTGAAACCAAATCCTAACCCACCTATTGCCTTATAAAATGTGAGGACCTGCCTAAATGACCTCACAACAAAGGTTTTTGGTCCGTGCAAGGATATCAGCACACACACACACACACACACACACACACACACACACACACACACACACACACACACACACACACACACACACACACACACACTCTCTTTCCTTCTGAGTAGTTCACTCAGTATTCCTCTTGTCTGGGGCTGTTTGATCAGCTATATTGACTTGCTGATTCTGCCACAGAGTTCAGTCGGTACAAAGACACACACACACACACACAATACACACAAAGTAAGCAGTTAGAGAATGAATGCTGAGAGAAATATGACAGAGGGGAACTGCCAAAGACCTGAAGTCAGTGCTAGTGATGAAATATACCACACAGTGTAATTATTACAGTGCTAATGCAGCTCTGTAACACGAGTCACAGGTTATTTACTGCTGCACTAAGAGAGATTGGATGGATGCCAGCTCAAACTCAGAGTAAAGCTTGAAAAGGAGTAGTAAGGAACATAGTCACAATGGGTAAAAGTAAACGACAAATACAGCAGCAACATTCTCATAATAAATGTGGGTCCTGCTTTCCACCAGGCACTGTAAAATTAGCAGATTGTTTGACATATTTAAAGAAGTCATAGAAAATGTTTCCTTCTAAGTATCACTATTTTTCCTGATTGACAGACCCTTGAAATACACAGGGGTGGGTTGAAACCTCTTGTTTTGTTAAGTCACCTTTTTTCTAGTATTTGTGAACCCTCATAACTTCATAAGACATTAAATGTTCAGTCCTGAAAAACACATTTAAGTTCTGTTTAAAAACTGGGACTAAATAAATTTTACACCCACTCCAGGTGTCACAGTCTTAAACCAAAATGTTTTTATACAATAGTTTCTGAAACAAGTACTAGAAACAAGCACTGGTTCCCTGAAAATTTTAACCTGTTTTTTTATATATATATTTTGCTGGAGAAAAGTTCAAAAATTGCATTTTGAATAAAGGGTCACATTATTATATGAGGCTGGGTGGCTGTTAGTGCCTGACTTACCAAATGTACCATCATTTCATTCATGATTAAAAATTTTAAAATCCTGCCCTACTGGTGAACAGATAAAGTGCATGCTGAGGCTTTCCAAGTGGTTTAAATGTATTATAAGTTTATTACTGTAAGACAAAAATCACTGCCCCAACACTAACTCTGGTAAGTGTTATTAGGAAAAATCACTAATAACACATTTGCAAAATGACATCACCAAAAGGCATGCTGGGTAATGCTAACTAGCCAGGTAACTGTTGGGAAGAGGTTGGTGAAGCATTCAAGAACAGTGAAGACAGATGGAGGATGTAGAAGTGCAGAGAGTTAAATCTGCTGTTATATCTGCTCACAAGCACAGGTTACCAGGTAATGCAAAGTTAGCACAAGGTTTGGAAGAAATTGGAGTTGGTTTCATACCCACATCGAAGCGCTAACAAACTAGATATTTGTTGAAAAACAGCAAAGTGTCATTATATCTAAGCTAGAAGTACATCAGACAGGCTGTTAAGTTGCGACTCTATGTTACTGTCCAGGGTGCACCCACCTTGGACAGGTCACCCTGGACTTGCCCTGCCAAAGCTGGGACAGGCTCCAGCCCTGAATTGGATAAACACAGGAAAATGAATAGATGAATGAAAAAAAACCAGTGCTAATCATTTAAATGCCAAACATAATGTCTTTTTCTTGCAAAATGTGAGCACTCATCTTACAATGATCCAATAAAATATGATTTGGGACATTAAACTAACCTTAGTGATAACTGTTGGCTTGCATTTGGCAGAGGCTGGGAAAGATATCATAGGTGGAGGAGTGCGTTTGGATTTTAGGTGGCAAAAACTTTGCTCACAACTGTTGAGTCCTTTATCCTCCTCCTACTTCTTTTTTCTACAGCTCAGTATCAGTCAGTTTGTGCTTCTTACATTCAAGTCATGCCCACTTCTGAGCAATCCACCAACCTAAAGTCATATTTTTATGACTTCAACTGATGCTAGAGATTATCTAACTTCTGTTCCAGCCAGACTTTAAGTGGTATATGGAAAATGTGGGGGCTGGAGCCATGCTGACCAGAAATTGATGAGTGTATTAAACTGCCATTACATGTGGAGGACTGCGATGACTACATTTGCAAACAGTCAATGTGTAGGGGACTCCCCCTTTCAAAGATGCTGATTAAGAAAGAAGTCTCTCTCTGTAACACACTGAAGCAGAAAAAAGCAACCCACACAAGCTACTATGTCAGACACACTCAAATGTGACACTTAATGCAGTAAATGCGCCTCCAGATCAGTGTGTTTCTGTATGATATGATTTGACTACAGCTGATGCACGGAAGCTCGCAGGTATGAATGAATAAGAAGGAAAGTAGTGCATGCATGTTTAACAAACCTCTGCAGATTAGAGAGGGGAGTTTTTTTAATAGGTGAACAGATAATCAATCATTCTTCTGCAGTTTAAAGCACAAAACACCATCAGGCTTTAAGTACAGTACTCACAGGAAGCAGCTGTTTGCGTTTCCTGCTGGGACGACCCACTCTGCGCTTGTTGCGGGGGCTCGCCGGTGTCCCCTCCTCTGGACTGTCCTGGTCTGCACCATCTTCACTCTGTGAAATTACAGAGAACCCACATCAAACACTCAACGAAGGCTGTATGAAGTTATAATTGATGTCAGCAGTAAGACCGCATTAAAGCAACACTGACTAAGGGCAATGTGGCTAAGAAGCTCTTCAGGGCAGAAGTTGAAAAACAGGACGTAATGAGCACAGGGCACCATAGCAGTTGTTTCCTGGTTTTAAAAAAGCCACTATTCACAGATTCTATGTTTTTTTTCCCTTTAAAGAAAAAGGAAAAGAGATAAACACGCTACTGAAACAAGGAATTTAAAGTTTGACCATGTCCTGATTGAACAAAGCAGTTCTATATCTATAAATGAGCCCAATGTGAAAGCGAAAACCAGTAAATTACATGGTTGCAGACATGAACTCCAGCTGTGACGCAGACAGGATGTTGTACTACCAGACCTGCTCATGATTGATCTAAGCATGGACACAGAGCTCCAGAAGGCTGTTATACTAAGCCACTTTATTGCCATCTAACATTCACTGTGCTTGTTGTTTTTTAACTACATTTAGTAAGTAATTTTACTTATTCTGCTTTTTGAATTTATTAAACAACTTTTCTTTATAGTGCCACTTTATTGTTATATATTTAGCTTTTTTTTACATTGCATTTTGATGTGTTTTGTTCCAGAATTTACCCTTTGAGAGCCTTTATTTTAGTTACATTACTATTTAATCAATCTTTTGAGCAATTCTTACCATATGTAACTGTGTGTTGAGTCGTATTTTTTGTCATTCTGTTAACTTTTTCCAAATATTTAAGATATTCTGTCAGAGGTGTAGTTCTTTTAAGAGCTGCTCACCGAGATACTGCCATGAAGAGGTAGAAAAAACAAACAAATAACCACAAAGGGAGAATGTAGAAATAAAACTTCTATACATTCACTTTCCGCTTTTTATCAAGCTCACAAGAGGCACCAGTCTAACCAGAGATGCCGAGACCTCCCTCTCCCCAGGCATATCCTCGAGCTCTTTCAGGAGGAAACCAAACTAGGCAAGAGACATAATCTCTCTAGCGCGCCCTGAATCTGCACTGGGCTCTCCACCCAGATGAATATCTTAGAAACACCTAGGAGGCATGTAGTAAGTGTCGTGTTCACACGTCTGAATCATCTCAACTGGCTCCCTTTGATGTGAAGGAGCACCCTGAATATGAAAATGACCAAGCCCTAAAACCTCTAAAACTGAGCCCAGGCATCTGTTAAAGGAAGCTCTTTTCTGCTGTACCTCAAATTTTTGATTACTACCCACAAGTTCATTGAGACCTTTGCTTTAACACGCTGCTGCCTCTTTTGACCACAACAGACCAGTACAGCATCTACATGACAACAGGCCTGTCAGTCTCTCTATCTGCCCAGAAACTCAATACAAACCTCGAAACTAGGGCTGGGCGATATATCGAGTTTTTTAAAAATATCGATATATTTTTATACGAGATATAAGATGTGACCATATCCTTCATATCGATATATACGTTATAATTAGTTGTGGAGCCATAAGTTTGCCTCTCTTTCGTCCACTTTTGTCTCTACGCAACATTACTCGGCCTCGCCTCTCTTTCACTGAACACAACTCCCCCTCCTCCCCCATAGCTTCACCTGCAGGCAGCGACAATATGAACACGGCAAATCTCCGTTAACGAGTTACTGCACATCGCTCCGTGCGTGGGGCTGGACAGCGTCAACGTGTTAACGAGCTAACCATGCTAACGAGCTAACCACGCTAACGCCATGCAGCCCACAGGGGATGCACAGCCTAAAATCCTTTCATTTTCTCAAAAGTTGACAGCGCACCTTATGTATGAATTCTGGTTTTGCTTGATGATCGCGAACCGATTTTATGTGGAACACGGCGCTCATCAATCTGTCAAAAAAATGTTTTAGTACGACTTTGGTAAGCTACGGAGCTGCACCGCTTGATGGATTGTCCGAGGAGCCTCGCGTAGTAATACGCACTGTGCTTCAACGTAATATTACCATATTGTGTGTGTATAAGGACCATAAATGGCACCTGAAGCGGATTTCAAACTCCAGGCTGTCAGTCACGCAGTAGAAGTTGGGAACAGAGCAGCTGTGAAATCGGTCTATGTTATTATGCTCAGCGTCTTTTAGTTTACATTTTGACTGCACAATTGTGAGCTTTTTGTTATGGACAACAACAACATATTTTTCGTTTATTTATGGAGCATTATTATTTAATAAATACTCATAATTTATTTTTGAGTAGTTTTTTTCATGCACATCTATGCTGTATGTTAATAAAAGTGCCTGTGTGACATCTGGGACACAGCTTTGACTAAGAACTCTCTTTTTGTTCTTACTTTATGGCTTTAAAAAATATCGAGATATATATCTTATATCGCCATCCAGCTAAAAAATATCGAGATATGAATTTTGGGTCATATCGCCCAGCCCTACTCGAAACCTTCCCGATGTAAGCTGAAGGTCTTTACTCAATGAAGCTAGGCGGACTACAACATCTGCAAGATACAGAGACACGACTATGACCCCATCAAACCTGACACACCCCACTACTTGGCTGCACCTAAAATATCTGTCCATAAAAATTATGAACAGAAACAGTGACAAAAGGCAGCTCTAGAGGAGTCCAAAGCCCAACAGGAAAGAGTCTGACTTATTCCCAGCAATTCAAACAGAGCTCTAACTACAGTTATACTGAGATTTATTCCCTCGTAACAATGGGACTGATATTCCACTCCCAAACAGGACACCCCAAGAGATGTGGTCAAAGTCCACAAAACACATGTAGACTGGTTGGGAAAAATCCCATGCACTTTCAAATATCCTCAAGGGTGGAAATACAAAATATTTGTGATTTCAACAATAAAGAGGTTTCAACAGCTGAAGCCTTGTTTGTATGTGTCCCCCAACTGTTATTATGACCCAGCTCGGAGGTCGTAGCATTGAACAGTGATGTACCTTTGCCCCAGTTCAGCACATACTGTCACTGTATAGTCTACAGGCATCGAAATTGATGTCCTACACAAGTTCATTAGATCAATTTCACACTGTGTTTCTTGCAGAAAACAATGCAAAAATCCCAAAGCGTGTAGGCGCCTTTATCTGAACCAAAATCAATTAATTTAGGCTGTTGGTAGACTAGCAATGGTGTAATTTACAAAAATATAAGGAATAAAAATAGCTTGCTGCACCTGTGTGTGCTGGGTGTTAAAGGACACCACAGTGTCCACATTAATTTCTCTTTTTTTATATTACACCAAACAACACTTCTACAATGTCCTTATGGTGAAAATGTTGGCAGCTCAGTGGTGTGACAACAGTGGCTTTCCTCGGACTTAGGTATGCAATTTAACTTGGTATGAATTGCAACTTCAAAAAATCCCAATGATTCAAAATTGTGATACACGAAAGTGTGAAACAGTCATGCAGCGTGCTCCGAGAGGACAAAAAGACACCTCAGGCTATGGACAGCGAAACTCTGCTGTGATAAATGAAAAACAGATGGAGACATGCAACACATTCAGCGCTGAAATTACAAAATAATTATGTCACAATAAAGCGCACATTAACTTCTAAATGTCGTGAAGTTTCTTTAAAATAGGAAACCACAAATGTAATGTTTCTGTTAATCGAGATAAATGAGACAACATCGGGGACTGCTGAGGCACTTAAACTTTATGAGGCTATTTGCCACGACTAAATCAGTAAAACAAGTGAAAGAAGCCAATTTTATGATGAGATACATGGTGAAACTGTTATGTGGATTGTCACATCTGGATTCTTTTAGACTGGATATAGGTCCAGTGAACTGCGTTTGCTTGGAGTCTGTTGTTTGACAGTATTACTATAACAGGTATTTACAGATTCTATAAATTAAACATGCTGAATGTGATGGGGAAATAACAGCTTTGTTTATCTCATTAGTGTTACCTGTGTTTAGTCTGCCACACCTGTCTCCCATTAGTCTCCTAAGTGAATATACCTCCTTTTTTAACCGCTTTTTTACTCCTCAATGGCCAGAGGAGTTGTCTTGTGCTTTTCCCAGTCAAACTTTCAAGGCATGTTCCTCATTTTTCTAGTATAACTCACTGTTTTCCAGCTTTTGTTGCCTACTGATCCTTTTGTGTATAATGCTTTGAACTGCTTCACAGTCTTTGTCTGTCTTTGCCTGCTGCTACTGGACGGTTTGCCTCACTGCCTGTTTCTGGATTAAAGATTCAGACTGTGTGTCTTTATCTCTACTCTGCATTTTTCCTGAATTTGGGTCTTTCCCTGTGTAAAATATCATTATGGGAAACTGCCCAGGAAGAGATGTTCGAGAGGTCCAACTAAATGGTTTTGGTTTGGTTAGGCTTTAATCACACAGGCCAAAAGACCCTTGCAACCTCTGGCCACTACACTCAGAAAAATAAAGGTGCCAACTGGAACCAAAAGTGGTTCTTTAGACTGATGCCATAGAAGAACCTTATTTGGTGCCACAAAGAACCTTTCAAACAATGGTTCTTTAAAGAACCAGACATCTGAAGAACCATTTCAGAACCATAATTTTTCTGAGAGTAGGGAAAAATGTGTATTACAGGACTGATTGCTGGCGGCTGCTTGCCATGGCTAAGGGAAATCAGTCACAAAGAGGGCACTGCATCAAAAACCTTGTGATTGCTTTGGTTACTAGCAGATTGCTATGGAAGATGCAGACTTGTCTGCAAACATTAGCTAACTACTAAATTGGAAAAGTGCAACTCAAATCCGAGATGGAGAATGTTTGCTTTCAAAGGGAAATTTCTACCTCACCACTCTAGCAAACATTTCAAACATATCACCCATGTTTCTATCTCGTATGTATCTGGGAGTGTTCAAAAGGCAACAATTTTACTTTGAAGGCAGTTGGTTCTTTTACAGTTGCACTACTGCTTGGTGAGAAGTTTGCAGACAAGTCAACATCACCCATGCAAACTGCGGGCAAGCAAGAAAAGCAATCACAAGAAAGTTTTTGGTGGAGCACCTTACAGTGGGGGTAAATAATTATTTTATTCCCTGCTGAATTTGTAAATGTGCTTACTCACAAAGAAATGAACCCATTCATGACCTATCTTTAGCGTTCTGGTTGAGAGAAGGAGCTTCTCACTGGTCCCTCACTTTGATTAAGTTATCCTATACCTTTAGCAGAAAAAACAGCCACATCCATGCTTGATTCTGGGGATGGTGTTCTTTAGGTCATTTTTCTTCCTCCCAACACAGTGGGTCGAGTAGAGAATGGACGAGTGGAAGAATCTGATTCTGTAAGCATGTGGACTTTATAAACATAACAATTTCAGATTAGGACTATCTGTAATTGACTGTAATTTACGTGCCAGAATTCTGGCTGGGTTGTAGAGTATCAAATACAGGGAGTGCAGAATTATTAGGCAAATGAGTATTTTGTCCACATCATCCTCTTCATGCATGCTGTCTTACTCCAAGCTGTGTAGGCTCGAAAGCCTACTACCAATTAAGCATATTAGGTGATGTGCATCTCTGTAATGAGAAGGGGTGTGGTCTAGTGACATCAACACCCTATATCAGGTGTGCATAATTATTAGGCAACGTCCTTTCCTTTGGCAAAATGGGTCAAAAGAAGGACTTGACAGGCTCAGAAAAGTCAAAAATAGTGAGATATCTTGCAGAGGGATGCAGCAGTCTCAAAATTGCAAAGCTTCTGAAGCGTGATCATCGAACAATCAAGCGTTTCATTCAAAATAGTCAACAGGGTCGCAAGAAGCGTGTGGAAAAACCAAGGTGCAAAATAACTGCCCATGAACTGAGAAAAGTCAAGCGTGCAGCTGCCAAGATGCCACTTGCCACCAGTTTGGCCATATTTCAGAGCTGCAACATCACTGGAGTGCCCAAAAGCACAAGGTGTGCAATACTCAGAGACATGGCCAAGGTAAGAAAGGCTGAAAGACGACCACCACTGAACAAGACACACAAGCTGAAACGTCAAGACTGGGCCAAGAAATATCTCAAGACTGGTTTTTCTAAGGTTTTATGGACTGATGAAATGAGAGTGAGTCTTGATGGGCCAGATGGATGGGCCCGTGGCTGGATTGGTAAAGGGCAGAGAGCTCCAGTCCGACTCAGACGCCAGCAAGGTGGAGGTGGAGTACTGGTTTGGGCTGGTATCATCAAAGATGAGCTTGTGGGGCCTTTTCGGGTTGAGGATGGAGTCAAGCTCAACTCCCAGTCCTACTGCCAGTTTCTGGAAGACACCTTCTTCAAGCAGTGGTACAGGAAGAAGTCTGCATCCTTCAAGAAAACATGATTTCCATGCAGGACAATGCTCCATCACACGCGTCCAAGTACTCCACAGCGTGGCTGGCAAGAAAGGGTATAAAAGAAGAAAAACTAATGACATGGCCTCCTTGTTCACCTGATCTGAACCCCATTGAGAACCTGTGGTCCATCATCAAATGTGAGATTTACAAGGAGGGAAAACAGTACACCTCTCTGAACAGTGTCTGGGAGGCTGTGGTTGCTGCTGCACGCAATGTTGATGGTGAACAGATCAAAACACTGACAGAATCCATGGATGGCAGGCTTTTGAGTGTCCTTGCAAAGAAAGGTGGCTATATTGGTCGCTGATTTGTTTTTGTTTTGGAATGTCAGAAATGTATATTTGTGAATGTGGAGATGTTATATTGATTTCACTGGTAAAAATAAATAATTGAAATGGGTATATATTTGTTTTTTGTTAAGTTGCCTAATAATTATGCACAGTAATAGTCACCTGCACACACAGATATCCCCCTAAAATAGCTAAAACTAAAAACAAACTAAAAGCTACTTCCAAAAACATTCAGCTTTGATATTGAGTTTTTTGGGTTCATTGAGAACATGGTTGTTGTTCAATAATAAAATTATTCCTCAAAAATGCAACTTGCCTAATAATTCTGCACTCCCTGTACTCACTCAGTGTAAATCAATGTATAACTTTTATGAAATGTGTTTTTTCTGGATTTTTTTGTTGATATTATATCCCTTTCCATTAAAATGAACCTACCAGGTAAACTAGATACTGTTCATATGTTTGTAAGTGAGCGAACTTTCAAATTCAGTTTGAATTATTATTATTATTATTTTAAAAACCAGTTTGTTTCTAAATATAGCTCTGTTAGGAGTTTCTTTTAGTTTTATTTTAAGTTAAACTTTATTTATATAGTGCCAATTGATAACAATGGTCTCATAAAGGTGCTTTATATAGTAAGGTAAAGACTCTATAATAGTTAGAGAGAAATCCCCCAAATCAGACATTTGGCTGTGACCATAGTTCTCCTGTTTGTTCTTATTTTCTTACATTGATTATACAAACTCGTATCACCCATTAAAAGATTATAATTGGACCCTCACCTGTTTCTATCTCTCCTGGGCAGCTGGGAGTGTTGTGTTTGGATTCCCTTCCTTCCCTGCCTCCCTGCATTTTTGGAGGTATTTGATAACCTTTTGGACAATAATGGAGTCGTTCTCTTTTCTTACATGATCCCAATGCAAAGTGTGACTTGCTCAGAAGCAGAGGTTGCACCAAAGTTTTCAATGAACCCAAGAAGACATATGAGAGAGCCAAACAAAATAAGATGCACTTGCTCCAACTTTAATGTGGTTTCATCCAAATTATGCTTTTAGGTTTAAGGGTGTTTTACTTTAGCTAGAAGGCTGCGATCTCCCTGCTGAAGAGATTCTCATTACAGGTTTTTTTTTATTTATATCCAAGCACTCTTTATACACATCGCTGCCTCGGGCGGAAATTAAATAAATGTCACTGATACCACAGAGAAACATTAGTCTCTTGTGCTGCTGAAGCAGAGCAAGGAGCTTTAAATGTATCAGTTAGGGGCAAATTCGTTTTTAATCAGAGGTTTGCCCAACTTGTTCAAAGCTTGTTTAAGATAAGACAGAAAAAACTAAGATTATAACAAATGTGTTCACTGCTTTCTCAGTAGGTTAAGATAATAGTTCCTTAGGGTTTAAATGTTCTTTTTTTCCCTCACTAAATAAATAGCTCTTTATTCAGTTCAGGGCTGAGTAATTTTCCTTCGAAAATTTAAAATATTTTCCTGGAAAACAGATACAATATCATATATACAATAATCAATCACATTTAAAAACAAACTTTAATAACAGAGTTTCTTAATTTCAGTTTTACTCCAAAATTGTAAACTCCAAAATTATGATGTAGAAGTCAATTTAAAAAAAATTACATTACTAACTAACCCCACTTTAGACTTTATGGAATCTTGAAATTCCATGAGTTTAAATATTTTGGTCCAACTGTGTTAAAGTTACTACAAACTTAAATTAGATGTAAAAATAACTTTTCCAAAACGGATTTTAAAACTGAACGTGAAACAATTTTTTAAACTGCATTAAAATAAAAACAAAATTCACAAAGAAATATAGATCATCATCAACATCAATAAGCCCCACAAAGTTCGTGCAAAGTTAATTGTTTACATTTTGTAATGAAATATACTATGGGTTCCACATTTACCACTCAGAAAACGTTATATGACTACGAAAAGAGACAGTATTACTAGATGTCAAATTTGGATAATAAAGAAGAAAAATACTTGTAATATGTCAATCCTTCTTATACCTCAAAGTGTTCACATTTGTTTAATGATATTGTGACTTTTTTAATGTTTCATGGCAGTAGATTGTCTCAATGAGGAAAAAATAGACATCCTGTTGCAATAATGTATATCATCTTTACTGCTGCACCGTGTACTTCCTGCTGTCATGCTTGTTTTTTTACCCCTCGCTCTTCTCTGCAGGACGTAGTGTTACAGGGACACTGGAGTGGTTGCTAAGGTGCAGAAACTGCTCAGCAACTGCCTCCAGTGCTGACTAAACATTCTGATGTCACTTCCCTGACAATCGGCTTAGCAACCAGTTAGAGCACTGGGTAATGGCTTTGCACCAGCGTGCCTGATGTGTTGTCCATATGCCTTTGTCGTGACATACGGTCGGAGAAACACACACTCAAAAATGGACTCAAGTATGTGGTGTGCTTTAAAAAAATGTTTAACCAGTGAGATTGTTAGGCAGCTACATAGCTGATGATATGTGTTATTTCCCTAAGGTTCCTAACAGTAATGGCTCCTCTAAGAAAACATTAATTCTCTTGCCATGAAAAGGTGGTCCTGAAACCTGAAATCTTAAGCAAAGGCAAAGGTTAAACTGGATCATTTCTTCAGCAGGGAGAGAAAATATGAGTTTGCAGAAGGGTGAGCAAATATTCTCATTGTAAAAGGCATTCCATTTCAATTTGTGACTGGTACATACATCCCTTTGTTAACCTTTAAGCAACAAAGACATTGTCCCTATACAGCAACCTTTATCTCTGACAGATATTTTAAAAATATTTATATATAATGAATTGTGTTTTAAGTAATTTTATGTAAAAAGGAGATAAAGTGATTTCCTTCAACTGAACTGTTTTATGACAATTTAGAATGAAGTATCTGTTTCAAGGCTTCTGCAGCATGCTTACTACTTTAAGGCTGTTAACCATAACTTGACTGCAAAACATCAGATGCAGTGATTAAAAGTTGAAAATTGCAATAAAAATCTGAGACAAACAACCAATAGATTTTTCAGTTATCTGTGCCACAACAAAGGGCCAATTACTGTACAAAACTATAAAAAGCTGAAATAAAAATATGAAATAATAATATTTTTACAATTTTTACCTTTTTAGTTTCAAATAGTTGTACAGCACTTTGTTTGAAAGCGCTTTATAAATAAAGTTATTATTATTATTATTATTATTAATTTAAAACATCACTACAGCAGATATAAATATACAGCCGGAGTATAGTCCATCTTCAAACCACTGTAGTTTAACCATAACAAACCCAAAGCTGCTCAATTGATTCAAGTCATATATGAATCAAATGAGCTAAAAAAAACCACTTCACGACACACACACACATGCACACAGAGTAGACTATCTGTCCAAATATCTTTGGTCTATTTCTGTCCCCTGGCAGGTTATTTTAGGCCACTGCAGTTGCTAAGCAACCAGACTGCAAAACAGGCGGCAGAGGAGGATCCCATCAGCAGCAGACAGCTTGTCCTCTTTCTTTCGTCCCCATCTCCACATCCTCCTCTCTGTCTCGCTGTCCTTTTATTCCTGTGCTCGATTCCTAGATCTCCCTCTACATCTGCCTACTTCCTCTCTTTTACTCTGAATCTGCTCCTCACCCATTCATTGGATGATGAAGCCGTCAAAAGAAAGAGATCCACTTACGCTCAAACAGTGTTTCTGCAGATTACATTCTTACACATTCAGTTCATTCATATCAATATTTACACTTGCCTGCTGACACACTGATGTTCACAAATTCACACCACAATGGACTGAAATTTACAACAAAAAAGGTGGCCAATGTAAAATAATACATTACCAAGATTATTATTAAACTAAACCAGATGTGGTTAAACCCAAAGTTTTTAAATCACCACCAGCTGCTTTGCTGATCCTTCAGAGAGGAATAGGACCAACTGCAAAGCAAGACAGTGAAGCAGCCCACAGCATGAATGACTAACTGAGAGATACGGAGCTAGCCCCCTTAAAATGAAACTGAAAAAAAAAATATGGTAACTGAAATAAATGTACTGAAAAATCTTGTGCTGGAAGTGGGGAAAAAAATGATAGTGAAAAACAATTACAACTGTAACTGACATATAAGCTGTACATTGTATTTTTTGTTTTTGCTTATAGTTTATTTATTTTTTTTAGTTTCAATCCATTTTTTTCAGTTTCAATTTGCTGGCACTGTTTTGGTGTCTGGGTGCGCGCTTGAGGGGCAGGGATTCTGACCAGCATGCATTGTATACATCATAGAGACCACTAGTACTTGTTTCTTTCAATGGCTGCTTCAATTTCAGGTGGAGCCTCTAAACCGCAGGTAAGTCATCATTTTCCTTCATCTTTCCTTGCTATTCCACTGGACTGGACATAAGTTTAGTTTTCTTAGCTACATCTGGTGAAGTTGTGGTAAAATGCTAACATTAGCCTATTTGTTGTAGCAAGCTAGCCTGCAGTTAATATCTGCTAAATTTAGGGATACCGGTGTCTCTTTAGGAGTTGGAGGCCAGTGATGTAGTAGCGGCACAAGATCCCATCAACAGGTTAGCACAAAGTGTTCTGCACACCTCATACCGCAGTGCAGCAAAAGCAGCCTCATGAGCGCTGGGAAGGACAAGCCCAGACCCCAGGAGATGGCTAAGTTAGTAATTGCATGGGAAAATTATACTTTTAATTATTTTGATTTGTAAAAATTTTAAAAATTAAAAAAAAAATCTGCATTTCTGTTATCTATGTTTCTCACATATAGGTCATTTCCACAATTTTTTTAAACCAAAAAGTGTGTGTGTGTGTGTGTTTGTGTGTAATGTAGACACTAAAGTTGTCGTGCCAGAATTGGTTCTTTAGATACAAGGGGGGAGCGAGCGAGTCAGACACCAAGGGCACAAAGATGAAGCAGGTCTGATCAACAACAGTTTATTCCCCAAGGCGGACAGTAGAAATAAAACAACCAAAATACTAAGAAAAAAGTATACAATAAAATGTTCTCCATATGCTAAAATTCCCACGGAGACTAGATAAAACAATTCTAAAACCCATAAAAATATTTTTTTTTACATGCACTAAAATCCCCTGATGTAATTGTCCCGCAACCCCAGATGAATGTTCATTATGGGTCCACCAGCAGGCCAGAAATTTTTTCTCCAGAGCGGGGTCCACGCCAGCCTCATCCCAGACAGACGAGAAGGAGTCTCCTGTCCCCCACCTGAGCCCATCACATCCCAGCCCAGCTCGCATTCTGCACTGGAGTCCGTCATGGCCTTCTTGTGTTCCTCTGCATGTCTGGAGCCTCTCTCTTGTGCTCAGCTAGCCTGCTTTTAATAGGTCTTTAAACAGCTGAAAGGCCACCTCTGGATACACCCATACCTCAGCAGGTGATCCCTATCAGCTAATTGTTCCATGTCAGCCAATCCACAGTGGATTAAAAAAAAAAAGTCAAATAAAACACTAAAAACCATGCAATACAAACATTAGAATAAAATCATGAAATTAAAACTACACTCGCAAATAAACACTAAATTCAAAATTAAACCAATATAAAAGATAAATACAAAGTTCTACTGTGTGACATCTGTGTGTGCTTCAAAGCAATTACTATAGAAAAGATGTGTAATTTTTTCTTTTCATTTTTCAGAACTCCATCTTGGGCCCGCCTCAGAAGACGGATAAACCAAGCATTTCATGAACACTGTGATGGAGACCATTGCTTTGTGTATTGTTAGAAGTACTCAGATAATCCCAGAAGGCTCTAGACTTTTACCTAAAGATATTATATTCAGTCCTGAAGAAAGTTAAATATTTAAATATATATTATGCTCTCTCTGGTATTAATGACTCCGGATTACTTTATGGTAAATAACACACTATTGGCAAAAACAGTAAAAGAATTCCAGATCAGAAGCTTTTAGTTCAACATACATGATATATGGTGACACAGTTACATGGGTGATTAATCCTTTTGACTTTTTGTCTTTAACTTTATCTACAAACAGCTGCAGCTTTTACTGACAGCACATCATGTGGTACTATAACCGTTGTACTCTTTTGATCAGTTTTGGAGTTGCTACAAAGAATGAAGATATAGGATGATTTGTCTGTTGCCACTGGGTGATGCTGAGGTCTCAATCTAAGGGCAGCTTCTGTAATCACAAAGAGAACAGAATCATCACAAACTGAAAAAGTTTATCTCTAAAATCTGAAATAAAGCTGATCCTTCTCTGTTCTCACACACTCAGGATCCCAAGTTCTTCTCTTACATTTGTTTTTAAACATTTTTTTTTTTTTACATTTTCTAAAAACAAATCCTAGGTTGCATCAGTGTGACCAGCCATTCGAGTAAAAAAAAAAAAAAAAAGTCTTAGCAACTCTGAAAGTCTCTGTGTGGCCAACAGCAGACAACATTATACCCATATCATGGCCTAAACCAATCATGAAGGTACTGCTTAAGCTGGGCATACTGTGTGCGATTTTTTCAGTTGTTTTATTCAGCTCCTGCTCAAACTGTGCGATTGAATCGCAGGAGTTAGAAGTTCATAGGTCATGATGCATGGTCTCACACTATACGGCCCAATGCTCTGATGCGACCTGCGTCCATAACATAAACCTGATAACACAAAATCTGTCTCTCGCTCTCCCTCTCTCTCCCTCTCAGTCTTTCACTTGCACAGACACACACACCACCATCAACTTTGCTAAATTGCTAATGTAAAAACATTGACCAGGCAGCTGCAATTGAGCAGCAATGTCCATCCAACTGTTTTCATGGTTGTTGTGGTCGTGATAATTTTATGAGGTCACATCGAAAAGCCTCGGATGAGCTTGCCAAAGTTATACAAGCTGGGCATCCATCACTTGTGCCCAGATCACACCCTGCACTGCGGCGCTATTCTGACTTTTTCACTTCCATTTCTGTGTTTGCGCGTGCACAGTGTGAGAGGTTGTGTTGATACTCTCACAAGGGGTGACAGGATTTCAAACAGGTTTGATTTTCTTGCAACCATAAGATTGATGATCGGGAGCTGGTCGTGCAAAAAGGGGAATAATAATCCAATAGCGCACAGCGACATCTGCACATTCCGCCAATGTGCTAATGTTCTGCCAAATCCTAGGTCGCACCGGTCGAACTCTGAAAGTCTCTGTGTGGTCAACAACAGACACACATTATGCCCAGACACACATTATGGTCTAAACCAATCAGAGATAGTCAAGGGCGTAGCCTCTCAGATGCCCATGCCCAAGGTAAGATGTTCAGATACTAAGATGTTAAGTTTGAAGCCTTTGAGGCACTTGTAATTTTGACTTTCTTTTTATTTTATATATCTTGAGATATTTTAATTTTAAATTTCAGCTCAGTGAAGCACTTTAAGCACAAGAACTTTTTTAGAAATGTATTTTTCGGACTATAAGGTGCACTTAAAATCCTTTAATTTTCTCAAAAGTGTGCTCTATGTATGAATTCTGGTTGTGCTTACTGACCGCGAATTGATTTTATGTGGTACATGGCTCTCAAAAATCTGCCAAAATGTTTTGATGGATTGTTGGAGCATTACGGCTACCATAGTCAGGAGCTTCGCAGAGTAATACGTTCCATGCTTCAACATAATATTACCGTATTGTGTGTCTATATGGGTTCACGAGTGACGGGAGAAGGGACCCGAAGATCGACAGACGGATTGGTGCTGGGGCTGCAGTGATGTGGACGCTGTACCAGCCCGTTGTGGTGAAGAGAGAGCTGAGTGTAAAAACAATGCTCAATTTACTGGTTAATCTCCCTCACCTATAGTCATGAGCTGTGGGTGGTGACCGAAAGAACGAGATCATGGATACAAGCGGCGGAAATGAGCTTCCTCTGAAGGGTGGCTGGACTCTCCCTGAGAGACAGGGTGAGAAGTTCAGCCATCCGGGAGGGGCTCAGAGTAGAGCCACTGCTCTTCCACATCGAAAGGAGCCAGTTGAGGTTGTTGAGGCATCTGACAAGGATGCCTCATGGCCGCCTCCTGGGTGAGGTGTTCCAGGCATTTTTCACTGGGAGGAGGCCCCAGGGCAGACCCAGGACACGCTGGAGAGATATCTCTTGGCTGGCCTGGGAACGCCTTGGTGTTCCCCTGGACAAGCTGGAGGAGGTGGCTGGGGAGAGGGAGGTCTGAGCTTCTGTGCTTAGGCTGCTGCCCCCACAACCTGGCCCTGGATAAGCGGACAAAGATCGATGGATGGATAGATGGATGGACGGATATTTAATCCGTAGTTACTGAGGGGTTGCTGAAGTGCCAGCTTTTTTAAAGTTGGTGTTACTGTCCTTACAGATGTGGCAAGAAAACAGAAAACATGCTGCTGTTTGCACATATTTAATAATCAGCTCTGCACAGGAGCTGAAGCAGAGTCCAGCCTGATCCTCTTACAGTATAATACTCGTAATAATAATACAGTAACGGCAGTTAGTGACTGAGCAGCCGGGTGCTTTAATCTTGATTTCTTTAGTCAAATCACCTGCACAGATCAGCTAAATGAACTTTACAAAACAAGTTTTCCCAACAGCCAAGTGCTCATCTTAGCTAGCTAGCTAGCTAAGGACATTAGTTATAGATTAGCTTACAAACACATTTAACTTACCGAAAATCTGGTCCTTCTGTTGGGTAGTCCAGTTTACTGAAGAACACATCAGGCTGTCAGTTTGAAACAGTCGGTAACGTAAACGTTGAACCTCTCAGCATCTGCCATTCCAGAACAGCCACACATACAAGTTTGTCCGTGACTGCAGCCGCTAAGTCGTTATTATTTTCTACAGTCATTGGTCAGCACTATAATGTATACAAATACATTTGGGTCAGAATCGCCGCCCCTCAAGCATGCCCCTGGACGCCAAAACAGTGCCAGCAAATTGAAACTGAAATAAAAGGATTGAGACTGACAAAAATGGATTGAAACTAAAAAAAAAAAATGTAAGCGAAAACAAAAAATGTAAAGTTTCAATTAATCATTTTTTACTATCAATTTTTTTTTACTTTCAATACAAGATTTTTCAGTATATTTATTGCAGTTACAATATTTCTTTTTAGTTTCATTTTAAGGTGGCATCGTTCTAACCCCGTAGTGAGACAGCTGATTACTGCCCATTATTTATTATCACAAAAAAAGAAAACTTAAGTGCCCATTGACCTCACTAGTGTTGGCTGAACAAACACAATTTTTTTTAGGTAACGCAGTTCTTTATTCAGTAATCACATTACAGTTCGCAATCAGTTATGTTGTTAACTTGTGTTACTCTGCGCTTGAGTCTCCGCTACCGCTTCTGACAGAATCATCCAGCCACAAAATGGACTCAGCAGATTCAGCGGCCTCGACCCCCACTCTCGCCACATTGGTGGCAATGCTGGAGCGTAATGAGCAGATGTTTACCAATATTCGAGGTGAGCTTGCAAACCTCACACAGGCTGTAGCCCAGCGAACACCTCTGGCGGTAAATCCACCCGCCACTGCACCCCCGCAGGAGACAGCAGCTCCAACCGTAAGTGCCACAGCACCAGCTCCTACACCTGTTCTATTAGACAGATTCCTACCTACACCTAGAGCTTTTTCTGGAGAACTTGGCAAATGTGCTGGCTTCCTCACTCAATGTTCTTTCCAGTTTCGTCAGCAGCCACAAGTTTTTTCTAATGATGGTGCTAAAATTACTCCAGGATCGCGCGCTGACTCAAAAATGAACTGATGCTTCGTGATCGAGTGCATGATCGAGTACGTGCGCACCGGAGTTCACATGCACGCTTGGGTTGAATCCATATCAGAAGACCACAAATCAAAACAAACACACTGTGTTGGAAGCAGGACTGCCAGAACTATGCTTAAAATCAGCGCAAAAGACAAAGGGCTGTATCGCGATCGATTGCGCCCAGACGCCAAGAGACGGTACCGCCGTTGTCCTATCCCGATATCTTCGTGTACCTTGTCTGTGGAGTCAGCGCATACACGGCGAATCATTTTCGGAATTATAAATTCCTGGAGGCGCACATCTAATTCACAAACAGTTGGGTACAAGATTTGGCCGTTTTTAAACCTCCACGTTGTGAGTACGTTGACCATATGACCAAGATACAGCCAGAGGCTGCCAGCTGTGCGTTGCCATGTAAATAGTTTGCATTTCATGTGTATGTACTTGCTAAGTACATGTGAACAGATCTTGAATAAAAAAAATAAACATACTTTTCTTTTCTGTTTCATATGGTTTGCCTGCAATAATGCCAAATAATAAGCTACTCCGTCAACATGACGTGTTTCTGCAGCATCACACATTAGGATGTTTTATCTAATTATCTATGACCTCAGCGCATTCAAAATAACACTAAAAGCCTATTAAGCGAGATATGAATTTATTTAGAACTCACCGGAAAGAAAATGCTGCAAGCAAACCAACAAAAAATTGGGGATGGCAGAGAACTCGATATCCGCTCGTCTGACCGCTGCAATCCAAGCCTGACGTCTTCGTTTAGTAATATCGGATACATGAGATCCCTCCCGTTGCCTCCAGGAGGGGAAACGATGAAAAGAGAGCCCATTTTCCAGCTTCTTGCCTTCCCTATCGTGTGATCTAATGTTGCAACTGACAACACAGCACGTACGAACCATAGCTGACGCTTCCGTGTGCTTTGTTTGGCCTACTGTCATGGCGGGAGGGGGCGTGGCATCACGCTCCAAAGCCCTATTCTCTCTCTGTTCTCATCGACTCTGGAGTGGAGTCGAATTTCACTGACAGCTCGCTCGCCGCTAGAAACACTGCCAAACCCTCTCCGTGTTCATGCACTGTCAGGTCAGCGTCTACCCGGCATTACCCATGTTTCAGAGCCTCTCTCTCTCTCTCTTTTGGGTAATCACACAGAGAGAATTTGTTTTTTGCATTCAAGGCACCGCTCACCCTGCTAGTATTAGGCCACTCCTGGCTTGTGCTCCACAACCCACACATTGACAAAAAGGATTAGAATTCGTTCGGCCAGACGTCTCAACTCCCGGCAGGCTAGGTGGGCTTTGTTCTTTACCTGCTTTGATTTTACTATCACCTACAGGCCAGGATCATGGAATGTGAAGCCGGACCACCTTTCCCGGCAGTTCTCCACCACAGAAGAGGAATCGGACCCCGAGCCCATTCTCCCGCCTGCGTAATTGGGGCCGTGTCATGGGAGATCGAGCCACTCATCCAGGAGGCACAAGAATCTGAGCCAGATCCAGGAACCTGCCCACCCGGCCGCCTCTTCGTTCCTACATCTGTCCGCCCCCAGGTTCTCCAGTGGGCTCACACCGCCTGTTTCTAGTGCCACCCGGGGGTCCTCCACACCATATCCTTCCTCTGACGCTACTTTTGGTGGCCCACTATAACTAAAGATGCCAAGGAATTTTTGTCAGCCTGTTCTACATGGGCTCAGAATAAACTTTCCAACCGTCCTCCGTCGGGCCTTCTTCAGCCTCTCCCCACATCAGCTCACTCATGGTTGCATATCTCCTTGGATTTCATCACTGGATTACCGCCCTCTACGGGTAATACTACAATTCTAACCATTGTCGACCGTTCCTCCAAAGCAGCTTATTTCGTCACCCTTCCGAAACTTTCCACTGCCTTGGAGACGGCCCGGCACCTCACCACCCACGTGTTCAGGCTCCTTGAACAAGTGGGTGTTCCCTGAGGACATCATTTTGGACAGAGGGCTGCAGTTTACATCACGTGTGTGGAAGGAGTTCTGCTCTGCTCTGGGCGCAAAGGTCAGTCTCTCTTCATCATCTTTCACCCACAGAGCAATGGATAATCTGAGCAAGCTACCCGGGAGCTTGAGCCTCCGCTGCGTCTCTTCCCATAACCAGTCGACCTGGAGTGAACAGCTTCCATGGACTGAGTATGCGCATAACAGCCACACCTCCGCCGCCACTGGAAAGTCTCCTTTTAAAGCATCCCTGAGATACCAACCACCTTTGGTTCCTGCCATCGAAGGTGAGCACTCCGTTCCATCTGTGCAAGCTCACCTCCGCAGGTGCTGCCGTGCCTGGCGTGCGACTCGGGCCACCCTACTCCGGACTAAAGAACGAACAAGGCGCTTGCTGACTGCCATCGGACACCTGGCCCCGGAGTATGCTGTGGGACCACAGGTATGGCTGTCTACTCACTTTGTGGGTTGAATCAAAAAAAAACTGTCACACCAGTTCATCGGCCCTTTTGCCATACATGGCATTGTCAACCCCGTGTCTGTTCGCCTCAAGTTACCGCACAACATGCACATTCATAACGTGTCCCAGATCAAGCTCGTGCTCTCCAGCTGTTGTGCCGCTCTGCTTTTCAGTTCTCCACTACCCCTTGTGACAGTTATAGAGTTTTTTTTTAATATGTGTAAAATGGCAGATAGAAGTAAAAAATCACCAAGCAGGCCTTTTCTCTTTTGGTTACTTGACCTATTTAAGATAACCCTTCAGGGAGGAGGAAAATATTTTGGGGGTCTACAGCTTTTGAGGAATGGAGAGGTGAAGATTATTTTTATTTTTAATGCATGAAATAAAAAGAGTGAAATACAAATTGAATCCAGGACAGTAACAACAATACAGTGCTGCTAACAGACAACAATAAGGAAGCATCTGCACAGACAGCAGGCTAACACAAATGTCACAAAGAACTCAGAGTGATGGTGAAGCTGAGTGTATGCCAAGCAGCCAGAGCCTGATAATCAATAGGTGACTACAGCAGTAATGAGCTGTCAGGCTTGTAGCATTTTAGCCTCTACACAGAGTCGTGTGGTAATCACTGTGAAGTACTCTTTCAAGTGGTTGTCAACTTTGTGTTTATAAGTAAACACTAAAAGAGTGTGTGTGTG
Source organism: Rhamphochromis sp. 'chilingali' (assembly GCF_963969265.1). Taxonomy (NCBI): domain Eukaryota; kingdom Metazoa; phylum Chordata; class Actinopteri; order Cichliformes; family Cichlidae; genus Rhamphochromis; species Rhamphochromis sp. 'chilingali'. The sequence continues at coordinate 18,695,606 of NC_137932.1, read as the reverse complement.
TCCAAAACACATTGGCAAAACAATTTGTGTCAGTGAATGGGCCTGTCGCCTAAGATTTGCACTGTTAACTGATAACTATCCGACTTTGTATTTCAGGCCATGCTATGGAGTAATTTAATCTACTTACAGTGCTTGTCCAGTCTTGCTGCATACTATAAACACTTTAGACTACAAGCCACATTTTAACCACACAGTCAAACAGCACTTTACTCTATACATTTCAAGCACATTATTTACCTCATATCAATGGCTTTGGACTGCAGGAAGAAGCGGAAGTACCCAAAGGACACTTCAGTGAATAAAACTCCCACCAGGATTCAAGCTATGGCCCTTCTTATTCTTAGACAATACTGCTAACTATCTGCTACTGTGCTGCCACATGCAGTGAGCAGTGCAAAAAAATTTAATCAAATCAAATCACTTTTTTTGTCACATCACATGTGCTGGTACACTGGTACAGCACATGTGGGTGAAATTCTTGTGTGCAATACACAAGAAACATAAGATACAAACCAAATATAAGAACAGGAATGTGAGAATTATAATAAATATATTTACAAATATAAGAATGTATGCATATTACTAAATATATATACCAAACACACACACACACACACACATATATATGTGTGTGTGTGTGTGTGTGTGTGAGTGTGTGTGTATATATATATATGTGTGTGTGTGTGAGTGTGTGTGTATATATATACATATGTGTGTGTGTGAGTGTGTGTGTATATATATACATATATGTGTGAGTGTGTGTGTATATATATATACATATATACAAAGTAAAATAGACAGAGGTCAGCAGCATGACTATTGAGCAAAAGAAATGGCATATATGTGAAGTGAACTTTTTTGTTCGTGTGAACAGACCATGTGAGATCCTCTGCCAGATGTACAACTAGGAAACGGAAGCTGCTCACTCGCTTCACTGCAGCGCCGTTGATGGTAATGTTGTTGTGTGCTTCTCTACTTCTCCAGAAGTGTACTATCAACTCGTTTGTTTTTGTGATGTTGAGAGTGAGACGGTTCTCTCGCCAACAGTGTGTCAGGGCGCTGACCTCCTCCCTGTAAGCCATTTCATCACCTTTGGTGATAAGACCCACCACTGTTGTGTTGTCTGCAAACTTCACAATGATGTTGGAGTTGCTAGTGGCCGTGCAGTCGTAGGTGTAGAGTGAGTACAGGAGAGGGCTCAGTACACACCCCTGTTGTGCACCAGTATTCATTATGACGGGGGATGAGGTGATGCTGCCCAGTCTGACCACTTTGCGTCTGTCAGACTAAAAGTTAAGAATCCAGCTGCAGAGAGAGGTACTCAATCCTAGGTCCTGCAGTTTCCTGTCCAGCTTCAAGGGAACGATGGTACTGAATGCTGAGCTGTAATGTACAAAAAACATTCTCACATACATGTCCCTTTTCTCCACCTGCGAGAGAGCAGTATGTAGTGTCAGGGCTATATCGTCATCAGTGGACCTGTTGTGGCGGTTTGCAAATTGTAGAGGGTCCAATGAGTTGGGTAGTGCAGAGCAGATGAAGTCCCCAACCAGCCTCTCAAAGCATTTGCTCACGATGGGGGTCAGCGCTTCGTACCTGCCACATTCTCCGAGGATTGTCAAATTGTTGTTCCGCTCTGTTCCTGAACTCACATTTGGCTGCTTTAATTGTCTTCCGGAGTTGGTAATTTGCGTGTTTGTAGTCACGGAGGCAAAAGCAGTGTTCTGTGCCGCCAGTGTGGTGCAAACAACACTGTTAATCCACGGTTTTTACCTTTTCCATGGAGTAAATAAGTAAAATACCGCATTCCTTTTTTTAAAGTGGTGCACAATGCGCAATGCATTACTTTTTTAAGTAACAACGCCACCACTGGCCCCAAACTCAAAAGAATCTGTGGGGAACCCTGTACTCCAGCCCAGCTTGTGAGACTTGGCTTCATCCTCTTTCTGAAATCGAAGACTTAGCTTTCTGAAGGACAATGGAGTGGTGCAGCTCCACATGGAGATAACCTTGAAGCTAAAAGGTTTTTGCTTTTTATAGCTTTTGCTTTTTATAGGTATGGTTGAGGAGCTTTTTGATTGCACCTCGTATATACCGTCAAAGAGAAACTGTCTGAATTTGTGTACTGTTATTACTAGTTCTGCATTCACAGCATACACCAGGAGAGATCAGGTAGGTGGCTAAAGGGATGTTTAAACCCACATCTAGAAGGTAATAAACACTCCACACTTGGTCAGAAACACAAATAACTTATTTTTAAACAAAATGCTGTGGAAATGAAATAAAACATTTTTTTTCACATGATTAGGATGTTACATATCGCTGTTACGCCCGGGGCACACCTTTTAACAGTCATCAAACTGTCTTTGTAAGCATATGCGTATTGTAAATGCTGACAGGCACAGGCATTAGAGAAGAAAGATGATCTACTTTGTCAGAGCTCATCCTTAGCTCTGATTGGTGATTTCGGGAAAAGGAGCAGCACCTAAGAAATCTGTGGGCTCACAGGTTTGCTGGTGAAGTATTGAAAGCCTGTGATTGTATATTACCATGCAGAAAATTGTGGATGGCATGCAACCTATAAACATATGTTCAGCTTGCAAGAATGAATTTGCACAGCCGACTTTACATAAACTCCCAACTAGCACGATTTGTATGTGCATTTAATTGAATCATCCATTTCTTACTTTATCTTGCTGTTCTATCCTCTGCATGTTAGTAGCTCTTGTCAGTGGCGCCCTTCAGATGTGATTTTTTTACTATCTTAACTGTTTAATATACTTTGATATGCATTTTGGCTGCATCGTCTTACTAATGTGATGCAAATATATTTGAAGGGCAATAGCTGCTGTTAATAACAACAATGGATTTAAAGGTATTTAGCTGCGCTGCGCTTCATCTTCAACTTCAACTCTGTCAGCTAGACTAGTTAAATCATAGCCCGAAACATTGCCTGTTCACATCAGTATATCAACTTTAACTATCAAGTTTTTTAAATTTTATATGTTTTGCACTCATATCATTCTAGGATTTTAATCTCTCTTAATGTTGTTCTAGTTGTAAATTTCATGATGTAAGTTGACGTTGTTTTCTGTGTTTTGAAAAGAGAAATCAAATAAAATGTATTATCATTACTATGAAAGCTACAATATAATTTTGTGTTAGGGGACACATAAAAGACAAACAGTCAACACTTTGGGAATCTCTGCATTTCAGGTTTTGCAGTGACCACCAATTACATGAAATTAACCTTTCAACATTTTTCGGACATGTGACTCTTAAGGGTCAAATGGATAAGGCCCCAGTAGTACAAGACAGGAGACTGGTGACCAACCATTTGGCAACCACTTAGCAGTTGCTAAGTGAAACTGATTGCAAACTTATATACAGCGCCACACCAAAAACCTCCTTGTGAATGCTTTGCTCACTAGCAGACTGCCATCTGTTTGCATAAAGGGCAAATTTTCTGAAAACACTTGCTAGCTACTCTCTGAGCGATTCTGCCGGCACCTCTGGCTCCTGTCTTGTTCAATAGATTACAGTTGGCATGAGTCAGGTTCCCACACCTCTTTTATGTGTCTCCTTGCCATCACTTCCCCTCTGTCTTCAAACTGAGACTTCCTCCGATTTCTCTCTTGGCTTTGCTCGACTCTTTATGAGAGAGTTAGACCTCAGGAAGTTAGAAAGAACAGCTCTATAAGGGAAACTTTGTTTTGGTCTGATGCCATCATGTGAATGGGGAAGCTGGCAACTGAGGTGGGCCTTTTTATAACAACACGACTATAGAATAAACTACAAATTTCTCACAGATTGACGAGGGCCACCCTGGGCTGCAGTAAAACAAATGAATGGAGCCATTTTTCACCTGTCTCCTTACTTGTGTCCAAAATTTTAAAAAAAAAATTAAAGACCATTTGAAAGTCTAAACCCTGCACTCGTCTCGTTTACTGTACATGTGGTCAAACAACAGTGTGGAAAGTAGAAAGGCCTGTAGTGAATGTAAATAAAAAAACACTACAAGTTTAGTTATTACAAACACACAGTCAGACTTGCCAGCTTCTCTGTGAGCGCTGGCTAAAAAAAGCTCTCAACCATGAGCTAAGAAGCCAAAGTAGTGGTGGTAATGACAGCTGTAGTAAAAGAGGTGGTGGCTGTAATAATATCTGTGGCAGCAAAAATAACAGTAGTAGTACTCCTTCAATATGTATAATAATAGAAGCAGTGATGATAAAAGTGACAGAAGCAGCAGGAGCTGAACTGTACAAGGGTTACAGCTGAGTTTGGGTACTTTACTTAAGTGTTTCCAATACATAATCATTTAGTTTTACAAAACTGTTTAAAGAGGTAAATATTGTACATTATACAGTAACACATAATTACTGTTGTCACTCCATACAAGACAATTAGTATAAAACTGATGTAATGTTTCATAATTTAAATAACTCAAGCCTTTATTAACGGGTTATTCATCAATATACTGCCTAATGGATTTATCACAGTACTTTGGACACTGTCGCAGTTTTTATGGCTTTTGGAGAGTGTTTCATAATTCATGTTTTAATGTGAAGGTACTTTCATTGTTTTGGCACACTCATGTCTCTTCTAAATGCAATATTTTTATTTTTACGTTTGTTGTACTTCTAGGACTCTTCCAGAAGTGTTAGGATATGCCGGCATTGTATTTGTACTTTTTGTAAATTTCTCTATAGTCAACAAGTGAGACAACTGCTTTTAAAAATATGTCAGATTTTCAAAATAAAACCCAGACTTAGCTATGTTTACCAGTTTGTAGTCAGTTTTTCGTCATGATGCTTTTTCTCTGAGGTTTTCAACTTTAAAGACCTTAGATAGTTGTTAAAAGTTATCAGGTTCATCCCAAACATGTCAGATGATCTCAATACAAGCTCTAGTTATTCCAGGAAGCTTTAAGGTATCAGATTTTAAAAATAAAAGCTTCTACACATGCATATATGTACAAATTTGAGTTAGCAATCAGGCTTAGATCTTTTCAGTTAATCTATTTAGCTACAATTTTTAACATTCTAGCTTTTGTAGCTCTTATTGTGATAACATTTTTATTGTGAATTCTTCTGACTACAATAATCTCGTAGTGAAAATTTCACACGGTGACAGACATAACTGCTACTCTGATTCAGTTAGACTGTTTCCGTAAATACAGTATTATTATTTATATTGAAGCTCCTGCTCACCACATCGTTAGAAGTGTCGTTCTCTGGCGTCTGGGGTGGTTCACCAGTAGCAGGACTGTTGGACGGCATGGCAGGGAACAGCTCGGTGAAACCAAGTTTAGAAAGTTAAAAAAACAGAGCAAATCAAAACATGGGAAATGCCCTCAGAAGCACCAGGTGCAGCTTCATTCAACCTGTCTCGGTCTGTCAGACAATAACGCGCTCCCTCAGACCTCCCCCTCTCCTGCGGGAAGAAAGACAAAACACACACAAACACACACAAACACACACACACATAAGTACACGTACAGCTGGAGCATATTTGTCAGGTCTGAGTAAGGAATCATGCTCAGCATGTGACTGACATCTTTCTTTTTCTTACTTTCTCAGCTGCACACACATTACAGGTAAACTACAGGTATGGCTCTGTGAACTGTGCTTGGCAGGTGGAAGCATAAAAGCAGCTTCTAAGCCCTGACATATTAACAGACATGCAGGTGTCTTCAGAGTAGTCTGCTGGAATCAGGGTAGCTGTCATCACTGCTGTCACAGAGTGATTGATGCAACCTGATGAAACTGTCCCATTTTATTAGACAAAGTGGCTGCATTCAGACTGCAGATAAGGCCAAATCAAAATCCTGACCACAAGCATGACAAAGATCTGTGTACTTGTGGTACCAATCACACTGTATCCAACAACTATCAATACAGAAGTATTTTTCAGTGATGTATCATGTTTTATTTAGTTTTGGTTCTTTTTCCTATATGTCCTACATTTTCTGCATTTTTGAGGCATGTTTGACAATAATTGTTTATATAATATTTTGGGGGGGTTATAATTGAAGAAAATATAAAACAACAAACAAGTAAGAAAAATTTCCATAAATATCCATAACAAGTTTTATTTGATCTTAGAGCTGGGCGATATATCGAGTTTTTAAAAAATATCGATATATTTTTATACGAGATATAAGATGTGACAATATCCTTTATATCGATATAGTCTATGTTACGTTATAATTATACTTGCGGAGCCGCAAGTTTGCCTCTCTTTCGTCCACTTTCGTCTTTACGCAACGTTACTCGGCCTCGCCTCTCCTTCACTGAACACAACTCCCCCTCCTCCCCCATCGCTTCACCTGCAGGAAGCGACAAGATGGACACGGCAAATCCGTTAACGAGTTACTGCGCATCGCCCCGTGCGTGGGGCTGGACGGCGTCAACGTGTTAGCTAGCTAACCACGCTAACGAGCTAACCACGCTAACGCCATGCAGCCCAGAGGTGCTGCACGGACTAAAATCCTTTCATTTTCTCGAAAGTTGACAGCGCGCCTTATGTATGAATTCTGGTTGTGCTTGATGGCCGCGCACCGATTTTATGTGGAACACGGCGCTCAGCAATCTGTCAAAAAATGTTTTAGTACGACTTTGGTAAGCTACGGAGCTGCACCGCTTGATGGATTGTCGGAGCATTACGGCTGAGCCTCGCGGAGTGATACGTACTGTGCTTCAACGTAATATTACCTTACTGTGTATAAGGACCATAAATGGCACCTGTTAAGAGACGTGGTTGCGAAGCGGATTTCAAACTCCAGGTTGTCAGTCACGCAGTACAAGTTGGGAACAGAGCAGCTGTGAAATCTGTCCTTGTTATAGTGCTCGTCTTTTAGTTTACATTTTGACTGCACATTTGTGAGCTTTTTGTTATGCACAAAAACAACATTGTTTTCTTTTATTTATGGAGCATTATTATTTAATAAATGCTCATAATTTATTTTTGAGTAAATTTTATGTACTTCTGCTCTATGTTAATAAAAGTGCCTGTGTGACATCTGGGACACAGCTTTGACTAAGAACTCTCTTTTTGTTCTTACTTTATGGCTTTAAAAAAAATATATCGAGATATATATCTTATATCGCCATCCAGCTAAAAAATATCGAGATATGAATTTTGGGTCATATCGCCCAGCCCTATTTGATCTTACATTTTTTTGCTTTGTCTAACAGTTTAAAACCCACAGATACTCATATTACAATGACATAAAGCAGACTCTATCATATATGGGAAGCATTCAATTTTGGCTTTTATTTGATAAACAATTAACCTTTTTCTAGGACATTGTGTCTCATTATTGAGCTCGAATGGTTGAGTGGAAGGCAGCAGTGAGAAAGGTGTTCAGTGGAGAGGCAACCATGTGTGACCTTGTAAGTACTCGAACTCATATTGGCTCTCATTTCATCACCCTCTCATCTCATCGTTGTCATTAACATTTTTTGTTATATGGAAGGTAATTAATGACGAAACCAAGTAGCAGGAACAAAGCAAAGTGAGCACAGGGACAGTTTTATAACCGCAGAAGATGTTTTTAAGATAAAATCCTGTTTTTTTTAATAAACATATGGCTTGAAATGTGAGCCCTAAAGGTTTTTTTACCAGCTGTTTTGGCAGATTGTAGGCACTTAGGTGTATTACAGGGATATTTACGAACAATTATTGGAAAACACGCTGTAGCAGAATAACAAGCTATTGCGCGCATGTCTGTTCACAGTTTAAAATTGCATGTAAGGGATACAAACAGGAAAAAAAACAGATTTTAAGATAGCAAACAAAGAAAGCATTACAGCTCTATTGACGCAGCTCTTCTTGGGAGATTAAAACACTGATTGCGATCACATTTCAGTCCCTCTATGTTTCAGCAAAGGCATTATAAGAGAGAGTCCTGGCATTCAAAGAATACCTAACTGATATCTATGGGAGGAAGATGGAGGGAGAAGCATAACTAGGGGCAAAGTCAGCAAACTTTGTGTTTGTTTTTTTGTTTGTTTGATTTCTTTTTATCAGATTTGACTGGTGAGTATAGTTTCTGTGCCCCAGTGATTGTTGAAAATAAAGTTTATTATACCTCTTTTTAGTTTATGCGCCACATGCAGCACAATTTGATCTTAACTGACCTGGACTAATAAAACCGCTGCATAATTTAAGTATAAAGCAGTATTTTGAAAACATTCACCTAGGTCACTGCCAAGATTTTAAAAAGCTGAAACCTTACGCCGAGCTGAAAGAAACCCTTCACCCCAATCCCTTAAATTTTAGCAGAAAACTCAAATTAATTGATTGATTTGCAAAATAGATGACACAAAACTTGAGATACCTTGAAATAAACAAATTATATCTCAGCTTTTCCACATTCATTGAGTTTATGGTCATTCCATTTGCAAACAGATCATAGTGGAAAAACACAGAAACCTTCAAATGCATAGTCCTGCATGCTTGTATTCCTCTAAGTAAGCTTATTGCAATTGTTCAAAGTGCAGCAGAAACGAGTGAACATCCTACACCAGTTCAAATTACTCTGCCCTGGCAGCTTGTTTGTTTTAGGTGTGATTTATTTCCTTTAAAGCCTTTCATCACTCCATCACGTCCCATAACTGTTGTCCTTAGTGCACAGCCTTTGATCTTTAGGAAAAAATGCGCTGACGGTTTGCACCTTTCACTAAAAGAGGGGTCCTGCTTGTTACGTGTACTTTTAAATTGCTGTCTATTTTATCACTTATTTAGAAATAATCTTACAGATTTTCTTTTAACTCTGACAGTTTTAGGTATCCCCCATTTTATTCTCATAACTTTCAAATGTTTAGGTTATTTTTAATTTATTCTGATTTTTTTCCTATTATATCTTGAGGTTGCACTCAAGTCTTACATGGCCAATTTTAATTTAAAATGCAGGCTGTCTGAATTATTATAAGGGTTAGAGTTTGTGCGTGTGTAAACCTGGTTTAGATAAGAACTGTGCAAAAATATCTTTATTATTGAAACTTACTTAAAACCTCTAGATCGAGAAATGGCATTCATTTCTATCTATTTTCACCCTTTTCTAATAAACCCAACATCGGGAATGGAAATGCATGTTATCACAAAAATGAAGAACTATTGACTTGGATGCATCTTTGTCAGTCCTGGTTTAAATAACTAATCTAGTATTTGGAGGCACTTCATGGCTGCTGAGTGGCAAGATTTGCTTGTGGAAAGACGCTGGTTTTACCCTGCCCTAACATGAAATGCCTTAAAACCAAGCCAGACATGCCTGTGACAGACACTTAGACACTGAAAGAGAGCCTTATTAGGACTGACTCTTCCCATCAGATGTCAGAATATGTCCTAGCATCTGCTTGCTAATCTTGTTTTTATGGCAATATTGTTAAGTATACTAAGACTAACACAAGTTATGTAAGAAATGCAAAAATCTATGCTCAAACGGTGACCATTATTCAGTGTTATGACCTCTTAATGCAAAAGTACTCTAACAATGCTTTTTTTAATAGCTTTAGGGCTATGTCAGGTGTTTCCAAAGCAGATGAAATTTTCATCATTCTATTAACTACTAATGGTTCTATTAACCATTTTTAGGATCTTTTTTATATCTTAACTTTCTCCTTACAAGAGGAACTTTAACTGGGTGTACAGATATTGGTCAAACCAGACTATATTTTAAAAGAGTCATACGCTCGTGAGGCAGATGCTTGTCAGATCATAGAAAAAATAACTCTGCTTCATTCTCCTTCAGTGCACTCAGCTATAACTTACAAAATCAACAATTGTTTTCATTTAATATGAAATAAAAACAGCAACGGAGACCATAAACTCATGGGGAAAGTGTTTAGTGGTGTTAATTTTCCCATAGACTTCAATACATCTGGGTGGCTTTTTGCTCCAAGTCATTAAAAGAATGCAAATTTAAAACACTTCCACACTGGCTTCACTTTTGAAACCGGGGATAAACCAGTCTTGAGATCTGTCCTCAGACAGACCAGTTCTTGGGGAGTTGCAAGCTTAAATAAGTGACTTCAGTTTAGTTTTATTCTCTATTTTTCAGGAACTGTTCACAAGAGAAAAGCTTTCCTGTTACAGATTTAGCTACCCGCGGGCAGGTACACACAAGATTAAATAAGCTATAAAATACAAATATATGGCGAGTAATAAAATCAGATATGCATGCAAAGCCTAAACTTCCTACATCTCTACTCTGACCCACAAAGCACAAAGGTACGGCTTGACTAATATAAACACATGAGCACAGGGAAACTGTTCATGTTGAGGGTCTCCGATGGGCAGAGGAATGCCATCATGTTGCAGGAAGAAGAGACCGAAAACAGATCAAACTTCATCAAAGCGAAAGCGTCCACATCACGAGGTTGGTTGCTAATATGTCAGTCTATGATTTGGACTACTTGTTATGAAAGCATCCTGATCCTAAGGGTTAATCTCCACAATGAAATCCAAGTCACATTAGTTTGGTAGAAGCTTTAATTTCTAAAAATTGTTCAGGTAACAAGTGACATGGAAATCATAATAAAGTGGCCAGGTTTCTTTTGTTTGTTTTTCAGCTCCTCTGAAGAAAAAAGGAGGGAAGGACTGAAACTGCGGTTTTGGAGTGTCCACATATAACACTAATTAAATCAGTACTGACTCTTGGTTTAATAAACCTCAATCACAGATTAAATCAGTGGCTAAAGGGATAAGCTGATCTTTGGGGATTACACCATACAGGATGGCCTCTGTTTCAGATAAACACCCCTGGATTAGTGTGCTAGGTGCGAAGTCTGTTGTTTCTGTGCTTTTGTGAGTGTGATTTGTTCAGACAGGTGTCAGAAACTCATCCCAAAAAGGGGCTTCAAAATGTGGTGTTGTAGACTTCAGCAGTGATCTGGATTCGAGCGCAGTGTGAGCGCAGCCAGTGTGTCTGGCTTTACTCAGGATGCATTGTACAGTATGTCACTCCTCATGCTCAGGCCTTACATCACCTACTGTAAAGACAACAGGCGGTGGGCCAGGGTTACCAGCAGAAACACAGAGTGGAAACTTTGCAGAAATGGTTGTACAGTATCCACCCCGCCATTCCCGGGGGCACCCTGCACAAACTCCAGGCTGCAAGCCAACTAACTCTTCCAAGTCCTAAGTATTTAGGTCACACACACACCTCACCCTCCTATAGCAAGTCAATATACACTGATTTAAATTGTTCCAGTCTTCATGTCAGCAGTGGTTTAAATTAGCCCCTAGTCAAAGGCCCAAGCAGAAGCCTGCATTGGTGGGAGGAGAAATGGTTGCGCAGAGAAAAAGCTTCAGAGGAAGGTTAAGGTAATGAGAATAAGGCAGCGACAAGACAGGAACATAAGTGACAAGTGATTAGTTTTCACAATAAAAGCATTACATCCTATTAAAAAGATAAATTGCCTTGTTTGTTTGCAAATGTTTTTATCCTGTTATTATTGTTGTTTTACAAATCAAGGCAAAACGATACTTTTCTTTTAAGTGATGAAAACACTGACCAATTCTTTTTTTCTAAATTGGGTTTACAATTATGCACATTTCCCAAACTGTAGCACTTAGTTATCTGTACTCACAGAACTTTTTCACAGATTTTGCAAATACACAAGTCATCTGAGGACAAAATACTCACAACACACCTCACCCTCTGGTGTAACATTTGACCATATGCAAAAACTAAGGTACTACAACCATGTTTATAGTTAAAAGAACACAAGGTGGGAAACATATTATTAATATCTTGTGTGTTCTTAAAGTTGTCAGATTGAGATATTTACATTATCAAACGTATATGTTGTTGGAGAAAAGAAATTGCATTTAAACGTATTATTAATATCCATATCATTCCCCAATCTCTATTTCTCAACTAATAAATTATATATAATTAACTAGTTGAGTGTTTTAGCCAAATTTTGCAAAGATATGAAATGAAATTTCTAAAATAATTACCATCACATTCAACATATAAACAAACAGATCTTAAATTCTTTCAGCAGTATTGGGATAAGAGGCCTTTCTGGATTCAAGCAGTAAGGGATATGTTATTTAAAACACACCCATGAAATGCTTTGATGTTAATGAAAACAGAGATCGACAGACAAAGATAACAGAAGTAGATTTTCAGATTTATAACAAATTAATTTATATTTATTTATATTTACTTTCTCATTTATGTATTATTTTTCTTTTCAAAGGGAATTGTATTTCTAAACATTGCCCACTTGTAAAATTATCTAATGTGGAACTTTATTTAGAAAAATGGCCACTTAAATCACCTCTTTCTTGTTCCTTTAGTTTTCTTTTATGTCAAAATTGTGTAAAATTCAGTTATTCAAACTATTAAAATAAAAGATTTTATGTTTTTCAATCTTTTGTGACATTTTTTAAGATGGTATAATTTGGGGGTTTCATGGACAACGTGTTTTTCTTAGTTTCCTGACATTTTACAAGCCCAAATATAACCAGCATATTCAAAATATAATAAAATACTGCAGATATCTTTGTAGCAAAATAAATTCCGTCAGATAAATTTTAAAGATTATAATAATGTCATATTGTGATTAAGTACCGTTAAGTAGTCAAACAAACGCCTTTGTGTCGACTTTTATTTTAAACGCCCCATCCGGAAGTGTGGTTATTGCTCCTGCTACCTTGACAACGTGCAGTATATAACAATTAATATTGTGAGCGACCTCACGTGGCCTTTACCGGACGGCCTCTTATAACCGGTGTATAATCCCGGCTGGGGTGTTTGCGGGGCGGGCAGCTGGTGAGAGGCACGTGTCTGAGTGTGTAGCGACGATAAGCTTTACTGGGTCAGGTAAAAAACACACACGGGGGCGCGTCTCAGACCGAATGCACCCGTTAACCCCGACATGCGCGCCCCCGCCTGCTTGTTCACGCGCCTAGACTCCGGCTCCGCGCGCTGATGTGTCTGTCTGCATCTGGTGAACGAAGAGGACGGTGCGCTCCGGTTTAACGTTACCTGCTGGTGGCTGCGGGGGGCAGAAGCCTGGCGGAGGGAGCAGGGCTTGTACCCTCCGCCGTACATCGGTTAATAAGCATCCGTTATATAACGGCTGTCCGGTGGCGGTGATTTTCCTCCCACTGTACAAAAGAAGTCCCCAAGTTCACTCGCCCCGTGTACCGCTCCGTCTTCACGCGCACATCATCTGCTAAAACGGAACCGACGATTTGGCTCCGGAGCGCGCGACGACTTTAGGAGGTGAATATTAGCTAACTTAACGGCTGTAACGGGCGCCACTGTGCGTTCAAAATGTAACGTTTATATTTACCGTGTCGTCCGTCCCTCAGGCACCCGGACCCTCACGGTCGTCGCTCTCTCTCCTCTCGTTCACTCTCGATCTCTCTCTCTCTCACACCCACTCGCACTCAAACTCTCTCTCTCTCTCTCTCCTCGCGTTCAAACGGGTCTTCTCTCTCCGTTGCTGCGCGCTCCCGTCGGCGTTCTCTCACACACACAACTCAATCTCTCTCTCTCCCCCCCCTCCCGCTGACTTTCTCGAACTGCAGAGGCTGCGGAAGCAAGCCATTTCAGCCAAATATCGCGAGTTTTCTAACACGTCTGGTTAAGAAATGGCGTAAAAAAACGCCGTTTGATTATTCAAAACGCCGAAATGGCTTGCCATAAAAACATATAGGAGACAGGTGTGTAGAAAATGAGCTTCAGTTGGTGTGTAGAAAATGAGCTTCAGTTCAGAGCTGCCTCGGGAGCCCGCTTTAACCCGTGCAGTTATTTACAGTGTTTTAAGATTCAGCTGGCTGGATGAATTTAAAATAAAATCTTCTTTATTTAACTCAGAAGTGGGTAAATTCCTGTATTACAGAGGGGGGAAATTAAAGAAAATAGTTTAATTATTTCCAGTAGACAAGCTAAAAAAAAAATTATGACTAAAGTTAAATATTATCCAACAGACTGGAGCTCAACTAAAGAGGAAAAAGTCCAATAAAAAATCAATAAAGTGCAATATAATAGCCTAATATAAAACAGTGAGCTGAAATAAATTGAACAATTTATATTAATAATTAAAGGTCAAAATAAAATGCAGTTAAATACTGTAAAAAGGTGATACAATACAGGAGGAAACTTAATAAGTATGAATTTTAATAAAATGCATATTTCTATATACACAGGAGGAAACATGGGATAAAATTTCTGTTATAAAAGTGTTTTAACACAGAAGGAATCACATGTAGAAGATGAGCCTGGTTTCAAAGTGCGAGTAAAAAGAATCAACATAAGGCAAAGATGGTTCTTTCTGTAGCTCTACATCATAGACATCAAAATTGGTGCATTTTTGCTACGATGTTTATAGAAGCAGTCTTGGCTTTAAAATGCAATTTGTGCCTGTCCGTGAAAAATACTCACAACAATAAAGGCATCACAATTACAGAAACTAATAACAAGAATGTGTAGTCACACTATCTGCTGTGTGCAAGTGACACTACTGTATCATACTACATCGTATCACCTGGGTTTGTTTAACAGATTTATAATACCTGGTATAAAAGGTTAAGGTTAATGTTACTTTATTTATACCCATAGGTAAATTTGCTATATTTTTATAATGCTTTGTCCTGCATCTTTAAACTAGAAACCTCCATCCTAAGGAAAGAAGCTGAAATTCACCCCGTAGAGGATGGGAACCATTTTTAAGCATTGATAAAGCCATCTGTTGTACCTATTTAGAGTACAGGGAGGCTAAACGGGACTGTGACTCACCTGTCATACGACTGGACCATCTCACTATCTGATTCAGTGAGTTTTTTTCTGTGACAAAGGTCTGACCGAACCATGCCACCAAACAAAAAGATAAAACAGACTCAATAAAAGAACGTTAAAACAAAGTTACAAATTTCTGGTCAATCAGGAAATGAGCAAGTTTCCTGAGGCAGAAAAGATGCTGATGACCCTGTTTACAGACCGATTTGCAATTCTCATCCAAGTTCAGTTTTTCATTGATTATGGTCCCAAGATATTTATATGATTGCTCTATTTTCTGACCTTTAATAAAAGTGACTCCGTGCCCGTTTTGTTGTTTACTACAATCACTAACCAAATATTTTGTTTTAGATATGTTCAATTGGAGATAAGACTCCTCACACCACTGAACAAAGTCATCAATCAGTGGACCGTGGCTAGTTTCACCCTCTTTCAGTAAGCTGACAATAGCATAGTCATCTGCATATTTAATAATGACCCTGTTTTCATATCTGCTCTGACACGTGCTTGTGTAGAGAATGAGTAATAAGGGCAATAAGACACACCCTTGAGGAGAACACTGGGTCAGACAGAATCCCATTTACAGTGGGGCAAAAAAGTATTTAGTCAGCCACCGATTGTGCAAGTTCCCCCACCTAAAATGATGACAGAGGTCAGTAATTTGCACCAGAGGTACACTTCAACTGTGAGAGACAGAATGTGAAAAAAAAATCCATGAATTCACATGGTAGGATTTGTAAAGAATTTATTCGTAAATCAGGGTGGAAAATAAGTATTTGGTCAATAACAAAAATACAACTCAATACTTTGTAACATAACCTTTGTTGGCAATAACAGAGGTCAAACGTTTACTATAGGTCTTTACCAGGTTTGCACACACAGTAGCTGGTATTTTGGCCCATTCCTCCATGCAGATCTTCTCGAGAGCAGTGATGTTTTGGGGCTGTCGCCGAGCAACACGGACTTTCAACTCCCACCACAGATTTTCTATGGGGTTGAGGTCTGGAGACTGGCTAGGCCACTCCAGGACTTTCAAATGCTTCTTACGGAGCCACTCCTTTGTTGCCCGGGCGGTGTGTTTTGGATCATTGTCATGTTGGAAGACCCAGCCTCGTTTCATCTTCAAAGTTCTCACTGATGGAAGGAGGTTTTGGCTCAAAATCTCACGATACATGGCCCCATTCATTCTGTCCTTAACACGGATCAGTCGTCCTGTCCCCTTGGCAGAAAAACAGCCCCATAGCATGATGTTTCCACCCCCATGCTTCACAGCAGGTATGGTGTTCTTGGGATGCAACTCAGTATTCGTCTTCCTCCAAGCACGACGAGTTGAGTTTATACCAAAAAGTTCTACTTTGGTTTCATCTGACCACATGACATTCTCCCAATCCTCTGCTGTATCATCCATGTGCTCTCTGGCAAACTTCAGACGGGCCTGGACATGCACTGGCTTCAGCAGCGGAACACGTCTGGCACTGCGGGATTTGATTCCCTGCCGTTGTAGTGTGTTACTGATGGTGACCTTTGTTACTTTGGTCCCAGCTCTCTGCAGGTCATTCACCAGGTCCCCCCGTGTGGTTCTGGGATCTTTGCTCACCGTTCTCATGATCATTTTGACCCCACGGGATGAGATCTTGCGTGGAGCCCCAGATCGAGGGAGATTATCAGTGGTCTTGTATGTCTTCCATTTTCTGATGATTGCTCCCACAGTTGATTTTTTCACACCAAGCTGCTTGCCTATTGTAGATTCACTCTTCCCAGTCTGGTGCAGGTCTACAATACTTTTCCTGGTGTCCTTCGAAAGCTCTTTGGTCTTGGCCATGGCGGAGTTTGGAGTCTGACTGTTTGAGGCTGTGGACAGGTGTCTTTTATACAGATGATGAGTTCAAACAGGTGCCATTCATACAGGTAACGAGTGGGGGACAGAAAAGCTTCTTACAGAAGACGTTACAGGTCTGTGAGAGCCAGAGATTTTCCTTGTTTGAGGTGACCAAATACTTATTTTCCACCCTAATTTACGAATAAATTCTTTACAAATCCTACCATGTGAATTCATGGATTTTTTTTTCACATTCTGTCTCTCACAGTTGAAGTGTACCTCTGGTGCAAATTACTGACCTCTGTCATCATTTTAAGTGGGGGAACTTGCACAATCGGTGGCTGACTAAATACTTTTTTGCCCCACTGTATTCTCACTCTTTGTGACCTGTCAGTTAAAAAATTTAAAATTCAGCCCACCAGGTTTTTCCTGATTTCAAACTGTTCTAAAAGTATTTTAATTAAAATATGGGGCTGTATTGTATTAAAAGCAAAAGAAAAATCGATGCAAAAGTCCCTTTACTCTCTACATGTTTAAGAATCAGATTTAATTAAGTCAAAAGCGAATCTTCCACTCCTCTGTTGGGCCTATATGCAAATTACATTGGATCCAGCTGTTGTTCAGTCTCTTCCATAATCACACTTCTGATGGTTTTTTCAAAGACGTTTATCACAGCTCAGGCAACAGGCCTGAAGTCGTTTAGAACTTCTGGACGACTAGATTTAGAGACAGGAACCACGACAGTTTCTTCCCAAAGAGAGGGAACGTGTTGTATTTGCAAGGATTCATTAAAAATAACCTGAAATGTAGGACTGAGTTCTTTAGCGTAAGATTTAATTAGGTAATGCGTAAAAATATGAATTTGCAGTTTTTTCACTATCATTTTTATAGTGGATGCATGGGATACACTCTGTATCCACTGCACACTATTCATTATACACGTGGGTCCACTTTTCTAGCATTTACATGTTTTTTTCGTACTGTTTAAGAGCTGTGTGTCCTCCCTGGCACAATTCCAATGGGATTTTTCTTTATTTTTATTAAATTGATTTTATGTTGATTTAATATTTCCTTATTTTTCTTTTTTCCCCTGTTCATTTACTGCTGTACTCTTATAGTATTACCCACCAACCATTTTTATTAAGCTGGATTGACGCTAATGTAATCTAACAGAATGGCTAGAGGGTAAAAAATGTCTGAAAATGTGTGTTTTGAGCAATGATTTAAGTTATTATGGGTTTGAGGGATTTTTTTTAGAGGTCTGCAGCATCAGATCCCCTGAAGTCTGCAGCCAGGAGAGGACAAAAAACACACAAGGACCGAAGATTTCAGGAGGGGGAGCAGAGATTAAGGAGGTCAAAGAGATGCTGTGGGGCAGGAACGTGAAGGGACTTGTAGTTTTGGAGGGAGGCAGTGTAGAAGGGGTTACTTCTGCTTGAGGACTTGTGTTACGGTACTTCATGTAAAAACAAAGCTATGTGCAGAAAAATCTAAAAAAAAAATGCTTATTTCTTACCTCTCTAATCACCTCATGATGCTTCTGATCCCCTTTGTGATTTGGGAGAACTATATTGGAGAAAAAATGTTGTTTTCTTGGGTGAGACGGCTTCACAGTGAGCTGCTGTACCTTTCTCTTGGCTGCCTATCTTCACCTGCAGCACCCACACCGACTTGTTTCTTGTTTGGCATGTTACTTTCTTCTGGTGTCACTGCTTTCTCAACAGGTGAAGTTCAGCCTGATGCAACACGTTGAAACCTGCTCGCTCATGTGCTCTGCAAATGGAGAAAAAGTTTGGAATTAGCGGGAAGAATTCCTGCTCTGACAGGTGGTCTAATTTTTGTCCTATTTACAAAATAACAGCTGGATTGGACTGAGGAGCGTGTGAAAGGATTCCCTTAGAAATGATAATCTCAGCGCTCTCACCTCAACATTTTCAGTTTGCCCCAGCTGTTAAAAATATCAGCCTACTCCAAAAGAATCACAAGATTTGATTAAGTAAATATTATATTCTACATTCGTTTTGCAGGTTTTATCATGAACCTAAAGTGATTTGTGACCTTCTTGTCCTTGCATTTTGCTGCTGGACAAAATAAAAGCTTTCCTGTACTCCTGATGAAGGTTGTTGTGTCTGCATGCAGCCCTTGCAGGCATTCGTTTATGCATACCTCTCTTAAGGTCCTGCCACAGCATTTCAATCACATTGAGGTCTGGACTTTGTCTGGGCTACTGCAACACCTTGATTCTTTTCTTTTTCAGCCATTCTGTTGCAGATTAGCTGCTGTGCTTGCGTTCATTGTCCTGTTGCATGACTCACTTGGGACCAAACCTTAGCTGCTGCACAGATGACCAAATCTGTGATTTATCGAGAACAATTTTACTTGAATTTGTTCGTACTTTAGGAACTAATATAAGTCTCTCTGGCCATGTGTACGAATAAATGACAGGTCTTTAAAGAAATAGGCCGACTATAATACTGCTAATAATAATAACAATAATAACTAAATCAAATGTAATTCTTTTTAATATTGGCTTTTAGTCATGATTTAGAGTTTTCCAAACTACAGTAAGCCACAAACACTCCTAATTATAATAGAATGCATTTAAAGAAAATAACATACTAAATAGAAAAGCATAGGCTTTAAACTACACTACTTAATCTTCCAATTATCGAGGGCTGGGTCGCAGGGCAGCAGCTTAAGCAGAGCAGCCCAGACCTGGCTCTCCCCAGCCAGCTTCTCCAGCTTATCTGGGGGAACACCTTGACATTCCCAGGCTAGCAGATAGATACAATCTCTCCAGCATGTCCTGGAGCAACTCCTCCCAGCAGGACATGTCTGGTATGATTGTAGATTTAATCTCAGCCCCTCCTGAATGACTGAACTCTTCTTTCATTAAAAAAGACTTTTATCATTCCTTGATGCCACTTACAGTATCATCATGGAGGTTGACAGATCACATGGTTCTGGCCTCCACTAGTTTTCTTGTAATCTGTTAATCCGTCTCAAACCTTTGTTTTCACAGTCTGTGTCTCCTGTAATTTTAGAGTTTTTATTTATGTGGTCATTTATTAAATGGTCGTCACTCCCGTGAAAACACTTTGCTTTGGAAAGCTGTGCCTCTTCTGGCTTCTCCTTGGAACGCTGAACTCTTCTTTTTCTTGCATTTCACCACTTTCTCTGCTTCACCTGGAGGTAGTCCTTATATAGAGAGGGGACGGGGCAGTATGCAGCGAGTACGCAAATTGTATGACTGCACAAGACTGTTGGTTCAGAATGATTCTGATTTACTAACTTATGTGTGACAGCGAGGGAAAAAAATAGGTCAGCATGCACATTTCATAAATCTTTGAGTGCAAAGTCATTTTTTGTGCAGGGCAAAAATGTTTCCACAGAATTATTAGTAAATGAGGCCCATTGTTCCAGGAGTCCTGCTGTTTGTTCAGAGGCAACTTTGCAAACTTCTCCTGGCAACCCTTTTTCTAATTGTACTGTCAAGATCTTTAACATTGAACATGCTATCTCAGGCCTATAGAGTCTGAGACGTAGCTCTTTGGGTTTTTTTGCAGTTTCTCTGAGGGTAGCTGTGAATTTGCTGGGACATCCACATCCTGGGAGGATTGTGGAGTTAACACAAACCTGACTGGACCAGAAAACAGATCAAATGTCAGCCTTTAGAGACGTGCAGAGGATCAATTAATCAAGAGAGTTTGATTAGCAGCACCTGGTAGCTATTTACCCTCTTAAAGGAAGAGGGGGTACTTAGTTTGTCATGGGTCTTCAGATTGTTTTGTGAAAAGCTTTTGTTTTCACGTCATTGTAACTGAGGGGTGTTTCAGACTCACCATATCCAGCTCTAACTCTAAACTTATCAAAAACAACATTTTGAATTTTAGTCTTAAGGGTAAATCCAAATCCTGAAGCTGGTTTGACATAAGAGGGGCCTGATAGCTGAAAGCTCTGCTTTGAGAAACTCTAGTAACCACCAGTCTGCAGCCTGACAGTGAAGTGCTCTATTAGGACAATAGGAAGGCTTGAACATGTGATGGGGTTTGATTTATCAGGACTTTATATGTGAGAAGAAGGATATCTGATGCCTGTCAGCACTCTTGCCTCATCATTTTGGATCAGCTGAAGGTATTTCAGGGTTTGTTTGTTTGTTTGTTTGTTGTTTTTTTAGAACAACCTGATAAAGTGGATAACAAAACTCCAGTTTAGAAATAACACAGCAGCGTCATTTTCTCTGAATAAAAGAAGCAATATTAGATCACCAGCCCAAGATAATGAAGCTGTTAACACAACTGATACTGGGAAGTTTTACTTTTTTGTCTAACCTTTTTGTTGTGATCTCAGGTGTTTATTAATGGAGCTACAAGCGAAAGCACGATAAACAATTTATTCCGAATGTTTTACATCCCTGTCCACTGAGAATCTTTAACTTCTAAAAAGGTGTTTTCGATCCACTTATAAATAAAACTGCACAATATCAAATGAAAATGTTCAGTTTTTGACCTGATTATGCTGTAGATTATATTTTAAATTGACACAATTTCAACTTTTGCAAAAATGTCAAAATGCAATATTCATCACATCTGAAATCAAAGCATAAATTCATGTTTTAAAAACTAAATTGGAATAAACAAATATTTTCATCATCTTCACACTAAACTGTTTTTTTATTCAGTCCATATGCTGTCATAAAAAAGCAACAGGGAGACCTCTGATAGCTAAACTACAGAGCATTTTTATCCGTATATAATGTGTTCAAATAAGCAAATATTTGATTGTTTTTCCCTGATAAGTGACCTACATATTTAGTAAGCTCATTCATTGATAAACTGTCAGATGCAGGAGACTTTTATTTTATTATAAACATGAAAAGAAATTGATTTTGATTCCCGACAGGACTTTAATCCCAGTTTGACCTCTGGGAAGAAGAGGCTAAACTGATCTTTATACCACACAGGGTCACAACAGCTCTGGGTGTCTGTGAGTGTATGAGGCGGTGTACTGCTGGATGGGGGGGGGGGGGTATTTATAGCAGTCAGTGAGGTCACCAACAACAGACAGTCTCAATGAGCTGTATTCAGTCTATAGTTTAAACCCCCCCTGCATACGCTCCACAGAGTCATGACCTCTGAGGGAAGCTCCTGGGAAAAGTGAGCTGCTGATCGTTACTGATGAGGACAATAAATCAGGGAGAGTTTAAACATAAAAGCAGTGGGTGTACTTACAGAACCTTGTGTGTGTGTGTGTGTGTGTGTGTGTGTGTGTGTGTGTGTGTGTGTGTGTGTGTGTGTGTGTGTGTGTGTGTGTGTGTGTGTGTGTGTGTGTGATCCTTTTGGAGGAAATGTTGGACTCTTTTGGTCAGACTGCAGCTCTTATTGTGCTGCCCTCACATTCGTGTCATTCTTTAAATGGCTGACGTTTGAGAGCCAAAGTAGTAAGAGAGTAACTTTTACTCAGCTTTGACTCAATTTAAATATTAATTAACTTTTATTACAGACGTCTACTCCATTACATTTCACAGGGAAGCGTCTGGATGTTTTGCCTCTTTGGGTATTCAAATTTGGCATCAAAATGTCAAAATTAAGCAAGAATAGAGACAAATTGCTAGATTATTTAAATGTGTGCACATGTTAGGTTGATATTTAATTGTTCTGTTAATCCTGTGAAGCCTGAACCATGAAATAATTGCCAAAAAACTCTTTTTTTTTGGTAGGGGTAGTGTTTGTTGACAGTCCAAATGGCCCAGGGGAAGAAGCTGTTAGTGAGTCTGGAGGTGTGGGACCTGATTGACCTGAGGCGACAACCAGAGGGCAGCAGGTCAAACAGGTGGTGGGCGAGGTGGGAGGGGTCACCTGTGATGGGCCCTGGTTTTCATGAGACAGGAGGAGCTGGCGATGGCTTCCAGCGGTGGAAGAGGGCAACCAGTGATTTCTCAGGCAGTGTTAATTACCCTCTGCGCAGCCTTCCTGTTCTCAAGAGAGGAAGGTGTACGATTTCTCATTTTCCTATAAATGTAAATGGAAGCTAGTTTGATTTTAGATCTAATCTGGGGTTATTGCCTGATAAATGTTGACACATAAACCAGTCCAGTAACAGGATAAATATGGCACTCTTTAAAGCCCCTTTAATAAGAGTTCCTTCTACTTGCAACACATTTACTTCAGTAAGACTCCAAATACTGGGCTTGTTTAACAGAATATTTTAATGTTATCAGCATCTAAAGCATCTGAAGAGGTTGATGCTCCAACAACACTTGTAGTGTAAAGAACAGCTTTATTACTTTCAGCCTGTGGCCTTCATAGTATTCAGTTAAATGTAAAGGTTTTTTTCAGGGAGTGTGGAGCAGGGAAATTATTTTACTGCTATTGTTAAATAATCATCATTATTACCATTGCATTAATAATATAATCTGGAGTTTATATTGCATTCAGGGGTTGAACAGTGTGTCTTTCAGAAAGGCTAAAAGTAACAGGACAGGAAACAGGCTTGGAGAGTTTTGCAGAAGTGAAAGTTATTTTGAGCAGCAGGCTAAGACGAGGCTTTAACAATGTAACAGATAGCTTTAAGATGGCCTTAAGATGTTTATGCATACAAGTTATTATATTAATTTTGTATTCCAGGTGCAGTTATAACTATTTTATACATATTGCATATCTGTGCTTATTTGAGTTGATGTTCAGGTTCTTTAAAGGTCTTAAGCTTCACTGACGTGACTGTTCAGGTGATACATGCTGAGGGAAAACTAGAACATAGAAGGAATTGCAATACATGCTTACAAAACACTTATATCAGGCCAGTTTATATTAAGGTTTTAGTAGAGGTTCTTGGTTAAAACATTTATTTAGTAGAAGACATACACATAGTCTCAGTGAGCCTCTGGTCTAGTGAAAGGTCAGAAGTGCAACAGGTGAATTGAGAAAGAGCATTTGAGGACGAGACACAGACAGTTAAGAGGTGACACAAAGAGCATGTGAGGTCAACACATACACACACATTAGTTAGACTTATTTAGAGGAGAGATTAGTTATGTCTCGACAAGAAAGAGGAACAATTCACTTTAAGACAAGAACGGAAAGTACCAGCCATGAAAATAGAAGATGATCTTCTGGGTGAAAAGTCATTGTGGTGTTCATCTGATCTATGTATAAAATGTATCGGTGACGCATGAAGGGGCGTCAGTAAACAAACCCTGATGTTATAAAATAATTGTTTGTGCTTTAGTAAGTCGGAGATCACTTGCTGTCGGCGTACAGAGTGTTCTTCCCACACGTGTGTAGTCATTAAAATCATTGTTTGACCAAGACCTTCTGGACCATGGGTGGTTTGTACTCTCCTTCCTCAATTTTGAACCTTAACAGGAGCTAAAGGAGCTTTTATTTTTATAGCAACAGCATAATGCAGCAAGAGTCAGATTAACATAGTTTTAGAGTAAATATTTTACATGCTTCAGCATCCCCACAGGGCTGTATATCGCAACTGTTTGTAAAGTACAAATGACTCTTTTATAGGTTTTTTGGTTTTTGTATTTGTACACTATGTTTTTTATTTATTCATTTTTCTCATTTAATTCCAATTCACGTTTTTTTGACACTTGTGCTGCTGTGATGTCTGCATTTCCCCAATATGGCATTAATAAAGTCTGCTTAATTTACACCTAGTTTTCTAACCCACCTGCACCTAAACGTCTCTTTCTAATTCTATATCTGACTTGATATCGATTATTATTGATGTCTGCTGGTCTCCTCATCCAACGCATGCACAAAATATATTAAAATACTATATTAAAGAATTTTTGCAGTGCTTCTGGATAAACCAAAGATCGGAATATTCTTCTCCATTTTATTTTGCCCTGAAATCCTAAATTGGTGTGTATATTTTTTAGGTTACTGGGTCATCTAGTCTAAAATAGATGATGCCTTTGTTTTCCTAATGACCCAAAACTTCATGTGAATGATTAAAAACACTCTTCTCCATACACCTCACTTCTCAGGTTTCTCTGGCCTATAGTTTATTTTTCTGGTGGTTCTCAGTGAGTTGCTGCAATATCCACAGGATTTAGAAAAGCTGTAAACCAGATGAGGGAAGTCAAGGAATTTTACAAATGGATCACTTTCCAAGAATACAGCGGACTGCGGTCTCCAGCTTGTTTTACAGATTTATTACATTAGATATGTTTGTTTGGCCAAACTGCGCTGCATAGAAGACCAGAAGGGGAATCGAGGGCTGAGATCATGGAAGAGGTAATTATATATACACTTTGGAGCCTTGCTCGTCCTCCAGAGATCAAGACCAGCGCACACAGAGACCAAAGAAACTCCTAGTTTGATGTTAAATACTATTTATTGCAGATCAAACACAGATGCACACTTATCACTCACACCATCAGCTCCAGCAGGCGCAGAGCTGAAGGTGTTTACAGCTTCATGTCAGGACGCGCCTGACCTGTCGCACTCAATTTCTCTCACTCACTTACTTACTTTCTCACACACACATACACGCAACGAAACGTGAGCTCATGTATTTATTAACTCACTCACACAGTCAGTCAATCATTTGGCAGACTCGAAAAGTGATAATCCCAGTCGCAGTAAGTCAGTCAAACAACCTGGAGGGCTGATGAAAGGGAGGGAAACCGATCTGAAAACGTACAAAACAGTAAAGAGAGCAAACCAACAACCTGTACAGGTGTTTAAAAACATGCTGCGGATAAAATAAAATCTCTTTGGATTTGAATACAGACATAATTTTTGGGGTTGATGGGCGGAGAAGTTCGACTCCTGCAAATCCCCTGCATTTTGGAGGAAGCTCTAAAAGGCAGTAAAAAGTAGCAAAGGATTGGATTGTTTTGAATATTTTAAATAAATCCCTTCTGATGTCTTTGGTTTGAAGTAAAGTTAAAGTAAAAACAGTTTCCTGTGTGGTTCAGTCAGAGCATATATGTCTTCTCAAACTTTCTGACTTAAATCAAAGCACTTATAACCCTTCATAAGAGGCAGACTTCATCTTGATGATGTGAAAGTATTCAGATTTTCACACGGAAAAGCAAAAAGCTACAGAAAAGTCCAGCAAAACTGCTCAAAACTGTTGATATGTTTAACTGTTCATTTGGTGGGTGTAAGTATTTCCAACTTTGCTACTCTTTAGTAAAATTGACCCTGTTGAAGTTACACACACTGCAGTACCAGGATACACAGGGAGGCCTGAACACCCTGAGCTGTTATCATTACCGGCAGGTTTCACATACAGACTGTATAGAAAGATGGACAACATGCAGCAGTCTCTGAGGGATTTGATTTGTGATCAAGATCAGGCAGCAAATCAGTTCAGAGACACGGAAGCGGTTCTTAAGCCTTGTGTTTTTTTGCATTTGAGCCATCTTCATCTTCATTTTTTTGGAGCTAGAAGTCACCATATTCAGATGAGATGGTGCACTGTATCCACAGACTGTACGGGGGCAATTTAAAGACTCATACCTGCTATTTAGAATACTAGAACTTCACTTGCTAAAGCTGGAGCACAGGTTTCTTTGCACAGGCTTTTAGCACAGTTAACAGCACAGCAAGCAAGGTTATCAGTGCATAAAAATGCCCCCAATAACACCAAACTGAAAGGCTCAATATAGTTCAAGTAGGTGCTTTATTGAAATGGTACCCCATGTACAGCTGTCTTAAATGGGTATGGTTGCTATAGAGAATAAAAGAGGCTGTAAACATGCTTATTTCTGCTGTGAAGTTGGAACTTTTCAGCCATCTAGACAGAGCAGAGAGAGCAGCCGCAAATAATGCTGAACTAGAAAGCCATAAGCTGAAGATTTTCCACTTTTCCACAATATTTTCTAGATTTTGTACAATGGAAGAAAGTTGTGACACGATGCCCATCTTCTACATACAGCCTGTGTTTTTAGACACCAGGACTTTAACTCTCCACTCTGCCGGACTTGACGCAGCAGTAGACATCCCATTAAAGCTTATCGTCTCAGCAGGACCCGACGACACTCGTACACACAAAAACAATCAAACCGGAAGAATAAATGGCAAAAACCTCAACAAATTAAAGCAATAAATACTAAGCACACAGTGCCAAATCTTAAAACTTTACAGCTCGCCTCTAGTCTTTGACTTCTCCTCTTCCTCCACCTCATATGTTACATGCTTTATCTCCTTCCTCATCCTGAAGCCTTCATGCTCTTTACACCTTTACAAACATCTTTCTTCTCACTTACTCGAACCTTACTCGTGGCTTAAAAAAGAAAAAAAAAAAGAAAAATGCTGAGCGCACACACATGCTACAGTACAGATCAGTAGGTTTCAGATTCCTCATTTAGCTATGCGTGATCAAATCAAAAATAATCAAAACAAAAGTAAAATCACAGTGAACAGACGCACACAGAATCACATCTATACATCAGTAGTGACCCAGCGGCCGTTTGGTGTCCAGCATCGTGATTGGTTGATTGGGAAGAGGAGCTCTTCCCCTCCCCGTCGGCTAAAAACGAATATCTGAAGATGTACTCAGTCAGTCTTCTTTGGCCGTGATGAAACATGACTCCACCTGAGGGACAGGCCAACCAATGAAAAGTTACCGAGGCATGTAGGAACGGTAAAGCGCTGACACACGTTATCACTTTATGCTCTTTAATCTGTTCGGCCGTGATTCATCTGTTTATGTTAACCAATTACAATCTGCTAAACCATTCGTTGGTGTGCGTCAACATGCAGACTTGGGTCAGGAATAAACTCCTGGTGTGTGATCGTGTGTAACTAGTCTCACAAAGGTTTACAAATGTGTGCGTAAATTTTGATGGCTCACAAATGCACGCTCCAAACCTCGCAAGCATGATGTCGAGCATGAAAATCAGGTAATATGACAAGAAGGGCACCTACAGTAAGTGTCAACCATATCCAGCTGAGCAGCTGTTTTGTTCATTTTCAGTTTATACACAACAGGTATTTTTTATGTTAATGCAATCTTGTCATTTGACTCTTGGAAGGAGAACAGAGTACCAAACTTCTACTTAATTTAGCCTAAAAGCCACCAAGGCACCATTTTTAATTTGTTAAACCCCAAACTTAAAAAATGGATTCCTAGAATAAAACATATCCTTAAGCTGTTGTTTGTTACTATGAAATTAGATGATTTATGATTCAGACACACACAAAAAAAATCTCATTGGATAAAAAAAATATATGATTTTGTTTAAAACAAATAAAAATCTGTGACCTAATTTCAAATGCAATAACCTTGATTTGTGTCGCTTCTTTTAGTTAACAGCTGAACATGAACTAAAAATAAGATTTGAAAACCAAAACTGCTCCTGTAGGAGGATTTTGTTTGCCGCACACAAGGTTTTTCCTCAGAACTGCTTGATTTGTTTTCTGAAGCGGCACCTTCCTGTCGAACACTGGGGTGTGTTTGCCTCTTTGATTGCTTCTGCATGAAGCAAAATTAAAAACCTCACAAAGCTGACCGCGAGGAACCAGAAACAAGCCATTTGGAGGCCTGTGCAAACAAGTTCAAACACATAAACAGCTCGATTGAGTCATCAAATCAACCCGTTTTCCCCCATAAAACATGAACGCAGCATCTTTCTTGCCTTTCCTTACATTTCCTTTTTTAGAGGACGCCGGACTGAGTTTGAAAAACTGCCTACACAGCCCTGTTCTTCTGCTCTAGAGTAGTTCTGATTATCATGCAATTAATAAGAGGAAATGCATGAAAATACTTACTTTTAACATTGTGTCCTGTCAGCATTTTAACTTGCTAAACACACAGAGAAAGAGAGAGAGAGAACAATTCATTAGTGCACAGCAGAGCAGTCTGAGGCTAAAACAAGTGCTAAAGGTTCCTGCCAGAACCTGTAATAAGAAGCAGAGCAGCTCCTAGCACAGAAACATAAAAGAAGCCCTTACTTAGCAGGTGCCACACAAATTAACTCCAGAGACAAAAACTCTATTGTAGGCAGCTCTAATGCAGTAGTTTTATTTATCCTCCAAGACTTAACTGTGGCCTCCTGTTCGTCTGTCTGTAGGGGAGGGGGGGTTTGGATTATTATCACAGGTTAGTACTCTAACGAGCGCTCAGGCCGAGACCAGGAAGTAGTTTCGCCACTTCTCCTCCGCAGGCGGTCCCCTCATAAAGAGGAGGGGCTCCATAAAGCATGGCTAATGAGACGGCATGCTAACGAAGCTTGCTACGGCGCACCTGGAGAGGAGAAGGCGAACAGGAAAAGCTGCGAGCACGAGCGGATTTAAAGTGTAAGCAGAGAGACAGCGATGCGATCCACAAATCAGATTTGGCTCTATCATCATCAGAAAAAGTCGAGAAACAGAGCAGAGCTTACTATCTTATATCTGGAATTGCTAATGCTGGCTGTATTTCACTAGAAGACATAATAGTGCTGCACTACTATATCATGATTAAATTATCTTGGTAACATTTTTCAACAAAATTTCCTTTCCTCTGCACAGATCAGCTGTTTGCACCCGTTTAACAGTTGTGCAAATAAATACACATAATCCTTTATTACATCCAATTTCCAGGCACGTTTCAGAAGGAAATATCGCCCTTTTCCTTCCACTTAACTCAACTGTAAAACACAGCTACTCTGATTTTCTATACAAACCATATGAGCAGATGATAAAATACGATGCATTACTGCAGATTAAAGGCCTTTTTCCAGACAAGCATGTGTTTTCAGTTTTGTGGCTTGTTAAAATTGTTCGGATTGGAGTTATGTAAAAGCACCGCTGGGATTTATGTGAGGTTACCAGCATGAATACAGGCCCCAAAGGAAGAGAGCTATGCAGGCCCGCGTTTGCATGCTGTGCCTGTATACAATCACCAGGGGGCAGTGTCAGAAATAAGTGGATCGAAGATTTATGTGCTCAAGTTGGTTGTTCAAGTTCAGCCCCTGCAGGGAACTCCCACTGTTTGAACTTTAAGATAGTACAGAATGAATGGGTCTCTAAGGAGCTGTAGAGCAAGTATAAATCATGATTTTTATAGAAGGATTTTTTAAAAACTAGATTCTATTCTAGTAATTAAGTGTGCCTATGCGAAGGCACACTTATTACTATTGCTCGGATTTATTATTATTATTATTATTATTATTATTATTCTTTTTCCGCCTGAAATTTTGGACCTTAACTCGCCCCACAGTTTTGAGACAAGGTTTACATATGATATATCATTGTGTGCGGCTGGAGCTGGAATGAGTTGCTATGACTTTTGGTGTTTATTACTTCTATAGTTTTTTAAATATGAATATTTTAATGCAAGTTTTTTCCCATTGAAATGAATGGAGAACAAGAAAACTTCATTTGTGGTGTGCTGGCTCACTCTAGTGGTATGTCGGGAGTAATGCGAGGCGGCCGCTGTGTCCCTGTGGACGCTTTTATTTTGTATAACTACCGGAAGTAGTTCCTGTGTACTGACGCTAGCTGGGTAGCTTGCGCCGCGTCGCTTAAAAAGCAGCCGGGCTTGTCTTAAACTTAAGAGGCTGACACTCGCTAAACCACCCGATCGCTCGCCAAGCGACTGTTTCACACTGGACTTATTTTTCGTTTATATGGGCCGATGATGAAAAACTGAGTTGTTTGGTGGTGGCTAACGCGGAGCTAGCTAGCCACCGGTATGTGTCTCTTTCCCCTCATATGTGGGGAAAGAAACATGTGAGGCGGCCGCCGATCGACCGGTTTTCAGGTGAGAATGTAGGTGTGTAAACGTCAAATATCTGCTCGTTTTGTCAAAACATCCCATATTAGCAACAGATTTCTCACGATGTTGCTGCTAGCTGGCTAGCTAGTTTGGCCGGCCGGCTAGCCGGCTAGCTAGCGCCGCTTCGCTCAAAAGCACCCAGGCTTGGCTTTCAGTGAGGCGTCTCTAACTCCTTTCACCCCCGATCGCTCCGCAAACAGTCTTTGTCTTAGCTGGACTTATTTTTCGTTTATATGGGCCGATGATGCTGGTCGATGTGGAAAAAATAACTGAGTTGTTCATATACCGGTGGCTAGCTAGCTCCGCGTTAGCCACCGGTATATGTCTCTTCCCCTCGTATGCGGGAAAGAAACACCAATCGACCGGTGGTGGCTAACGCGGAGCTCAATCGTGGATAAGGGAAACCCAATGCAGGAGAAGCAGGCGGCTGGTGAACTGAATTTCAGGTAAGACGTTATTAACTGCACTCTATTTGGGTCAGATATAAACCGAGTTTAGGTGTAGTTTATTTTCGTTGTGCTGACAGTTACAATAACTGTACTGCGTGCTAGCTAGCACGACGGAGTTTCTATACAGCTGTGCGCGCTAAGTTACTGATTTTGAACTTTATGACAGCCTCCCCTATTTTCAGGCGAGAATGTAGGGGTGTAAACTTCAAATATCTGCTCGTTTTATCAAGAAGTCCCATATTTTATCAAGAAGTCCCATATCTCTCACGATTTTACTGCTAGCGCCGCATGGCAGCTAGCTGGCTAGGGCGGCTTGGCTGACACCTAGGCCGGGCTGACTGATACCCAGGCCGGCTCACGCTCTCGTTTCACCGCCGCATGGCAGCTAGCCGGCTAGCTGGCTAGTGCGGCTTGGCTGCCACCCAGGTCGGGCTGGCTGACACCCAGGCTGGGCTGGCTGACACCCAGGCCCGCTCACGCTGTCGTGTCACCCCTAGTCTTTGTGATGACTCTTGGTTGGCTGCTGGACTTATTTTTCATTTATATGGGCTGGTGATTCAGTATGAGTGTCCGGTGAACTGAATGTCAGGTAAGACGTTATGTATATGTAAGGTAGTGACTGGAATAAGTCACAAGGTGTCGCTGTTGAGCTGCATATATGTTGTAAATTTTAGCAATTTTGACCATTTGTCCTCTGCAGGACACCGTAGTTCAGATTTCTCGTTCGCGTGGGCGCCATCTTGGTTCAGTGTTTACTGTGATGTGCAAAGGTAAGCACTGTCAGTGGCGAACTGCATTGGTTTTGTTTAAAAATAAGTGTTCCACTGTGTAAAATAGCGGTTTGTCATTTAAGCCGAGCATATATTTTGTTTATTGAGAGGTTCATGTATTGTCTGATGAGAGTATGAGACAAAGATATACTTTTCTTTCTTACTCTCATATAAAATATTTAGCTTTTATTAAATAGTTATCTGAATCTTACAACCAAAGTTTGTATAATAATACACAAGATTGGCTGTAGACCATTGTTAATCATTCAGAACACTGTGTAAAAATAACAAAAAACAAAAAGTGAATGAAAAGTGCATAAATATTTATTTTACGTGTTTGATGTGTGTGGCAGGGCGTGGTCTGCAGTGCCGCTGCAGGGGAGGTGGACCCACCTCAGCGGCATCTGCAATCACGCCTCTCAGGTGTAAAGTCTGTGCTCTCTCTGCTTTTTTTTTTTTTTTTTTTGTGTGTATGTGTCGGGCTATGAGATGAAAAGCTACAGCCGGCTGTGTGGGTACAGCAACTATGTGTGAAAAGTGGTCCATAACGTAATGCTTCAAAGTGTGTTCATGCAAACATTGTCGGGTCTGCTTATGAACCTCTGCGCACAGCGTCTACAAATTGGGGCTGTACGAAGTCACCTCATCTTTACACAAAACCGTAAGATGTCATCTGTGAGGCGCGAGCGGTGTTTGGTTTTACCATAGTTCATGGTGGAGAATGGCTGCTCTGCTGAGTTTTGCTCTCTGTAGCCGTTTGAATGGCAAACTATACTGATTAGCGGCGGCATAGGCACACTTAAAATTTCTTCAGAAATTTTCGCTTTCTAGTTCTAGTTCTATTCTTCTTTCTGTGGCTCGTACAGGCGTAACAGCACCATGAGCCACTAAAATTTTGATTTTAGGCATGAAGCGGCACAGAAATCGCTTCTACAAAAATAGAAGCTTCTGATGTGGCGCAAGTACTCTTCCAACATCTAGTTATTGTCTGAAAATGAGCGCCATTAAGAAAGTGTGTCCGCCTCTAAATTTTTAAAAGACAAAATTTGCCGCACTGTAAAAGAAAAACTTGCAACTTTATGCAAATTCGGGCATTTTACAGAACCTGGATTTCTTTTTGGTTCATGAAGACGTTTCACCTCTCAGGAGTAAAGAGAGAGAGAGGAGTCCCAAAAGTTTACCCCTAGTTGAGGTTGTCCTCGCGGTCACTGTCAACATAATCGTTAAGGGTGACATGAGATAAGGTGTGAATCAAAGGTTTGGGTCGTTATAGTCACAGCAACAACTCCACCTCATTGTAAGTCGATTTAAAAAACTTTCCTCTACATTTTGCTGCGACGTTTCAAAGAGTCGTAAAGTAAATAAACGGCAGACAGAAACAACGCAGGTCGAAGAATATTACGTTTCACGCATGCGCAATACAGGAACCTAAGTGCTTCAGTCGTTCCAGTGTGCATGAACAACTGAGCTGAAACGACTGAAAACGATAGTGTAGATGCGGACCGTTTTCAGACAAAAACACTGTTTTTGAATGTATCCGGATAAGTCACATCAGTCTCCATCAGTCTTTATAACTTAAGAAGCTTCGTGTAGATAAGATCTTCATAGTAGATCGAGGCGCGGGTCATTACAGTCACAGGGACCAAGGCGTGACTGCTTTGTGATAAGATCTTCATAAAGATAAGAACTCCAAACTTTACTATTCAAGCCAACTTTTCAACCAATCAGCATTCTGCCTCACTCAACATCGGCCTACGTGTTCTTGGCTTTTTGTAGGAAACATGCAACTCCGAAGCATTTTATGCTGGTTTAACTGCCACAGGCACTCGCCATGCATATCCGAAGCACTACACAAACAGACGCCACATAAATCCCACAACATAATGACCACCCTGGGTCTCGTGGTGCTACAAAAACAACAAGGAAAGCTTCTGAAGACTTGAAAACCTACATTTTTATCAACTTTTGCAAGAATAATCCCTGGTTAAATACTGTTATTATAATCATACCTTTTCAGGATATTGAGAACACTTTAAAAATAATATAACCAAATATAAAAAGAACATTTTGAATCAAGTAGAAATAATTAAATCAGTCAATTTAGCTGTATGATTCCTTCAGTAATTGCACTTAACATATATACAGGTTTTGTTAGCCAATTAAGCGATTCAAAACAGCATAAATGCAATTAAAAAAAAATGTAGGTAACAATACTGTACCTCTTTCCTTCCCATTCAGCAATCTCTCCTCCTCCTCCCGACTGTCATCTGCTCAGAGGAGACAGTAAAAAGTGACGTTATTGTAGAAAAATGTGAAGACTTGGTTTTAAAAATCTAATTTCTTGTCCATGTTTAACAGCTTTGCACGCAAAACTACAACAAAAGGAGTGCGTTTCTGTTTGTGTGAACCTGAGTGAAGCTCTTTGACCAACGAGGACACGGTGTTGGTGATGGAGTCGGCTGCAACCAGGAGGTCGTTTCTCAGGTTTCTCCTTGGGCCTGGAGCAAAGAAAACAATCATTATTTTATCCAGCACTTGTATTTACAGTAATTAGACAGTTTTGTTGTTCCCTGATTATTTGTGCTGTTACTCTGTCTCGCTGTGGCAGCAGCATATAATCTGGTGTGAATGAAAAGAGCTGTTTAAATGATGATGGAAAAGAATAAAAAGGGGCTGAAATGCGAGCAGAGCAGACGTGTGAAAAAGCACTTTGAGGCCAGTTTGAGATTTGTGATGCTGGTGTGCTTAAATACAAGAGATTTAAATGTTTTTCCTCCAATTTTTAGGTAATGAGGAACCTGTTAAGCTCATTTTCGTCTTTGCACTTTTATTCTTAGTCTCTACTACAACAGCTTTGCATAATTCACAGCTCAAAATAATCCTTATTTGTCTTATGCTCAGTTAATTTCTTCTGAAAATTAACCGACTTATAGTTTTGCATAATTAGTGAATAAAGTGCAAACTGTGTGTGGCATTGTGACGGCAAAGTGCGTGTATTTATTTGATGAATGAGAAAATGTATAAAATGCCTTTATTGAGGATTCTGACTTGCTGCCGAGTCTCTTTCACACTGCTGGAATTGCAGCAGTCAGGACACCGAACACACACCAAGAATGCCTGATCAATCAGTCAAACCAATTTCAGTTTGATCTGCCGACAAATGGAAGTAATTTC
Organism: Rhamphochromis sp. 'chilingali'; assembly: GCF_963969265.1. NCBI lineage: Eukaryota > Metazoa > Chordata > Actinopteri > Cichliformes > Cichlidae > Rhamphochromis > Rhamphochromis sp. 'chilingali'. The sequence continues at coordinate 18,660,911 of NC_137932.1, read as the reverse complement.
TACGTCCATATGCGGGGCATATCCCTTCTCGTTATAGGGAAGGACACAAAGACAGAAGGTTAAAAAAAGATTTGACGAGGACAAACAGGCAGACCGAACTATTTATGCACAAAGAGCTGAGTAGGAACAACCTCAATGAGATAACAAGACACAGGTGAAGACAATCAGTGGACACAGGACTCGAGAGAAAGCAAACCTCCAAAGTAACAGAATACAGATGTAAATCCTAACACAAACACCAACAGAGGAACAGGAAAGACTAATTCTTATAAAAAATAAAAATAAAAATACCAAAACTAAACAATACTAGAGACAAAATTGTCAGGGCTCTGTGTGCGGGCAGGAGGAGAAACCACAGCTTTCTTGCTGGCAAAGAACAAAAGCATAAACCGAACAATGAAAGCTGAGACCGGAAACACACAGGCAAATCTGAGGGTACGACACGACGCTGAACACTGGAGGACACACACTATAAATACACATCAAGGAATGACGAACAGGTGGGAACACAGCCGGGAGAAATTTTACCTAACAAGACAGAGGAAGTGAAACTAGAAACACTGACATAAGACATAAACCTTCAAAATAAAACGGGAAACAATTCACAAAGACACAGACTTGACACTGAACTAAACCTATACTAAACACCAGGGCACAAGAAGAAAACATGAGAACTAAACCCTTAACCAGAATAAACTGAAACATAGATTTATAATAATGATCAACAAAGCACAACAAGGGAATCAGAATATAACCCATAATACAAAATCAAACCAAAACATAAGAACTCAAAAAGCTGGATCAAAATGACCCAGCATTTTGACAAAAATAGTAAAAGAACAGCAAGAGACTCAAAAATAAAACCAAACTAAAAGTAATGAAGTTAAAGAATCCAACCACAAAACACTTAATAAATACAAAAAATTACAAAGCAACTCAAAACCCGGCGACCAAAATAAAAAGGTCGCTGCTGTCATGGACAGCCTCCAATGCCACCATCTTGTTCTGCTCCAGAAACTCGCTGCAGGATCACATGAACCAGAACTTGCTTGCTACACTGATCTCAGACAACTGATATTTCTCAGTTTTTTTTATTAGCTGCAAATAAAAGTATTTCCAGAGGAGAAACTATATAAACCATTAAATGATAATTAACTTAAAAAAAAGCATATGTACATCTAATCTTGCGGTGCTTGCATGCATGCCACATGAATCCCATAAATCTGTAGGAAGTGCCGCCATATTAAGGAGATCCCCTGTGATGTCATACAGATGCACAGGTTGGAAAAAAAACTGTCTGAGTCTGGGTTTTTACAACAGTTCGAGGCCTCAGGCTATGGGTCACAGGGACCACTTGCATATATGCTGATTATTTCATACCTCTGGCTACCCCTATTATGAGCATCCATCAGTGTAACAGTCTATATATGACAGAAAGCAAGGAAACGCATAATAGCTCCATTTTAAACATCAGTTTAAGAATTTATTTCTGTCAAGTGGTTTATATTAGAAGGTTTTACGGTGAACTGTTAATCAGGTGAGACTAATCCAAAACACAGCCTGGAAACTACTGTTTGTGCCTGTAGCTGACAAGAGGTTCAATAAATAAATGTGGTAAACACAGCTGGAATTACGACGTAACAATCCTGACGAGCATTAAAACTGGCAATATTTTTTTAAGCGCTACCGTGAGGCATCCATTTCCACGTCGTGCTTTTAGAAAAGCAGCTAAGCAGAGTATGTTCTCAAGCATGCACTACTTCATATGATTCAAAGTCTTAACAGGGAATTTGTAGAGCTGCTCAGACATGCAGTGAAACCACATGCAAGGCTTTTCGGCCCAGACCAAAATCCTAGCAGAAGCTTCCCTCAAACAGCTGAAAAAAGTGTTTTTAGACCTGAAAATGCTTCACTCAAAACATCAGACCCACTGTACTTTGTCTCAGCCGTCTAACTAAACAAAAACTCCCTCAAACATAAGCCTTTAATATCAAAGAAGGCAAACTACAAGACTCTTTTTTTTTTTTTTTTTTTAAGGTTGCCATGTGGGAGAGAAATGAGTCCTACCTTGAGCAAAAGCCTCTTGTACATCACCTCCCACCCCAGCGAGGGAGTCCTGAGGAGGATACATGTGTGCCTGGGAGGGTACAGCACCTACAGAGCGGACGGCTGACGGGCTCGGCCGAGAGGGAGAGGAATGAGAAGAGCCGGCTGCCTGCGCCTACAAGATGAGAGGAGTTATCAGAGCTGGTTAATGTTACTTCGAGAAGGTTTTAGATTACAAGATCACACCTTTTGCATTTTGCTTGAATATACGTCCAGTGTGTGGACTTATCTAACTTAACCTTTTAGTTTGGATAACAATTAATTACTAGAACCAGCTGACATGGCTTGGGCATCTGAACAGGATGCCTCCAGGCACGTCCCAGGTGACCTGCTTAAGCTTGATTTAGACTTCTGCGGTAAATCTACGTTCTAACCGGAAACCAGTTTTAACCCTACATCACAACCTTCCGCACCATTCAAGTCATTTGAATGGCATGAGGTCGCGTCGACCCAAAATATAGTAATATTTCTCAGGAGGTGAAGGTCAGGTTATGGCATAGGATTAAACAGAGTTTCCAGGTACGTCGTAAGTTAGGACGTAGATTGCCTATAAGTGGCATAAAATAGAAGAAGTTAATTATTAACTTAAACGACGAGGATGAAAACGAGACCAGAGTATTACAAAAACAGGCACACTTAGAAATGGATGGTTCAGGTTAAAAACCAGGCTTTGCTTGACTGGAGTCATCACAAACACACTCACTCTAACGTCACTGTGTTTCCAGAGTTGTTCACTTGCTTTGTGTTAGCATGTTGCCTGTGCAAGTGCTTGCAAAGAGTCATGAGTCACCTTAGCGGCTGTTGTTTCTGGTGTGATTGTAGTTTGCACTTTACCATGACACTCTGGGCCTTTTTATGCGCTGAAAATAAAAGTAACGTCCAAATCGCTGCTCATCCGCTCAGCTATTTTCCTCCCTGCACATGAACTGAAGTCAGCTGATTGTTGTGCAAGTGTGCAGGAAAAGGGAGTGTTTTGGTTTCTTTTCTGTCGTGAAGAGGTTTTCAATCTTTGCTCACCTCCTGCCCTACTTTCCGTGATTTTTTTTCCTCTTCCCCGAAATGACTTTAAAGTTTAAAGACTGGGTTTGTGTGGCGGAAGCATCGTGACAGGGATCGCCAGAAAAATAACTGCAGTGATGCACATGGAGAGCGCTCTGAAGGCGCGATCAGCCACATTTAAATCATGTACAGGCCTGTTTTTGATTTGACTTTTTGATTGCATGTGATATTTCAGGTGACTAATAAGGACTGAATCCCACAGTTACTTCAGTGTTTCCAACAAAAAGGTATGGACTTACTGCCTGTCGCTGTTCCTCATCCTACAGGGACCACAACATGGGCAGCCGGAAAACAAAGAGGGCGGAAAAGAAGAATGGAAAACAAGAGGTCAGACACAATGAGAGCCAGAAAAGTCATAGAGGAAGAAACATCAGAGGGGAAAATGAGGCTTGTTACTGCAAGGACAGAAAGAGGGGGGTTTGAGGAGCAAGGGAGGCTTTGCCCTCTAGTGTGAGAAAATACAAACTGCTGGAGATTTAAATCAGTGTGTGTGTGTGTGTGTGTGTGTGTGTGTGTGTGTGTGTGTGTGTGTGTGTGTGTGTGTGTGTGTGTGTGTGTGTGTGTGTCACCTTGAGCAGCTTCATCAGTCCTTCCAGCTGCACCATCAGCTCCCTCCTGCTCTCCTGCAGCGACGACATCCTCTGCTCCAGTTCGTCTTTCCTCTGTCTGGAACACGAACACACACACACACACACACACACACACACACACACACACACACACACACACACACACACACACACACACACACACACACACACACACATACATTACAAAGGCTTGCTGAAGACAGGAGCTGGAGTAAAAATAGATTTAAGTCCCAAAATGTGGAGAAGATCAGAAATGCAACATGGAAGAAAAACAAGAGATTAGATTCACAGTCCTGAAGTGCTAAAACAATCTGCAGAAGCAGCTGTGTGATGAGGTTAATAAATAGATGAATAAGAGAGGAGAGATGTTATTGAAGAGCATGTAGGAGAGCCTTTCCAGGGAAAAAACCAGCTAGATTACGTGAACTTTTAGTCAGAAATCCTCAATGTTTTGTAAGATGGCAGGGAGAGAAACACCAAGTCTGTTTGAGGACTTCAAATTAAGATGAATATATACACAAAAGTGCACTCAAAATACTGATAAAATGCTCTGCAGCAGCAGGGCTTTCTGGAAACAAAGCTTTAACAGCAGGCATAGAGTTTAACATTCACAATCTTTTCCCACCAAACAGTATGCGGTCTGGATGAGACATTAAAGCGAAAGCAGAGCTCGTCTTTCTTTCCTGGCTTCCCTTCACGTGGCAAGATAAATGAGTAAATAAACAAATGAAAACAAGAGTCTGACTCATTCAGTAAATAGAGTTTTGTTTTATTGTTATCCCAGAGTAACGCTTTACCCGCAAGCTAGCCAACAAGTTCGCCAACAACCTCAGAAACGCCACTTTATCTGTATTATTTAAGATATAGCTTAGCAGTTTTCTCCAGTAACAATATCTAGCTCTGAGTCTGTAGCGGAAACACGAAAGAGATTACGAAGACAGTAATATTACTGATTACAGGCTTGTTAAGACATGAAGATGGGTACCAAATTAACTCTAGTTGGACATAGCTGGTGTGGTCAACCATTTATTCATTAAGTCCTGTCCTGAAGAGCATTTTCACCGCTGTCATTATGAACAAGGGGTGGTTGTGACTGAACCGGAGGACCCTGCGACAGTCTAAAGCGTGCCCTACCTTACCCTCCTTTTTGACTAACGGATACCATAATTTACAGAATGATCACCACGGTGCATTCAGTAAGACTGGAAACTAGTGACTCATAAAACCAGACCAAGGGCAAGAGGGAAAATTGCTGGCAGATTCACTTTGCACTGGGTGACATTTTCTTCTTTTTTTTTTAACCCTAATCTCATCCTGTAACAGCTGGAATAGCCTCCAGCTCCCTGTGACCCGAACTGGAAAAAAGATTACGAAAGAAGATGGAGAATTCTGAAAAATTGGCCATCAGAAAGAATGCAGGTTTTCAGTAAGAGGAAACACTAGAAAAAGCACTATGTTAACTTCACTGCAAGACTACCTCATACTATTTTAAATTTGGAGAGATTTTACCTCATTTGGAATCATGGCCACCAGGAGGAAGTAGAAAACCCCAGACAAACAGAAACAAAATAGAAAAGATGGGCTCTTCGGTGCTGAATCTGAAAAATGTTTACTCTACTGCCGCCATGTGGCTGTTTTATCAGGTATGTTAGCGTGAAAACTGGAATAAAAACTAAAAATCTAATATAACAGCTCTGTTTCACACTTTAAAATATACACTTTTAAAATATTCGACCGTGGTTCAGGGGGTTGGGAAACTCATCTTGTAACCGGAAGGTTGCTGGTTCAATCCCCTGCTCTGTCTGTCTCGGTCGTTGTGTCCTTGGGCAAGACACTTCACCTATCGCCTACTGGTGTTGGCCAGAGGGGCCGATGGCGCGATATGACAGCCTCTCTTCTGTCAGTCTGCCCCAGGGCAGCTGTGGCTGCAACTGTAGCTGCCTCCACCAGTGTGTGAATGTGAGAGTGAATGAATAATGGAATTGTAAGGTTCACGATAAGCGCTACATCTATATGCAATCTATTACTATTATTATTATTATTACATATTTAAATTTCCATAACATGCTGGAAAAAATGCCTGACTAACATCTTTCAGGGCAGAAATGTTATCGTTTACGTCAAAGCCAGGCAGTTTCCATCACTTTCAAGTTCCTCTCCTCTGCTTGAAGGACTTGTTTTTACTGAAAACCGCAATAAGTGCGTTGGAAGGGATTCCTTCTTTGGTGTTTTTGTGAACTCCACCATCTGTTGGTACCATCTGCCATAAAGAACTCTCCCTCTGCGCCACAGAGCAACACGGCAAGTTTTCTCGCCAATTCTGACCGCGGCGGTGTGGCAAAATCCGGAAACTATAGCGCAGCGAGCGAAAAAGCGATTGTTTGTGAAACATATTTTCTGTGGGTGTGACTGACAAAGTTAAAAGATGTACATTTTAACTATTATATGTATATTTTCTGTACAGAAACAGCAGGTCTCAAAGGAACTGCGTTCACCTGAGCAGACGGAGCTCGGCCAGCAGAGTCGGGTTGGTGCTGCTCTTCTCCGGGCTGGTCTGGCACGCTGCGTCATGCTCTGCACGGAGACGTTTGATCTCTGCCAAGATCTCTCTGGGAAATGAAAATCACACGGGTCAGCTGAAGCCTGATACCACAGTATTTTAGGAATGAACAGCCTGTAAATAAGCGGGGCAAGATGGCGAACTTCAGCAGGCTTTAGAGGAATCTTTTTTTGTAATGATGCACAAGTTTAATTTAGAGAGTAAAAAACAAACAAGCTAACAGCCAGACCACAGATGTTCACACAAACAGTGCTTTTATTGTGAAAGAACAAACTGTAAAAACTGATCATGCCCCCTTTAAAGTAATTACTTGGTAACGGTTAATCAAATATACGACCACAAACCATTCAGCTTCTTTCTGTCACTTTTTATTGATTTCGCTCTCATATATTAACCTTATATCTTTAAATAATTACATCTTTTTTTATTTGTATATTTTATGAGACCTTAAGCTCGAAAGTTTTTCCCCCCCCAACAAGTTAAATTCTCCACCTCGCTCCTGTTCACATATTTCTACCTGTTTTTAGACTCCAGCTGAGCAATGAGCTCCCTCTTCTGTTTGTTCGCGTCAAAGTTGATGCTCCGCGTCGGGATCACCTAAAACACAAGCAAACGGTTGATGGGTTTCATGTACAAACCAGAACAAGATCCCCGTGTAGTCGGAGCATATGCATGCATATGCACTATTAAAGTTAAAGGCTTAGAGGAGATGCGCTCGACTCACTCCTGTGCCTTCGGTCTCTGCCAGTCGTGTGGTGTAGCGAGCGATCAGTTTGTGCTCGTCGTCTTGCCTGCTGGGGCTGTCAACACTGAAACACAGGAAATCTCTAATTTACTGAGTCTAGTGTAAAACTGTATTTAAACCAGCAAAGAGCATGACGCATGAATTTAATGCAGGTAAATATGATCACTTTTAAGTTTTCAGAAATAACCCATTTAAGTACATAAATGTGGTAAAATCTGTGTCTCTCTGCATCTCTTTATCTCTCAGAAAATACTTTTAGGAAAACACCTCTTTTCACCATCTGTGTAAGAATGAAATGCTCTGAACACAGACAGGAAAAAAACTACAGAGTTTGTAGCTAAGCATGGCTCAGAGGGTGAGGACACCCAATTTTTCAGGAAGCATTGGAGGAAGCACAATTAACGGGGCAAATTTTTAACTAATAAGTATCACCAGTAAACGTCCCCAGGTGATTACTTACACCAAGACTGTACATCCTGATGTGGGGACATTTTGGCTTTTTAGCACCATATACATCATTCTGCTCTATAAAGTGTTTTATACTTTGTTAAACAAGCATTTTATTGGTTGTACTGTAAAATAAACCTAGTGTCCGCATATGAGGACCTTTTTTAATTAACTGCTTTCTGCTGGGTTAAATTAAGATAGCTCCCAGATCAGGTTTTATATTATAGTTTGCTGATGCATTATATCATTAAACAAGCATATATTTGCATAACAGTACATAAAATAGCTTTTTCTGCCTGTGGTGTCTCACCTTATTTTGTAAACATGTAAAAGCAATTTAATATTTTTCATAACACTGTTAGCAGGTTAATGTATGAATGAGCACTCAACACTTAACCATTTGCCGTGTGCGTGTGTGTCAGATTATTTATTTTAAAGCAGGCAATGTTTTTCTTGTGTTGAAAAAAATCCTCAGAGCTAAAACAGAAGACTACAGGAAGAAGGAAGCTTTTGCTCCTTCTGGTTTCTGAATTTAAAAAATAAATGAATTACTTCATAATTTTATTTGGTCTGTATTTTATAATGCCAGAGACACACTTCCAAGACTGCTAATTGTCCTTTAACGGAAATATTAGGCCGATATTAAACACTTCTGCATTATTCCTGATTCTCCTAGATAATATTCTATATTTTGAATTGACCCCATCTCTGAACTGAGGCCCGATATCTATTTTATTTAGCCCACACTCCTGGTTTAATTAGTGCTTCTCACCTGTTAGGATTAGTACTAATGCTTGTTTTTGTACTTTGTTAATGTTTTATAACAATGACTTATTGCATTATTGTGAAGCACTTTGGTCTGCCTTTGGTTTTAAATGTGCTATATAAATAAAATTGTATTGTATTGATATTTTAAAAATGTATCTGTGTGTTGTTTCCAATGTAAGGCAGTCATAACTGTAATTTTCTTGTATTGCAGTATTAAAAAAAAAAAAAAAAAAAAAAAAAAAAATCCAAAACAGGATTTTATTGTAGATTAGAAAAGTTATTACAAAACCTGGGCAAATGGAAATCATCATTATTACAGGAAAACAAACTGAATTAAAAGCTAAGAAGTAACACATTAATTTAACAGGTTATTCTGTAGCTGCAGATTTCTCTCTTCATAAGAACTATAGCAAACTACAGTATTACACTTGGCTTCAGCTAAACTGTGCAGCACGGTGCCCTCCTCCTTACTGCCTCCCTGACTCCTTTACGTAACCACCCCTCCCTCCCTTCTCACCGCGGGCTGCCCTGGAGGCGATTCACATACGCAGCGATCAGAGCATGCTCCTCGTTCATTCGCTGAGCCGCTGCCAAGCTGGACGGACACAAAACAGACGCAGAGTAATCAGCCAGCATCAGATAACAGTCTGTCTTACAGGAATTACATCAGTTTAACTTCAAGTCAACACAAAATCTCTCTTAATAAATGTGCATATGAGTAAAAAGAAAGAATATTTTCATAACACCTGAAAAATGCATGTAGATTTTTATATGCAATGAATATCTTTTATTATTTCAATTATTCACTAACATGCAATGTTTCTTATTAGTTCATTTTTGGTCCATAAAATGCTAAAAGAAGTTCAGAAGAACCCAACGCACCAGAGTTTAAAGTGAGCCTTTTTTGCTTGTTCTGTCATATTAATCCAGTGCTGGATGCTCATATTAAACATGACTAATAATCATGAGGTCAGTGTATGTACAAGCCAGACATTCAGCCACCAGACAGCTTGAAAAGCTTCGTTTCACACAGTTTTTTTAACTACTGCAGCAGCTGGATAGCGTAGTCGTAAGACCCCCCATGCTAAAAACCAGCCCTGGAGCTGCGCGGCTATGTCTGCAGCCTGTCCGCAGTTCAGGACACAAGCATTTCACTGCATGTTCACAATGTTGCACTGTGTATGTGACAAATAAAGTTTGCATTTATTTATTTATACTGGCGATGTACGATGTCACAGAGGGGATAGCCCTAATATGGACGTCTCTCCTCTGCCTTTTAAAGCTGGTTGTGAGGGACAGCCAATCAGAAGAAAGTTGGATCAGTAAACATTGAATAAGGCTTAGTCTGAAGTGTGAATCACGCCTCTAACGGCACATTTTTCCACTGATTATTACTTAAATGGTAAATGGCCTGTATTTATATAGCGCTTTACTAGTCCCTAAGGACCCCAAAGCGCTTTACATATCCAGTCATCCACCCATTCACACACACATTCACACACTGGTGATGGCAAGCTACATTGTAGCCACAGCCACCCTGGGGCGCACTGACAGAGGCTTCTGTCAGAGGCTTCTTTGATTAACCTTATTAACCTCTGTGAACTCTTTTTTTCATACCAAATATTGATTCACTGTGGAGGCTCACCTTCATGTATACAAACCCAGAGAGGGTGGAGAAGCTAGCATTCCTAAATCTGCACCAACTTTTCCCTTCAGCTGTTTTTTTAAATAGCTTTGCATCCTTTAAGTTACCACTGTCCACTGTGTGATTGGTTTACGGTAGGGCTGAACGATATATCGCATTTGCGATAATATCGCGACATGATCAAGTGCAATTTTCTAACCGCAAAGGCTGCGATTATACTCTGGACATGTCCAAATTCATGGGCTGCATCCTCCTGAGGCCGCATTTGTAGACCGATTACGTCACAGCGACGCGCCGAAGGCTGTCCAAATTCGTAGACTCCTCCGAATGTAGCCGACAAATGCGTCCTCCTTTTCCCCGAATTTGAAGGATGGGTCGGGTGTGTCCTTCGTGGCCTACCATATCCCAGAAGTCATAGCGCGGCCCAGCCAAACTCCAGTTTCCAGCAATGGCGGCCGCTACTAAGTTTTAAAATTACTCATACTAATCTTTCTGGGTCACAAAATAAACTTTTAACATATTTTCAGGCGAGAAAGTAGTTGTGTAAACATCAAATATCTGCTCGGTTTATCAAGATATCCCATATTTGCAAAAGTGCTTCGACGTTTTCAGAGGCGTCTGCTACCCACCAGCTCGACAGCTAGCCGGGAGCTCGAGGGTTACTGATGCGGCCGAGAACGGCACAACTCCCGGCACATCATTTTCAGATCACCGCGGAGTTTCGCTGCTCGGGTTAAACGTAATATATAAGTCACTTAGACAACCTAAAAATGTTATTGTTGGGCTTTTTTCAGTGTTTTGTTTGTTCGTGAGTAAATCGGTTTGGCTGAGATTAAAGTTATTAGATTAGATAAAATAAAACTTTATTAATCCCCCGGGTGGGTTCCTCCTTGGTTTTCACACAGCTGACTAAACGTCAAACAGAAAACTTATTAAACAGAAGTGTGAGACAGTCGAGAATTTACACCAGTGTCTGGTTATATTTTAGATAGCAAGAAGCAGACGGCCGAGTTTATTAAACTCCACCGAGACAGCGGTGACGCTAATCAGAACTAGCCTTCTGATTCAGAAGGCTAGACCGTCCAATTTCACGCCTTTAAACTTTAAAGGCGTGTTTGTGTGTGTGTTTATACAATTGCTATTATGTTTGCACTTTATGTGTAATGTTACTGACTGCAGAGATCAGTAAGATGTGTGTATTTTTTATTTATTAGTTTTATTTATTTAATATTATTTTTTAATTGAATGACTGTCTAGTAGTTCACAGATGTCGAAAAACTGAGTGTGGTAAAGCCACTGATTTTGTTTATGTATATTTCTGCAATCTGCACATTGTACTGACTTTCATTTTAATGTTTACACCAGGGTTCCTTGTCAGCACTTTATGCTCAGATGTTTGTAAGCTAAAAATAAACTATTGTGTATGTTCAAATATACTGTTGTGATTGAAGAAGTTAAATAAAAATGTCAGTCATCAATTCATGCATCACCTCATGTCATCATAACAGAGGTCTGTCTTCCAGGAAAGAACAGTTTAAAATTAATGTAATATAGTATTGGCCATACTATATGATGTATTGCTTGTCTTTGTTTAATAATACAGAAGACAAAGACCTTAAAAAATAATCGCATATCGCATCGCAATCGCAATATTGGGGCAAAAAATCGCAATTAGATTATTTTCCATAATCGTTCAGCCCTAGTTTACGGTGTTCTCTCTCCCTTGTGTTTTGATCGATTCTTCCTTATTTGTGATAAGTTTTGTAAGCAATTATTTCTGTACTATTAAAATGTCTTTTGACTGGAGCAGTTTCGTGTAAAGAACGGAAATAAGGAGCTGCAAACGAGCATTAAAAACTATTAAATCATCTTTCCATCCATCTTTTTCCACTTATCCAATTCAGGGTTGTTGCGAGGCCGAGAGCCTATTCTTACTCTTACAGGACGAGAGACTTAAATACACAATTTTTTCATTACTTGCAAAATAATAACGGTCTAAAATCTTACAAGCTATGTAGTGGAGTACGTGTTTTGGTTTTAGACATACACCTGTATGGTGGTGTCAGAGATGGCTACTGTCGGCTTGCAGGAAACTTCACAAGAAATGTAATAAATGTAAAAGTAATGGAAAACTAAACTTTTCTTTTAACTTGCACTTAATTCAACAGCTCTTTCACAGTGTCAGATCAAAGACACTGCAGACTCCTTCACCTCTCCACCTGCTTCCTACTCTCACTAACCTATGACAGCATCGTTTTACTGGCGTCGAGTTGGGCTGAATCTCGTATTAGTTTTTATTCACCCACCACAAGCCCTTAAATCGCTGTGAAGAGTTCACATCTATTTTTAACTGCGTGCAAGTGAAGCGCTCATGCTATCGAGCCCTGTGTCACCAGTATAGACCCTCTGCTGTGTATCCACGCAGCTAAAAACAGCCTCTTTATTTCTGTTAACTCATGATTCCTTTAATGTGAAATTACTAATAGAACAACCTAGTAAGCTTTCACTTCACCCAGTTTGCCTCACACTTCAACTCGGAGCTGTGATTTATTGAAACAGCAGCTGGCCAACCAACTTGCCTGACACAGTGGTTAAGGTCTTTATTTGCCTTGAATATTAGAGAAATATTAGTTTAAACAGAAAAAAGAAACGAAGCCACAAGATTGCACACTTTTAATCAGCTCTAATGTCAGTCTTTACCTTTTCGAGGACTCGCGAGCTGATGAAGACAGCAGCATGGCTTCACTGGTGTTCCCAACGGGTCTCGATGGTCTGAACAGACAAACACAAACATGCGTTAGAGGCTTATTATCAACAGAGTTCACACGGAGGAAGGATAGCGACGTTAAATCATTAAACTGCCGAAGCCTGCCTATCAGAAAGCACGCATTCTTACGCTCCCATTCACACAGTCACACACTCTCACATGCTTTTGAGTGCATTCATGCAACAGTGAACTGTAAAAGGTCTGAGCAAACACAGACAGGCCAAAGATCAAACGAGGGAGAGAGAAAAGAAAGTAAGAGAGGGAAGTGGAGTGAGGGCACATCCAGAGGAAAATTTTAAAAAGACTATAAATAATCACATTTTTAAGTCTGAAATTGAAACTGCATTTAAAAAAAAAAAAAAAAAAAAAAGCATACTCACACCCGCGCTAAATTCAGCCTGTGTGTGCTGGCCTGAGTATGAGCCTAACGCCTGCAGGTCTGCAACGACCTGGTCGGCTTCAGTGTGGAAAATTAAACAATGCCGATACGCCACAGGGGGCGGAGCAACCGAAGCGTTTGGATATACAGAGGCGGGACTTTTGCTTGATTTACGTTATCTGAGTTTTCTAGGTAATGTAAAATTTTGTAGTTCGAATAGTTAGCTTTTAAGCTGTAGATGTTTCACTTCCTATTGTGAAAGTGTTTAAATGTTTAACTGTTAAACATTAACATCACGGCTACAAGAAAGCTTAATCTTTTTTGTTCTCTTTGTCTCTCACATCTAATGCGAGGAGGCCTCATAGTGAATATTCCTCCATAGCTTCAGTGACTTTAGAGGCACAAAGAGACAATAGTATCTGTACAGCCCAGCAGGCGTTTAACTTGGGCACAAAAAAATGAGCAAATCAAGGCTTTTTTGGAAATAAATTCAATGCAAAAAATCAAACAATCTTCTTTTTAAGCAATATGAACATTTTACACACTACAGAGGTCTATTTTACAGGGTAGATACACATGAATTCAATAATATGCAATCCAGTAATATTAACATTAATCATACAGTCATCATTTTTTTAGCTTTATTCACACAGATCTCCTGTAAGCCTATTATGTCAAATCTAGAATAAGTTTTAGAAATAGTTTAAAGGTCGTTAACGTTACCATCACACAGTTTAACTGGCACCAGGTTCAATACTTACAGTCCAAAATCATAACCAAACTATACAGGCACATCAATTAGATTGATTAGTAGTGAAGGGCTCTCAATATGGAAGCTCAAAAGCGCCAAAATAAACAAATGAATTGAAAATGTTAAACATACATGTATAGATTGGTTAACTGACACTTTTAATTTGCTTCTAAATTTACTAGATTTTGTATTAATTTTTTTATTTCTTTATTCCCATGTTTTAAATTTTCATTTTATTTAGTAACTTTATTTTCTATAAACATTTTTCCAACAATTTCTCTATTTTCTTTTTGTTTTTACTGTTCAACAACAGCAAAAAACTAATAAAAGTAAAAGCATTAATAACAACAACAATACTCATGAGAAGTCAAGCATCATTTCAACAGACACGTCAACCATACATACAACACTGTAAATCAATTATCCCATTTTCACCATCGTTTGAAGTCTTGTGCAAAAAAGACAAAGCTAAACAAAAAAAACCTTATCTTTAAAAGCTCAGAAAGGGTCAGATTAACAGAAATGTTTCCACTTTTTTGTAAAAATCAAGGGATTTATTTCGGACCAGGTAACTCCAGTGGGATGTGTTCCAATATCATCCCGTGCCATCTGAGTTTTACGAGAATAGTGCATTTTTCTTTGTGCAAAAATCAGAAGATTAAACCGCTTTCTGAGATTATTTTTTTGCATGCATGTATTTGGGAGACCAATGAGAAGTGACACCAAGTAAAGATCAATTGCGGTTCCTAAGATGTTCCTAATTTTAAAAAAAAAAACAGACTGATAAAAGGTGGTGTGTATGACTGACAGCATTTATTTTTTCTCCTGCATTTATGTAAAGCATGTAACAAGGTTAAGTTTACTTAACATATAGCTTTTTAGTGTGTATCTAATCTAAAATAATAAGGTCAGTACTGTCATACAGGCCAGTAAATGAATCAATTCATACAAAAGCAAATAAATATAGAAGCATATTATTATTATTATTATTATTTTAAATACTTTGATATTTTTGTTGGCACATGTAATGAAACTTATATACTTTGTTAGTTTTAGGCCTCCAGACCTTGAAACTATCACTGTAGGTTAAATTAACATTCTAATGAGGTGAACTGAGTGACAGGATAATTGGCACCAAAGGGGACATAATAGAATAGAATAGAATAGAAGCTGAATCCTTTTGTGCCTCACTGAGTAAGACCGCACTGATCTGACAGGAATAACCTGCATTATTAAAAAGCAGTTGTTGAAAATTTCAGTAACATTTAGCTTTTTGATATTTGGTGTAATAAATGTGTGAGTGCTGGGAGGTCATATCGTACATTATGTTGGCGAGGTTAAGGGTCCTCTCGGGTTCTTCTGGGTAAATTGGGTGTGGCGGCTCCCTAGACGACACGCATCCCAGAGTCCTGCTCAGGGCTCGACCGATCTTTGTCGCCGGTGACTTCTACACACAAAAACAAACACACAAGCATCAGTTTATGAACCCACACTGCATGAATGCAGTAGATGTGTGAAGCCCGTTTTAAAGAATCAACTTTAGCACTTATCGAAAACAGAGATACCTGCTAATTACTGCTAACTAAACTGCAGCACAGACGTAGTGAACAGACTGCTGCCCTTTAGCTAATCACTCACTTGTATATATGTACTCCCAGTTTCCCTTTGTTCACTGCCAGATCACTTTCTATTCTTTCCATTTAAGGCTTCTAGTGATTTCCATTGTTGTTGATCCTTCTCATGTTTCTTGTTATTATCTGTTGTGTTCACTTGTTATCTTCTCATGTATTGCCCTTGTACTGGTTTTGAGTTTCTGTAGTCTCCCAGGATTTGTGTATTTCCTGTCTATGATCTCTGCCTTTCTGGGTTAAAGATCTGGATTTATGGGCATTTATTCTGACTCTCTGTGTCCTGCTTTTGGGTCCTTCTCTGTCAGCCCTTACGCCACTTTGGTGCAATTTCTAGACTACCACAGTGCAGCTGTGCAACTTATTTGACAGATAATTTAATGAATCTCAAGGACTTGACTGTACGTGTGCATATTTAACCCTTCAAACGCCATTTTTTAACCTGAAAATGCACTGACACTTAACTCCTGAGCACAAATCTTAAAATCAGGCATCTGTTTTCCCATGAACCACATTCAGGTTGCTGCTGTTGGGTGTCTTTGTTAAAAATAAAGAAAGAAAAGGACATATACTGAGAATAAAATGAAGCACAAAGCCCAGTCCTACAGAAAATCACATGTAAATATATGTAAAGCCTGAGCTACAATGAGTATATAATGTTACATGATGACAGGCAGGAGCTGCACTAGTTAGAGGCTTTAGACCTAAAACTGAAACATTAACAAGAAAAATTATGCCAAAGACTTACTGATGAATAATTCAACAACTATATCTTCTTCTATTAATACATAATTTCTTCATTAAAACATTTATTCCTTCAGGCTAGAGCAACTTTTATTTAAATTATCCGATTCACTTCAAATAAATACATCATGCCTGAGTATGAAGCTATAAATATTTGGGTATGTATACACTTGCATTTAGCTACTGACCCTTTGCCCACAATTATCAAGGTGTGTTTACAATGTGTGCTTTTATTTTTGAACCCAATTACATTTCCCAGGAGGCTATGTGACTGGTTCAGGTTGTTTTATACCAGAATGAGGGTAGAGCGAGTACGGCTAGAACAGGGGAACAGTTTTAACACCTCAAATAACTTAAAAAAAACAAAACAATTTTTCTTTGCACGTGTGTACAAGCATCATCTTTGATTTTGAGAAATTCATAGCAGGTGAAGTGTGCACCTGAATGTTTCTTTCAAATTGAATAGATCCTTGTGTTTGTATCACTGAACTTAGAGCCTGGCAACTCCATATTCAAATTCCTTTTCCCACTAACCCTCTAACTACGTCTCCAAACTGCTCAACCTGAGCTGTCCCTCCGCTGTACTCATTTTCAATCGCGGTCACTCCAAATGAAAACCTGAACATCTTCAGCTCTGCTTCTTTATCAGTGCCACCATCTCCAAACCCTACATCGGATCAAGTCTCACTACCACCTTGTAAACCTTTCCTTTTCTTTTTGCTGCTATTATTCTGTCACAAATCAGCTCTGACACTCATGTTTTTACCCTGCCTGGACTTTTTCCTTCACCTCTCTTATGCACTGTCCATGTCTTTAGATGTTTGACCCCAGGTATTTAAACTCATCAACCTTCACTATTTCTACTAATTGCACATTCACCTTTTCCACCTGTCTCGCTCTCATTCACACATATTTCATTCCTCTTCTCTCCAAAGCATACCTCCACCTCTCCACCTGCTTCCTACTCTCACTACAGGTCGAAATGTTGTCTGCAAACATCATAGCCTGCAAACAACAAAGGGCTCAGAGTCGATAGCCAATGTAGTCCACTCCCACCCTGAACCCATCTGTCCCTCCGGTCTCACCACCGTCTCGCTGTCCTCATCCATGTCCTGCATCATCCTCGTCCCTCTCTGGCACTCCCGACTTCCTCACGTAGTACCATTTATTAACAATTTACATATTTAATAAATAATTGACAGGACACTGAGTGGTCTCGATTGCGATATGTCAATTATGATACACGATGGATTCAAGCTCCAAAGAATACCAATGCTCTAATGGACGCCACAATTACATTTGTGCCCACTGTGAATTTTAATGTTTTAAAATGCTATTGTTATGTAGTTGTAGCCTCCAGTGTTATTATGTTGTTGTGGCAGGGGTGTGGTCTCTGGCTCTGCTGCAGTGGAGGGGTGGTACGGTAATCTCATAGGGTGGTGCCGGGAGGTTGGAGGGGACAGGTGAGAGGGATTGCAACTAATGAGCTCTCCCCCTTATTAGTGTCTGGAACCGGGAAGGAGTGGTGTGTGTAGTGTGGGAAGGCACTGGAAAGCTGGCTTCCCAGTTGAACACAAGGTGTCGAAGTAGTGGAAGACACTGTTTTTCAAAATAAAGGTGCTACGACTGACACTCAAACACTGTGTGGGTCCTGATCATTTCACAGTTGTTTTAAATATTTCTCAAGAGGGAAAAAAATATAAATATAATGAAATACAATAATTTTGTATTTGTAGTCATTTGCAACTATTTTACAAATGATCTGTTTTTTGTTTTTTTTTAACTGTTGCTCAATAAATGAAATTATTCACTGAAATTAAATATTTTTGCTCAATGTTTTTCAGCCAACTGTGGAAAACATTAAGTACTTATAGGCATTACTTATTATTACTTTTACAGTGCGCAAGGAAAGGAAACATCACATGAATTATAACTTGTTTTCATTCATTAGCTTATGTGCAGTAATGGAAAGAGGTAAAAAAAAAAAAGTGTCCCCGTTGTACTACAAATGAGTCCAGATGCGCCTCCGCACAGCGAGAGCCCCCTGCTGTGATGGATGAGTAACCGCTCCGTGACTCACCCAGGAAGAGTGCTCCTTCATCTGATGCTTGTTGCTGTGCGAGCCGCTGGTGTTGCCACGCCAGAAGCAGTTCTGGCAGAGCTGGTAACCGCGGCAACGGAGGCAGCGATAGCGGAAGCCCGTCATGCCGTTGCTCCGACAGTAAGAGCACGAGACGGGATGATAGACTGAGAGAGGGGAACAAAAAAAGCATGAGATTGAGAAAGAGAGAGCACACTGTACAGTGGTTTTTATTTTCATATAATCAGTTATTACCACAATAAAATCCATTTTACATCCAAGACCTGACTTTACAAAGAGTGCACAATATCTAAAGGCATGATAAAAACATAAGGGATGACAAAGGGTTCTTTGCACAGTGGAGTGGAGTGGAACACAGTGTTTTTCTGTTCCCATGCACTGATGTGAATCACCAGCCAAATCTGTGGCTAATTAACTTTCTGGATACAGAACATTGATTGGCACTAACAAAATTACCCTTTTTTTAAACAAAAATACTGTTTCCACTTGAGGCAAGTAGCAGCACTTTTTAGCACAATTCTATTTTTAATTTGTACAAACATCTGAGGAGAGATGAGGGTGAAACAGGGGACACATTTAGCATAATTCTATATTTTTGGCTATTTCCCCTCCAGTATTTAGCTATCTTAGTTTGTTCACACGGTCAGGCAAAAGGTGAAACGCGATGTAAACTCAAAAGGTTTGAATGAATTCTGATAAAACTGAGTCTAGAGTTGAGTGGAGTCGTGTTAGGAATCCATTAGATTTCGTCTTACAACCACCAAACAAAAAAACCCTTATAGCTTAGAAACTATGGTTCTTACAAATGTAGCGTTTATGGTCAACATATAGAAAGTAGCATATAAAGATTTGACCTCTTCTTCAAAGTCAATCGATTGATTTAAAGGTTAAAATGATAATAATGCTATACAGAGCTATTTAAACCTTTTTGACAACATATATTGTACTTTAAGAGGCTTGTAGTGCAGTAAAAGTACAGTACATATAGGGAATGACATATGGAGATTCTAAATATTAGGTTACTTTGGACCTCTAACCTCAAATAAGGTCAAATTCCATAAAATGTATTTTTTAAATTATGCTTAAAAGTTGCCTACCTTTATTTATATTGGCACCATGTGTGAGATGATATACTGGTTTAAGGGGGACTCAAAATACCCCATTATCATTTGCATCTAAATATTATGTCACATATGACCTCTGACCTCACTTTTGCGTTTCTGTAAAAGTCTTTCTTTCAAAATGACCTCAAAATATTGTGTAATCATGTTTTTAAAGGAAGTATTATAAAGAGAAAGAGAATAATGTGCCTAGTTAGTTAAAAATATGCAGCAGAATAATATTGTATAATAAGCTCAAGTTCTTCATTTCCAGTTACTTACAAATCAGTGCCTATTATCTATTACCTATTCCGACATATTATATATATAATAAAAATAAACGTGTCATTCCACCATTATCTGACTTTTACTGCACAACAAACCTCTTAAAGTATGTTTAAAAACAGAAAATAAAATAAATATATGTAAAATGTAATACTGTTCTGTTAAATGTAAATACTGCCTTGGTGAAGGGTTGCAAGTAAATTTCTGCTAATAAACCAGGTCTGCTCTTAGAAAGTTTGCATTATATCGACAGTGTCTGTACCATGCTCCACATTGGCCAGGCGGTGCATCAGAGGCAGCCAAATGAGACACTGAGGAGGGTCGGCCACGATGTCCAGGAACATGTTGAGCATCACTCTCTTCTACAAAATAAGAGCAAGACTGTTTATGAACACAGAACCAACACAGAGGCTGTTTCGTCCTTCAACCAGTTAAAATGAGTATGAGTGTGTGTGTGTGTGTGTGTGTGTGTGTGTGTGTGTGTGTGTGTGTGTTTACCTGTTGGGGGAAGCAGGAGCGTGCTAAGGTTTGTGTGTAGCCAAAGGAAGGCCCTTCATATACGGCAGTGGGCAGCTTGAGAGCCTCCCTCAGAAATTGATCAAACTTGGATAGTACCAATACACCGTTGGAGTCAGATACCTGAGAAAACACATCTACACACACACGCGTGTGCACACAAATACACACAAAATGAAGAAGGCAGCTTAAAATACTACATGTCCAAACCCCAGTGCCTCCCTTAACCTTGACTTTAACCAGTAAGTGTGGCAGATTAAACCAGTGAGTGTCATAAAAGCCAGACTCTCTCAGCTGAGTTTTTGTTTAACTTTGGAGCTTTTTAATTTAATCTTAAATCTAATTTAATTTTTAAAGCATTTTTGAGACTTCAAAACTTCTTGAGTACAGGTGCACATGATATTTTCAGGGTTTTTTTTTTCTTTTTTCTATTTTTTTGTATTGTATTGTATTGTATCTTTATTTGTTTCAGACATATAAAACAAAAAACAATATATACACACTACATATATTTTCATTTACAGATACGAATATATATGTAGATATACACACACACACGTATGTGTTCAGATAAACAAAAAATATATAATGAAATAAAACAAAATCGTCTGACATAATGTAACAATGTTTGGTCTGAAAAGGAGTAGGAAGAAGTATGAACATACTTATTAATTCCTACCCCTGCTCAACATCTTATTGATCCCACATAATTCACCTAATTCCCATCATCACATACTCCACACGATACACGAGGAGAACCTATATAAACTTGGCTACCGTGACTGATATAATTTGGATATAATTTGATATTTTTATACATACAATGGGTGATCATCTTTATCGGTATCATATTCTTCCAAAATCAGTTTTCGAAGCTTTTTCATGAACTTACTAATTCCTGAGCATTGCTGTAGATCTATAGTAAAACTATTCCACAGTTTTACCCCATAAATAGTGACACAAAAGGTTTTAACCTTTGACCGTGCTTTAAGAATCCTTAGATTCAATTTCCCCCTCAATTCATAGTCTCCTTCTCTGTCATAGAACATCCTCTGTATATTTCCTGGTAACGTATTGTATCTGGCCTTGTACATAATTTTTGCAGTTTTATATTTTATAAGATCCATAAACTTCAGTATTTTTAATTTCAAAAACATTCTATTGCCCACTCCATGTAATTCGAGTCTGTGACATGGACAATTTTCATAGTGTGAAGGTAAAATTGGTCATGGCTTCATTAAATTTACTAAAGTTCTTTAAAAAAAATCAAATCAGCTGAGTTTGATTAGGTTAGCAGGTACATTTTTGGAAATTTGACTGACCCTAACGCAAGTGAAGGTAAATAAGCATAAGCAAACAGCAGCACTGATATTTCTTGTCCACCAGGTGGCGCATATGCAACATATAAACAGAATAAAAGATTTCCTGTAAAAAACAAATATAACTACAGGTAAATTGTACCAAAGCTTGTACTAAAATGCTTTAGGCCACATCGAGGATATGCTTTTTACAACTTAATAAAGTTTTCTGAAAGTTTAGTGAACCATCCACTTAGCAAAAACAAGTGCAATCACCAGTCTGTGCACTCACAATACGAAGATGAACATCTGCATGAATTAACCACCTTACTTTGATGTGTTGTGACAGACCACAGGTAACACCTTTGTCAGTGATCCAGATCTCCAAGTTGGATAAAATTAACATTTTGGACAACCACTCTTATCATGCAATACTTGTTGGCACAAACTGATGCAGTTTTTTTTTTGTTTGTTTTTTTCATTTTAAGAAACCTTCTCCACCCCTGTTTTAGGATTTCATCATAATATAAAAAACTCCAATTTATAAACAAAAAAAAAAAGTATTGTGTTAAACTTTAACATGACTGTGTGCACCACAGCCTGAAGAAAACCTAGATAAAATTCAATCAGCAATCAGGTCGACCTCTCACAGTGAACATCATTTGCTACAATGACAGTTTGCAGCTGGAAATAAGATTAAAACGATCCAAATCATTCAGAAAGTAAATGGGTATCGACTCTATATACTCTGCTGTTCCTCTTTTTTTAATCTTTGAATTCAGGTGTTTTCAGTCCCACTGCTGTAAGTGTATTAAAAAAAAAAAAGAGCTCATTAAATTTGAGCATGGTACTATAATAGGATGCCACTGTTGTAACAAACCTGTTTTTAATCCCTCCTCAAAGTGGCATCCTTGCAAAGTGAAAATGTTTAAGATGCACAGCACCTCAGTTATAAAGTGTCAAACCACTTGTGGTTTATGGTGCATAAAAGTAACCAAGGCTCTCCCGACTCTGCAGAGCTCCAAACCTCCTCTGTCATTAACATCAGCACAGGAACTGTGCACCAGGAGCTTCATGGTATGGGTCACCATGGCCAAACACACAGTTCCACTGTACAAACTGGCAGATTAAACCACAATAAGTGATCAGGTTTATGCAGAGCAGATGTACCCTTTATCCATCAATATCACATCTGTGTTCTGATTCGTCTCATATTGCTCTGCCTCTCTTTCCCTCAGTCTCTATTTTACAGGGTTTTTGTATAGTTTGAATTTTTATTTGTTCGCTTGTTTTAATATGTCAGTGACTTCCCCCCACGGTTTTCTAGGTTTTCATGTCATGGGCTGTACAAAAGAAACTGAGTTGACTCATATGTAGCACATGGCAGGAAATAGCAAGCACACTGAGTGACGTTCACACTACTATAAATACTGTGGTTTAAGCAAACACACACATGTGCTCCTCAGTCACTAACAATAAACACACCAAACTATTACTGCAGATTGGAGTAATAATTATGATAATGATTCGTGTCTGTTGTGATGTATCGACTGGTACTCACAGCGGAGTTTATCCACCAGCTTCCCTCCACACAGAGTGGCCAGCATCGCCTTTACAGAGAAAACTGTCAGACGGCTGTCCGGCTCACTACGGCACAAACAAAAGCATGTGTGATGACATTTGTGAAACTATGACAAAGACACTCATTTAAAGGCAACAACAGGATGTGGATGGCCACATCTCACTGTTGCCACTTCCTAATCATTACCACTCGATGGCAGCCAGTAAGAACTCGACCAGCAGGACGGTGCTCTGCTGCGGGTTGATGGTGTGTGTGGTGGGCAGGCGTTTGCTGAGCTGGTTGAACAGAGAGGACACGAGGTTCTCCAGTCTGGTCACAGAGATGCCAGCGTTCAGCTCTACTGCGTTTAGACCCGCATCCCGCACCGCTTCGATCACATTGTAAATGTCAATGAGATGCACTGGAAGAAGAGGAAGGAAGTCAAAGTATTTAAATTCTTTTTAACTTTAAGAATCTTATCGTTTGATAGGTGTTGAAAGATGTGCAATGCTTCACTATTTACAATAAAAAGTAAGATTTTGATCAAATTTTTCTGCACTCATTTTATTATTATAATAATATGTCACAATGTAAAAATTTTCCCTTTTACATCAGCCTAAACTGACACATGAGTATTTTAATAACGCATCTTTCTGTTGTAAACGAGGCCAGTTCTGACTCACAGTTGCATCTCTTCTGTATAAATCTGAGCTTGCAGGCTGTTCGATATGTTGACAGATAAATGGCATCAAAGTTCTGCTCCCCTGTCAAAAGAAGAAACACAGCATCAGTAAATAGCTCTCCTCAGTCTCAGTGCAACTAGTGTGATCTATTTAAGAAGGTATATTTATTTTTAAGGAAGCGTTGACATGGTTGAAGAAACATTTAGGAGTTAAACGAAGGCTCAAACTCGCTCACCGAGCTCCAGGAAAATCCGCCTCTCCTCTGCTTGCGCCGTTGCTGGAGCTCTCCTCCCTCTGTCTCTCTGCCCCCCCTCCTCCATCACCATCCTGCACAATACACACAAAACATTACAATAAATGCTCAGTACACAACAAGGGTTATAAAGGGTTTAAGTTTTAAACAACAAAGAGCTACAAAATCGGGTAACTCACAAGAAAAACGAGATAATTAGCTAAAAGAAAATCTACATGAATAGCTAATGAGGCTTGTTTCTGCTACTGAAAAAAGAAAAACACATTTTGCCATCTGCAAGTAAAAATTTCAACTTGACAACTCCAAATTAATTGCCCAATTTTTAGTAAGTAAATTTGAGTAAAAACTGATTTAATATTCTGAAATTTTGACAGACTGCAAAGAAAATATTTCTTTTCAGTGGACTTCTGGCCAGGTGTTTCTGCTATTCATGCCCTGGAGCATTTCAAATAAATAATCTGACAATATATCTTAATATATGGTAAAGACCCAGAAGTTTGTGCAACTATTGAGCTTATTAATAGCCCGTCAATAATACACAGATATCTGTGTCAATGTAATGCACCTGTACATGTTTAACATACATGTTTAACATATACAGGTGATGCTGACATCACGGTGTCTTGCAAAAACATGAATGGGCGGATTTTTAAGAACCATTTCTAAAGATCAGAAATTGCGTCTTTACACTCTTTACACCAATTATCTCTTTTTTTTAAAAGATCATGTTGATACATTTAATGGACTTAAAAACTAAATTAATTTAAATTAACTGCTACAGTGTATCAGAGTGCTCTCAAAGCTCTTATTTCTGATTTCCATTGATGTTCTTTCTTCTGCGTTTTGAGTTTATGTGAATTGGTTTGAACTCCGCACATTTCTATATATGGTCTTCACAGAAAAACATTAAACAAAACAACATCATCAGGGTTCTTTTTTGTATTAGACCTGTTAGAAAACTAAGTCTACAGGAAACAACTGGTTTAATATAACGAAATACTGTAACTTTACTGTGTACACATGCAGACTCATGCAGACACTCCCAGCTGCAAACAAAAACTAGAGCCAGACAGTCAAGTTCAGGGCCACCAGAGGATGAGCTGAGAGCTCGGTAAATAAACTTAATAACGAGAGCAGCTGATGAAACCTGAGCTGTAGGCTGGCACTGAACAAGGACAATTAAACAAGGATTAAACAAGGATACAGAGGGAAGAGCGAGGAAGAGAGGGAAAGAAAGAAACAAAGAAATTAAACAAAAAGAACAAAAGACATGAGGACGTAAAAAGGAAATAAAATAAGGTGAAAGAAAGAAAGAAGTTGTCAGGTAACAAAGAAATCACCAGAGGTCAGGGTCACCATGGCAACAGTTACACTACACCACAAAAGTGAATCACACACAAATATTTGCATTCCCTGTTCAAATGTGACACACACACACACACACACACACACACACACACACACACACACACACACACACACACACACACACACACACACACACACACACACACACACACACATTCCAGAGAGGATTTGAAAGCTTCCCAGGAGACTTCATGCTTCATTCAGACAAAAGAAGGATCCCTCCTTCCAGTTAGTCTCTCACACACATTTACATGTTTATGCAGCAGTTAAAACTTGCTGTTTCAGTGCTACTTCTGTCTCACACAGACTCAGACAGGCTGATATAAGTTAGTCAAGTATATGTGTAACTTGCAGCCCTTGTAAGACACTGCCGTCTTTACAAGTCTGTTAAAGTGACAACATTCTGTCATATAGTGTTTGAGTGATACCAAACATTTCAGCTTAATGAGGTCAGAGCTTTCACAAGTAATCCCCATGAGCCAAAAGCTGCTCTAAACCCTCCTTTTCTCTGCTCTTAGCTGTGTATGAGGTGAGTGAGAGGGCATAACCTTTAATAGGGTTATCTCAGATTCACAGAAACCACACCCACCTGCTGATCAAACCTTCTGTTTACAAGGTGCAACCAATCAGAAGGAAGTTTTCCAAAAGGGAAGATGATCTTTAAAAAAAAAAAAGAAAAAAAAAAGAGGTGCTAGTGTAAGATAAATAAGAATTACTTTCAGACTGTGAGTCATGCAAAGCTACTCGAGCAGATTAAAAAAACAGAACAAAAATGAAAATAGGCAGAACCGTTCCTCGCTCCTATCTCTACTAATTCTGGACACCAAAACTGGGGCTGGCCCTCTTTGTGGCGTTGACAAATTTTTAAAGCATTTTAGTGCAATGTCTATGGGCTCACAAAATGACCATACCCTGGATAATCATCCTTAGTCACAAGGGGTCACCAAATCAGGTAGCTCTGCATGTTTGAGTTGGCAGATTTTTAATGCCAGATACATTTCCTGACCCAACCCCAAAGAGTCCCAGGATCAAAC
Source organism: Rhamphochromis sp. 'chilingali' (assembly GCF_963969265.1). NCBI lineage: Eukaryota > Metazoa > Chordata > Actinopteri > Cichliformes > Cichlidae > Rhamphochromis > Rhamphochromis sp. 'chilingali'. The sequence goes on along the minus strand of NC_137932.1, from coordinate 18,634,523 downwards.
TATGGGTCTTACACTTGTTACACCATACTGTAAACCACTACACTCTGGAACAACTTCATTAATACGACCTAAAACTAGTGACAAAGCCCACAAGTCGTGAGGAAATTATTTACGAGGGCCTGAGAGTGAGGAACCTAAAGGCTTTTTTTACCCTGTAAACTTCTATACAAACAGACCTATTTTTCTCTGCAACCACAGGAGTCGCCCCCTGCTGGCCATTAAAAAGAATGCAGGTTTTAAGGGACCGCATTAGCTTCAGACTCTGTGGCTACATCCCTTTTTACAAATTTCATAAAGTCAATGGATGCATGCGACAGCAGAGTGTAGTTTGTGGAGATCACATGGTCCCAGAACAAACAGATGAAGCTATTAAACGTGTTCAGTAAAATCTGGAAAATCACAAATAAATGCATTAACAAGCTGACTCATGCCTTCACCTGATTTGGGGCCTGAGGAGCCATTCAAAGTAAGCAATTTTGTTTTGGCATCTGTTCCTACTTTGATAGAAAGAGGGTAGACCTTTATAATTTTGTTTACTACTGCATGACAAATGCACTAAATCTCCAGGCGGTCCAACTGTGTATTTTGTCCAACCAAGAGTGAAATTACAAAGTTATTTAGTGTCCAATCACATGTAAGAATGTGCGACCATTAAATTTTAAGCATCTCTGCTTGTAAAATGACTGTTAATTGACTCTCAAAGTAGCATATGTTTAATTAACCTCTTAATTTACCTCAGAAATATCTTTAGCTTCCAATATCCAAGGGCAAGGCGCCTGAATCGGTGGCTGTTGAGGGTAAATTAAAAGTTTAATGACTTCACTGAACAGATTTTTTTTTTCACTGGTCACAGGCATGAGCCAAAAACAGAACTGTGACTGTTTCCAAAAGTCTCACCAGCTCCTCAGTTACCACAGTGGACTCTCCTGGTGAGTAAACTGTTATTTCCAGCCTGGCCTTGGTGATAACTACACCCTGTCTGTCTGTCTGTCTGTCTGCATGTATAAAGCTGACACAGAGGAACATTTGGTCTGTGAGCTGTGCTTCCTAATTTAACTCTAAAACCTTTAAATCATCATAGATATAATTATGCTTCCCACAATTAACCAAAACTATGCAAAAAAAGGATAAAAATAGCTTAGCTGTTGTTTTCCTAATCACTAGTTCAGAGTACAAAGTTAAGTCACAGGGAATCCACTCAGATTTATTTAAAACGAAACTCTGATATCAAACAAACTTTCACCCAGGTCACTGAACTCGTGTACTCGCAGCTGCCTAAATAAGCCCGACATCATAAAATAAAGGCTGAATTAAATACAGTAGGCTGGTGGGTGAAACAGTTCCAGCACTATTTGTGTCAGGACCCCTTTAGTCAAAACAGGACTGCTATTTCCACCTGCAGTGATTTATATTTCATGGCATGGCTCTGTTTTCGGACCTTCCCACCCTTCTATGTGCATGCATGTGGAGAGTAGCAGCATCAGTAACAGAAACTATGACGTTGCTTCAGGCAGAAATAGCATGAAATGGAGGTCACAGGTCACCTCTGGTTTAAAGGGGAACTATTATGCTTTCCTTCATTTTCTGTCAGCCAATATTATTATTACAAGAGCATTATTCTAAACAGTGACTAATGCAAAGGTACTGAAGTGCTAATTTATGGGCTAACACTATCAGATTCAGCTGTGAGAGGTGTGGTGGAAGATAGAGGATCCAAATGCAGTGGTAGGCAGAGGTTGAACATAAAGTTAAGACTCTATTGCTTAAAATGAACAACTGTCAGTCCAGAAACAAAAAGAGGCACTAGGAAGCACTGGGAAAAACAGTAGGAACAGCACAGCTAAGTGGGACAACTCAAAAAAGGGCCAGTGGAAATGATCACAACAAATACACAAGGTGATGAGGGAAGAGGAAACAAGAGGGGAACACGGCTAAAGCTAATCACAGAAAAATCAGACAAAGGAAGTAAACAAAATGGCAAAATAAAACAGGAAATAAACAAGTGGAACATCACAGAGACTTGACACAAAAGGGCTGAACACGAGGGAAAATGTAATATACAAAACTAGGTACCAAAAACAAAGAAGCTAAAGTCATGGTGGATTACTGCTGAAGTGGTCTGTTTGCAAAATAAAAGTGTCTTTACAGTAAATACCTGTATTACTGATTTGTAAAGCTAAGTGTTGACTAACAGAGTAGGGGCTCTCATTACCTTACTTTGTATACTTGAACTCCTAAAGTACAGGGGGCGAGAACTTAAAAGAGAAGAGACCTGGAGAGTATTTACAGCGGCTCCTTTTCTGTGTGGGTGGAGATGCACATTGGTGTTGCACCCTGGTGTTTTATTAGCGCTAACATTTGCTGAGCTTTATGGAAACAAACACATTACTCTGAGCACACACTCTGTATCCTAGTGGTGATGTATGTTGCTAGGACTCTCCGATGACCCAAAGAAGAAATACTCACTACTGTCAGGCTTCATAGACATGGCACAGACAGTCCCAAAAGGGAGCCTTGCTCAGTGCAGGGATCAAACTGCTGACAGCCTCTACCTCCTCAGCCCTGACTCACCGCCAGTTATCTTTATTGGTAGTTGGAGATCAAAGTATAGGAGTAAACAACATAGAATAGTCCCAGAAGTCAAGTAATATTCCTACAGAACCCCATCGAACCTTACAACATTTTAAATTTACCTCATAATTCTCACCACACCATCAGTTTTGGTTTCCTTGAGACCTCTCTCTTATTATCCTTGATTTTATCATCAACAAAACTGATGTTTTCCCGCTAACAGAGACCTGGTTAAATTCTGATGACAATTCCACTGAGGACCAAAGTTGATTGGTTCTTTTGACATGACATCACTATTGCCATTTAAATCCCTCTTAAACACATATTTTTATTATTTCCATATCCTTACATAATTTTTATTAATCTTTTTCTTTTAATTATGTTATATTTGCTTTTTATTCACTTGTTTTACATTTTTTATGTTATTTTAATTAATTTTATTCCTATTTCCTTTTTTATCGCCTCTTAAGTGTTTATTTTCCTGTTTGTTTCCTGCTTTCTTCTAAAGCACTTATTTTTGAAAGGTGGAATAAAGATGAACTTCATTACTATTATCACCATTATATGAGTGAGTGTGTGTGTGTGTGTGTGTGTGTGTGTGTGTGTGTGTGTGTGTGTGTGTGTGTGTGTGTGTGTGTGTGTGTGTGTGTGTGTGGTCATACCTCTCTGTGTCAGGGGGGTCACACAGGACAGAGGAGTCTCAATAAAGGTCGTCTAGCAGAGAGACAGAGACAAGAGAAAGGCAGTTTGAGTGTTTCCAGCCTTTCAAAGACTCTTTGAGGACTCACCACACCTCGAGATCCCTACACATTAGTTGGAGACCCGCACATATGTTTATACTCATCTACAATCACTCTTTGGTCAATTTAGTTTATGATTTGAGTTCTGACAGTGCTACTCATCAGCCTCCCACTAGACACACATATGGATTTCAAAATCCTATGCCGCCTTGTTCTCAAGTTATCGCATTCACAAACATCCACACCGCCTACCCGGGTGGCTGATGACAATACCCCATCAGCCCTTTTACAGCTGTGGGGTAATAAAACTTTTCTTAGCTTTTCATTGTTTTTTTTTAGTCCAAATGAACGGCACCTTCCGCAGCTTATATACCAGTGGACAATCTCCATGCTCTTATGTTGGAAGTTTATTGCCCACTTACGAGCCAACTGTAGCCCCTCATGTCTTGTGTTTCATAACTGCTGTGCGGTCACTTTTCTACCATTCAGCTGATTGAGCCCTGGCTCAAAACTCCCCTCTGGGTAGGAAAGTGCAATTTGTCCACATATAACTTTAGCAGCGTGTTTAAAGCAGCGGTTTAAATTACTTTGTAGAAGTCCACACATTTCTCTGTTATTTGATTAAGAAAAATAGATTTCATGACTTTGGCCAACTCTCTAACCAGAACCTGCAGCAGGTGGAAAACTGGTTAATGACTATAGAGCTAAACGACGACTACAGAGTCCATCCCTGGCATGAGAAACTCAATAGTGTTTGAGCTGATTACAGTGCTCTGGTATTTAATTGTCACAATTCCAGAGTAGATACTTATTAAGATAACTGAATGGTACAGTGTCCTCCACAACAATGTTTCCACCACAAGTACAGCCCAAATCTGAGCGAAACACTGATTAGAGCAGGGGTAGGCAGATTCTTCTTTTCACAGAGGGCCAGACTGAGAAAACGTTGGCAAAGGGCGGAAAAGAAACTTGTTGAAATACATGGATTTTGGTACACATGACAGACTGTTTTAAAGTAAGTCTTAGTAAATAGTTAATTCATTATTATTCATCTCTCCTCCACAATGTCCTGTTTCCTACCTGTCAAGCCCAGAGATCACCACCCCTACCTGAGCCTGGTTCTGCTAGAGGTTTCTTCCTGTTAAAAGGGAGTTTTTCCTTCCCACTTTCACCAAATGCTTTTTCATAGGAGGACGTCTGATTGTTGGGGTTTTCTCTCTAATATTATTATAGGGTCTTTACAATACAAAGCAAGTTGAGGCAACTGTTGTTGTGATTTGGTGCTATATAAATAAAATTATATTCTGGGTCTTTGTTCTAAAAACCCAAGAACTTTGCATTAGAAAAGGTTAATTTTTGTGTGTCAGTCTGGTGCACAGTCAGCCCTTAATAAAATGACTGAATAAAACATAAGCATTTACAGACTGAAGTGATTAACAAATAAACGGTCATATTTATGGATACGAATTACTTACACAGTACAGTTAACTCAAACTTTTAATATTGTCACAGAACAGACCTGCACCACTGCATGAGGGAAAGCTCGGCCAAAGTTTTAGCCACTGTGAAGTGTATGTTTTCATCTTCATTGATCTATTTACTACTGGACAAGTTCTATGCTCTTATTTTGAAAGTTTAGAAACTTAATGAAGAGACAGCTGATGCTTTCTCTGTTATTTATAATCACAAAGTATATATCAGTAAGTATTATTATTCTATTTAATAACTTGTTGGTGTGTGGCTCTTTTGGTGCACACATGCACACGACATTCGCTGCAGGATTTGGGGAAATTTTAGGGAACTGATTAGTTTTCCTTTGTCCCTTTCCTTGTACCCATGTATAGATTAAACCATACTTTTTCATTTCTCACGTTGCTGATCTGCATGCTGAATTTATAAAACTAAGACTCGACACTAAATTAATACCATACTCTCTTCCATATTCTCTAAGAGCTGGAAACAAAGCATCATTATTTTTGACTGACGCGCTCCATTCCTTTGTTAAAAGCAACAGTACATGCTGAGTGCTTCTGCACCAGATAATCTAGTGTTTTATAGACAAATATAAGAAAAGACAGCAAAAACCGAACAGCTGCCAAGTGCCAACAAAACATAACTATAATGACAGGCTCTCAACAGCAGCAGAGTCAGCAATCCACCCACAACAAAGAATATTATTTCTCTGGTCCTTCATGCCCCACCACTGGCTCCCACAAATAAACACTGCCCCACAAATATTGTCCAATAAAACTCTAAAAGAAATATGTGAGAATGCAGGGAAAACAGTTTAAGGCAAGTTTTACACAGGATTTTAAATCTTTCTCCACAAATGTAGATGGTCTGAACTGCAGTCGTAGCACTAATCAGCTATTAGTTGTGTATGTGAACTCTGAATGCTTATTTTGGTTGTTTTAAGCACTTTCTTAACGAACTCTATACAACATTCACTGTATGAGCTTCATAACCAATGGGTAACTTCATCCATCTTTTGTACCGCCTACGAGGCTGCCTGTGTCTTTATAATGTTAGCAGAGTAAATAACCAAAACAAATATAACATCAGAATTAACATTTTAAAAAGTGATACATGCCAAGAACTTTGCACTCGATGCATCTTTAGTGTGCCACGTATGTTGTCATAGTGTGAAAACTGGGCGTTGCACCAGTGCTGACCACCCAGCCAGTGCACCTGTTCATTAACAGCTACCCCCCCACACACACATACACACACACACCACCTAAGTACCTCATCAAAACAGCAGTTACACTTTTACAGGCTTAACACGTGAGCATGACAAATGGTCCTTGAATAAAAAACAAACACACATGATATTCCCTCACACAAACACCACTTTCTCTTTCACAAACACACACACCTACCAGTTTAAATACCAAAAATCCCTCTCTTCCAGCACCCACGCGCAATTCACCGCTGCGATCTGTGCGTGAATCCAAAAGCTAAAACTTTGACACGACAACACCGATACAGAAACGGGCGTTAGGCAGACACGGTGTTGTTTACCACCCTTCTAACACTGCACGCACACTATACATGCCACATGACCACATTACCACTTGCAGCTGCTCACTATTCTCACCGACTGCCTTGACAGGACATAACTAGTGTGCGTGTCACACATGATGAGCTTACAGTAGTGCATGCTGCAACTTTAGACACTGACGTTTCTGAAATACCTCCGAGCTCCATTTATCCTCTAAATGACACGTCACTGTAAAACAGGTGAGGCTTTTTGGCCAGACAAAAAAATAAAATAAAAGCTCTGCAGTATTTTTCTAAATTAATTATTTAAAAGTTCAAGTTTCACACAACTGAGACACTTGAATTTTTCTGTGGCTGAGTGCATTAATGGCTGGTTTGGCTCAGTCTCAAGGGTCCTGAAGCTTAATGGCGAAAGCTTAATGGAGGCCAAATAAATTGTCACTTGGTAGCTGTATTTGTACTAGATTTAGTATTACCCTGGATCTACTATGCTCAGTCCCATCTCCGTATTTTTATTCTGTGACTCAGCTAAAGAAGCTTTACAAGAGTCACAGTTCAAAATAAACCTCATTGGCTCCACTTTAACATCTCTTCCCCCAACTTTTAGCTCAATATTTCACAAACTGCGGGCCGTGAAGGGCCAGTATCTGCAAAGTATGGAGTGAAAGTAAGTTGACTAAAATACTGAAAATACTGTGGCATTATATACGTGACAGAAAATAATGTATAATGCTTAAGAGGTGGACTTTAAATTTTCCACAGTGGGGTAGTTACAACTTCTTGCAATTCTCTTCTAATATGTGACACTACAGGGGGAAAAATGACATCAACAAACCCATCAGTAAACAGAAGTTGATCATTTCTAATTTGACAAGTTCCAAATATTTTACTTTATTCCTCAAAATAATAACAAAAAAAGATTGCATTTGTCATTTAAATACCTTGACAACTCTAAGAAAATTTAAAAAAAAAAAACCAAACAAAAACAAACTACAAATCAAAACATAGACTCCACTAATGCCCTTTCTTAGGGCCTTTTATTCTTTAAGGGACACTTTTGATTGCACTGAACTGAAATCAAAACTCTCCCCGCGTCTCCAGCCTCTCCCCCGTGACCTTCAATCTCTAAGCTGCAAAAAGAGACAGTCAGACTGACCCTGCGCAACCCCGGGGCCGTCGCCAGGCAGGTAAAAACAGAAGCAGCACATCTCTCATTTCACATTTAAGATATACAGCTAGCATGCCACGGCTGTCTGGAGGACTGACAGAGGAGGTGCATGTTCTGATCTGCAGATATGAAGCGATTTACTGTAAAGAAAGTTTGTTTTTTAAGTTTGTTGTAGGGGTTATTGAGCTGTTTAATAGCTGCATATCAGACAGTATTTAATGCACTTCTTTGCAACAGGTGACAGTAAAGTAAGTCTGACAAAACAAGTACAGTCAGGTTTATAAGTATTAGTAATTTTGCCTCTGTATACCGCTGTGGTTAAAAACATTATGAATTACAGCCATTTTTAAACACAGTGCCTCATTTATGGATGATCTAATTTTATTTAGAAGTGTGCAGCAACTCTGCTGTGGCCAAATTAACCCTCATACAAAATATTTTATCAGAGTACCCAAACATATTTTTCACAGAAATACGGTTTTAATGGCTGAGTTTGTGTTTATCATACCTGTACTGTTTCCTTTATCCATGAAAGCATTTTAAATTGTTCTAAATTTGATTTATTTAGACAATCTTGGTCTGTTGCTTCTTTCTTGTTTCAGTGATACTAGAAAAAACATTTTACAAACATTTAAAAAAAAACATGTTTGACTGGATTATCTGATAATAAAGTCATCAAAGTCAGACTGCTTTTGGATTCAGACTAATAAAAAATCTTGGTAATTTGTAATATTTAAAAAGTTCTGTGGAGAATCACTGAAGTAGTAAATCTTGCTACTCTAGTGCAGGCCACAGTTGACTTCAAAACACTGCAATGTGGTAATAGCAAATTGAAAACTACTATAGAACAAGCCTTTAACTTTAGCAAGTATACATATATTGCCACTCAGATTTTCATGATCTTCCTACATAAAATATAGACCGACAAATTCACATGAAACTGTTTTTTGTTTTTGACTACATGACAAAGATTTGAAGATAAGAAGAAAAACACTGAGAAATCGAGATCCACCAAGAAGCCGGAAGGAAGCAAACGGTGAGAAACAAATGTTGCAAGCAACAGGATGACGAGGCCGGAGAAAAACAAAGTGACAGAGATGGGAAGTGAAAGTTGTGTCTCAAGACAGCACAGAGACACCAGAGTAACACTAAAAATGTTCAGTTGGTGGGACAAACAGGCAGCTCCAACCGTGCAAACTGTAGTGTCAATCATCGCGGACTAACTATTACAGGAATTTAAAACAAGCTCTTATACAAATTTACTCCTAAACTTGTAATTCTGCACTGAAAACAAGCCTGTCATTACACTGCATTTTACTGCACTGCTGCAAGCCATCAAACTCAGAAGCATCAAGCATGCCTGAGAGTAAACAGTCAGAAATCCCTATGAGCAGCTGCTCCAACATGCAAAATGCAGAATGCTTCCATTTCACTGTAATTTAATTCCTGAGAAATTATACAAAGCAGAGGTGGGTAATCATAGGTTTCAACCTCACCTCTATTATCTTCCCACCCACAGAGGAGACAGTAACACTGCTGCAGATCAGAAGACAATGAAAGCTTTCCATGAGGAGACTGAGATGAAACGCAACGAAGTGAGAGATGGTGCAAAGACACAGAATCTCTGCAGGTAAATCAGGTAAAACAGTCGCTACTTTTTAAATGCCTGGTTATCGTATGCAAGGTTTTGACTGGATGCCTGGAAAAAAGGAATGGCTAATTTTTGCTTCCCCTTTCATTATGTTCCACTAAAGGTGTAAACAAATCGCCCACTGCTCAATTAAAGTGCATAATATGTATCTACCAAGGAAAATGTGCCTTCGGGGGATAGTGTGAGACACAAATAATCAGTTACTGCAATCGCTCTATTTTCACTGCCTTCCATCTCCTTTCAACTTCCTCCACGGGGAGGAAAAGTCTGAAGAAGTCTACTTTTCCTACAGTTTCCTGTGTTTAGTCACAGCTACTCTGATTGCTATGAACCTGACTGTTTAGATATTGTTAAAAAAATAAAGACTGTTTATTTTCTACCTGAAGTTTGAATGCCAATTCAGTTTGGTTTGAGAAGGACAGAGAAACACTGACACTCTGAAATAATCTCATTATCAGCCAAGTAAATAATACCTGAGAAAGTTAAGTATCATAATATGCATCAATTTTGACACTGATTTAACTTTTTCAATCATGATTCAGGTAAAAAGGACACACATTATTTGGTTGTAGTGTCTCAGGTAGGGCTGCCACAAACGATTATTTTGATAGTCGACTAGTCACCGATTATTTTTGCGATTAGTCGCCTAATCAGATCATCATCCACTGGACGTAAAACTACAGCTTATATAACTATCATTAGCTTACAGCTTTAAGCTTTTAAGGTGCTAACTAAAAATAAAGACAAGATGATAGTTTATTCAATTTTAATGAAATTTGCAGATTGTTTCGGTAAAGTTTAATAAACTCCTTGCTATCTAAAATATAACAGGACACCGGGGTATATTCTCCAGCATCTCTCACTTCTGATAATCAGCTGTCTGCTTGACGTTTATTCAGCTGTGTAAAAACTATAACTTTAATCTCAGCCAAACCGATTTACTCAGGAACAAATAAAATACTAAAAAAAAAAAAAAAAAAAAAAGGCCAAACAACAACATTTTTAATTTATCTAAGTGACTCATATATATTTAACCTGAGTCGCGAAAGACGGCGGTGGGTTTGAAAACAATTTGCCGGGAGTCCGGTGTTCTCACGGCGCTAGTGACCTAGCCCCCGGCTAGCTATCGAGCTAGTGGGTAACAGACGTCTCCGAAAACTGAGCCGATATTTGAGGTTTACACAGCTACATTCTCGCCTGAAAATATGTTAAACGTTTATTTTGTGACCCAGAAAGAATAATAAGAGTAATATTAAAACTAACTAGCTACCGCCATTGTTGGAAACTAAGCTGGGCCGCGCTATGAATTCTGGGACACAGCTACTTCTTCTTCTTCGGAGTTTAACGGCAGCTGGAATCCTTGTACATGCAGTGCTGCCATCTTCTGTTTCAGTCCGTTATTACACTCTTAAATCCTGCTATTATTCCTGCGTCTTTTGCGATCTTACAAAGCTTCAAACGACACGTCGACTATTAAATCAGTCGTCGACGATTTTGATAGTCGACGTAATCGTGACTAGTCGACAAATCGTGGCAGCCCTAGTCTCAGGTGTGCAGATTTGACGCCCTTCTTGTTAAACGTAACAGTAACGCGAACATTTTTGAGGATTTTAACTGCTGAAGATGCCACGCTGGGATCTAAATAACAGTAAAGTGAATTTTTTATTTTTTTGAATGGACTGAAGAAAAATGCATTAGATTAACTGAGAATGAAAATTAGGATTCTGGCCTTTTAGGGGCTGACTACACTTATAAGCAGGATTGGACATATGCTTGTATATATACCATTTATAGGGGATTTAAACATAAACCTTTCACAGTATATTTTTGTTTCACCATCCCAATGAAGCCAGACTGCAATTTGGTATTTCAGGGTCAATTCGGAGGGTTACTTCACACTTCTAAATGTAGAATTTGAGACTTTATCAATTAAATTTGTGATATTTTCCTCACTGCAGCAAAGAGAAGTGCAGGAATGTAATCGACTTTGAGTTTAACTTTAATATGTGCTACTGCAGAAGGAGACCCAGCTGAGCACACTTGAGAGCTGGATATGGATGGCTTGGGTGCTGTCATGCTCTGCTAGACTCCCCCTAAATGCTTTGGTTATCTCCAGTAGCATCTTTTGGCAGGCTGTGGTGTCATAAATCATTTCGTTTGACCCGCACATGTCACATGAAATGGCTTATCAGTGGTTTCGAGTTATTAAAACATTTCCTCTCACCTAACCGGTCACATGATTGATTATGAAAAACCAAAGCATTATCAGCCAACTACATCTGTTTGCATTCAGCGTATTGACCATAACTGCACATAGGCACACATATGTAATATATATATGTGTGTGTGTGTGTGTGTGTGTATGCTTTAATTACACCCCAGGTGTGGGCCGAATTTTATAATGACTCTTTATAATGTCAAAAAAAGTATTAAATTATGCTTTAGAAAGTTTATGTGTTTGGCAATCATCCAAGAAACGTAAAATTGACAGTTTTTTGAATGGAGTAACGTTCCTCCCATATGAGAGGACTAAAGTTTTGATTTAAAAAGTGGGCAGGACTTAGGTCTAACACTCCGGACAGGGACGGACACCGCTTTGGACTCTCGTTTGAGTCTAACCTTTCTTTAAACAGGTTTATTAAAGACTTTCTGGACTCGTATTTACGTTTAAATAGGGTCGAGTGAAAGCTCATTTTTAGTTCTGCCTACTTCTGGGAAGCTGAGTGACATCTGAGCGGCCATGTTGCAGGAAAGTTTTAACTCCCTGTTCACCTTGTTCCACCGAATGAATGTGTTCCTCAGACCTCTCACTGACTAACTCTGGTACATTTCACACCGAAAGTCGTTGTTAATGCGGATAAATCGTGAAACTACTGCTCCAGCATCATGTTATAAGCCTTTAACATCCTCTGAGAGACGAGCTGCACTCACCGGGATTATTTTCGGCAGGTATTCGCGTCCAAACACCAACATCAACACTGAAACGTGTGGCTCCGACTTTAGATGTATCTCGGTTTCTTTCTTTCTTTTTTCGCGGTACTTTCTGGCGTCCTCCTCGGTTTAAATAACAGCGTCCCTCGGTCCCGTTACTTATTTCCGTGACGAGCCATGTTTCATACCCGCTGCTGCTGCCTCTGCTGCTGCACCGGTTGCTGCTGCTGCTGTGATGAAGAAGTGAACTATTTTTGAAAGAAAGTCACTCCTCTCAGTCAGTCCTGCCCCCTCCCCTCGGCTCAGAGCTGCCACTGACACAAAACGAGCACACTTCACAGTCAGTAGTACAGTTCGTCCGACTTTACTCGCTCAATAAAAGGACATGTACTTCAAGAATAAAAGGAATGCCGACTGAGCTGCATAGGGGGCCCAGGGCAAAGTTAGCGTTTGGGTTCACATCCCCCCCCAAAAGAACCTTATCATGTCCCATCTCTAACTAAAAATACTAACTGTCTTAGTGCTACAGTGCTGTGAAAGTATTTGCCACTTTCCTAATTTCCTACATTTTTGCATATTTTTCAGGCTTAAACGTGTCAGATCATCAAACAATTTTTATATTAGAAAAAAATAATTCAAATAATTACAAAACGTAATTTTTAAATTATAATTCAATTTTTTTTTTTTTATCTATCAGTACTCCTTCTTAGTATGTCATTTATAAATAGAGATATGTTCCACCATGCAAAGAAAAAAATATGATCATAGTCATAATAATATATTTGCATTTATAAATGCCATATTAAGGATGACTATGTATGACCGATGAATTAAATTAATACCTTAACAATATTTAATAGTGTGTCATTATTATATAGTGCTACCAGTGTTTGACATCTATCAGTCTGGAAAGGGTTACTCCAGCAAATTACAGTGAAAGCCATTATCCGCAAATGAGAAAACTTGGAACAGGTGTACATCTTCCCAGGAGTTCAAGAATGTGTCGACGACTCATACAGAAGGTCAAAATACAACCCAGAACATCTAAAGAACTGCAGGCCTCTCTTGCCTCAGTTAAGGTCAGAGTTCAAGATTCAACAATAAGAAAAATACTGGGCAAAAATCGCATCCATGGGAGCATTCCAAGATGAAAACCGCTGCTGACCAAAGAGAACACAAAGGCTCGTCTCACATTTGCTAACAAAACAAAACAAAACAAAACATTTTGTGGACTGTAACAACAGTTGAACTTTTTGGAAGGTTTGAGTCCTGTTACATCTGGTACTTTATGAAACAGCATTTCTTGAAAAGAACATCATGCCAACAGTTCTCTTGCTTAAAAAAAAAGAAGAATTTAGAGGAGTTTCCTTAATAACTTTGTGCACAGTTTCCATTTTTCCTCAGTACATCCATGTGCATGAACCAGAGAAGCTTTCCAGGTGCAGCTTGCTGATTATTGCACTTCCTCCCCCAGGCCCATTCACACTCTTACCGGGCCCATAAACTTTATATTATGATGACATCACACAAATAAAAGCCACTTTTTTTTTACTTGGTTTTTCAAATATGACTCTCATGGGCTGCAAGCAGCTGTTTTTACAGATGTTGTTTTATAATGATAGTCTACAGGGATAATGCTTTTTGGGTCACATGACATTTGTGTCATTGCCATACTGTGATTGACCACTAGGATAAACCAGCCCCAAATATCAATGGTAGTGCTGTGTACTGCGTTCATGTCCATTATTCCGTCATTTTGGCTACACAGAAGGGAAACATCCAGCATGTAGCCTGACAGCAATGATCCTGTGCCAGTAGGTTAAATGCTGATTGTTTGAAGAGTTTCCTTTAACAGAGAAAGACACACAAAGATAATATCAAAGATCAAAAAGGACAGGTCAGAAGCCTACACAATGTCCCAAGTGGACAGTGTGTATTGTTTTTAAGTCTCTGTTTGACTCCACTACAATAGTTCTTTGTCTAATACAACTTCCCTATAGCAGGGCTAAACTAAAAAACAAACTACATGAACAAAAGAAGTCCAGATTACTGGTTGTCCACCCATTTATTTTTTGCAGTCATGTTATAAGCAATGAGCATTTTCATTATTGCCATCTTGGCGTTTTGAAACCAGACGTGATGACCTAGTGTGCAACTGCTAACTCACTGGCTGTCGACTTGTGATTTACAAATAGCAAATGAGCATATCCTGGATTACCCTCCTTGCTGACTCTTGGAATGACCATAATTTACCAAATGAGCTCAATGTTTTATTAGGTAGGACCTGAAATGTGTGACGATCCCATGAAGTCATCAGGAAAGTGTTGATGAGGTCAAAGGTGAGGGCCAGAAGTCATTTTGCCAACCACAGGAGTCACTAAAGGAACTGCATGTTTAAGGAGCTCCCATGCTAGCTTTTCAGACCCAGAAGGTAGTCCATCGCTTACATTCTCTACCACTACAATGGTACAGCACTTAATGCATCCATTCCTGGCAGTTACCTGGAAGCCTCTGTAGTGGGAGTCTGCACTCCAGCAGCTTTGCATTGCAACCATACACCACTGCAGCTGCTTGAATGAAATTTGAGGATAAGGAGGAAAATTACCTTTGAGAATATTTTAAATTAATGTTTGTACTAAAGTGATGCTAAAGCTGAGCCTACAAACTCCAGTGACTCAAGCAAGGAACAAGATCCAGAGCTGTGCTGCAGTTATGGCACAAAATGCATTACCACCTGTATCATAGTACTCTTCACAAACAGTGACACCATGTTCTTTGAGCATTACAAAGTCTAAGCTTAACTCTCCATCTGCACTCATTACTTGCATAAAGCTGCACTGTAAAGATTACAGTGTAGCTAATGTAATATCACATTTATAATATATGTATCTGATACATAAGTTTTTTGTGAGACCTCTACATCATTAGTGGGATTTTTTTTCAAGAAAAACCCAAATAAATTGATGAAAAATGCCATATGTAGCAAAAATGATACCAATTAAAACACATATATAAAAAAATTATTTAATTTCTTAAAAGAAAAAAATCCAAATTGTTTGATAAACACTCCAATTTGAAAATGTTTTTAATTTTCTGGAAATGATGTCATGTTTCAGGTTTTTTAGCGTTCAGCATTGTTTTTTGTCTTAAGTATCACAAGTCTATTTTTAAAAGGAAAAATGCAATTAATTAAGGTGAATATTTGCTAGTTTCCAAATCTGCTGTGAAATTTAACTGAGATTTGTTCATTTTTTTGGTTTTCCACAGCTGATTAGATAAAGCCATTGGAATAAAGACATTCAGTATGTCCAGGAAGAATACTTGAAATGTCCAGGCAACTTTTTAGTACTGAAAATAATGACTGACACGGCACTGTAGCCTTACAATATTGTTATCATGGATTGTTGTGACCTTCATCGTCAGCTTCTGTGTGTTAATTACTGCTGTAGCATTACTGGCACAATGCCGGGCCACCTCTGTGTCTCTTCCTTTCACGCAACCTTTACTCTCCCAAGGTTGTGAAATTCAACAGCGCTGTGTGATCACACCACACACACGCACACACACACTTATCTACACTGGAGTGTTTCATTAGAGTAGATGATCTTACAATGAAAATTAAAATTTGATCGTATTATGACAGCTACTTGTCTTTCTGATTAAGTAATTACGCACACTCCAGTAAACACCTCTTCTTCCCACACTGAGAGCTGTTGCATTATAAACACCTCTTCACTGATTATGCAGCTAAAATATTGGAAATCATTATTTGACTCTTTACTTTAGAGTGCAAACTGACTTGTTAAGCAGTTTCAGATGGCTTACTCATCACTTTGAGACATACAGTACACCTCTGTGCCGAACTTCCCTAGGTGAGTACCAAAAGGATTAATCAACACGTGACAAAGAAACCAGAAAAGGATTGATGCGTGAAAGAGCAAGAGTGCTGTTGGGAAACTGTGAGAGGAAAGAGAGTAACTCAGTGACATAATGTACAAATTGATTGCATAACAGGAAAAAAAAATAAGAACAAACGTGACTAAAACGGTTTCCTGTTACAGGTACATCCAGATGTGTCCAAATATGTTCAGCACATAAGAGAACTTCACATCTAACATCAACACCTGCAGATGAACTGAGCTATTCATATCTACAGGCTATTAAAAAGCTATCACATCAAAATCTAAATGTGGTGGGAGAGATCAATTCCAGAAGTTCAGAGATAAATATGTTGTAGCAGGCAAAAAGACTGAACACACCTAACAGCAGCATAGCTTAAATAGAGTACAATAGGACAAAAAAAAGCTCAGTTGAAAATAAAAAATAAAAATGAGGCCAAAATGTGCAAAACAGACAGAAGACATAAGAAGTTATACAGATATCTGAAAACATGGACAAGAGAAGTAGAAACAAGAACACTAATAAACTCTAAATAAAGGTTTTTATTTATTTAATGTCACAATAGTTGAATAGCAAACATGTCAATAATAACATTAATTATAATAACAACAAGAAAAAGTAAAAGAATAAAACATTTTAAAAAAAGGTTACGGGCAGTAAAAAGCTTTAAGAGTTCAGAGCAAAGCCACAGCATGATGTCATGTTAAAGTAATCAATGAAATATGAAAAGGATACTGTCAAAAAAGGCCTTTTAAAGGTAAATGCATCTACAACAAGCTAATAACAAATAACTATTGATTGTCTATATACTGTAATGCTAAACCATGCCAATTGCAGACTATTTGGCTACAAAAATATCTACAATGCTGTTCAGGGACACTAATATGTCTATTAGTGCCTACAGTTGAAAGCTTTTTAAAGGCTGTAACATGATTGCACATCCTGAGAATCACTGAGAAAAATCCAAAGCAGAATTCAAGGGGAGCAAACAGAAATCCCAGCCAGAAAGAAAAGAACATGGGAGCCAGGTCAAAAAGCAAAGTCCAAAAGGAAGAATGAATAAATACAGAAATGAGCATAAAGGAAACCCAACAAAAAAAAAAAGCAAAACAAAGATGCAACTTTAGGCTTTTCCCATTTCTCTAATTTGTGCTACCTTGTCTCCTTTGTCCTCCTTCCTCCTGCCTGTGACCTAGAAATCAAACTCACTGTGATTTGTTGTAGGATTTTCAGATCCTAGAAAACATCCAGAGGATGTATAATCTAGGATGCACCCTTTACAGAAGGGTTCTTACCTTCAGTGTGTAAAAGAGGAATATTCAAACTGTAAGACAATGTCATTCATACCCACTGTTACACATGAAGTCATTAAAAACGTTTTTTTAATAAGAGAAAACAATTTATGAAGCATTATATTTAACCGACATCGCTTCACAGTGATGATGCCCCATTCTGGCCTGCTGCCTTGATTCCTTTATGCTTGAATCTCCTTCCTCATGTCTTCCGGGGGCATCTGAAGGAATAAGACATAAGGAAAGGAGCTAAGAGGACTGAAGGACGTGTAGTTGGGAAAAATGACAAAGGCTTTCAGGCAGAACGGAAGGAAAATCCAAAACAAGAGCAGGAAATGACCAAAAGACAAATCGTAAACATGGAGACAGGAGCAAACACAGTAAACACAGACTGGAAACATCACAAAAGCAAAACAGGATCCCAGATCCCAACAGCATCACAAAAACTCAGAGTCACCAAACAACAGTGTAATCAAAACCAGAACCATGGTCTTCAAACATAAACCTTTAGATAATATCATGAAGGCTGATGGTAACTTGCATAATTAAAAACCTGCAACATATGTTTTTGGACCAGTTGTGCAACCTGGTGTACTGGACTAGCCCCAGGACGTAAACAAGGTACTTCCCTTCATGTTGTAAAGCTGGACTTTGCAGAAGAAAATAGGAAATCCCTTTCAGCGTCATGGTTACGCTGTGGGGTCGATGTACCTCCCAGCACATGTCACGCAAACACTCACAGATAAAAACGCTGCGGTAAAGTCTTCTGCAGAATTCAGATTTTTGCTTTCGACAGGCCGCATCGGGGGGTTGTTTTTCATCGAAGACCGAAGATTCAAAGAGGATTTCTTTAAGAAACAGGATGATGTGGACGGTGGGACTTCAGGCGGTTGCCATCTGTGTTTTCCTGCAGGTTAGTAATGTAAACTTATCATACATGTGAATTTTTATATAGTGTGTGAGATGTAAATTATATACAAAGCAGCTCTGAATGTGTGGAGGGAAACTACTCTAACTGAGAGAGGTCAAAAATGATTTACATGTTTTAAAAAGAATAGTTTGTTTTGGGGTTGCTTCTGCTCGTCAGCTTTCATTTGCACTTGATTTATTTCTTTTGTCTGTGGTGCTCAGTGTTATCACTGTATTCTGATATAGTTCAAATCTTTGAGAGGACTCTGAAATTATTCAGATATTAGCGGTAAATTTCTCACAGTAGGAGAATGATACAATTTAGAGTCTAATTTTTGCCATTAAAACAAACATAAAGTCCTTAACAACTACAAAAAAGAATAAATACTTGATAAATACTTAAAGTTTTGAGAAATCCTACTATTATAGATCCAGAATAATTACAGTGATAAAAAAAAATAACATCAATGATAACAATAATAGCAAAACAATAAGAAGAAGTAAAATAAAGGATTTCAAAAACAACAAAGCAACACAGAGATGTATTATGATAACTCATGTGTGGTATGAAAGAGCTTCTGTATCTGTGTTTGTGGAAGCTGACTGATTCACTCTGATGACTGACTGCTTCGACTATATTTCTATGTGCAACTTCCAGGTGCCGGGCTGTTTCCCATCATGCCTCATAAAGGGCTCCATAGCATACTGTGGTTTCCAGAACCTCCGCTCGGTTCCTCCTCTCCCTCCTGACATCACCCATTTGTACCTGGAGATGAACCACATCAGTGAGATCAACTCCACCTCCCTGTCAGGCCTTGAGGAGCTGCAGGTGCTGGACCTCGGACGACAGCATGCACAGCTTGTGATCAGGAACCACGCCTTCAGCAGACAAAAACATCTGAGGAGGCTTTCACTCGACTTTAACGTCGGGCTTCAACTGGAGCCGCAGGCCTTTGATGGGTTGGCAAGTCTACAGATTCTCAACCTGGATTACTGCTCACTTAAAGAATCTATACTTAGGGACAAATATCTAGAACCGCTGCTGTCCCTACAAACTCTGAGCCTCTTTGGTAACGACATAAAAAGACTCCAGCCTTCTCCCTTCTTTGTCAACATGACTCATTTGAAAGACCTAAATCTCAAGCTGAACAAAATTGATAAAATTTGTGAGTCTGATCTTGCTGCCTTTCAGGGAAAAACCTTCACAGTTCTGAACTTAAACTCAGTGTACCTGAGAGAGATGTCCAGCAGTAAGTTTGACTGGAACAAATGTGGGAATCCTTTCAGAGATCTGACCTTTCAGACACTCGATTTGTCAAGCAACGGGTTTGGTGTGGGCCAGTGCACGCAGTTCTTCAAAGCCATCGAGGGGACAAAAATCTCCCATCTGAAAATGTCAGGGCACATGGGCAGAGGATTTTCATTCAACAATCTTCCTGATCCAGATCGCAGCACATTTGAAGGCTTGCACAACAGTTCAGTCCTCTCTTTGGATCTGTCTAAAAGCAGAATATTTGCATTGCAACAGGGGGTGTTTAGTTCACTGAAAGAAGTCACAATCATTGATATATCCCAAAACAAAGTGAATCAAATACACAGAAATGCCTTTGAAGGTCTTCAGGATCATTTAAAAGTGCTCAACCTGTCACACAACCTGCTTGGGGAAATCTATTCTTACACATTTGCTTCTCTGACAAACCTCCAGGTATTAGATTTGTCTCATAATCACATTGGTGCATTGGGTTATCAGTCATTTAGTCGACTTCCCAACCTGAAATTATTATATCTAACAGGAAACTCTCTGAGAGATTTAGGCTTCCCTGCTCCTCTACCAAGTTTAGATTTTCTTTTACTAAATGACAACAAGTTAGCACCCTCATCAGTGAGAAGCATCTCTCAGTTTGCCAGTAACCTCATGCATCTAGACCTTCAGGACAACAGATTAACAGACTTGGAGGATGTCTCCACCATTTTGACCGGTTTAAAACGGCTGAGGCATCTCTTTTATGGAGGAAACAGAATCAGGAGTTGCTCCTTCAGCAGACGAGTCAGTCTGAATAATCTCACAGTTCTTGATCTTCACAGCAGCTCCCTGCAGTCTGTTTGGGCTCAGGGTAAATGTCTCAATCTGTTTGACAATTTTGGGCATGTTGCTGGTCTCAATTTGAGCTTCAATGCGCTGCAGTCGCTCCCTCAAGGTGTTTTCAAGGGCCTCACTTCAGTAAGAGAGATGGACCTCTCGTACAACGCCTTAACATATATCCAGCCTGACGTATTTCCAACAAGTCTAAAAGCACTCTACCTTTCCAACAACTTCATAGCCTCGCCTAACCCTGCCACTTTCCGCTCTCTGAGCTTCCTCGATCTCCGGATGAACCGATTCCACTGCAACGCTGATCTGAAGAGCTTCCTGACTTGGTTGAATGAGACCAACGTGACGCTGCTGAGTCCTGTTGAAGAGCTCAGATGTGAATTTCCTGCTAGTGTCTATAATGTTCCTCTGATAGAGTTTTCTGCTAGGGTCTCACAGCAGTGAAAGCAGCTAAAAAAGAGCAGAAATGTATTTCTCAGCTGAAAAATCATGATGAAATAATCGCTGGAGGAGTGTACCAGTGTCATGTATCATTGATTAAAGTTGTGCATGTGAACTGAATTTGAAACCAACCCAGATGTAATAAAAAAAAAATCCAGTTAAAGCTATGGTCTCTTCTCATGAAAAGCTGGGGGTGAATTCAGGATGTTTAAAAACTCAGGGGCCATTAAGGGGCCGCATAATATTGTGGCATGTTACTTACTTTTTGTTGAGTAAAAGTCCAGACAAGCTCAGTACTGCAATTTTAAGTCTTGTTCTTTTAGCTGCTTCCTTTAGGGGTCGCTGCAGCAGATCACCTGCCAACATCTCGCCCTATGGTCTTCATGCCTTTTGCCTGGAGGTCCATCTTCACCAGTCGTCGTCCAGCATATCCTCCATTCCTCGTCGGCACACGTCCAGAGCATGTCAACCTTACTTCTCTAACTTTGTGTGCAAACTGCTCAACCTGAGCTTTCCTTCTGAAGTACTCATTTCTAAACCTTCCACAAAAGCGATGCATGTTATTCTATGATATCAACAGCAGATGGAGCTCCAGAACAATCACTTGCTGTCCTGTCCAGGACCCCTGTGGATGCTGGAAGAGGCTCTACTTAACTTAAACAAGAAGAGGATCCATATAGGAGACAAACAGATGGATGAACATTCTCCAGTAGATTCAGGCTGATTTGAAGCTGCCAGAAATTCAGGGGGTTTTAAACAGATTCATCCACAACAGCACCCTATGTAGAGGTCGAGGCAAATTAAGTAGTCCATGCAAAATCTGATAGGGGTCAGGGAACGATTAAAGGGATATGAAGTGAATCCTTTAAAAGGAAAAAAAGAAAAGAAAAACAAGCACAAATTTGAGGGAAGAGAGAAAAGACTAATTGCACTTGCTGATCTATTAAACCTTTTTCAGACTGACTCGATCACACAGATATCTGCAAGTACACATTGAACATCATCCACTAAAACTACAAAACTAACCCCAGTTACAAATATGGAGGTAAACATATTTAACATTAATTAGTTGCTTTAAATATTTTGTTTATTAGTCAAGAGCCAACATGTTAGTACTAAATATGTACTTAAGGACATGACGAGGCTGACGATATTCAAAGTTTTTGCACAATCTCCTTTTTCCAAACATTTCTTTTCTGAAACTAAACACCACCTGAGGAAAATGAAGGGGAGTTTAAAGGTACATCCCATACTACAATGTTGTCTCTCCCTGTTGTCTTAATCAGTTTCCTCTTCTGCAATTAATGGCACAGTAACTTAAGACGAGTAAAAATAGAACAAACTTAAACTTTTTAAAAGAAATGTAGACATAATGTGACTTACTGCCACAAAAGGCACAGTGTGTTGTAGCACTGCAACATCTGCTTGGGTGAATCATTTACAGTTTATTCAAATCGACGTCATATTTTGCATGCATGTTGGTGAAGCTGTAAATTTGCACATCAATCGAACGTGCTATCATTGAAAGTGTAATACCGGCTCACTTATAAGCACTTTATAGCCCAACAAAGACTGCAAGAGTATTTGTTTCTTGCATGTATTTTACTTTAGGTAGAGATTTTATATAGCGGTTTTAGAGCTCAAAAGGAGCTGTGTGTCCTTCAAGTAAGTTCAGAAATTTTATGATAAGGCGGCTGGTTTCACTGGCATCTTACAGCAGAGCCAGCCTCAGTTTGGTCATTAACTTCCTAGCTTTTCAGTACAGTATGGTCACCTCTAAAACAACACCAGCAGGTCTTTTCGCTGGTGGGATTTCTTGCACCATTGCAACAGTCAAACGTTTGATTAGTTAAATATAAACATTGAAGCTGCTTCCAGCTTGTTGCTTTAAATATTCACTCTGGTGTGATTATATAACATATAAATTCAACTGATAACCGCTGTGGAAAATAAGTAGGGAAAGAAGTCAACAACAACAATAATGTTCATTTGATTCATTTGTAATGAACGTGTTTTTAACCAAAAACAAGGGAGATCATACAAGCACATCTTGTTCATTTATGAAGTTGCACATCTGGAAAATCCACAAGAAAAGTCCAAATCAACAACCAGAGTCCAAGGGGAACAAACAGAACGGGACCCCCTACCAGAAAAGGACACATGAGCCGAGTCAAAAGGCAAAGTCCAGCAGGAGGAAAACATACACACCAGCAGAGGACTGCAGAACATGCAAGGTATTTCCCCTCATCATGTAAACCTGGATTCTGCAAAAGAAAAAGGGGAATGCCGTTCAGCATTATATTTATCCTGCAGTGACTGATGTAACACCTAACACATGTGAACACCCACAGATAAAAACCCAGCCACAGAATCCTCTGTAGAATTTATCTTTTCACTTTGGACAGGCAACATCATTTTTTTTAACCCAAGAACAAAGATTTAAACTTCTTTTTTTAAGGAACGCGGTGATGTGGACGATGGGCCTTCAGGTGGTTGCCATCTGTGTTTCCCTGCAGGTTTGTAAGCATAAACCTATCATAAACTAGAATGTGTTAGATATAAAGAACTTCTGCAGAGGTGGGAAGTAACAAAGTACAAATACTTAGTTACTGTACTTAAGTAGAATTTTCAGGTATATGTACTTTACCTGAGTAAAGTGACTTGAGTACTTTTGGTTTAACATTTGAGGGGAGTTATTATTTTACTGCGAGCCTTCAAACATCAAACTGATTTGAGCCTGAACTGGAACACATGAAAGTTGATCATGCTTGTGTATTAATCACCACGGGATGGTGCGTAAAAACAGATAGAAGAGGCGAAATAAACATTGTCTATAGTCAGGGTTTAAAGTGGAGGAAGAAGAGAGGTTAGGCTACGTTCACACTGCAGGCGAAAGCGCATCAAATCCGATTTTTTTGACCCTATGCGACCCATATCCGATCATGCTATGACAGTGTGAACGGCGCAAATCCGATATTTTCAAATCCGATCTGGGTCACTTTCGTATGTGGTACTAAATCCGATGTTTTAGAAAGCGACTGCTGTGTGAATGGTCAAGTCGCATTAAATCCGCCTTTTACGTCACCGACACAAGACTGAAGCCAATTATCAGCGCCAGAGAAGCGCCCGAGAAGACATCGCGAACGCTTCCTGGCCATCCAGTGTAGATGTCAGTGAAACTGTTGGGAAGACAACGTGAACATTTTATTTGTACTGTATAATCTGCAGATTCTGACAGAAATCTGCAGCTATCCTTTGAAGCACCGCTCCTCTCTTAAACAGCAATAAGGATCATTATTAGGTTATTTACATTATTATGTAAATAACAAAATAACTTAAAGCAAAAATTGGGAAACGTGAAGTCCGAAGTCTTTTTATTAAGGGCCATCAGTCAAACAATACTGTTGCTCTGGGTCTAAACAGAGCGCGTTGTGTGTGACGTCTTCTTTTGCGCATGCGGGCCGCTTTGAGCGTTCACACTAGAGCGCGTTTGCTGTCGCATTTTATTTGTAGTGTGAACGAGCAGACAAAAAAATCGGATTTGATCAAAAAATCGGAATTGAGCATTAAGACCTGCAGTGTGAACGTAGCCTTAGAGAAGGCTACGTAAAGGTAAGGACTGCTCAATGCTGTTTGATAAACTGGAAATTTAAAGCTTACATGTAAATTCTCATGTTTTTAAATGTGACGTGTATGTATGTTTTTTCATATTATACAAATCAAACTGAGGTAGACTAACTGTGCTATTTAATGGTTGCATGAAAATGCTTAAACAGGTTAGTTAGGTCAGGGCACATGGGCAGAGGATTTTCATTCAACAATCTTTCCTGATCCAGATCGCAGCACATTTGAAGGCTTGCACAACAGTTCAGTCCTCTCTTTGGATCTGTCTAAAAGCAGAATATTTGCATTGCAACAGGGGGTGTTTAGTTCACTGAAAGAAGTCACAATCATTGATATATCCCAAAACAAAGTGAATCAAATACACAGAAATGCCTTTGAAGGTCTTCAGGATCCTTTAAAAGTGCTTACCAGAAATCTTTGCAGTGTGTCTTTAAAAAGAGGAAATTGGGGGAAATGTTACACAAAAAAAGAAGTTATGTGCCTAAAAACCACCTACAGCAAATAAACAGTATCTCTAAAAACAACTGTCCTTAAGAAATAGGGAAAGAAATCCAGAAAAGGCCAGACAAAGGACTTGAGCGCGAGGAGAAAAGGCTGATTTATGCCACAGTAAACAAAAACTGGACTAAAAATCAGTTGGAGCAGGTCTTTTGGTTCAAATTGTCATTTGAAGTTCGATCACAGACTTGTCTCACAGTCTCTTCTGTCCTGTGGTCTTGGACATTAGATGGGCAAAAAAGAGGACAAACTTAGATTCCTGCCACAAAAGTCACCTTTTTGTCGGTCTATACAACAGAAGGAAACTTGGGAGAATCATTTATATATTCACAGTCATATTTTACACGAGCGCTGGTGCTACTGTAAATTTGCAGTCAAATCAAACTTGTTTTCACTAGAACCATTAATTTAAAGGGACTTTCTAACTCATGTGAAGACTGTTTGTTTGTTTGGTTTTTTGCAGGTATTTTATTTTAGCCTGATGTGATATACTGATGTATTTTACATGTAAAAATGAGCTGTGTCCTTTCATGCTAAAGCAGCTGTTTTTGCTGACATCTTACAGCAGAGGGCAGCCTCAGCTCAGTCAATAATCACTGACCTCCATGATGCTTTTCAGTACAGTAAGGCCATGTCTGAAAACACACCAGCAGGTCTTTTCAGTGCTGGGATTTTTGTGCAGCAATGCAGCGATCAGATGTCTGATCGGTTAGATATAAACAGTGAAGCTGCTTCCATCCAGCTAAAAAAAATAAATCAAGGAGTTCACAAGAGATAAAATGAACTCTGCTGCATTAGCGGGTAAATTAGGTCTGGTAACTGCTGAGGCGAGATAAGTAGAGAACGAGGTCAACAAAAATAATGCTCATTTGACTGTAACTGAAGCGTTTTTAGAAACTACACAAAAACACATCATGGTGTAACAGCTAAACCGGGACTCCAAAATGAACGTCAGCAGAGCTCATTCTCTGTTTTCTGTGTTTCCATTTGTTATAATCTGCTTGTAACTGCATAAATTATTGAACCAAATGTGCTTCTACCATCCTAATAAAGCAGCTCTCGCCTCTCTTCATTAAATATTAAAGATCAAGAGCAGGAGGACTGAGGGCAGACTGCTGATAAGACTCAGATTTATAGACCTGTGCATGTGTGCGTGTGTGTCGCGGAATCATATCTAACATGATTGTGTAATTATATATTCATATAAACACTTATATATCATTGGAAGACTTATAACTAAGCAAATCAATAATCTAATTTAGGTTTGAAACATTTAATACATGTGATTTTAATTTAAGATATAAGTGTTCTTTTATGACTTGATAATAATGTAGTACTAGTGAGGTAATAAAGTGTTAACAAGAAGCTAATAAAATGAAAATAGCAAGCTATTACCAGTTAAACACCAAGGTAACAACCAATTACCCATAGTATACTAAAATATTGATAACATATTGGTATTGTAGCTTATTACACATTAATAATCTATTGACTCAAATGACAAGAAGTGTGATGATTACCTGGAAACTTGTGTGCTAGTTTTCGAGTAATAACCAGCAATCAGGGCTGCAAAATTCAAAACTACATGATTCTAATAAATTCTGTAACAGCATTTCTTATAGCTGAAAATCTAGAACTACTAAAACATGTCAGTGATGGCTATTATGGTTTTTTTTTTTTATATCACAGCAAAGGGAATTAAACAGTGTATATGTAGCTGAATGATGCCCTGACTTCAATTCATAGTTCACTAAATACTTATTGACGTGCAAATACAAGATCCGTGGCTATGCAAACCCCATAAGACCAATAAAAGAATCATGGCTGACCTGCCACATGGTCTCTCATGGTTTCTCTGAAAAGTAATTAGAATTTATATTGATAATAACTGAATAAATCTATTCGGCTTAACGTGAAGTTAGAAAACAAACATTGTTGATGTAAAGTTACCCTTACAGGAAGAGTAATCAGGACGATGAAATCAAGTGCGAAATATAGCATTATAACCCGTTGGATTTAATCTATTTGAGCCTACAACATCATCTCAGTCACAAAATGCTAATCTGATAGGCTGGACACAGTTTCACATTGAAAATCTATTAGAAATCTTATATTGTTATTCAATCCTTTTCACAGGATGAAATAAATGATGACGAACCTTTTGCTTGTGATTCTACTTTCCTGTCACCTTTTGTCCTTCCCTCCTCCTTTTCTTCTGCTATCACTTTCTCCTTTCACAATAAAAGCATCAGACATCACAAGCCTTTAATGGCCCATCAAAAGATGAAAACATTTCTCTCACCTTGTTTGCTGTTACAGATTCTCTCCCACAGATACTGTTCTCGGATTTTCACAGTGCTATGTGTCCTCCTCATATTATGTCACTCATTTTAGACAGTATGAGCAAACTATTCTTCATGCAAAGCAAAGGTCAGTATTAAAACCTTCATTTGCCTTTATTTTACTGTTTTATCTCATTTTTGTTTCAGCACTTTTAAAATGGCGTAACTTTTAGCAAATTTTAATATTTTGTGTCCTAACATGACGTGTTAACTGTTTCTACCTTTATGTTGATTGATTAATGCCATCATGTGATAGATTTTTTGCGCAAAGTATGTCTACAAGTAGCTGAAGAACATTTGTTTTCTTTGTTGTGATCAGTTTTCATCTTCAAGAGCACCTTCAGACCTCCTGTACTCACAGCAGGTGTAACACTGTTGGATTCACAGTCCATTCATTTTTGTATTTTAGAGCCGGCGTTCTTCTTGGTGAACTTGTTTGTGTTTTAGTATTGGCTGTCTTAACAAGGCTAATGGCCTCATAACTAATAAGATTAAGTGAGAGCAAATAAAGTGAAATGTTATTGCTCACCTTTGCCCAGAAAAAACACGCATGAAAATGAAACTGCCTAAAACAAATCAATGCTAAATTTATTGATTTGAGGATGAAAATGGATGAGAAGGAGGCTGTGATCTTTTTTTTTATTTCCGTCAATGCCATCTGATCCACCATGTTACATTCATATACATCAACACACAAACCCCCATCGATGCCATCCCCATCCCCTTCACCCTCTACTGGCAGGTTACCATGGAAACAGGCTCAGTATCCACCTCCTCCACAGTTATTCCTCACTTCCTGATTGTCTTTGGATGCCTGCATCCATCCACCCCTCCTCCTCTCTTCCATCCGTGTCCTCGCCTCCCTCCTCCCCGCCCCCACAGCCACAGCTAAAATGTCTATAAATTAGCAGCACTCAGAGGGAAATTGTTTACGTTACGTCATACCTTTGTTCCTACATTATTCAAAAAATCACGCTCATGCTCGCATCGCTGTCTGCCCTAGAAATTAAAACATGATTCATGAGTGTTTTGGGGGCAGGACTGATGCTGCAGATTAAACAGCATACACAAATTAAGATAAGATAAGATAAGATAAGATAAGATAAGATAAGATAAGATAAGATAAGATAAGATAAGATAACCTTTATTAGTCCCACACGTGGGAAATTTGTTTTGTCACAACAGGAAGTGGACAGTGCAAAAGTTATGAGGCAAAAATTAGAATACAAATTAGCATTTAAATGAGGTCTTTCAGAATCATAAACAACATTCTGTGTGAATTTTTTTTCTTAAATCTCTATATTTTTGTTTGTGTTTTGAGCACTTATCTGTAACCAGAAAGAAATTCCAAGTTCTGAACTCAAAATATGGACTGATGTCCCATTTTTTGGAGGCTTGAGGTTGTCTTAGGTACGAAAAATCAAACACTAGCACGAGGAAAATCTCATTGCAGAACTGAGGGACACTGCACCCTCATATGCTAAAGACTTTAAACTTATGATCTAACTCTAACTGCCAGCATAAATTCACCAGGATAGTATTTAGTGATTTCTCTTATATACAGATTTTCTTTTGCATCTTATAGTGCTTCCGCAGTGGCGTCACACCTGTAAGCTACATCCATTTTCCATTTTCAGTTATTGATTGTAAGGAAGATTTATGCTGATCTTCTACCACTTAGCAAAGGACGATACATGTGCAACACGGTCTGAATACCTCAAGGAGTTTTACATTGTAAGGTAAAGACCATACAATGGTAATCTGTGAAGCTCACAGAGATTACTTCCACAAACACAGACCTCATTATTTGTAACCTTGTCCATGTTTAATACGAGCATCCAAATAAATGCACAAAATATTGTATCAGAAGTATCAGCAATAAAGCAGTTGAATGGATTTAACCTCCATTATACAATATGAACACAAGAAGCTTCAGAGCAGTTAAAGTCTATTTTTAGATATTTATATATACACATTAAAAACTGGGTCAGCTGCAGGCTGAGATACTGATAACTAAACATATAAAATGCTCCGTGTGTGTTTCTAAATGGCTTTAACCATTCCAAAAGCATCTGATATTAATTTGTAACTAGAAAATTGTTTCTTTTTGCCATTTCAAACCTTTACGTCTAACATAACTGAGTATTAAAGTGGCATGAGTGTTTACTCTGCTCCCTTAACTAAAACAATTCTAAAACCAGAATGTCAAGTTGTATTCGGCTCCAGTATCCTAAGGCTTCATTTTTGTAAACTAAATATTTCTGGGTTTTGGACTTCTGTTCGTATTTGCAGCCCCAGTGAGAGCTCAAGCATGCATTGAAAATGCCAAGAAATCTCAGGAATGTCCAAGTTTCCATTTGATTTGATGTGTGGAGATGTGCTGCACATTGGTGATATACACTTTACTTTTACACGGGTCAATGACTCTTCTTTGCTGTTGTACACTCACTGAGGGGGTTTAGCTGCGGTTCCTCCTTTCACATCAATAATACATTGATGGTTAGTCAGTCTGGCCCCCTGCTGTTTCCTCCTTTTACCCTTTAGGAAGTAATGAACCCAGTGACACTAAATTGTGCACACCTGACTGCACACAGCCTGCTAAATTTCTTTTTTATTTACTGTACAATTTGATAGAAACCACATGTCAAAGAAGAAGAAAAATGTGTTCAGTGAACATATGTTCGTGTTGATTCCTGGGTACAACAGGTGCTCCATCCTTGAGATGGCAACCTCTGGTTCTCATTTCTTTACTTGATCATGGGTTTAAAGAAGCTGCTGCTGGTGAAGCTCTTTGACAGACGACTGAATGAAGGAATGTTTGACTGAAGCCAGCTTGTGTGGCTTCAGCAGCACATGAGACATGTTTTTGAGTCCAAAAACAACCCGTGTGTCCAAGTTTCCATTGTTTAGAAGAAGCTTAATTTATCATTTTGATTCACAACGACAGGCAGAAGTCAGATTGTTTTTTACTTCCAAGACATTTTCAGACTCAGGGTGTGATTTCTCTGACTTTAGATGAGGAAAAATTTAAACACCGCCTCTTATTTTCACTTTTTAAGTCCCAAAGAAAGTGCCAACCAGGATTTCTAATGGTCACTTCCAAATTCCAGTGACCATTATTGGGTTTAAACCATATGTTGATGTGTCCAGGCCATTCTTGCCGTCTCCTCATTGGTGAAAGTGTTTGTTGTAAATATTGTTTATATATTTTACTCCTTACATATGCTGTTTAAACTGCTGCCTGTAAAATGTTTTTATCGTATAACTGTTGAAGGCAATGTGGCAAATAGTGTCAGTCGACCATAGGAGTTGCACTGTGTTCCACGGATGTTGCTGGAAGTTCGTTTCAACGCAGTTTTCTTTCATATCATATAGCACCAAATCACAACCACAGTTGCCTCCAGGCAAATGCATCCTCCTGTGAGTTTAGGCAGCAGCAGCTGTTTTTATAGGTTCCACCACGTTAAGACTATTTCTTGCACTTTCAGTGAAGCAGTTTTTCTAATAAAATAACCTTTTGTTTGGAAAACTGAAGCTAAATACTGTCACACTGGTGCACATGACCACCAGTATAAATATTCCACGAGGATTAATATAAAATTATTTATATGTATGTAAGTTAAGGTTAATTATTTACTTAACCTTAACTTAATAAACAATTGCTTAAGTTTCATTTTTACTTCATGTCTTCTTAATAAAATGTGTCTTTGTGAGGCACCAGTCTTTTTGAAAAAAGTGCCACCTAAAAAAAACACTAATTCACCTCAGTGGAGGCCAGATTTTAGTCTGCAGTATCAACTGGTTCACCCCATCCTGATGCATGAACTGCATTTTCATAGATGCCAAATGGCACAATGAGATGCATTAGTTGAAAGTTGTTTTGTGTTAAACTATCTTCATGGCAAAGCTTAAACTTACATGGTATTATTTATTTAATGAACTCTACACCGCTCTAAAAAGGTCACATTTTTGACACAAACTATTCATAATTCATGAATCTAATATGAATCCAGGATGATCAGATGTCCCTCTTCATGTGTGACTGCACAGCATTTTTATTTATTGTCCCCTTGTCCTGAGACAATGGCTGACGTTTTGACTCTGCAGAACATGTGCTTTTCTAAATTCTGTGAAGAGAAGGCTTTGTTTTGTATTTAAATAAAGATTAGCCTGTCTTAAGATGTGACCATCAGTGAAAGTTCCAAGTCACCAAAAAGCAACAAGCTTTGTAGATTTTGCTAAATATCATGGAAACTGCCACAAAGAAAATTAAGATGCAGTTTATACTGAGAAATAGAGCGTTTGGCTGTTGTGTTAGAGTTTTGCACAGTATATTTATGTCATCATGGGCAAAAAATTGCAAACAAATTGTTAAAATGGATGCATCTCTACTGAAACACTAAGACTATTACCACACAGAGGAGGCGCTGAAATAACAGAGGATACAGGAGCATATAAAGACTATTATATTAGACCACTTCGGCCTTGTTTAATTCTTATTTACTTGACAAAAGACCTGGAATATTTGCACGTTAATGTAATATATTTGACGTCCTGCCAGCATTGTTTGTCCCAGACAAAACGTCATGTTTGTCCCACATTTAGTTTGCTGGGATCTGGTCACCATCCGCCCATCCGTGTTTGTTTGTTGAATTAAAATCCCAGTAAAATAATTCTGACAGTGTGACATGCCTCGTGTTCTTCATTTTAATTACATTAGTTTTTAAGACATTTCATTTAAATTAGACACTGCAGGGGGACAGATAAATGATGGGAGGCAACAGGAATGACAACGGTCATCATTCAGGTCTTGAGCACCTCGTCTGACCAACAACAGTACACATCGTATATTCTTATTTTTGTGTGTGTACTCATTTCAAAAAGCCAACACTGACATAAACTCTCTGACGATGAAGTCCAACTTCTACATAGAAAACAGACCAAACCTGCTTTGAAAAATCCAGAATACATGAAACCTTCACCTTTAAATCTGCAGTGGTCATGACTAGAAACACAAACAGGCAATCATACGGCGCTTTGTACACAACAGACACACACAAACACACAGACACACACACACAACAGTCTGGGCAGTTCAGCACTGCAGCCAGCTGTTTTCAGAGATGATCTGACATGCAAAAGAGGAAAGGGCTCTGCCGGAGGAGGAACTGGAGGAACTGATTTATACAGAGTTTCTGAGGTTCATATGGTCATGTAGTTTCCTGCCAGAAGATCATTTCCATGAAGTCTGTCAGCTTTCAGCAGAGGTGGTGGTGGTGTGTTTGTGTCCCAGCAGTGGGCCTCACTGAGAAGTCTGTAAGGCGGCCACTGGCCAAAAGAGGAAGTTGATGTTGAGAGATCAAATAAATAATAATAATAATAATAATGGCAATAAAAAAAAGCTCTCTTCATTAAAGCTTTACTGTGCCGCTGCGGGTGTGGCAGTGTGACATGCTGCCAAGGACACATTAGAAGGGGAGGAAGTCATGGATTTTGGAGTCTGACACCTGAAAAAACAAAAAACAAAAGTTGTATAATATATGTATAATATGTACAATCACAGATTATTGAGATTATGCAGCTGAGAAAATGACAGATAAACCATCAGATTAGGGCAAGAGGGTGTGGCTAATCCTGAATAATCCCATTTACTGTAGAGATGCTCTGATGCTAAACCATTTACAGTTCACAGGTCACATGCACAGGCTGAACAGTGGAAGCGGGTTTCAAACACAAATATGACAAAGTATTCTCAGCTCTATTTCCAGATGTAGAAACATCTGAGCAGCAGCAGCAGCAACGTGCAGTAAGTGTATGCCAATAAAGAAAGACAACATCTGTTTTATTTATATGAGAAGAGGCTGCATTAATTTGACCTCACCAAGACTGGGACTTTCGAACGCCTTTCTCCTTGGTGGGCGAGCTGTCCACCGAGGGACTTTGGTTCGGTTCTCCATCCTTTGAGCAATCGACTGAGGCGGTGTTTGGAGGAGTCATGTCCAGCTCCAGAAACATGATGTTCTCAGCCTGAAAACATTATGAAAACATTACCTACAGTTAGTAACACATTATATGGATCAAAGTATTGAAAAAAAGTGTTTTCAGCCCCTTAACAACAGGTGTATAAAATCAAGAAACTAGCCGTTCAATCTGCCTTTATAAACATTTGTTATTGCAAAGAAACTTTGACCATGGTACTTTAATAGGATGCCCCCACTGCAACAAGTCAGTACTTAATTGCAGAGAAAGCTGCTCTGGCATTAACATCAGCACAAAAACTGCTTGCTGGGAGGTTCATTCAATGGCTAAGTAGCTCTCGGTCGCTTTTACTGAATGCTGTGTTACTCTAGTAAAAGCTGAGTCCATTAATTTCATAGCAAATGCTTTAATAAAGTATGGTGCATTTTTATAGTTAAGGGTTTTTTATAAGCAAAGCAACAAAAAAAAAGAAAGTAATGTCATGATCCTGAGATCGTCATGATATTTTTGCCACTTGGATTCTAGTTCCTTCAATTTCCAGTGCCTTAAGATTCCAGTATGTTTTTTATTGTTCATGTTTAGTGTTGGTTTTTATATTTCAATGAGTCTTAAGTCTGACTTTGACCTTGACAGATGGTAAAAATACCATTACTAGGAAATATTCAAAACTATAAGAGTAAATCACGCCTGAAATCTTTAAAACTGAAAAACTGATATTTAGTCTTTCAGGATCCAAAAGGACAAATTAAACAGAATATAAACTGACTGACCTATAATGGAAATAAAAATTTACATAATTAATTAAATAACATTCAGAATAAAGATTTATGAAAAAACAAAAAAAACAAAACCATACTTCTTTACATTAAAATTTAATGATTTATATTTGTGGGCTTGTTTTATGTCCTCAAAAGGATGCCAAGTCATCACACACACAGACACTTACCCTGTATCTGGAATGACCTCCCATTGCTATGGCAACCCTGGCATACTGGCTGATGGGTCGTTTGTATCCGACTGCAGATGCTGGCCTTTTCTTCATCTGCGAGGATTTACTGAACGGAAGAAAAGTCGGGATCAATGAGACACACAAAAACCCAATCTGGAATCAATTCTCAAAACACCAAAAAAGCCAGAAAAAGGAGGATGCCACTCAAACAGCAGCGGAAGAAGATGAAAAGAAGAGATAATCATATGATGCACGGCGCCCAGAGATCTAAACTAAAGCCTGACTAAATTTAAGAGTTTATTCTTTTACATCGAAAACAGACGCTGACCTTTCAGCAGGAACAAGTGACTGGAACTTCCACTGGTCTTCCTCAGGGTCAAAGACCAGCCTGTTCATTATCTTATTCTTCTCCTCGGGCGGGATGAAGTTCTCTATGATCAGATACCTGCGTGTTCACAACACAGAGTGATGCAAGAAGTAATGGTTTATATCATATACAAGTCTGGAGTCATGTGGTTGTAATAGCAAATGCACTATGAGTAAGATTTTAGGGGTTTATTTGTATACTTTTCACATTTTAAACAGAAAAAATGATTTTCTTTGAATTTGTAAAGTCTTTTTTACTCATAAACACTAAACCTCCTGATAAATGAACTCTTGATTAGAAGCTTTTTTATGGGTTTAGCTGTTTCTTCAAATCAACATAACTTAGCTATTTAACTGGCTGCACAAAAACAAGTTTAAAAGAAAAGATTAACAAATATTTTATGGTCTTATTACAATACTATTACAAAGCACTTTCACTGCTTAGAGAAATTTTAAAAAAGGAAAAGAAGAAAGAGCATCTGGCTATCACAGCTGCTAGCAGGGCTCTTTTTGAAAAGCATAATGAGACATGTAGACTTCTGACAATGAAGAAAGGTTTACGCAGCAGGGGAGCAAACAAAAAGAAGAAAAAAACTGTTAACAAAACTGTAAAAGTACTGAGTTTGGCAAAAAAAACAGACCCCTACCTCTGCAAGAACAGATTTCAAGTAAAAGCATTTTTTAACTGCTTACCTTGCAGCCGTACTTTTGCATAGAATAAAAGACAACCGGTAAAAGCCTAACACAATTTTTTATTTAGTGTAAACACTCAGTCTGCAAAGGAAGTAACTATTTAAATGAGGGATGTCACAGTCATTTTACATCAATGGCCACGTACAGCCCATTTTGATGATGAGACGAGTGAAACTGCCATTTCTATCACTCTAAAGATGTTTAATTATACGTTTAATCCCTGAGATATTTTTAACATAAGATAAAGAGGCGCAATTTCTACATGATACATGTATAAAATTACTGTCCTGTAGTTAGGGGTTTTTTTTGATGATGAATGAAAATTTTCTTTTTGTTTTTTAACCAAAATTTTCATATTGCAGAGTAAAAAACAGGAACTTTTCTGTCATTTAATTGTTTATCTATTACTTAACTATTTTGGTGTATTATGAGTGACTGTGAAGTCTGCGGACCAGAATGGGGTCTTTGCCAGGCCAATGCTGGCCCCCTGGCCTTATGTTTGATCTTTAAATGGGGCGTATTGCTTTGAAGAATCCCGTACTGTATGTGGCGATTTTTGAGCACTCTTTGTGATTTGTGGTTGACTCACTTGAACTTGAGCTCTCTGGTGAGCTCGTTCTGAGTTTGCTCGAGCTCCTGTCTGCTCCTCACGTGCTCGTCGTTCACGTCCTTGATCTCTACTTTGATTGCCTGGAGCTTGGCGTACAGCTGGAAGAAACGACAAAGACATGCAAGCGAGAGGAGCAATCAGGCCTGAGGTTCCCAGTGAAGATGGACTGGTCTACAACTTGCTGCAGCTCGGTTGCCCATAGCAACAGCACTGGAGGCGCTGGTGTCTGGTGAACAGGCCAGCCAATGGGAGCTCTCCTCCTCTAATTCCTCCTCCTGGTTCCTCCTGAGATTTCACACTGTTCATTCTTTGACTTCACCCGAGGCTTCAAACATAAAGGCGAATCCTGACTTCAGCTGTGAATCATGACACTGCAGGCTCTGCAGCTCGGACACGCAGAGCAACCCCCCCCCCCCCCCCCCCCCCCCCCCCCAAAAAAAAAGTCAAATCAATAAGAAGCATCTGGGGCAAATCTCAATTTTAGGACAGATTTTCACAGATGCTAGCTTAAAAAATTTAAATACCTTTAAAAACCGCCAGAAATTGGATTTGACAGTTAAATTTAGACTTCAAAGCTGAAGCCTTAATGTTACATTACAGAAAGGTACTCTCACTCTCTTCTTATGCTAAGAAAAATGTGGCTAAAAGTGCTTTTATCACTGAATTCTGGTCCCTGTTGGTTTTGCAGTGTTTCTGTCTTTCCCAGTCTCCATCCTGATTTTTAGTGTTAGCTGTAATATCCCCGGAAGTTTGTTTTTCCTGCTGTTCCTCTAGCCTTTTTGCTTCAGTGCTAACTTGGTTTCACCTTTTATCATTTAGTTTTGTTGACTTATCAGCTTTGGAGTAAAGCTTGCTCTTTGCTTTATGTCATGCACTTGTATGCAGTTGCTTCCACCTCTCTGCTAAACCATGATAATATGTCCTTTTGTCCCTGAAAATCTCTTTAAGCTTGAAATTACTTTGATTTCAGTGAATTGCTTCAGTTAACACAACAAACTGTGACACATGTTCCTAAGGAAAAATGTGTATTCCTCATCCAGTGAATGCTCAGGTCGCTAGCATATTGCTACTGTTTGAACAGCAGTGAGAGCACTGTCCAGCTACTCTCCAAGCTGCAGTTAAATTAAGAACATGGAGAACGTTCACCTTCAAAATAAATGCTGTGCCTCAACGCTACAGCCAGCATTTTTAAAAAGGCAAACCTTTTTACTTTTTCAAGTTTTACTACTGCTGGGTGAGTATCAGCGAGTATTTGTAGACAAACATGAAAAACTACAGGTAACCGTGGCAATCTTTTTTTCTTTTTTTTTACATTAGCTACAATCATTACTCCAACTTAACATTTAACATGATCAACTTCTCAGTTGATCATTAAATAATGACTTTGGAAGGAAAAAAAATTATCATTGGCTATTTTAAGAAATAGAATTCTGCAGTAGTGTTTTTTTTTTTCTTTTCCAGCAAACAAGGTGTCAGTGACATTTTTGTAGTCACTGAGCTTTACGGACTGCCCACTGAGTTTTGAATGCACAGCGTGAAAAACACCCCCTCTTTTCTTCAGACTGACGGCATCATGCAGTGTGAGAGGAGTAGATGGACCCACGTTTGGGAATCAGGGCAGCAAAGATCAGCAAAGGATCATTAGTTACATTGTCGCCCGCACTCGCACAACGGGCCACTCGGTGTTAGTCCTGCTGGTCGCATCCGTGCAGCGAGATAGGGACGCGGAAAGAGAGGGGAAGGATGTAATAGGTTCGGTGTTTGCACTGGTGAGGGAGAGGTTTAGTGAGTTACTGGGGGATTTGAAGTGAAGGAAGACTGAGGTTAGTGCAGAAAGCATGAATACGTAAAAATGGCAGATAGGGAGGGAGGGAGGGAGGGAAAGGGACGGCAGGACAAACCTTGAGGTACTGAAATTTAAGTGTGTGTCCGAACGAAGCGAGTGTCCAAGTCAAGGGGTCATTTGTGATCCAGGTCAAAGGTCAAAGGGAAAGAAGGGGGTAAAGAGGGACATTCTCACATTAGGAACAAAAAGGGAAGGTCTGTAAGTGTGTGCACGTTAAAACACACCTATACTACTATGTCTATTACCTCTTTTGCAAAAGTGTGTGCGAGAGTAGAAATGAGGATATCTACTGTATTTCTACTTGTGTGCATCAGATTTTTTTCTGCATCATCAGGATATTTTACCTTCTTGAGTTTCTTTGTCTTGGCTTCAACCTCCTGCTGCAGAGAAGTGAAAGTCTCTCTCAGTTCCAGCGTCTCTTCATCCTGAATCAACACTTGCTGCTGGATCTCGCGCTCCTTACGCGTCTGAAAGCAGAATGCAAATATCACCCTGTTCCTTTGTGGATTCTCCACAGCTCTGGAGTGTTTTTATCAATTCAGGCTGCAGAAAACACTAATTACTGTAAATGTTAAACAAACTGCTGCAGAAAAGATTTCTCCTAAGGTTTTAAATGTATGCCTGAAGTATGAACTGTGCAGCTGTACTGAGTAAATTAGTGTACTACTGCAAAAAAAAACGCTTTACCTGCTCTGCTATCTCCTGCCGTTTTATCTCCAGCATCTTCTGCTGCTCATTGGTGTGATCTATGATGTTCTTTCCACCGACCAGCAGCTTGCTCTCCATCGCCTGAAAAAACAAACAACATTTTGATTAATATTTCTGAAGCTACTTTATTATATGCTTTATATTCTCCGTCAAATGCCACACATCCTGCAGGGT
The DNA here is from genome assembly GCF_963969265.1 of Rhamphochromis sp. 'chilingali'. Lineage (NCBI taxonomy): Eukaryota > Metazoa > Chordata > Actinopteri > Cichliformes > Cichlidae > Rhamphochromis > Rhamphochromis sp. 'chilingali'. The sequence goes on along the minus strand of NC_137932.1, from coordinate 18,596,039 downwards.
TCTGTATTTAATGTCACATCAAAAAGTCACTATACAGCTAAAGTTTAAACAAGCAAACTGTTAAAAATGAAAGTGGAAAAACAGTTTTTGCTATTAAACATCATTAGAAAAACATCCTCAATAGTAATAAATAATGTGTATTTATTACTATAAATACAGCAGCGTGGCGGTTAGCACTGTTGCCTCATAGCAAGAAGGTCCTGAGTTCAACACCACCATTTGAAGCCTTTCAGTGTGGAGTTTGCACGTTCTCCCTCTGTTCACGTGGTTTCTCTCCAGGTACTCCAGCTTTCGCCCACAGTTTCCATAGGTTAATCTAAATCATAGGTGTGAATTTGAAGGTAAATGATTCACTGTCTCTATGTGTTGGCTTGGTGACAACTAGTAACCTTTCCAGGGTGTACTTTTCCTCCCTCCCTATGGTGGCTGAAAGTTGCTCAAGCCCCCTGCGACACTGAAGAGGATGGATAAATAATGTGTTCAAAAGGGGTAAGAAGCTTACATTTAAGCAGCATTTAATGTGCCTCTAGATCACTGTTTATACTCAGTAACAGCTAATGCCAACTACTAATTATGTTAATTGCTTGCTGTAAATTGATACTAACTGGATCACAGTAGATCTGTGTTTTCCTTATTATTACTTTTGTGGTGCTCTTTTAACATTTGCCCAAACAATACAACACAAAACAATAGTGTATATTAGCAGGTATAAACCCCGTTATTAATATAAATCAAAGGCTTAATATAGAAATTTCAGCTGACGTCAACCCTTGCTGACAAAAATTGAACGCTAATGGAAAAGAAGAACTAGAGAGTTTTACTTCTTTGCTTTTGAACCTCTGCGAGGTCAAGATAAGTTCATCTGGACATTAAACAATTGGGTCTTTGTGCGTGTTCGTCAGTGCAGACTTTGTGCTGATGAGGCAGACGGACGCTGGCAGCTTAGCATCGACATGACGACACGCGACAACAAGCTGAGCTCTGCTGAAACTCTGCAGAATCACAAACCGTGTCAAAGTAAAGCAGTGCAAAGTTACAGTGTAAAATATGTTGGCACCTTCTTGTTGATTTTCTAAAGGTAATGATGAGCGATAACCACTTTAATGTATTTAGCAAAGACATTCATTGAGATTAACATCTCCTTTTCAGGGGTTACCTGGCCAAGAAAGCACAATAAAGCTGACTTTGACTATCCTCTAGTGCCATTGATGGTTACATGTCCTCCTACAATTGCACACATATTGAGCTTCTCCCAGTCAGACTAACGCTTCTTTTGGAGTCTTGTTTCCAACCCAAACAACCACAGTGACTCGTTTGCAGACCTGTGAAAGCCTTTGAGACAAGAAATAAGGTGAACATGCCAAATCTGTCTTCATTTTAGTTCAATGTTGTGCAAATGCCAGAATGCAATGCAAAGCATGAATGCGTCAGATCTAGTTTTTCAACCACAGATGGATGGACTTGATATTTTGTGCACATACTCATACCCCCATTAGGATTCATTGTAATAGCTCTGTTGATCTCTTAAGCTTTGATCTTAACCAACAATAATTAATAATGCCTGCACACTGCTTTGTTGTAACGTTTGTACAGGGACAGTGTCATGGCCCTGGTATTCTGTAGTTTTTGTTGTTGTTCCTAGTTGATCCAGGAGTCGGTGCTCCCCGGTCTCTGGTGTTATTCTTACTTCAGTGTATTCTTCATGTTGCAGCGTCAGTTATGTCTTTTAGTTACTTCTTATTTTACTTTGAAGGTTTTTTTCTCTTGTGTCTTCTTTTGGTTTTATTTCCTGCTCCTTTCCTTGCCCTCCTTACTTTTATTGCTTTAATTTCTACTTTTTCTTATATGAGAATATGTAAGTTACAAGTATCATGTATGTCTTTACTTGACTGTCCCAAACTCAATATCATTTCGAGCCTCTGATTACAGCTTTTCTAGTTACTGCAGAGATTAAAGGTCTGGAGTCACAGTGATGCAATTTTCAAGTTATGAAAATTGCACATGTTCTTGTCATTATCTGCCTCCTTGCTCTAAAGGACGATTTAAGTAACAAGGAAATACAGGAAGAGAGGAAAACGGAAATAAGCTCCCACAGACAGACAATGCATTGGTCACATTCCAGATTACAAAAAGACAGTGTGTGCATGTGGCAACTCTGTGCAGGCTATATGGTTTTCGCTCTCCAATGGGTTGTATGGGTGAGCACGAAAACACACTCTTACACCCAAGCAGAGGACAGTGGAGTCCTTCAGAGGGGATGCGTCTGCAGCAGGTTTCCACAGAAAGCCTCTTTGTTTTGAGCTGTCTTTGTGTTTGCTGCGTGAATGTGTCCGTGAGCGACCGGTTCGCTGTGCTTTGTGTTCTGTCATATTCTTTCAGCTTCATTAAAGGGCTGATTCATGTCAGGGATTTTCCCTCTCATGCATTCTATGTCTGCCCTCCCTGACAGGCTAGCTGGATCCCTTACACACAGTCTTTACGATGTGAAACGTCGGTGACTTAAACGGCCACTTGACATTTTGGATTTAACTCAAAGTTTGAGTCTGTCTCATTCATCACGCACTAATCTTGTAAAGCAAAATCACGTTTTAGCTTGATTCAAAATTGCAAAAACATTTAAATCTAAATCCAGAACCGTCAAAGTGCTTCCCACGGGTGCTTGCACATTTCATTCATCCGCAGTTCACACTGATATATTACATACTTGCCCAGGCAGCATTTCTCTCCATTAGCAACCCTTCTCCTCTCCCAATAATTACACACTAAGCCTTCTTAACTTTAACAAATACAGCTGGTGGCAACAAATTTTAGAGCCACCTTACTAACAATTAAAAAAATACTGGTGCCAGTGTTCAGTCTCCTAGCAGATGCACCTGTGGTATGGATTTGAAAACTCTGCGTCACCTCATTCTCGAGTTATTGCATTCACAAAGTCAAGACAAAAATAGAAATTACTGTGCTCTGTACAGACACGTGACAAGCACTGATGAAAGTGTTTAATGTGTTCCTCTTTATGCCTGAGCAGAGACTAATCACACGCTGGCCCTCATTCATAAATATTTTTCAGTAAAATCTCCATTTAAAATGGTTCATTATAATCGTCCCTTTAATTGTGCCAGTTGTTTCTAACAGTTTTTAAAATCTCCCAGAAAACTTGAAACTCAGTTTACTGCAGTAACTGACAAAAGAAAAGGAGTAAATTAATGAGACTGGATGGTGAGGGCTGCAGGACTTGAGAGGGTTCAGAAGTTACCGTCAGATAATTAAGTAACAAAAGCTACCTGTTTTCTGCTTATTAGCCCAATACAAGTGAGTTTTTCACACTGGAAGGCACGCTTTACAATTGGGCGCTGGGGGGAGGGGTTTGTGGCAAATTGTTGTCTGCTGATTATAAAAAGCTCCACTGTGAGCCTCAGTGGGTTCATAAAACTGTGTCAAACCCCAATTACACCCACAACATCCAATTAAATTGGAACAATGTTGGTGTATACTGCGCATAAATGCTGGTTAGTCTAAATACAAACAGCAGGCAAACAAGAGTGTAGCTTCTGCACTGATTTCCAGCCTTAAATCAAAATAACATTTAAAGCGCAGAAAAAAATGAGTGTCGCACTGGGACGAGAACAATATTTCCATCAGCTGTTATGATGAAAATGAAGAAAACAGTGCAGCGGCATCCTTTATGTGAACTTAAGAAAGCATTTCTACCAATAAGACCTACAGTGCTGTGAAAAAGTATTTGGTCTCTTCCTGATTTTTTAGTTCTTTTGCATTTTTCTCACATTTAAGTTTCAGATCATCAAACTAACTTTAATACTAGACAGAAATAAATCTAAAATGCAGTTTTTAAATGATTAATGATGAATTCAATGTGGTTAACCACATGTTTTAGTTCAGTTTTACGAGCCACACTCAGGACTGATTACTGCCAGACCTGCTGAATCAAGAAGTCACTTCAATAGAACTTGTCTGACAAAGTAAAGTCAGACAGACATCATGCAACAATCCAGAGAAACTCAAGAACAGATGACAAACAAAGTTACTGACATCTATCAGTCTGGAAAGGGCTACAAAGCCATTTCTAAGGCTTTAGAACTCCAGTAAAAACTGGTGAGAGCCATTATCCACAAATGGAGAAAACAGTGGTGAACGTTCCCAGGAGTGACCGGCCTAAGAAAACCAAAGGTGATGCTGTCTTCACTTTTGTCACAAGCAGGTGACCTGTAGAGACTTGAAAGCAAAACAATCCCGTCATTATCTTCTGACCAAACTTTTCAATCTTTGCAATATACATGTTCAATAAATAAATTCAATACATTTAAACGCTAAGAAAGAAAAGTCATGGTTATGGTTAAAAGGACTTTTAAATCTTCGAGTTAACTTTTCTGATTAAAGCTGATACAAAGAAGGCAGGAAAACAGGAAGAGGTCGTGGGGAGGAGGACGATGACTCAGGGTGGAAGCCAAATGACCTTCACTCAGATGACTGTCGACTCACTGGAGTCATGATTCTGTTTCCAGACATCCAGGCAGATCAAGGTTTCAGTCTCACACACAAAGCCTTTCCATCACTTTAAAGGACATCATTTTGACTTACACTCCTTTTATGATTTATCCAAACCATAATCAATAACAATATGTGCCAAACCTTAGTCACAACCTAACCTTATACTAATCTTGAGTCAAATCTTGGTCCTAAAATTAAATGATGATAAACAAAGATTCCGATTTTTGTCCCTGCAACACGAGTAGTACAAGTAAACACACGCAGCTCAGTTAAGGTTAATGTAAGCATGCTATGTTGGCTAACAAGATACGACTATAAATGACTTTTATCATAAATAGCTAGTGCTAAACAAGGCTTAAGCAAAATATACTGGAGAAACTGAACAGCAGCTCGATACAGTAGACTCTCTTTCAGTACAATTTAATGCTAAACAAGACAAAACATCACTCACGTCTCACTTTAAGCCTTAACATAATTTATACCACAGCAACACTCGGGGAAACAGCAGGTGTGATTGTGTGCAATAAACTTGTAATTTCAGCAGCCAGAAGTTTATAGATAGTGTGATAGTTGCTGCAAGAATGGCAGTCTAACTGCAAAATAACACAGGCACAGGGTGACCTTGCTTTTCTATATGAATATAACCAGAATGCCAGCTAAGTCGAGTCCCCTTTTGCAAAGAGACAAGCTGCACTCATCTGTGCAGACAGACTCAAATTTATTGCATTGTGTTGGCTGCCTGTGTTTATAAACTGGGCAGCAGTAATTAGCAAAGCTTTGCCAATCAACCTGGAAGTGAATGCAGTTAATCCAAGTTGGACTGCAACTGTTTGGAGACAGGTTGCTTTCAATCGCAGTGACAAGCTATCACAGTGCCGATAGCTGGTTGTTTATCTCACAGCAAAATTACCAGAAACTGCAAAGTTTAAAGAAACATTGTGGGAAGCAGCGGAGTCTGCAGGAGGATGCCGAAGAAGAAAACTGAAGCATTTAGAAATGTATTTGAGAGCGCATATGAGTGCCAGCCTGCATACTTATTTATGGATATATGATCTGCCCATAAGTGTCTGCTCAGATTCTTCTGGCTGTGACTGATCCACTTGCTGATGGGAAAGTGAAGAGAATGGGAAGTGTTGCACATTGAGCTGGCTCATCAGCATCAGCCAGCCAATGACAGCGAGGCCGGGGCCCGCTGGGAGCCTGGGCTATAAATATAATGTGACGACAACAGGTCTGTGCAGCAGAAAGACAGAAATCCTAGTGGGCAGACACACACGCAGAAGAAAAGAGAAGTAAAAAGAAGAAGACAATTGAGTATGAAAAACAGCGAGCAGCGTAGGCCGGGACATATCGAAGAATCTGTTTCACATTAGTCCCGGTCGATGCAAAAACCACTTAAACTGCCACGACTTGAAGCCTCAAATCCTATTACAGTTTGACATCCATCCCTCATCAACTGCATCCTTCAAAGACAGGACACAGATTCAGTAAATGCCTTACAATCAGCAGGACATCTGTCTATTTTGCTGGAATACAAACACAAGCAGAAACAAATACAAATTTATTTTGTGATTTGACCTGTCTTTCTGTTTAGGCCATACATTTTCACAATAAAAGACACAGATATTCATATTTGACAATAATTTTCCTCAAAGGTTCCTATTTGTTGATACATATTAATGTAGATGATAAAAAAAAAACACTGTACACTGTCAATCCAAGCTTTTAAATCTATACTTTATCAGGAGAAAAGAGGGTGATGATAAAAATATTTGAGCTGTAAAATTGTGCAGCATGTACCTGCCACCTTATATCAAGAGGAGTACAACAAATTTACTGTGGCATTTCTTTCATGCTCAAACCTGCAGCAGATTTTTGCAGGAAGATTTAAGCAAGACTTCAACATTTTGAGAAAAATGCAGCTGCTTGAAGAAAAGACAGCAAATCAGTCCTGAAAGCGATGTGCTTTGGCCCGAGTTCTTGAGAGCTGGATTACAAATTGGTCTGTCTGTAAAGGGCTTTGGGTCTATTTGTGTGTTTTCAAATGTGCTGTATAAATAAAACTCACTTGACTTATTCCTGCCTAGGGTCAAGATCTCTCTTAAGCTCTAGTTCAGCTTTCTGTAGTTTCTTCTTTAGTAAATCTACTAAAATTATCTAAATAATAAGTTCATTTGCGAGTTTTAGTTACTTTCTGTTACTCTTAACTACGCTAACTGATATCTGGAAAGCAAATATAAAACTTCAAAATGCCTAAAAAGTCTTTAAAGATTTGAGCGTGTGTAGTGATATTTGTACCACTGGGACTAAAGCTTACAAATAAAGAGATTATGTCTCTTCTGGTACATCTATATGAAAGAGAACCATTTATAGTAACACTGTAAACATACTTTAAGTGACCCAAGGGACATTACAGATTATAATGTAGGTACAATCACATGTAGAATCATAAAGAAGCTCACAAAATAGTGTAATTTCTTTATTTTATATTATAACCCCTCATAAATCCTGTTCATTGCTGTGTATTCACCAATATAAGTAAAACTATTTTACATTAAAAACAACAAAACAGAAACATTGAAAAACACTTTTTGGCAGACAACCAGTCACAACGGCGACTACAGTGAGCAAAAAGTAGGTGCAACTGTAAAACAGGTTGCTCCGCAGGCTTGATTTGGGAGTTTTTACCTCCGATGCACCTCCTGACAAAACTCAGTTTTTGGGAAACAAACCAGCAACCTTCCACCTGCCAACCAAGTGTGTTAACCACTAAACTATGCACTGACACTAGCATAAGCTAACTGCTGTCTTTAAAATAAAGCAAATGCATGTAGAGGTACGTTTTGGACTAATTTTGACCCAACATGTCTTTAAGTGCTTAAATTCATTATTTAATATCTATGGAATTCATACAACATCATATTAGCAAAATATTACATTACTTGTACCTCTTAAAATCCAATTTTCACTTTCTGTGCCGTGTGAGATAACATATATTTAATATTTGATGTGTACGTGCAGACATTTCTCTCTCTCGGTGAATGTTTTCTCTAGCGACACACATGCCGCCTTCGCGTAGCCAAACAGACACACATGAAAACAGACATGGACACACACAGTTGGTTCATCAATATTTCAGTGATGCTGCCTTCCATGCTGAAAGATGTAGAGCAGAGATGAGCTTGTGCAGTTATCAGCCTCCTACACACACACACACACACACACACACACACACACACACACACACACACAGGCCTCTGTAAGTCTGTTCAGGCCTTTCCTCTAATTTAACAGGAAGGCAGCTATGCAAACAGGATACGCCATTATTCTATCCATAAAGCTGCATGTGTGGTATCTGTGTGTGTGTGTGTGTTTGTGCGCATGTTTGTAAAATAAATTTTTGATCCCTAAACGGATACTGTGGAAAGCTGATATGCACATACAGTGTGTGCATGCACATGTATGTGTGTATCTATAGTTCCCATGAGGCCGCTGGTATTGTTGGTGACCACGCGCTCTGATTGGCTGAACTTCAGCTGGCAGGATGGAGGACCAAACTTAATGCACATCAATTTCCTGTGATAACAAAGAACAGAGTAGAAAGCTGCAGTGGGATAAATTAGTTCACGCTTATGCGAAATGAGCTACAAAGTATAAGCACGAGGTACGAGTTTCAGTTATTACCCTGCTCCGGGCTAGGTTGTCCTCCACTGTTTCTCACAATGCCTGACGATGCAAAGTCTATTTTAAGTTTCCTACAAAAGGGATCAAAAGATCAAGAGTGCCAACAGAGAAAGAGCCCAGTGTTTCCCAACACAGACTTTATCTGGGCATCTTGCCATGGACAAGTTTTTATTCTTAGATTCCACTTGGTGGATTCACACTCTTGAGATCAGACTGTGCTAATAAAATGTTCTGTTAACACAAGCAAAAACTCCAGTTTGCTCTAAATTTGCAGTTACTGGTGGTGATTTCTTTAATTTCACACATTTACAATGGAGATGTGTGAAATTGTCCAATTTGCAGCGCTGCTTTTCAGAGAAAGCAGCATGCATAAAATTACCAGCTGTACTAGCAGATGAGACAGTCTGCAATAATCACTGCTGTATTAACTTGCTCTGAGGTCTAATCCATCAAAGGGGGAGGTCTGAAACTTACCTTACTGCATGTGTGTTGAGGAAATAAAATATATTTATTTATAGGGGGAAAAGGAAATAGTTTTTGATGAATGTTAGTTTGAAGGTTACTTTGAACATCACATATTGTGAAAGGATGGGTTCATGGGTTAGGATTTTAGTAGGTTTTTTCAGGGAAGACGAGGCTATAGAAAGAACCTAAAGAGAAGGAAAGATTTAAGTTCGCAAGACTTGCAAAACCTTAAATTTCCAATTTGAAGCAAGAAGAAAAAAATATAAACATGAGAGAATCGTGACTCGAGAAGAGCAGCTTAAATGCCCGGTGGGGTGAAACAACAGACAGTATAAAAGGCGGCTGTAGCTTCCTGGTCTGAAAAGTGACCTTCAAGATGGTGATGATGGAAGAATCATCTTCAGCCTTGAAAACAGAACAAACAAATGGTGGCATCAAGGTCTATCTGTAATGCTATCTACAGGCGAGACTGCTTCTTCTGAAGACGAAACAACCTGAACTTTTTTTTAAACATCAATTTAAAGCTGGTTCAGGTAGATTTAATATATTTCAAAAACTAACAGAAACATGAAACCAGAAGGGCAGAAAAAATTACGAGAGCACCGATGAAAGAGGCGGTAGGTAGAGGAGAGACTCTGCAGTTTTGACCCAGAAAACTGGATCTAAGAATAGTTCACATGAGGGTCAATCACAGCAGCCTCCTGAAGAGAAGCTGCTGCATGATGCCATGAAGCTCTCGACAGCAGCTCACTGTTTTATAACAGCATGAATCCAAAGCTGCACTCTGCTTAGGCAGGTAAAAAATATCAGAGTAATGTGAACCTAACTGGAGGTAAAGGGAGAGAAAACAGCCACTTTATTAGACACATTATGACGGTCAAATGTTAGAGGGAAAGGTGATGTATGATAAGAGGACTCAATGAGCGCCTAAGGTCCTGTCCTAGAGACCAGTCTGCAACCAGACTGCATCCTGAACACTTTTATTCCTCATTTTTAATAACATTACACACTGATGATATTTTCTTATTAATGCCAAGCGAGATAACATTAAACTCGAGGCATAAATGATACATTTAGTCATTTGCTATATTTGATATATAATCAAAATTCATTCAATCAAATATGCACATCTGGCTAATTGTTGTGACAAAGCAGCTTAGACACAGAAAGCGATGACTTCCTGTTAAAATGCTAAAGATGCAGCTGTGAGGCACAGGTGCCCGTTCACACTTCAGAGGCTGTTGTACCAAATAAAACAAGCCCATAAAATGTGGGTGAATACTGTTATAAAAACCTTTTTAAGTTAATTCATTTTAAAGAATTTAAACAGTTTTGAAGTTGCCCTACTGGCTAAAAAACTAATTGGGTAACCAGGTCTCTTGGTTAAAGAATAAAGACTAAAAGAGAGGTAAATTAGTGAATGATAATCACATATATATCCAAAAAACACTAATGTAGCAGACACAGGTTCACCTTCACACCCAGCTCTTTACCAGGACAGCGTTAGCCCTGTGATAGAGTGGTGACCAGCCCAATGAAAACAACATGTCTAACTGGATCTGTAGGTTTGTGACTCTGGTCTGGACTTCAGTATTCAGGATTTTTGTGTAATATTCAAGAGCAAAGCTGCATTTGACTGCTTCTTGAATGAAGCTGAATGCTTTTAATTGGAAATCACTCTAGGAAACCTTCACAGGGGACCTTTACGCTTGCTTTTCTACCAGGACATGCAGATGACTTCTCAGAAAAGTCTCTATATAAAAGATACACTAAGGCTGGTGACTCTCATCTTTTCATCTGCCTGTGGATGGGGTTACATGCACCTATTAGGGTAGCTTTATCCTCCCGCGCAATGTGTGGCCTGAACACAAATCGTAAATGGACTTGTACTTATACTGTGCTTTTCTACGCTGTTTGAGGACTCAAAACACTTTCTTACTAACAGCATAATTCACCCAAGTTAAAAAATTCACACAGTCACATTCCATTGCAGGGCAGCTGGGGGTTCTTGCCCCAATACTACAATCAACCCCCCAAAAAACCCTTTAGTGTTGAGAGTGAAGCAAAGAAGACAAGAAGTTTCTTACTTCCAGCATAAAGAGAAAGGTCGGCTATCATAGGCGAGTTTAGACTCTTTTTGGGAGTGCTCAAGCGCCCTTTCCCCCTTTTTTTTCTATTTATGCCTGTTGTTCTTCTAACTAATTGTTGTTTAGTCTCACTGTGCACACCCAGACACACAGCAGAGTCGCTCACCGATGGTGGAAAAACGTTCAGCAAAGAAGATAATCTAGCATCACCACAAATGCAGAGTTAACCTCTAATTTTGCCCATAATTAAACCATGACTGAATAATGAAGTGAAAATAAAATAGATTTATAGACCATTTCTTCCTGATTTCTCGTGGTTTTGACAGATCATAAAGTTGAATATTTTTCTCGTGCCTTTGGCGAGTCTGTCAGTTCAGTCCCACCTCAGCTTTTCTCCCAGCACAAGAGGAAAATGGTGAAAACAAGAGCATGACGTGGACACACATCCTCATATCATGACCTGCAGACCTAACAGGATGTCACACATTAAATATGACCACGTAAATTAAACCTGGCAGCACCTCCAGCAGGGCACAAAAAAGTTCTACAACAGTTGCACCAACGTCACAGCACAATCCACAGATGGAGCGCTGTACCTTGGAGGCCAGTTAGCTAACAGCACCCTGCAGAAGCACCAGCTGACCCAACACAAGGCTGGTTTCTGACCTACTTCTTTTTGTTGTGTGTGTTTTAACTGGGCGGACGAGAGTGTGCGAGGGAGGCAGAGACACAAGCAGAGAGGAACTCTATTGCATTACCATCTCATTTTATCTATAATTGGCTATTCCAGAGCACATTTCCACTGCTCCATCTCTAGTCTGTTGCCTTTTCTCTCTGTCTCTCTGCCTAGTAACCTGTCTCTCATTGAACCGGAGAGCAGAAGGAAAAAAAGAACACTTCAGGCAACCTTCTGCGATTGGCAGGTTAATGTCAGCCTCAGCCAATAAAAAGGAAGCTGGGCCAGGGTACTTAGGTGGGTAAGGAGCAAGGGGATCATATAAAAAAATGCATGATAAATTCTAGTTTCTACAAAATTTAGAGCAACAGAAACATTTGCTATTTATATTTTTTATGATTTTATTTTATTTGTTTTTATTATTTTAAATGAGACTAAATTAGATAAAGAGGTCAACATCATCTATATTTTATCTATGATAGGGAACATTAGAGTTGTGCTCTTGTGCAAATAATACAAAGACTGCTCTGTCTGATGTAGCTACTGGAAACAATAACCATAAACACAACAAACACCACCATATTTATTCTCTATAATAACATCCACTCAGCTGCTTTACAGCTGAAAGAGCTGGTTATTGTCAGTGCCGAATAACATCTTAAGTGTGGAGGAACCCCCGGGGAGACCGAGGACAAACTGGGGAGATTACATCTCTCGGCTCGGCTGACCTGCGAACGCCTCAGCCTCAGCCTCAGCTGGAGAAAATGGATCCACGGATCTTTCCTTGAATCATGACAGATTTTTGTGTTATTGTGGATATTTTCACATTGGCACATTGTGCAATCTGCTCGTGTTTATAGAGACTGTTCAGACCTGATGTCGCAAAAGTCATGCCTTTGGATGAAAATTAACAGGAGTAGCAATAAAAAGCCCATCTGTGGTGTATATTAATGAACTTTAAATTATTGTTTTTTGACCATGCATGAGACATCTGCAAGGGCTGAACTACATCATAAATTAATGTAACCTCATGAGCTCTCAAGCTCAGCGCAGAGAAAAGATTAGACTAACTAGTGGTGTAAAGTCACATAATTTAATTTACTTTTAAATTGAGTCATGAACTGATGGCGTAAAACTTGTCAACAGTGTTCATGTTTCTGCTCATGGTATTAACAAAACCATGTGACCGAGTGGAGCGGTGTCGTTTATATGTTTTTTTGTTTTTTACTATTTTTGGACAACAATGGAGCTCTTTTTTCAGGTTTTATCTACCGCCACAGTTATCTGTTAGATTTTACCATTTGTTGGAGCAAACAAATTACCCTTCATCTTGTTTGCTGTGGGGTATATCAGGTTTCCTTCTTTCTGATGCATCAAAGGCAGGAAATACTTCTTACCCTTAATCATCTTCCTCCCCAAGGGGAGTTTCTCATTCTCATCACTCGGCAACCACCCAGTCACCATCAAGCATACAGAAAGAGCCAATGACAATCTAAACTGTGTACACAGACAGAAAATTTCATACAATTTAGCACTAAACAGATTTCATCTCATGGCTGTTTGGAGAACAGCAAGGAGAAATATGAGAAGCCTCATGCGGAGATTCAAATGAAAGTGCTGTGATCAGCAGACAAATATACATTTGGCTATGTCTCGTGGGACTTCCTACACCTCAGACCTTCAATCACAAACTGCCAAACAGTAGAAACGAGGCAAAAATGAACATGTTTACTCTGCTCGTAAAAGTGGAGTATAAGCACTCTGGCTGTTTCAAGGATTTTTCGTTTTGAGCTTGTGCAGCTGAGTCCATGAAATAAAACTCTGGAAATACATTCTGCTTCAAATTTGCATAAGTGCTGAGATGTTTTCCACATGAAAAAACATTAAAAGATTTCATTAGCAACTCAACAAGATGAAATCTTGGGCTGTATGGATAGGATAATTTATATTAGAACACATTTACACCGTTTCCTTTTTGCTAGCTGTCTTTTGGGCTTGATGTGCAATAATTTGAGTCACTAAACTGCACATCTTGACTGTTTTTGTGCTGTTGGTGCTTTTCATTGCATTGCAATGGATTTACAATAATATGGCTAATTAAGCTAGCCCCACCCTCTTATCCAAGAATGGTTTCACTCCAAAAACTCAGATGGAAATGGCCATAATGTACAGTGATCCTGAGCAACAATAACAGATAATAACGGGACGGAACAGCTGTGGAAGTGACAGAAGCCAAAACATGCGAAGGAATGCACTGAGATGCCTAAAAGAAGCAGACGATCTGTGTTGTGAGGGCAGGGGTGCCTCCAGAATGTTTTCATAGGGGTGGCTATATAGAGGGCACTAAAATGTTGGGGTGTGCTCTTCTGTCTGTGCGTGTGAGCGCACTTGCATATCTTCTGTATATAGTCTATGGTTTACTGGACAATAATACAAACCCTTTGGTTCAAAAAAATCTTTCACTCAATAAGATTTTCTTTAATTTAAGAGCCACCACTGCACGACGATGTTCGGCAGCAACTATTCAAAATTATTGTTTGCCTGTATTCCAATATATTAGCAACTTTTTATGTTTTTTTTTTTTTGCAACAATATGGCTATTGGGTTGTCATATATTGACTTTAGCTGCTTTGCCTACATGGAAGAAATCCACATATAGGTAAAATGGATCAATTTGTCCATGCACATCAGTTTTGTTTGGATTCTTGGGGATAATTATAACCTTTGTAAATCTGTAAAAACCCTTTCTTTCTCTGTTATTACACTTCTCCAATTGCTGCTACCGCTCTTACTGCTCTCTTTCCGCCTACACTGAATATTTTTTAACCCACTGCTGAATGCATCAAGTTAACACCCCTGCTGTGAGAGCTTTTAGAGGATCGCTTGTAGGCTGAGAGAAAGTGGAAACATCAAAAATTCAAACTACACCATTAATATTACTCCTAGAATACACAGAATCTCACAAACTGATAACAGTCGAGAAAGGTTTTTCCTTCAAATGCAAACCTACATCATACTGCCCTTCTATTGCTCGCCTAGAAGAAACACTGAAAATGTCTCTGCCCTCCTCTCGTCTCCTCACTCCATGCCCTCGGGCTGATCAGTAAGCTGATCTGGCAGTGTCTCGTGTTGGATGGTCGAGAGACTGCAGCTAAAGTATTATAGAGCGAGTCATTCAGTCATTCTGCACGAGTGACTTATTGACTGGATATGCCCATGAATCAGAGCAACTAATTAATGCAGCTCTGACTCAGTCTTGATTGCAGGCTGTGTGATGGCGTGTGTGATTATAGCAAAGAGAGAGCTGACATTTTAAGCTTCAGTGGCTCCAGTGCCTGTCGGGACATATGAGAGACATCAGACCAAACTGTGGATACAGGGCGCTATGTGGGAAAACACATCTATGCACAGCTATTAATAGTCCTAAATGAAGATTTAAAGAGATCTGACTGGTTTAATAAGTGTAATCTGAGAAGGAAAAGACTATAGTAACAGCAGCTATAGCTATAGGAGTCTAATCAGCAATATCAGAGCAAATATTTGTAGAAATGTTTGTATTTCAAGTGAAACCATCATACTGGCACATTCTAAATACAGACTGCAGAGTATGAGTACACTAATCTGTGTCTTTGAAGGTCACATTGAGGCGTTAACAAGCTGACTGTGTACTCAGACTACAAAACAGCTTTTACAATGCAGCATACAGAGCAGCAGAGTCCTAGCAGCTCAGTCTCATCACAAAATTGAAATAATCACAAAAAAAAACCCCAACCCGTTTGTATCTGTGCACTGACAGACAATCTGACAGACATTCATTTTTTTGTGACAGTCAGCACTATTTTGAAAGTGTTCATCCATCAGTCTTCTTAACCACCAATCCAACTCAGGGTCATGAAAGGGCCTATTCGAGCTGTCATTGACAGGAAGGCAGCGGGGTACAGTGCTAAGACAGACAGACAACCAGTCACACTCACAACCACCAGTTAACTAAACATGTGTCTTTTGACTGTGGGAGGAAGCAGGAGTACCTGTTTCTGTGTGCAGCACATGTGTTGACACATTAGAGGGTATGCATCACCATTGCAACCGAAAAAATGTAGCTTTGAAAGAGGGTAACAACCGTATTTAAACCCAAACCATGATTGTTTTCTAAACCCAAAACAGTATTTTTATTGCCTAACCAAACTGTAGTCTGCAGTGTATGAGCAGTGAAATGATTCACCACAATACCAACCCTTCCGCATCCAAACCTTTAGCCTTTTAAAAGTATAAAATATTAATTTTAATGACTATTTCATAAACTGCTGTGAGACTGTGCTGGTTCTATACATTGTTCTAAGCAATCAGATTAGCAGTAAATGTTTAAAACAAACCTGAGGATAATAAACACAAACTATGGAAGAGTACAGCAATACAGGAAGCTGATAGTGCAGCAATTAAACAGACTGGGCTTAATTAGGTCCTTTAATTACAAAAAAAAAAAATACAATGACAAATTTATTTGATATTCATGTTTTTATATATTACTCAATTAATCTAATTTAACTCTAATAGAACGCTCAAACCAGTAGCAGTAGTAGTGACGACATTTGTAGAAGAAGAGATGGCCTTCCTGATGCAACGCCAAAGGGAACTGGATCCTTTGCTTGTTAGGCAAAGGTGTAAAATGCTACACTACAGAATCAGAACCAGAATCAGAATATTTTATTGATCCCTAGGGGGAAATTTGGACTACACTAAATTATGTACTATGTACTGAATTATATACTATACTACAGGGCCACTAATAAGAACACTTAGTAAAGGTTAGCAAAGGGGTGTAGAACTCCAGGCCTCGAGAGCCGGCGTTTTAGATCTCACCCTGGGTCAACACACCTGAATCAAATGATTAGTTCATTACCAGACCTTGGAGAACTTAAAGACATGTTGAGGAGGTCATTTAGCCATTTGAATCAGCTGTGTTGGATCAAGGACACATCTAAAACCTGCAGGACACCGGCCCTCAAGGCCAGGAGTTCGACACCTGTGGGTTAGCACATTTACTCCGGTTCTAACTCTGAAGCACAGCTGCAGATGGATGTTTGTTTGGTTAAAACTTTCGGATTAAATTTTAGTGTATGTTAAGGTCAGAGTTTGGCCTTGTGTTATGATATTTGGGATTAGAGAAAGGGTCAAAGGAGACGTGGGCAAAATACGACCCTCAGTCCGAATCAGCCCACGGACCATCTCAATCCAACAACCACAGAGAAAAATCAATCAAATCCAACACTGTGTTAATGAATCTCAAGAAGTGTGTCTCCAGCGAGTCTTTGGATATTCAGGCCTGTAAAACAATCTGTCATGTCCATCAAATTTACCGATTACCACACTTCAGCACCATGTGTGTCATGTTTGACTTTAGATGTCCTTTTTCTGAGAGAGTATGGCCCTCTGAAATACAACGTCAAACCTAAAATAAGCGGATTCTTTTCTTCTATTTTAAAACAAACATTAAGATGACATTCAAAAAGAGGGGTTAACATTTATTCAAATAAATCGTAAAACTGTTAAATCATCGATCAACGCATTTTCTTAACCGCTTATCCACTTAAGAGTCACGGGGACACTGGAGCCTAGCCCAGCTGTTATTGAGGCATACACCCTGGGCAAGTCGCCAGTATACTCTCAGAAATCATCACTGTGCAATATCAAAGAGCTTCTGCTAACATTATCAGGGAGAAAAGATCAATTACATGTATATTTTAACAAAATAGATCTTAAAGTCCAAAATAAATGAATAGAAAGTGTTTTATTAAACGTCTTTTTTGTGATTTGTAATTCTTTAACCACTAACTTTTCCAATAAATTTGTTGTATTTCTATTACTTTTTATTTAATTTAATGCAGAGAATTTCTGCACCAATACAATGCGTAGCACCATCTAACATCATCTGTGGACTTTTGGCATCTCTCCACACTTTCACCATTTGTTTCTAGTTTTTGTTTTCACTGTTTTATCTCCTGCTCTGTTCCTTTATGGCCTCAGAATTTACTATTCGATTTGTCTTTTGTGTGTGTTTGTCTGGAATGAATAAAAGAAGAAAGAAAGCAAATAAGGAACAAAGAAAGACAGGAAGAATTTAACAAAAAGAAGCAAACCACCTGGCTGGACTCACCTTGTACTTGGCGGTCAGCTGTTCTGTGGCTTCCTGTTCCTTCCTCAGATCCACCATCATCCTCTCTTTCTCTCCCAGCAGTTTCTGCTTCTCGTCAGGAATCAAGTCCTGGTCTCCTCTAATGGCCTCCTTCTCCCTCTCTAGCCGCTGCTCCTCCAGCTTCATGTAGTCCTCTCCCTCCTTCTCGACCTCTTCGTCCTCTTCATCCTCAATCTCTTTCTCCTGGTCTCCGTCCCAGCTCTCGTCCTCCACCTGCTCACTCTTCTGTTTGCTCCTCCACTTCCTGTGGTTGAGCTGGGCCCTGAGGCGAGCAATCTCTCTCTGGAACTCCCGCAACAGAGCATCCTTGGGGTCCTCGTTGACTCTGGGCTGGTTCTGGATGTTCTTGGCCCGGTTGGCGTACCGAAGGGTTGTGAGAGTCTCGTCGTAGTGCTGAGGGGCCGGGCCAAGTGTGGCAACCATAACAGTCTTAGCATTCCCGCCCAAAGAGTCCTGTAACAGCCGGGTAAGCTTGGAGTCCCGGTACGGCACATGTCCGCTGCGCCCATCTGCCAAAGCGGAGATAACATTTCCCAGTGCTGACAGGGAAAGGTTGATCTTGGCGGCCTCTTTCAGGCGCTCGCCCTGGACACCGGTCTTGGCCTGCCGCTCGCTGCCAGCCAGGTCCACCAAGTTAAGGCGTCCAACCCGTATATGTTTCCTCCCATCTGGCCCAGGCTGACTGCACTCCACAGTGATCAAAAACAAAGCGTGGGACCTGGACGAATGTTCATTCATGTCTGTTGCCCCAACCGCCCTCGCCTGATTGCCCACATTCATCACCTCCTCGATCTCCTTGATGCTCTTGCAGACACAGGATGTGAGATCTTGAACATACACACCAGTGTCTGGATTTTCTCTGAGCTCCAGGGCTCTAGCATTGCCATGATTGGGGTCAAGAAGATCCCGAACCTCCTCTCGGTAGATCTCGAGGTAGGACGCCCGCACTAGGTATTGCTTGTCAGATTGGGAGCGGGAGATGTGTGTGAAGATATGGTCAAAGGCATTGGGAATCACACCTCGTCTCTCTGGATCCAGCCACGCTCCCTGCATGGTGTATGTCTTCCCAGTTCCTGTCTGCCCATAGGCAAATATGGTGCCATTAAACCCTCCCAGCACTGAATCTATCAGCGGCCGCACGCTCTCGTCATACAGCTCTCGCTGTTTGGAGTTTGCATCATACACTGCATCAAATGTGAATGTTTTCTGGGGCTCGCTTGGTGGTGCACGAGGGTTTCTGAGGATTACTTGTCCCAGCCGTAGGTCCATCTGCACTATTCCCCCTGCAGGCCCATTGGACTCCTCTTTCCGGCTCAAAGGGCGGCATCGAACTACCACCTTCACTGACTCACTGCTCTTGTTCTTTGACATGACTGGCTTCTGTTACTCGTTGCAAACAACAAAAAAGGAAAATGTGTATTATCTAAGTCCACAAAGCCCTCTGAAGTCCTTAATGAGCATATATCCCGTCTGTTAACTGCATGTGTTTCTTTAAATCATTCATTTAAAAAAAATCATTATGGCTTCTTGGTCATATCACAATGGAAAACAGCCACAGTGCCAAATAGCATAGACACAGATATTTACCAATACAGATGATGAATTGCCACTGTGTGTAACAGCCAGTTTCCTTGGCTTATTGTGCGTGAATGAGCCTATAAGCAGACGGACGACCAGCACCTCTCACGCTTTGGATCGACGCTCCATTGCAGTCCTATGAAAAAAGAAAAGATCCAACAACGCCGGTAATGACACAAATCAGTTCAGACATCACACGCATATCGTCCTTGGCGTGCAGCTCCGCCGCAGACCGCTGTCCGCATCCTCCCGTACTCCGCGCAGAGATGCTCCGAGGTGGATTTGCAGCTCTCGGTCCGTCCGGAGAGACAGAGCTTCCTTCTTGCACACCCCCCTCACCCCCACATACACAGTCATTCAACCATCACCACACCCCACATCACTGCGGACTGGAACAAAGAATCATGGGAAATCGAGTTTTGCCTCGCCAAAGACTCGATTCTTGTCCAAGGCTGCCACCAACTCGTTAAATGGTCACGGATGGTTTGTACAGCTGGGAATTGAAACTGGACCGTTTGCGTGTGTGTTTACACAGTGGATGTCCCCATAATTTGAAACATTTTCTTAAAATTATAGTTCATATGTATTATTATAGCCTCACACCGACATTTAGCCCACACAGCTTCCCATTTAAGTGCATTAAGCTTGGGAAAATTTATACATAACCCTCTCATTACACACTGGATGTTGTCATAAAGAAAAGTTCATCTAGCTGTTTATTTTCGAACTATAAAAAAAACAAATAAACATGGGATCTCCTCTAAAATTAAAATAAAGCTTTGGCCCTTGAAGAGTTCTTGGGTACCCAGCAGGAGTCTGTATTTACTGGTTCACTGAAGGGTCAGCTGGGTTATTTCCTGCTTTTGTGTAATTACCTCAGTTACCTCTATTCTCACAATAATAGAGACTGAAAATATTCAAGAAGCCATACTGTCACTACATAAAAACACAATAAAAAGGTGATGTGATCAAACAGGACTGGCGCTGGATACTTTATTGGAAATAGATTTGTTGCAAGAAAAATACAGAGAATATTATTGTAGTTTATTTTTGATTGATTGATTTTGCTCCAAAAGGAAAATAAAAGCACCATCCCTCCTCTAATGATCCATGTATTGTCAAGTCAACACTGTGTGACAGACGCTTTTCTTAAAATCTGGCTTTTGTCCAGTGGTTTTAAAGAAAAACAATAGATGCATCTGTCAAGGGGATTATGCAGAATTTTTCAGAATGCAACATTAACTACAGCAAAGACACTGCAAAGGTCCACAGCTACAGTAAAGACTGGGATCTGTTGGAAAGTGGTTTTCAGTTTTCAGACAGTTTGATAGTGACATCATAAAAAAAATTAACTAAAGAGTATAAAGAATTATGATCGAATCCTGTACAGTATCAATAAAAAATAATTAAAACAGGACCCATATGTGCAGAAATTATCTAAAAAAATAATAAAAAAAATTAATGTGCCAGAAAGGTGACTCTGCGCTGTGTAAGTATAGTCACTAGATCCTCGAGTTATGTCAAAGAAAAAACTATTTCCTTCTAATTTGGATGAATCCAGGAAGTATAACTCATATTTAATTGGCTACACAAGAAACGGAGTAATTTCCCACATTCATGACTCCTCTGTTGAAGGGAGAACCCCAGTTTGTATACAACTGTTGTCCCAAAGCAACAAAAATTTAGGGCAAGGAGGAAAAATGTAAAATGAATCATTTTAAGACTCATCTAAGAGCATTCAAATGCAACACATTAGCGCCCTCTGCTGGATCAAGTGTGTCGTTAAAAGCCACCTAAGTAGGTCGGGAGGATTCACGTGAGTAGTCTTTCCAGGTGTAATGGAGGAGGTGACGCTGTAGTGTAGGTGATTTCTGAGCGATTCTCTGGGAAACTACCGAAGCTTACATTCAACTACTTCCCCCAACCCCTGTGTTCGCTGACAAAAAGGTGAAAATCTCAGCCACATGGGGAATTCAACACACGGTGGGAAAGCTAATGGACACAAATGACTCAACACCTCACTGAGCACTGAGATGTGTTTAATGTGCCCGGGGAAGCAATAATAAGTAAATGTACTGGACTGATGAAAATAACACAGCGAAAATTCCCCGGCTTAGGTGTCACCTTTTATGAGTCACTCACAGCCAAGTGACTCAAGCTCACCACAGACTATCCAGCTATGTGTGAAGTAAATATCTGGATATGATTGCGGGTAATTTGTATTATTTGTATTTTATAAAATGCTAAGCAGGTAATTTAAAAGTATGGTGCGAAATATCAAGAATTTATGGGTTTCTACTGAAATAAATGAGCTTTCTGAAGTTTATTGTTGGACCAAAATAGGTCAACCAAGTAGTTGTTTCAGCCCCAGTGCACAAAAAAATCAAAGTGCTCCAAGCCAAACAGTTTGAGGCCCGAATCAGCTTGCATATCTTCTTCATATAAGCTACAAAATAAATACGTCCCCAATGGACCGTTTTCTTTTTCTTTAATCACAGGCAGAAGGAAGAAATTTGAGAGTTGCTGTTCCTGCGAGGCAAACCCCAAAGGCCCCCCGAAAGAATTTCTATGTTGATTTATTAGAGTGAAAAGATTTCCTAACAGTGGAGGAAGAATGCAGTGATTCATTTAGGATTAAAAAAAATGTTCTAATTGAGCAAGTGACACATAAAGAAAATATGAGATAAATGATTCCCCATTTCCGGACAGGAAAAATCATGGATCCTGTAACTGTGCAGGCATTCGTGGATTTAAGTAAACACAGCATAACAACGTGTGTATTCACTGGATCACTTAAAGTATATAAGCTTTCATTATAGTCCCTATACTTTATCACTTTAATGAATCACTTTGTGACTTATTGACTGCAGGTTTGAGCATGTGTGTCTTTTCTTAATTTTCCATATAGTGGATAACTCTTTTCTTTCCCGTAGGTGTTTGCCTGGGGAAGATCTGTGGTTGGTTGGCTCATAAAAAGTAAAGGGACCGATGAAGCTTTGTTGACTTTGGTCCACTGCAATGTGGCGAGGAACTTTTAACTCCTGGCTTTTCATCTAGCACCACAATGTGGTCATATTTCAGTTTGTTCAGTACTCTGGTGGCATTGTGACAGCTCTCTGTAGCAGACGGAGAGTTGCTGGAGTGGCAGTATAGACTATTTAGCCCTGTTCAAACTTTCTTTTTCTCCGACTTCTTTTTCTCTCTTCATATCTTTCTTCCTCAGTTTGCATCAAGTCTGTACTTGGCAGTGGAAAGCAGGGCATACTCAGCATTCCTAAGGAGTGTCTGAGAGTCAAACAACTCTGACAGGCGGAAGAAGGAAAGAGTCCCTGTCCTTTCTCACAAACACACAAAGCCAACTCTAAAAGGCCCTACAGCAGTTACGTGTACATGCAGACTGTCTTTCGGTGTGTATACTTATTACAAGACTTTAGAGGATCAGTGACCTTGCACTTCACAGAGCAGAGGATGTGGGAAACGCCCGTAACAAGCACAGAAGAACTTACATATGACATCACTTTGCCTGACTCACAGCTGGGATAGTCACCGCACCAACTGCCAGCTTGCCATGAAAGCTGAAACACCCCGGCTACTAGAGATCCGCATGAAACTCGTCGCCATTTTGGTTCACTAGCGGCATTTCACAGTGAGATATGAGCGGCGCTTTGAGCCTAAATGTCAGCGTATGTTACAGAGTAACATTTGCCCTTTCTGTCAGGCTAAGACACGCCCACTTTTTACCGCTACAATGCCTGCTTGGATAGCCATTCAGATTAGGGCGCTTGAAGGAGCAACAGCTGAAATGGCCAATCAGAGCCGTGAATTTTGACAGAAGGGGCGGGAGTAGGCGTGCCAAAAGGTCTAGGGTGTCGCCGCGGTGGCTCCCATTCGAAGGCGACGGCGGTCGTCTGTATTTCGGTCTAATCTCTACAGAAAAAAAAAAGTGAAATTACTTGGAACAGACAGCAGATTCGGCGCACTTTCATGTCTTGATTTTTCCCAGTTTCTTCTCGGTCGAGCTTGTCCCAGGGCTCTGGAATGACGGGGTGTGCCGAGAATCTGAATTAGCTCGCCGTTAGTTTGAAGAAAGAGTGAATCGGGGTAGAGTGCGAGAGAGGAGCCATTTTGTCCCGACTGTGTGGGAGAAAAGAAAGAGTGAAAAAGAGGTATCACACAGAAGGAGATTCTATTTTTGCTCTCATGCTGTAAGGGGGGGTACCACGGTCGGGTTTGGGAATCTAGAACTTCTAGGACGACTCTACAGACACATTATTTTGGGTGGTGTTTAGCCAACTAGCTTGCCAAAGCTAATCAACAAATCCACAGTTTGTTAACTGTTAACAGCCAAGAGGACAGTTGTTGGTCAGGTTGGCCAAGGAGCTGGCTTTAGACTTCACATAGGCGTACTCTAGGGTATCGTTTTTTGTATCTATCGGGGTGAACACAAACTGATTCTTCAATGGCGAAGAAGACGTACGACTTGCTGTTCAAGCTGCTTCTGATCGGCGACTCGGGCGTGGGGAAGACCTGTGTGCTGTTCCGCTTCTCTGACGACGCCTTCAACACAACCTTCATCTCCACCATAGGTAAGAAGATCACGGGCGTTGTAACAGGTGATTTCGTTGACCCTTCTGCATCCACCGGAGGTAGTGTGACAGCTGTGAGGCTCGCCTGCCTCTACCCTGCAGCTGGAGGTTGTATGCAGGACGGATTTGTTGGCGGCTAGTGTGGCATGAGCATGCAGCAGCTCTCTCTAGGGCCTGTACAGGTTAGCTGGAAAGCTAGTTGCGCAGCCTTTATGAGCTCTTACTAAACCATCACTTGCTCATAAACGATTGCGACGTTAATAACAAAACGCTATCATTATATCTTGGTTTGGTTTAACTGGGCAGCAACAATTATAGCCCGTTAAGTCTCCAAATTTGCTGTCAGTTTACTTGACCCAGCGGCTAAGAAGCTAGCAAGGCTAGTAGCACCACAGGGCCGTGCTGCACTAGAAAAATCGCCTGTGCATTTAAGTGACAGGTGTTTACTTCTCAGTATCAGCCTATATAGGTTTATTGCACAGTCCTTGTCAGGAATTACACGTTAAAGGCAACAACTGTATGAGTGTTTTGATTTGAAGCAACAAAAAATACTTGATTGTAAAAGCAAAATTTTACTTGATTATCACAAGTTGAAGGAGTGATTATTCACGGGTTCATGGTTTCATGGATATCAGAATCAGAAAGACTTTATTTATCCCCAAGGGGTAAATAAGATACAACAGAGCAGCATGACGTTGAAGATAAGGACAGGGTTCATGCTTCAGATTGTTGTCACCGCTAATAGTAATGGAGGTGAAGCTGTTTAAGCGACTTGGATATTCTAGCATTGGGAACTTGATTATATGATGTAAGAAATTAACTTTTTAGGTGAAAACTTTGACTATAGTGAATCTAATTGTATAAAAGCAGCTGAAAATTGCATTTTCTTTCTAAAATTAGAAGCGCTTATAGTTTGTATTCTAAGTACTTGAGTAAATATTGTATACTTATTTACTTTGCTCAAGTGCGCCAGTGAGAACCATTAAACAATTCATCATGATGGCATCATCATCCCCTCCCCATCCGTCCTATTCACGCATGCGCCAAACATCACGCTCACATGAGTCAAGTGTCAAACTATGTCAAGTCCCTGCATAACCCAAGTGAAGGCTCCATTTACTCCTCTTGCTTAAGATTAGTGATGAGTAATAATGTAATATAAAACGTGCTTTGCTTGACTGCAATGTGCTGGTGTTATGTGCTCGATTCATGGACTGAGCTTTCTTCTGAAGCCGTGCTCTTTGTCACTACATAGCCGAAAGCACACAACTGGAAAGGGAAAATGTATTCTCACTGGCATCCAGGCTAGATTAGATTTGTTCAGCTAGAGCACTGACCTGTCACTCTGTTGTAACTCTTCATGTCACATGTACTCATTTTATTGTTTTTGTCATTCCTTTAGTTTTGCTTTGACTTGCAGGGTGTTTGTTTTATTACACCCCATGTCGTTTCTCAGCATGCAGTCAATTAGATTTAGGCCTATGTGTTTTATTTGAGTCAAAGCCACCACATCAGATCTGTGTCACTTAAGGGAAGAAATGTGTAGTGTTAGTTGGAAGAAGGGGAAAATTGGTCCAGACTAACAGGTTCTTCAGCACGTAGAGATCGGTAGTGACCTTTGCTCCTTGCATACGTGCTTTCCTGGCAAGATGGGTAGTAAGTCAGTACTTTTATGTTTTTAAATCAGCTACAGGTGCTTTATTTGCTTTGTTAAATATATTCTATATACTCTGTGTACTCTCCTCCATGTGAAGCAGCTGAGGATAATGTGTTAAAATGGTGCTGGAGGTATTCACACCGTAAACACAAGGGATTTTCCTCCAAATTAAAAATAAATGTGGTATCATCATCCAGACTAAAAATCAACAGGGTTGGAATGAAAGTACCGTTCAGTTTATTTATGTGGTGTTTCTTTTACTCAAGCATAAAATACATATTTGTTTATCAAATGGCCATAACTAAATGGGAATGTAAATACAGACTTGATGCTTTAACTGTGTGCAGATGTAGTCATCGCCCCTAAAGGTCCCTTTTGAGGCAGGAAACCCCGAAACATACCCAGTTTCTGTGTAGTCCATAAAAACAGAGTAGCGTTATCTGGCACAGCTTCACCTACTTCTAAGGTGCATGGATAAGAACAAAAAGTCAGAATGTGTTGTCACTCATGAAGGTCTAAGTTCACAAGCCAAAATGCATCAGTCAGATAATAAAGTAGTTCTGTATATTGCAAGTGTTGCTGGAGCTTTA
The DNA here is from genome assembly GCF_963969265.1 of Rhamphochromis sp. 'chilingali'. NCBI lineage: Eukaryota > Metazoa > Chordata > Actinopteri > Cichliformes > Cichlidae > Rhamphochromis > Rhamphochromis sp. 'chilingali'. The sequence continues at coordinate 18,570,017 of NC_137932.1, read as the reverse complement.
ACCTCTGTGTAGTTACGTGGGAACAAATTATGTTGGTTATGAAGGTATTTAAAGTATCAACGTGATCAGTCACAAGTGCTTGAAAAGAAAGTGTTGACAACACTCACTGTGGTCAGTTTAGTTTAGGAAGTGATCGTTTTAGAGTGTTCAGTTTGTTATGATCTGTCAACTTGAAACCTAAGAAGAAATACTTGGAAATCAAGGAACAGAAATGATCTCAAGTTGTTGTTTTTTTGCTGGCTCCTTTGTAGAGTGTCCTCTATAAAACTGCAGCATAGTTCGTGCACTTGAAAGCTCCTGGCTCGTCTCTTGTCTTTGTTCTACATCTGTATTCAAAACAAAGCCGCGTGCAATGTGATAAGCTGTAAAAATTGTATGTAGAACATGTCATCTTTCTCCAGTCACGTAATCTGTATGTAGATTGGTGTATATGGTTATCAAAGCAAATCTGTAAAACTATACTTTTAAGATTATTTCAATCAGTACAGTTAATAATGTTCTAGCGAATTGTATAATTACAAGATACCAATAACTTGTATGTAAAGGTTGAATACATACTGGATACTGTAAAAAATACTGTATTTTTAAGCTTAGAAACCCAGACATTGTTAACAAGAATTTGTTGGGTTTTTTGTTTTTAAAAAGTTGCAGGCAAAATGGGGGGAAAAAAGATAAATCAGTGCTAAGACAGTTAAAAGAAGACAATGGTAGATGGATACCTTTATTTTTAAATAAATAAATAAATACATACATAAATCTTGTCTTGTCTGCAGTGATACATCAAAACTGTGCAGTATAAATGTCTCTGGAATATATATCTATGTAGGCACATTTATACATATCTAATCCAACAAAGACTTGCAAATGTTTAAAGAGTAGGTGTGTAACCAAAACAATGGTTCAGTCTGTGCCTCGGGTTTTATAAGGAAGGTATGAACAACAAGGAAAGCACAATCACTTGAACAAAAATGAAACTGTATTATTCGATTTAGACTCTGTTATTTGCAATTCACTCATCACCTGAACAATCGGTACTGCTTTCACCAGACTAGTATGCTTTATCAGTTTCACATGGATATCACAGTACAGAAAGCCACAATATTAAATTGTGGATGTTTGTATATGATTTCAGTCTCATTTTCAGAACTGTCATGCCTCTAGTCAAGAGGCTAGGTTTGAACATGAAAATGGGGTCCAATGAAACCACTAGCATGTGATAACCCTGCCACAACTGTGAGTGGTTTGAGGTTGGAGATGAGCTTATCAAGCAGAAATACTTTTTAGTATTCACTAGAAACTGTCAGTCTCTTGCTCAGGACCAGTGCCACTGTGGCAGACCTGACATGCTAGCTTTACCTGGTGGCTTATGCACCGCACCTAATTCTTGAAGAAGTTTTACACATTTTTTTTCCTTTTTTTCTCCTTGTACAATATCATCTATTCTCACTGTGCCACACATACTTTACCAGCCTGACCTGTGGTTGTCAGTAGTGCATTCTTCTGTTTTTGTTGTTTAAGTGGTTGGTGGGAGACAACTTTACATTAGATCCACAGCTTTTAACCTATCAGACAGTGGTCAAAAACTATTGAAGGATCTAGTCACCAGGATGTTACTCTCTAGTTTTGGACTTAGTGTTTTGAAGCTTTGTGTTAGTGTTTTGGCTGCCACCATGTTGTTCTTTTAGAACCAGGAGTTAATTAGTTTGATAGCTCAGTTACCTAACATATCAGCTAATGCCTAGCAAGCTTGGTTGGAAAGCTACATGTGTTAACTGTACCTGTGCAACATCTCATTAGCACAAAGAAACGGGCTAATTAAATACTAGAATTTGATTTCTCGCGATCTTTGAAAAATAGTGATGTTTATTTATTTATTTATTTATTTTTAAACCGTATCACTACATTAAGCAACAGATAAAATGGCCTTTCATTTGAGATAATGCTTACAAGATATGCTTCTGTCATGAGGTTGACAGAAGCTTTCCCATAGTAGCTTTATATATAACATCCCAGAGAAGCCATAAAATTTCTCTCGGTTACATTTAGGAAATCCTCCACAAAAGGGGGCCAGATTTACTAGTTAATAAACACCTAAACTACAAAGCTGAAAGGCACAAAACTCCCAACGGCAGAAGCAGGACATGAAACAGGAATGTGTTCTTCCTGTGACACAGGACTCATACCATTGGAGACACAGATTCACAGCTGTTTCTCAAAATACCCCCACTGGGAACCCCCCCCCCCTGCTCTCATCCATCTCTTATTCCTGCTTCCAGCCCGTCTCTCAGCCCCTCTCCCTTACAGATTACACTTATTAAGTGAGTGAATATGCATAGTATCGGCTGAAATCTTTTTCCATTTAATGAATTTTGCACGGAAACTGGCAGAAGCAGACAGTGGCTTTCATACTTGTGGAAGGAATGGTTCCTCTGGTATTAAGAAGAAAGCCGACTATAAACTGCTTGCATCCAGCTCAACATTCACATCTCATGGAAAGTGTCATTCTTTACGGGATAGGTATAACTGTTTTTCCACTGATTGGATAAATGATCCGTGATTGCACAATGCGCATAACTTGTTTCTTTCTCTTTTTTTTCCCTTCACAGAGTAAAAAGAGTGAACCTCTGCGTTTACTCTCCTCAATAGTAACACGTCATCCCTGTTGAGGCTGACTTCAAGAGCTTAACTTTTGTTGTGTAGAAAACTCTCCGTCTTTTACCAGCGTTAAATCCTAGCTTTTCTTTCTGTCCAACTCTATCTTTCTCTCCATGGGATGTGCATAATATTTTGTGACTCAGGCTTTGGCAGGCAATTTCCTCATTATTCTATAAACTTGCCCCACCTAGAGCACAGCTGTTTCTTGGACTTTTTAACCAACCACAACGTCTGACCAAGAGCAGAACTGACAGCTCGGTGTTTAGCAGGAAAACACCACTTGTTGGCTAAAAATGAAACTGATGAGTCACCTACCCTTCACATTTAAAGTATAAGAGGATAATAATCTAGTGTGTTTTACTTTCAAGTGGGAAGTTGATGGTTGAATTGCCTTCTTATGTTTTCTAGCTTTTTCAAAGAGAAAGAAGTTAGTGGTTTGAGTCAAAAAATCCCCTACTTTTATTTAGTTCATTATAGTTTTGAAATGCAGAAATCCTACATATGCCCAGGTGAGGGGTTTAACAGTTACTGTAATATCATGAGTCATTGGCTGTTTGTTGTAGCACAGATTTAAAAGGACATAAATAGGTTATACTAAGTGAAAGAAAAACATGAGGGAAGTTGGCCCCCTGTTTAATAAGTAACCCCTCTACCCTTAACTGTAGCTCTACACCCTTTTTTCCCAAATGATAAAATTCAAATTCCATTGAATGTGAAAAAGAAGCGTCAGTAACTTTCCACTGCTTGACAGTTATTTGTAAATCTTGAAAACATCGACATTGGAAAGATTGCACACTGCAGCACCACAAAACTTCTCCCCCGAGTTCAATCTCCAACCAAAAAGGAAAAAAACAACTTTAGGCTGAAACCTCAGATATTACAAAAACACTTAAAGCACTAGTTTAAAAAAAATCTTATTTGAGATCACCGAAGTTTTACAGTTGTGAGAGTAGTGCCTGAGAGCATGTGAGGGTCCTCCTGGGTTCAAGTGACGTAAATTTGATAATCAAAGCAAAAATATGGTTCAGTTTTCACTTAACTATGGACTTTGGTAGCAGTGCATTCATCTTATATTTTAGTTTTTAACGGTGAATGGCAAATATCCTGTAGGTGTTAGTAATAGTAGCCAAAAGGTGACAATTAAACAAACAAAACAGAAAATATAATGTTTTAAGATGAGAAACAGTACCAGTAAGTACAGTTATTCCACATATGGTTAAAGCAGTATGATGAGCCTATGTTTGCTTACTTATCATAAATTTATAGAAATTTTTCTTTTTTTTTCTATTTCATAATGCAAAATGTAAAAAAACAACCCTGGTGACTGTCCTTCGAGGGGAAGCCCGAAACCTTTTTGGGGTGCACCAGAGTACAAGTTCAGTATTTACTGGCTCATATGGTCTAGTGCGCTTTAGTTGTAGTAGCTTTATTTTTCAACCTTGCTAGGATCAAATGCACTACAAGGTGCAACCTATATGTATGTTATATATATTAAAAAAATACTCACAGCTGTCTGAAAACAAGTATAATTTTGACCTCAGTGACCTGGTTTGTGTGCACCCGTTGTTGCCCAGCTGCTGATCCCAGCTGTCTGCTGAGAATGACACTGCAGAATCAGGAAGAGATAATGCTATTGTTTCTATGATGGCAACAGTTGTTGCTAAACCGCTGCCGTTGATTTATCTGTTTCTGACCTTCACTTTCTCTTTGTCACAGTGCTGGAGCCGTTCATCTCTCTTCTTATTCACGACAGCTTATGTTCTACAACTGATGGATATTGGTTAAGCTGACATGTTTGTTTTTTGTTTTGCAGGAATAGACTTCAAGATCAAAACTGTTGAATTACAAGGAAAGAAGATAAAACTACAGATCTGGTGAGTCAGTTATAGATGTGAGTTTTTGTTTGCATGCCAGTGTTGTGGAGATACGAAAAACACACCAAGCTTGTGAGAATCGTGTTTCAGCGTAGCCTCTTTTGTGAATCATTATGTCATAATGAAACATCTGTTTGACATACCTCCCTTAAGCACTGAAATATGCAGGAACAGGAAATGATCATCAGTCCATTAGGTCTGCTGTAGGGTTATCGTTGTCTGTACCAGATGAGTAATTATTTCTTCTTTCTTTTTTTTCCCACATGAGTAGCGCCCATTGAGTAAGGCCCAAATGCTCAAGGAATGCATAAATCTTCATATTTTGGAGCCTTTAATTGGTTAAGTTTGGCAAAAATTGATTAGATTTGAATTACAAATTGTCTCTAAGTATTACGGAGAGAAACAGGATGAATTAAAAGAAAAAATGCATTTGTACAGCAGATTGTCCATAGTATTTGGTCTAATTCTTATGAGTCTATAGGATGAAAGCATTTGGGATTGGTTAAAAAAACAAATACTGTTCTGTTAATTTTCCTGTGGAATCCTTTTTCTGACTTGGAAATTAAAAAAAAAAAATCCCATAATTAGCTTAATTTGCAAATTGAAGTTGTTGGAGAATCAAGTTCAAGTAATGAAGATAAAAAATGATTAATGTAAGAGAAAGGCATTATTTGTGCTTTTGTAATGAACAGAGTTGCAACTAAAGGTTTTGGTAGTCCAGTTGAGGCAGTCTTTTTTTTTAGGAATGACAGTTCAAGAAGAAATTAACTATAGCAACCAGAATAAAAAGATATGAGACATGAGCAGTTTGGTTTGAAGCTACAAGATGACAAAGAGCCTGTTATTTAAAGGTGACTGATAATGGTGAACGATATGGACATTTTTTTTAGTAACATTGAAAATAAATGAATCAGAGCTTTGTGATGCATAACCTGAAGTAGAAAACATGATAACTACAAAGGTACAAATACATTGTAGCACAATACAAGAAGACAGTTTCAGGTCAATACAGAACCTGTAACGGATATTGCGCTTCTCTGAATACAGTCCGTTCATTCAAAGATAATCTTTTCATGTTATCTCAGAGACGGACACCTGCACAGCCACACCCACTGTTACTCTAGAAAACAAGCACAATGGACAAAAACGTTATTTTGAGTAACTTGTCAGCTTAGGTTCTTGGGATCTTGCAATTGGGAAGTTGGGATCTACTGTCTGGAAATGTAAGTTAAACAGCTGAAATATTAAAAACAAACTATAATAAAAAACTCAAATTATTGAGGTAGTACAGAGAAATTTGATTTGCCACTGGAAGGTGAAACTCTAATTGAATAAAACCATAAATGCAGTACTGAATAGGGGACAAACAATAGTGGGCAAATATTTAATAAAGAAGCTGATTACTGTCAAATTAATGATCGTACTTCGTATTCTTAAACTCAGTGGTTGAAGACATTACTTTATTCGTTGTCAGGATATGTTTTCATTTCTTGAGCAAAGCTTTTGCCCAAAGAAAGGACAAAGAAAGGACGATAGACGGACAATTGAAGAGTAAAAATATGTCTTTCATTATTAAAATGCATCATTTTACTTTTTGGTATTTGTTTGTTAATAAGTGGATAGCGATGAGCGAGTATGAAGTCATGAAAGATATCTTGCAAGACTTTAATAACTTGCACATGCATAAAATTTGTGTCAGATCATGTGCATTTCAGGCTCAGATCAGATTTTCCCTTCATCCTGTCCAAGCACATTGTGTCTTGATTAACACTCGTATCTAGTTAAACACCCTCTTTAAGTGTAGCTCTGATTTGCTTTGGTGCCTGGTGCTCCTGGGCTTCCTCTCTTTCCCTTGTCAGCGGTGATAGATGGATGTTGGCAGAGTTTCCACAGAAAGCAAGAAGTGACTGCTGAGGCTGATGCTAGTGCAGACATGCGAGGAAACCTGCAGTGGATTTAAATGTATTTGTACCTGGGTCAACCCGCCTGCTACGGCTTTGCCGTTTGTTTTTCTTCCAAGAAGTGTTAAAATTAAATAACATTGTTCCTGTAGGCCTTAAAGCAGTATCTTTTTTTTTTCTTCTTCTTTTTCTTTTTGTCTCTGCATCGAGTTTGAAGTGTGCATTAACTAAATATTTTATCATCGAAGTCAGCCTCTGTTGGTGACCAAAAGAATAGCCTCACATAAGCAGGTTCACATGTCTGGCACGCCTTCTACTGAACTGTAACTGGGACAAATAATGAAGTTTTTACGGTTAAGAAGACTGACATAAATAAGTGGCACGAATTCATTTTTAATGCTACATAATAAAGTGCTAATTATCTTTAATCACTCTATATGTGGGGCTTTCTTCAAATCGTATTCAACTAAATGTTTAAATACTCACTTGTTTTGATTGTTTGACTTTGCTGCGTTTGAGCTGAGCAGCACACATACATTAAAATATTCCTTTAGCTTAAAACAGTGAAATTTATATTACTGGCTGATGTGGAAAAACTTTTTATGTTGATGAAACACAGCTGTTGCAGATGGTTTGCTAGATGAGAGGCTGCTTCTTCATCACACTTTCTTGGTTTAAATTGCTGTCATGTTTTTAATCTAGTCTAGCTCATAATCCAGTAACCTCAATGGTTTGGATCGTACTGTTTCAGTTTTGCATTTAGGACCTTTATATTTGTATGGCAGCAATGAGGTATTCAACATTTTAGATAGCTGCTGTTCTAAATTGTAGGCATATCTACAAACTTTATGGCTGATTATTTTAACTTAATCACTAAGAATCTTCTCACAGACACATACATAGAGAGTCTGGTCTCAATGCTTCCCACAACAGACTGACTGATGTCACTGCAAAAATCATAATTACTGTTTTGGTCAAAATTGACATAACAATGAATTAACTTTTCAAATGTTATACAACCTTTTTTTTTTTTTTTCATCAAAAAAATGTTTGGACCTTCCCTCTGGAACTGTATTGTTGGTGAATTTTAGCCCCACATTATACATGAGTGCTTACAAGCCCTTAGGGTTCAGCTTCTCTTAACTAACAAATGTCTTGATTGTCTTTAATCTTATTTGGAGGGATTTTCTTAAATCAGCTTCCTCAGTCTAACAGCAACTCAAAGAAAGAGTCTTCGCTGAGTTTGGACTCTTCAGAGTTATTTGCTTATTTACTCTTCTGTTTTGAACAAAGCATTTGTAGCTGATAAATGTGTGAAATCTCAGCGTATTATGAAGAAATTTAAGCAATTCTTTGGTCAAATTTTATTTGTGAAGCACCTTTCATGCAGGTCACTGCAGTTCAAACCCAAGAAAACACATGCAAATAAAAACATGTTCTCTGTGCAGGGACACAGCAGGGCAGGAACGGTTCCACACCATCACCACCTCCTACTACAGAGGAGCCATGGGCATCATGCTGGTCTATGACATCACCAACGCCAAGAGCTTCGAAAACATCAGCAAATGGCTGCGCAACATTGATGAGGTGAGGCAAATAAACACCAACACAAAGTATCCAAACTCTGTATCATTTTTATTTTTATGGAATGAATCGTTGACACTGATTTTGCATTTATTTCTTTATGTCTTTGGAACAAAAACATGGCGATAAACACTTCACGGGAATGCGGCCAACATGACTAACGGGCTAGTTAAACTGTGTGCAGCGAGCTGTGGAACAGGAGTGTGTGACTAAAATGAATCAGATGAGCCAGTTGTCTGTATGCATCTGTCTCACTGCAGAAGTAGTTGTACAGTTTTACCAAGCAGTACCACAAACAGTCTGACACAACAAGGGCGGGTTTACTTGTTTCAGCCTGTTTTTAACATTATAAAAGCTGAGTAACAGTGAACACATTCAAGGTGAGACAGCTGTAACGTCTTGTTAAGACCACTGGCTGAATAAAAGATGGCTGTATCTGCTGTGAAACCCCGAGCTGATCATTGCCAATGCCATCTTGGTGTTTTGAAACCTGACATGCTGTTACTGAGGTCACAGAGAAGAGGAGCTGAGGGCTATTTTTCCTATAAACTTCTATGTAACCTGAAGTGCTGTTGGAACCACAGGAGTTTCCACCTGCTGGTTATTGAAAAGCGTGCAGGTTTCAGCAGTCTGATTTTTCAGATCTTGATGTTGTGTCCGTCTTTTATGCCGTGTATGGTTAACGGTCTGATTATGGCCTGAATCAGATGACGATGGGTGTTGCTTTGTGCTGGGAAAAAAAACTGGAATCGGGTGCTTGTTTTGTCATCTAGTGGTTTTTGTGGCGATCACAAGCTTATGCCTCATTCCCAGTGACCTTCTCACATGTTGTGATGTAGAGCAGGGCGATATGACCAAAAATATTTATCACGATATACATTTGAAAATCTGCAATAACGATATAATTGACACTAGACAAAATACTTTGCAACTCCTGAACTTTATTAGTGCAAAAAAAAAAAATCAATGTATTTTCACTTAAACAAGCAGCTTTTTAAAGTGCATTAAAGTTATATAAAAAATTAACACTGCAAATGCAAATTCCTTGCTGACAGTTTAACCAAAAGGCATTTCCAGTGGAAACTGGCCGACATATCCTCAGCATAACAATGTATAATATACACAAAACTTAAAAAGAGGTTATATACACACACAACTAGAGATGGCACGATACCACTTTTTTATGTCCGATACCGATATCATAAATTTGGATATCTGCCGATACCGATATGAATCCGATATAGTGTTTTTTAATCAACAAAACTGTTTTTTAAATATCTTGCTGCATTTTGCATAAGTTCATACTCAAGTTTAAAACAACAACTACACTAAAGCTATTCTGTTATACCTGTATGCAAAAAAAAAATATTTCATAGTTCAGCAATACTGATCAATCTAATAAACTTAAACCTACACCATCCTCCCTATTCTGGTATTTTAAAGAGTACTTAGCATAAATATTAAGCAATATATGAATGGAGTTCAATATTCTGCTTGGATGTGGTTGTAACTTTGACACAATCCAAGCCAACTAAACATGGCTGTGGTTCTAAAGACATGCCCCCACAAGCCTCCCACAAGCACTTGCAGTGCAAGACCCCTTCAGAAACCACTCAAGGAACACAAGACAGTGCCACAGGTGATGATCCAGCCTACAAAGGCCAAAGATCCTAGTCTCATCTGTAGGGTGACACCTGATTGAGCCTGATCTACAGAGGTCCTACTGGCAAACCCAGAAGAACTAAAGGATGCCAGTCCAAGATCAACGGTGTCCGCACCTTCCCACATCCTAACTATTTTTCTAGCAGAGAGACTAACCAGTATTATGCAACTGGTTTTAATGCTGTGGCTGCTTAGTATTTGAAATGTCAGTTTAGTTGGAGACAGATGTCAGACTGTTGCAAAGTTCTGTGATTATAAGCCAAACTGCAACATATGGCAACTTTGTCTTCTCTGTGTGCCTCCGCCCTTTCATTTTTTTTTTTTAGGGTCTCTTCCGCTGTTTTTAGTATTGAATACATCTTGTGTCTCACATGATCTCGCTAGTAATTATTGCATTACACGAGTAATCCTGAGGATTCATTCCAGATCAGATTAGACCTGAGAAGTTAATATGACTGTTTGGATATTGGATGTCTCGTGTTAGCTGTCTGCATTATTTTCTGGTGCAATAACACACTGTAGGTGTTTGAATTTAAGCCAGGTGGATTAGATGAGACTGTGTCTCGTATCATTTTTCTCACCCTTACCTTTAGAACCTTCAATTTGGTCAGAGGAAGGAAACGATGCATTTGCCTGTAGTAGCTCTGCCTTTCTAATCCTGCATCTCTGTCTATAGAAGTTCATACACTCCTAATAATGTATTTTCACTTAAACAAGCAGCTTTTTAAAGTGCATTAAAGTTATATAAAAAATTAACAGTGCAAATGCAAATTCCTTGCTGACAGTTTAACCAAAAGGCATTTCCAGTGGAAACTGGCCGACATATCCTCAGCATAACAATGTATAATATACACAAAACTTAAAAAGAGGTTATATACACACACAACTAGAGATGGCACGATACCACTTTTTTATGTCCGATACCGATATCATAAATTTGGATATCTGCCGATACCGATATGAATCCGATAGTGTTTTTTAATCAACAAAACTGTTTTTTAAATATCTTGCTGCATTTTGTATAAGTTCATACTAAAGTTTAAAACAACAACTACACTAAAGCTATTCTGTTATACCTGTATGCAAAAAAAAAAAATTTCATAGTTCAGCAATACTGATCAATCTAATAAACTTAAACCTACACCATCCTCCCTATTCTGGTATTTTAAAGAGTACTTAGCATAAATATTAAGCAACCTAACTAATAGGGTTCCAACTCCCAGCAACAACAAAAATAAATAAATAAAAAATAGGGAACCACCCCTCACGCTCCACCTCATGATGCTTAATCGACGTAATCAACCTTAATTTGATGCAGTGTGAAAAAAAAATGCACAGAAATCAATTATTTTTCAAGAAATATTAAATAGATTCAACATCTTTCTTCAACAAAATTGCAGACTGCACAGATGGTACCTTCCCAAAGGAAAAAGTACTATAGCTTACTAGGGTATATATATTAGACTTAATAGTTACTATATACAGTAATGCACTTCTATTCATTTTACATCAAATTAAAACTTTGGGTGTCAGATAATTATTTATTAAAAGCTAGACATTTTAAATGAGAATAAGAAAGAAAAGTATGTCTTTGAGCCCCCTTTTCCCTGTTAATGCCCTATCGGCCCCCCTGGCTAAACTTTGCTAGATCCGCCCCTGCACAGTTACCAGCGTCAGCTACGTAGAAAAAGATCCTCGAGTAGAAAGTAATATTAAATACATTCTAACAACAGCTGATCAAGCTTAAACGTGCTGCTGTTGTTCAGCCGCTGGTTTCCTCTTTCTGGTGCAAAGTGGGCCAAAAGCAAACTAGAGACACGGACTCGCGACAGAAAAGCCGATCAGCTGATCGTTAAGCAGTTTCATGATTGAAGTAGCAGCAGGAGAGGCAGTCGCTTGTTAAGCTTAACGCAGGAATGCTTTACAAACATTCAGAGATGGACTTACACACTTGCTTTACTTCTCTCGGGATAACTTTGTCGGAGATGAAATGCCGGGTTGCTAGCGAAGCTCCAAATGCTATCCAGACCACCGACAGGTCCCGCATGCCACAGCCGCTCTATCACGTGATGCATACTGCTCCGACGTGCTAACGTTCTGAGGTGAGTTACGGCGTGTTGCAAGTTTTGTGAGGTGCTTTCGTGATATTTAATGGATCGGATTACATTTTTTTATTTTTCTCCGATATCCGATCCAGTAATTTAGGTCAGTATCGGACCGATACGTAATATCGGATCGGTCCATCTCTACACACAACACGGTAATATTATGTTGAAGCACAGTACGTATCACTCCGCGAGCCTCCTGCCTATGATAGCCGTAATGCTCCGACAATCCATCAAGCGGTGCGGGTTCGTAGCTTAGCAAAGTCGTACTGAAACATTTGACAGATTTTCGAGCGCCGTGTACGACATAAAATCGTTTCGAGGTCAGTAAACACAACCAGAATTCATACATAAGACACACGGGATTATAAGGGGCACTGTTGATTTTCAGAAAAATCAAAGGATTGATTTTAAGTGTGCCGTATTTTCCAAAAAACACGGTACTAACGCCGGCCCGCTAGCATGCGCTACCAAAAATAGTGCTTTGTTGTGTATCTGACGGACGAAAGCTAAACCAGTTCCACACCACTGAAGTTGCAGTATTTTTACAAACCAATTCTGGTTCATCCGTTTCATTCAACGATCCAGTTTCGCTCTTCTCATTCTGCGTCGCCGCCATGTGCTTATGTAAACATAGGCACTGCGCATGCGCGTTTTACCCATATTCTATCGCGATATTTCATTTTCCTATCGTTGCCCAACATTATACCGGTATTACCGTGAACGGTATGATATAGCCCAGCCCTATTGTGCTGTCTTTTTTTTTTTTTTTTTTTTTTTTTTAAGGAAATGGCCACAAGTAGCATAATGGATGGACTTTTGTTAACTACTAATGAAAAAGGAGGCCCTTTGCCTTAATCATTTACAGAGCAGTTGTGCTGAGGATTATCATGGCCTGAAGAGGTGAGGATTATGGGAAGGTGGAGGGAGACTGTAACCTAAACTGTGCAAAAGCTTACAAAAAGAACAGTTTTTTAGAATCGGAGTACTGTGAAAATGTTGTTCGTATTTAATTTTTTTTAAGTATCACATTTTGAGCCAAGACAAAGCCTGATCAGGTGCATCCAACTTTAATCCAGCCCCTTCAAGATCTTTCACAGTGGTGTTAAAATATTAGAATTTATTTTGTTTAAATTTCGCTTGTTTATTATTGAATCTGCAGTGCTGTGTTTTGTCAGTATAAACAGCATTCTTCTTGGGTCAGAAAAAGGACTTTGTTTGTGCATCTGTGTTTTATCAGAATAGATGAAGCCACAAGGATGAGACCTAATGTACACTGATCAGCCACAACATTAAAACCACTGATGTATGAATGGAGTTCAATATTCTGCTTGGATGTGGTTGTAACTTTGACACAATCCAAGCCAACTAAACATGGCTGTGGTTCTAAAGACATGCCCCCACAAGCCTCCCACAAGCACTTGCAGTGCAAGACCCCTTCAGAAACCACTCAAGGAACACAAGACAGTGCCACAGGTGATGATCCAGCCTACAAAGGCCAAAGATCCTAGTCTCATCTGTAGGGTGACACCTGATTGAGCCTGATCTACAGAGGTCCTACTGGCAAACCCAGAAGAACTAAAGGATGCCAGTCCAAGATCAACGGTGTCCGCACCTTCCCACATCCTAACTATTTTTCTAGCAGAGAGACTAACCAGTATTATGCAACTGGTTTTAATGCTGTGGCTGCTTAGTATTTGAAATGTCAGTTTAGTTGGAGACAGATGTCAGACTGTTGCAAAGTTCTGTGATTATAAGCCAAACTGCAACATATGGCAACTTTGTCTTCTCTGTGTGCCTCCGCCCTTTCATTTTTTTTTTTTAGTGTCTCTTCCGCTGTTTTTAGTATTGAATACATCTTGTGTCTCACATGATCTCGCTAGTAATTATTGCATTACACGAGTAATCCTGAGGATTCATTCCAGATCAGATTAGACCTGAGAAGTTAATATGACTGTTTGGATATTGGATGTCTCGTGTTAGCTGTCTGCATTATTTTCTGGTGCAATAACACACTGTAGGTGTTTGAATTTAAGCCAGGTGGATTAGATGAGACTGTGTCTCGTATCATTTTTCTCACCCTTACCTTTAGAACCTTCAATTTGGTCAGAGGAAGGAAACGTGATGCATTTGCCTGTAGTAGCTCTGCCTTTCTAATCCTGCATCTCTGTCTATAGAAGTTCATACACTCCTAATAATATCTCAAACTTCAAAAGTGTTATTAGAGACCACTTGTGTTTTACTTTTTTCTCTGAGTATGAACTGGACATGTGTCCTTTTGCAATAATGAAATGCCCCTTATTCTGGAAAATAACTCATTTGTCCACTCGCTCTACCTACTAGTGGTAATTAGACAGCACTAGAAATTGGTTCTTTTAGAAAAGGGCCTGAATCATGGGCTCGATTGGCCAGCTTGGATTATCTAAGCAATAAATCCTTTAAAAAGCTTAATGTAGATGAAGTTTGGCAAATGTGATCTAATAATCTCCTCATTTGTGTTTTATTTTTTTCAGCATGCAAATGAGGACGTTGAGCGAATGCTGCTAGGCAACAAGTGTGACATGGATGACAAGAGGGTCGTACCAAAAGCCAAGGGAGAGCAGGTGAGGTGGTGCGGTCCTGTGCAGCTGGGAAGGGCCATTCGTCAATGAGGTCCTGCAAGGCTGCAGCAACGATTGGTTGATTTGTTGCTGCAGCCTTGCACTTTGAGTTTGCAGCCACTCATAAAGTCTTCTGTAGTTAATTGTGGCTCATTTGTGCCCATCTGACATTTCCATGAGGTTACTTTCTGCTGAAGTTAATAGGAGTTAAATGCCGTGCTAGAACAGGTGATAGTAGCTTTGTTTGTGTATTTACAGCTCAAACGTTCCACTACAATCTGTACCTCTCTACAGAGCTGCTGTTTGTCTTTCTGCACAAACTGAACTTGTTACCATTGTTTAGCATTTTTAGTAATAATAACTAACAGTGGAGAGATGAACTAAAAGGAAAGAAATGAGATGCTTTATTTTCTCATGAACTGTAGTTAAGGTTCCCTTGTGGAAAGACAAAGAAACAATAACCTAGTTTTCTCAGTTTCTTTCGCAGTTCAAATGCCAAAGATTGAATTATTTGTACTAAGTAGGTAAGCAAGCCATTTAAACTATTGTGAAATTTCATTTAGCTTCCAAACATGAGACTAAAACTGTAGGTAAAAAAAATAGTGTTCAGTTGCATTCATTCTTTAAACAGAAAATTGTTGTTGAATATGAAAAAAACCCTCAATAACCTGATATTCTTAGTATAACAGCTTGGTATCTACACTCATTTTAACTGCCCGTATGCCATCACTTCACAATTTTAATGCGGGAAATCAATAAAATTGTAACTTTTTTCCAATAGAAAATAAATCTGTCCATGTGACTGTGTCTTATGTGTCCATAGTTCTTAACTTACTTTCTGACAGATACCACCTGTATCATGTAAAAGTCTGAAATTTATAATAGCCACAATTAAACACTTTTAGACAGTAAAAATAAATTAATACAATCAAACTGTAACAAAATTGATCTAAAAGGAAAAATAAAATAAAAACTATAGCAGCTCAGGGGACACACACGCTCAGAGTTAAACCCCTATTTTGCATTTGTGAGCAGTACTTGGATGTCTGTCAGTTTGGCAGTTGGATATCGAGTTGATTTAGAGTTTAGTTTCTGGATTTAATGTTCAGAGTTCAGCCCAAGTTCATCCTTAACAGAGCTCTAATAAGCCAGAACGAGTGGAAACACCTGTGTGAGACTGCAGGGCCTTTAACAGATTTGGTTTAAAGTACCAAAGCAAACTGGTAGTGACAATATCAGCGCACAAACACACACAGTTCCACTCAGGCAGGTGTGTGCGATACTTGATCTCTGTTCTCCTCAGGAGATCAGCAGCTTTATTTTTGGACTGGACCACATGCACAGTTTCTGACTGGGTTTGTTTTCCTCCCCACAGATTGCGAGGGAGCACGGCATTAGGTTTTTTGAGACGAGCGCTAAGGCCAACATCAACATCGAGAAAGCTTTCCTCACGTTAGCAGAAGACATCCTCAGAAAGGTGTGTGCTCAATGTCTCACGTGGAACATGTGTTCAGTAATTTATTTATTTATTTTTTCCACTAAGGTGTCACCCAGTTATGAAACCTGATGGCAACCATTCATAGCTGTCATTCTCACCCTTTCTTTATTCATACTGAAGCTAAAAAACCGGCATCATGGGAAATATTCCAGTATTTCATTAAATTAATGTTTCAAAGACGGTTTTGGCTTTTATCCCCCTTGAATTACAGGCTGATCCTGATATGTCTGAGTATTTGTTTGATTTTTGGAAACTGGGGAAGCATCTGAACTAGGAAATGGTTAATGATGCCAGCCTTAGTAGGGAGCGATTGTGGACATAAACCAGAGTGGTTGCTTCACATTTTTCCTGGTGCATATTTAATAAGGGGTGTGTGTGTGTGTGTGTGTGTGTGTGTGTGTCTCTCTTTGACAGACGCCTGTAAAAGAGCCCAACAGTGAAAACGTCGACATCAGCAACGGAGGAGGAGTCACAGGCTGGAAGAGCAAGTGCTGCAGTTGAACAACTCCTGTTTCAGTCACACTAACGCACACAAACACACTCAGACACACACAATATCTCTCTCTCTCTCTCTCTCTCTCTCTCTCTCTCTCTCTCACTGCTAACTCTAACTCGCCCTCTAACCTGTCTCATGAGTTTTCTTGCACACTGACACTCTGTCTCTTTATCAGAATAAAAACAATAAACCACTTCATATGTCTAATCCCCTCGTTCCCACTTCTCCACCCAACTATGTTCCTCCACTCTGCATCTAATGATCATTTTTATTTCTGATAAAAAGAGAAATCCAGTCACATTTCTTGTCATTTGTTTTAAAGTTTAAGTAAAAAAAAAAAAAGGAAAAAAATGTGTGGAAAAGACAAGCTCATATTTTTAATATTTCCTTTGCACAGGCTCACCTGGTTGGACACCCTCACACCCCTCCCCCTTTAACCCCACCCACCCACAGCACTCACCTTCAGTCTGAGGAAATCAAAGTTAAAACGAGATTAAATAGGATTAACATTTTGTACATTTAGTGCGGTTTCTGTTGTCTAACCATATTTGGTCATTTACAATTTGTTACCAAGTGACAGAGGCGTGGCTAGCTCCTTTTGTATGTGGGGGTTTATTTTGTCCTGTGCCTTATATGGAAGACAGGGGCGGGGCTGTGTGGTGGGCGGAGCCACATTCATTTAATGAAATTACAGTTTAATGTGTCGGTTCAGGCTCTCTTCATGAAGACACTGAACTGAAGCTGAAGCGTTTGAATTTCTCCTCCAGCCAAAAGAACGGCATTATACAGTATGTCCTGTTTGTTGATATTTTATTTTATCTGTATGATTTATTTCACTTTTTATTTCTTTTTTTGTTTTGTTTTGTTTTTCTTCCTGCATGCAGATTTCTTTGGGTTGGAAACGTTTCTGTAACATTGTGTAACTTTTGCCACTGGGTAACTGTGGGCGGGAGGTACAGAAATTTTCTTTGGAAATTCAAACAATTTTGCAGATCCATTAAAAAATAAGCTTGTTTAAGTTAACTTGTTTGTCCTCAATCATGTGCAGTGTCTAGTTTGATTTTTAAAACCAGCCTGACACTCGAGGTGTGGGAGGTGTGTGTCACCTGAAGATAGCGCCTCAAAGTTCAGAAAATAAGGGTGCGTCTTCTTTATGCATCAAGCAAAAATTAAATTATATGCAACATTCTCTGACTGGAAGAAATTTGTTTAACATTTAAACCTATTTTCTGCACATTCCAGCACATAAAATAAAATAGTTTTTTGTGTTTACACTCACTCTTTCAAATAAATGCAAGTGAAACACAGCAGAAAATAAATAAAATCAAAGACTAGCGGTCCTGTTGCTCTATTTTCACCTGTATAGCAGGAGTGCCGTAGGCGGAGGTTTGCCCTGGTGCAGGTGTGTCGTAGCGGTCAGTGGAAGGATCTGGGAGTTTCACATTCCCGTGGCAGCGTACTGTCGGTGCTTGCTCGGAAGTTTAGGGGTTTTTTCCCTGTAAAAAGAAGTTTTCTTCCCACGCAGTGAACAGCGGACGCTAATGTTTTTGTCACTTTTTATGGAATCAAAGTAAGGTCAGTGCTTCCACCTTTTAAACGCTGCACGCTCATACTCTCTCCTGCACTCATATATTATCCATTGTTGATCTGCACACAGCTGTTGCCACAAACGTCGCACTCGCTTACGTCATTGTCATGAGACACTCGCAAGAAAGTCACGGTTTTAGTAACGCAGTAACGCAGCGTGCTTACGGGAAAGTAACAGTAATCTAATTACAGTTTTTGCAATAGTAATCCCTTACTTTACTCGTTACTCGAAAAAAGTAATCGGATTACAGTAACGCCTTACTTGTACTGCCCATCTCTGCTTAGTAGTACAGAAACCTAGGGTTAACCCTGAAGTTATCTGGATACAACATAGTCCAGGTATCTAATGCTTTGTTGGTTCTGGACAAACGGAGCCAGGTGAAGGAAACCGAGATCTCCACTGATAAGATCTTTGTTCTTGTAGCTGCAACATTTCAACAATGTGAGAGAAACTCTGTTGCAGGATCAAACATAAAACCATTTTCCCCAAATGAATGCATTTAAATTCCAGTGGCAATGTGATGCAGTTTGTGCTGCTGTAGCTTTTACAGCTGGGCTGGGGTTGGTGTTTTTGTACACAGCTGTACAAAGAATGAGAAATGATCCCAACAAGGAATCTAGTTGTAGTCTTGAACAGAGATGAGGTCTGCAAAATCTCACAGGGCCGTCAGTATCCCACATCCCACAGACTCATTAAAGGCCTTATTTTGGGATTATGCTCCACAGGTGGCTTCAACATGCCGAACTACTCAAAACTGTTTACCTTTAACCTGCAAAATTGACTCCACTGTTCAGAAAACTGAGATTTTGGCATCTTACAGGAGGAAAAGGGAGGGTGTTCAGTTTGAGGTACGTCTATCAGCTAGCATGTACGATTCAAGCTGCCACTAACTAGGTGTTTAATGTGTGTGTTGCAGTATGTAAACAAAACCTAAAGTCATATAACTGTACGTCTTGAGACTAGAATGAGAATATGTAACTCTGAACTGGACTGAAACTTTTAACCACATTTAATAGTGTTTGACAATACACTTAAAAATAACTACACTGTTTTAGGTTGGGTATGAGTTATCCACTGTAAGATGAGCCCAGTGATTTGATCTTATATTTAAAATTTTTTAGATTGTCCTATTTTATGGGGACTATTCTTCACTGGAGTTTTATTTTCACATTCTGTAGTGCAGAAAATGAAGAATAAAATAAACCTAAAAATGTTAGATTTCAGCCAAAAAATGTATAAATTTAATTATTTTACTTCACATAGCATTTGTTTTTAGCATATGTTCCCATACACACATGCATACAGTAACTTACTGCTGCATTTTCTTTAGTCACTTCCCTGTTAAACCCAGTTAAGCGCCCTCTGATGGCAACAAATACGAACTTCAACAAATTCAGGGTTGCAAAGTCAGAAAACTGTCTTTTTTTTTTTTATTTATTTTTGAAAGCTCTCAGGTAGGGTCGCCACTGGGATGAAAACTATGTACACTTGTCTTTCTTTTGGGACAGCAAAAAAACATAACTAAAAACATATTTGAGCAGAAAGTTGCTTCAGGTGATTTCAACTTCTGTTCGTCTTGAGAGAAGTCAAATGTTTTAATATTTCAATATATTTTTCCACAGTGCTAAATTATACAGTAGAGCTATTTATGAAAAATGAAAACATTTTTATACATTTTTTAGATTTAAAGGATAACACAGCCATTTGAGCATGCCTGAGGAGCTTCTCTTACAAACCTGTTAGCATGGCTGAAATCTCTTTAGCAAATCACTGAAGATCTGATTAGTGCCTTGCTTTGATAATTCTGTATCTGTAAACTCAGTCACAATGCTGCAGTTTTCTAAGCCTATCAGGATTAACATCTACAAGGTTAGGAATAACACATGGGTGCTTCCTTTAGTAGCAGTGTAACTTTAATATAGGGGAGTCAAACAATGCATAAATTTCTTCTTTTTCCATTCGCTGAATATGTTTTGTCGCTTGGCAATCATGAAAGTCTGCCCTTTCTGGCCGATTCATATGAGAAGGAGGAATTTAAATGCAGCTAAAATTGAAATCTTCCTCTACTTGATGGCGATAACAATACATCACGCTTGGTGTGCTTGTAAAACATGTTTTGTTTTTTTACATTCTTTATTCATCCCGGTTTCCACTGTTCTTAAATTTCCCAACGCAACAAATTTACAGAAAAATAAAATTCTCTCATAAAAGGAAAACAAAACCAGTGCAGAACAACAGTGGTCACCAGTAAGTCCATGATAACTACATTCAGAGATCTTTCCTACACGCAGTGAGAGAAAAGCACCAGAAAAAAGAAAAAAAGAAAAAGGAACTGATATGTGATGAAGAGTCGAACAAAAACTCACCAAAAGATGACCAAGTGCATTTCCCGCTTTTAAAAAAAAAAAAAACCCTGACTTTTCTTAGTGTTGTGATTTTTTCTTTAAAAGTGAGTTATACAAAAAATGAAAATCCACATATTTAGTGCTTTGGTTGACCAATATGAGTGACATTTAAAAAAAAATAAAAATAAAAAGCAGCAGTGGACCCCAACGAGGACCTGCCCAGAGGGCGGGGGTGGGAGGGAGAGGGAAAAAAGATATTTACATCAACTGTATACAACATAATTTATAAATACATTTTAGATATAAATTAGAAAAATAAAAACAAAAATCTACTGTAGTTCAATCATCAACTGCTACTTATTAAATGCCTGTTTGATTATTAACCCCCTTTATATTTAACCAAAAATAAAGGCACAGCAATAATTAGAGCAATATTTCCCCCTGCAACATTTCTAAGAGTCATAACACTAATTTCCCCACTGCAAACATTAAAATATAAATTAAAATGTATTATTTTTTTTAACCACTGAATAAAACTCCCGCACAAACAGCATCTACACTAGCATCACATGTTACAACTTATTAAATAAATTAAGGCTTTAAAAAGGGAGAGAGCGCCCCGATTTTGTTTTATTTTCCTCTTCTTCCTGCTTTCCTTTCCTCTTATGAGATTTATGCAGCATATGTCACACTTTAAAAATGGATGCATTTCTGGAAAACATGCCAGGAGAAGGAGAATGATACTGGAGTAGCTGGCCCAGCTCTGACAAAAATCCACCTACCAGCACCTCTGAAACCCACTGGGTTACAGTTCAGGTCCAGATATGTAGTTATTACTTTAACGGGTTAGAAAAACATTCAAAGTGCAGATTCTCAGCCTTAATTTGAGAGTATTTAAAATAGTATTGGAGGTGGTGTTCAGGAATTACAGATCTTTACTCTGTAACATCGATGACGTCGGGTGTGGATGTTTAATGATGGCGTTAGTCACATTTGTGCACCTGAAAATAGGGCTGCAGTGAGAAAAGAGAAAAAAAAAAGTCTGGCTAATGTTAACTAAAGCTAAAATGGGGCACTTTAAACTTAAAAAAGTTTTCTAACTTTTCATTTTATTGAATTTTCTTTTCACCAGTTACAAAACAAGCAGCTGTTGCTAGGTTAGGATCTAACAAAGCCTTAGACTCAAGTCACTCTTCTTTTATCCAACTGAGTGGCATCCCAAATATGACAAGAACCTACATCAATCAGCCACAACATTAACACCATCTGGTGAAGATGTGTCAAAGTAACGTCCAAACAGAAAAGCATAGTATCAACACCTGACTGGTTTTAATTTTTTGTCCCTGGTTTT
Source organism: Rhamphochromis sp. 'chilingali' (assembly GCF_963969265.1). Taxonomy (NCBI): domain Eukaryota; kingdom Metazoa; phylum Chordata; class Actinopteri; order Cichliformes; family Cichlidae; genus Rhamphochromis; species Rhamphochromis sp. 'chilingali'. Next base: position 18,548,358 of record NC_137932.1, on the reverse strand, counting down.
GTACCTGGTTAGTGCATTTACCACCTCCCTCAATTCAATAAACGGTATCCCACCATGTAAGCTCTATTGACAGATACCTCGCAGCTATTCTCTTTGTGTGTGGATGCCTATCAGTACTCTGAGGTGCATTCCTGCTTGCGGCCATAACCGGTGCAAATACACCGAAGTAGCCTGTGCTGTACATGAACACAACAGGACATGACACAGACCGTTTACTGCGTGCATCTTAAAGTGTGTGTGTATGTGTGTCTAGAGAGAGAGATCGAGAGAGCGCACTGTGTGAATGTAGGTTGTAGTGTAACAGTGCTTTATAAATAAAGTTGTGTGTCTAGCAAGAACCTCCCTCAGGTAACCAGGGTGCAGTGTGTTAATCCTGAGCCTCAGTGGTGCTGACAGGCAGGTTTTAAGTTTGGACAGAGCTGTTTTTAGAGTTTAAGCTCAGCTAACCGAATGATGGCCAGCTTCCTATGTAGCTCTGTTTGTCATCCTCCGACTCGTGGTAAGAAATCAAAGAATGACATTTCTTAAAGTGTTGAATTGTTCCTTTAGGTTGCGACTGTGGTTTTGTTGTTTGCTTTTAAAATAAACAGTCTGTTAATGTGACCAAACAAACATACTTCCTATGTTTCAAATGTGATGCCACTGAAAACCCCCTGCGTCTACTCATTATGTACAAGCGTGTCATCGGGCCTCGAGTGCTATACGTAGACCAGGTCTCGTCCCTGTAACGCCGAGGAGCTGGCGGCCTCTTGTGCGGCGCCCTCCGAGTCGGCCTCGTCCTCGTAGCCCTCGTACTCGATGGGCTTGGGGCAGCTGTACGGATGGCCGTTGTCGTCAAAGAAGCGCCGGAAGGTAAACTCGTAGAAGGCGTGCTCGGGGTGCTTTCCGTTGCGGAACCAACAGTTTAGCGTGTCGTTATGGCTGTCCTCGTCGTCGCCGTCGCTGCTCCACATTTTATCCGGGTCCACTGGATCGAAGTTGGAGGTGTCCGTGGAGTGGGCGATGGTGGGGATGTATGGTGCCACCTGCTGTCTGAGGTCGCTGGAGAAATCGATGCTTCTGAAGAAAGGATGGGCTTTGATTTCATCCGCGCCGTTCTTACCGAGGCGGTCCTCAGGGCCGCGGCACAGTTTAACGATGAGATCCGATGCCTCTGCGCTGAGCTTGGCCTGCGGGGGAATGTGCAGCGTGCTCTTCCAGTTTATCACCTAGTTCCAAAATTGAAAAACAACATGAAGCAAACAATGACCTGTGTAGATGCTTAGCATTTCACTGCAACTGCCTCGCATACCTTTAGCTGCGTCTCCAGGGGTGTGGTTGCTAAGAAAGGAGGCTGTCCAACAACCATTTCATACAAGATCACTCCTACACTCCACCAATCACAGAGCTGGGTGTATCCTGAAGAGGATTAAAGGAAATTTCACAACAATTTGGGGAGGATTCAGATCTGAAATACAGCTTTTATTTACACACACACACACACACACACACACACACACACACACACACACACACGATTTTTTTTTTTTTGAGAGACACTTTTATTCTACTCAATGTGTAATATAAATGGGGGTGGGAGAGCCAAAATAGTGTTTATTTCTATCCTGTAAAGCAACTTTTCTTTTTGTAACTTAACTCTTTTACTGATGGCTATTCAAAGGCAGCACACCTTTTTTTTTTTTTTAAGCTCTGTGGTTTAATCACTGATCAGCTGTTTAAATAATAATCTGCAGACTAAAACAAGTTAAACTTTACAGAATGAATCATAATTCATTCTGTAAACTTGTGTATAAATACACATAGCATCAAAGGGTGCGGTAGACCTTCTTATTGTCACAGACAGGATGATAAAATATACATTTGTTCTCACCTGTCGTGCAAGTGTTTATTTCCAGCAACTCTGTTACAGTGAGAGCTAATACACAGAACAGCGCATGAATTCATGAGAGAGAAAAGATGACCAGAGAGCTCGACAAAGAGACGGCAGAGGCACTAAAAAAAAAAAACAAACAAAAAAAAAACGCTATGCAGCCGTTACACGTAAACTCACGATGAGACTCCACTTTGTTCAAACAGCAGCTGGAAGTGGCCATTGGTACCCCTCGGCCTCCTGGCAGATGCACCCATGGTGTGAATTTCAAAAGTCCTACATCGGCTTGTTCTCAAGTTATTGCATTCATTTTCAGAAAACTTGACCTCTGACCTCTAACCCCGTGGTCTGGGTCACTGATCTGAAGTCAGCTGAGATTATTAGTAGAAATGCTTGTGGTATCAATTTCAAAATCCTAGGAAACTTCCTTCTGGAGTCATCGAATTCACAAACTTGGGTGACGACAATACCCTATATGTCATCCCTAATAGAGCTATATGTAGCCAACAATAATAGAAGCCTTCAAAAAAAACAAACAAACATTACATCAAAAATGTTGCCTGGATGCTACACTCTACCTGTTCGAAGCAGCACTTCTGGTGCGATATAGTTGGGTGTCCCCACGAGCGAATGGGCCAGACAACGCTGGTGCTGCCGGGCCTTTCTCCTTTCCAGAGGCTTCAGGCGGTCTGTACAGCGGCAGTTGGCTGGATCCTCCCATTCCTTACTGAAGTCCATGCTGTCCTGCCTCACGTGGTCCCCTGAAGAGAGGGTATGTGAACACAGTGATTTTTCTACTTTTTATATGTCAGCAGGTCAGATTGTTTTAGGCTCTGAACAGAAAAATTTTGATGACAATCATTAAAAGAAAGCTGAAAGATGCTATTCAGAACTTTCTGGTTTTCCCCTTTCTTTTAAATGACAGTCTGAGAGCTTAGTTTAAGACATGGGTGGGGGAACTCCCTGCAGGTTTCAGACCTCACCCTGGGTCAACACACCTGAATCAAATGATTAGCTCATTACCAGGCCTCTGGAGAACTTCAAGACATGTTGAGGAGGTAAGTTATCCATTTAAATCAGCTGTGTTCAAGGACACATCTAAAACCTGCAGGACACCAGCACTTGAAGCCTGGATTTCCCCACCCCTGGTTTAACAGGGTTACTTGTACATATGTACTTGGTTAATTTTTTGTCTGTTTTGTTTCAAATGCCTTGGTATTTCTTTGTGAAGCACTTTGTGATGTTTGTCTTGAAATGTGTTATACAAGTAAAAAGTTACTTAAATACATTGGGGCATTATATGAAATGACCGTGATGTTTAATATGACTATATCACTGTAGCAGTATGAATGTGGCATGACATGTCTACTATAAGCATGTAAAATTAAAATAAACTCTCACCGCTCTGGTAATACTTCGAGTCGTGGGTCCAGCGGAAACCAGTGCAAAGACCGAAGTCTGTCAGCTTTATGTGACCGTCTCTGTCTATGAGGATGTTGTCAGGCTTGATGTCTCGGTGGATGAAGCCCATCTTGTGGACGCTCTCCACAGCGCAGGTGAGCTCTGCGATGTAAAACTGAGCCAGCTCTTCTTTAAAGATGCCGAGTCTGATGAGAAGGCTCATCATGTCCCCTCCGGGGATGTACTCCATAACGAAGTACAGGTTGTCCTTATCTTGGAAAGAGTAGTAGAGACGCACTACCCACTCATTGTCGGCCTCTGCCAGAATGTCCCTCTCAGCCTTGACGTGAGCCACCTGGTTTCTCAGGAGCACATCCTTCTTGCGGAGAGTCTTCATGGCGTACAGCGCTCCTGTGTCCTCTTTTCTGGCCAAGCAGACCTCGCCGAAGGCGCCGATGCCGAGGGTCTTGATCCGTTTGAACATGCACTTGTCCATCTTAGCTCGTTTTAACCGAATGTAGTTAGATTCCTTTTGACAGAGCATCATACGCATCTGCTCCTGGGCTTCTGAAGACAAACCCACCTGAACACATGGCAAAAGGAATAGTTATATACAATGAATGAATATAAAATAAATAAACTACGAAAAACTGTAAGCATCAAGAGAAAGGGGACAAAAGAAAATGAAGGAAACCAGTGCAACATATCAAAATGCAATTGTGGTGATTACCAGAGTTAATCATTTTATTCCAAAGCAGAAATTCACAAGCAGTAAAGTGAAGGCTATGGGATAGCATGCATTTTATTCAGCTATAGGAGGCCATCTTGCTTTCATCAGAAGACACATTCAAAACACAAACACCAGATTCCCAATAATGTCACATGCCAGCAGAAATACCTTTACCTTTTAGATCAGCTGTTAGTGACAGCGAGGAGGGAAAAAAAGAAGAAAGAACAGCTGAGAAAAAACAGAACTGCATGAAAAAGATCAGAGACAAAGTCACAGGAGGACAAGAAGAAATAAAAAGTAGGAAAACAGTAAAAAGATGGAAGAATTGAGCAGCAACTGTTGTGAAAATGCTTCCACTGATGTTCTCACCCTTTGCATCTCATTTTCCAGTTGCTTCCTTCTGTGAATCCGCTGCTGGTGGTTCTTCAGGATGTTCTCTATGTGTTGCTCCATGAAGAACTTGAAGGCCTGTGGGGAATACAAATTGACTCTTCCCGACTCCCCTCTCCGCTCTTCGTCTTTCTTGTTGCGTCGGACCGGAACAGGCGATGTAGTGATTTGCTTCCTGTCCTCCTCTCTTGCTGCTCCACCCTCTGGGCTTTCTGATGGTTTTTCCCTCGAGCCGTCCCCCCGGCCGCTGCTCTCCTCATCAGCAGGATCCTCTCTGCCTGCACTGAGCCTGTTGGCCCCTGTGTCATACCCTGGTGGGCTGGGTGCAGCCTGCTGTTGGAGGAGGTGCTTAGGGTAAGGGGGAGGAGGTCCGTGATAGTCAGGTGCTTCAGATACGACCTGCGGGACTGTACCTGCGGGTTCTAGGTAGGCAGGCGCAGCAGGAGGTGGTGCAACGTGCGGTTTCCATGGAGGATGTGTTGGAGCGACAGCAGTGTGCAGTTTGGCTTTCTGAACATGGGTGCTTTTCACCGGCAGAAGAATGGGAGTCGGTATGATGGCAGTGACTGTGGTGGCAGAGGGCTGTGAGCTGGTCGGGTGAGTAGATCGGATGTTCAAAGAATTGGAGCGGACTGGCATATTATGTTGCCATGATGGAGAGCGGTCCTGGTTGCTGCCGTTGCCGGAGGAAGGTTGGGGCTGGCTGGACCTGGACTGAGGAAGACCAGAAAAGTGCAACTCAAGGTTGTGGCTTTTCCGGCTGGGAACCATCATGGACTGAGGGATATTCCCTCCATTGTGGTAAGAAGGCGAGGATGCAGGTCCTCCTGTCTGCTGATCAGTGGGACTGTGCCGGCTACTCTGGTTGACCGGGTACGGAGGAGGGGGATGTCTGCTGCCCCCTGTCACGTAGTCTGGCTGAGAGGAGCCACTCTGAGTCCAGCTAGGGGGAAAGGTGAACTTATTACCCCCAGAGCTTGGCATTATGATGGGCTGGTGGCCCATGGGCACTGGGCTGATCCCACGTTGATTCTGAGGTGCTGCGCTGTACCCATCAGGCCACGGCCCCTGGGGTACTGGAGAAATGCGTGGCACAAGGTAATCCATGTTTCCAGAGTACCGCTTTGTTGATGGGTTGCTGTCCCAGGATGACGCACAAGGCATGCCACCGCGGTTTGGTGGAGGTGTGACCCTCTGGTTGTTTGTAGGGTGGCCCTGTGGGAAGGCAGGAGGCGGTCCAGGGCTGTCGGATCGGTACATCATTCCTTCCTTAGAGCCCTTCCAGCTCGACCTCCTCAGGACAGCCGGCTGGATGTGAGAAGACTCTACAGACAGACACACTAAAGTTAAAGTCAAGCTGAAGGAAGAAAAAAGAAAGGATGACTGAAAACACGAAATTACTTTCAGAATCTCACAGCCTAAATAATTCAAAACAAAAAGGCCATCTAACACTAAACTTTCATAAGAGCAACTGTAAAACTCATCTTCTCAGTTGAAAAGGCAAAATTTTAATGCACACATATACTACTGGTAATATCTATACTGCTTCTGTGTTGTCAGTCCTTTTTTTGATCATACCGTCAGGAAAAGCCACTTCTCTCAGCCCATTTGAGGCATCTGAACCTTGCCTCAGTCACCTAACCAGATACTTTAACAATTTCAACAAATTATTCTGCTGCCTCAGATTCTCTTAGAGTGGATGGTTGACTTCCAAGTGGCTCTTTACCTTGCTTAACTGCGTGCTGCCTTTCTCCCTCAATGAACTCTTATGTCCCCTTTCAATTGATGGGTCACACCTTCAAAATGCCCTCAATTTCATAACTGTGTGAATGAACCTGGGAATCCTTTTGACACAAGTTTTTATAAAGGATTTGTATTAAACATTTGTCAGTGACTCACACGCATCCTTTACTCCAGGGCATGGTGGATAAAGACTTGTAACTTGCATAAAGGAGAACTTTTAGGGTTTGCTTTTTGTAATAACTAGGCAATACAGACGCCCTATAAACTGCTTAGGTTACTAAACAAAGACAATATTTTCATCCTTAAAATGTGTCACAACCACCACTCAGAATAAAAACCAAAAACCTTCCAGTCAACTTTTTCCATTCAGTGATGCAGTGACTCATGCTGTGTGTCAACAGCATAGTTATTTCTTAAAGCAAATGTCCCAAATCCCTCAAACAATACTGAGGCTGGATGGATGATAAAACAGGAGAAGCAACATATAATCCCAGAGGACTGACATACCTGGGGGTTTGAGGCCTGCAGAGCTGGGGTTGGAAACAACCTTACCCATGTAGTCTGTAGCCGGCCCTACACCGTGACTGATGCTTGGCTTAAGAGGGAAAAAGAAATTGGACACAAAAAAATTAGAACTGAGCAATTAAAGAGGAATAAGACACAAATTGGCCTACAGTGACATCTTTAATTCACTGTTTTGTTCTGTCCAAAAGTTGAATAGCAATCTATAAACAAACACAGAAAATCCTCCTGTACTGATACTACAGAGACAAGAACAAAGGCAAAAAAACATAAGAGCAAAGACTTGTGTTGACTGATGATGAGGTGGAACTAAAACCACAGACTGGGAGTAGTTGGAAAGAGAACATGGTGACATATTAGATCTGCATCTAGAGCATTTCCAGAGTAAGTTGTGGAAATGGAATGACTACCATGAAAAAAAAAAGAAAAAAAAAAGTTCTTCATTTCTAACTTGTGCCAAGTCACACAACCGGCAGCATTTTCAGGCGCCTGTCCTTAACTTTGAGTAATCCTACTAACACAAAAACAACAAGCAGACAAACAGAACCAGTCACACAACCTCTTTAACTCCAGGGCTTATTAATTATGGCAAAAATCATAATCACAGGTGCTTTAGTTAATACTGACATCACAAATAGTAGTTTTATGTCAGTTATCTTATTTTAATGGCCTGTGAAAGCCAAAATTGTAGCTTAAATTAACAAATTTACATTAACTATGACATACTTTGACTAAAGCACTACATACCAAATTCATATCTGGATTGCACGCACTTACTCAAAACAAGTTGTAAATGCCAACTGAGAAACAAATTCTTTACCCTGAACTGTACAAGCTTGTAATTCCACTTTGCATGCCTCTCATTTTCTAAATAATTCCACTCAAAACAATCTGTTCCCAGCGATTACCCTCAATTACAGAGACATGCACAGAACGCCATACCTCCACAATCATTCAAAACAACCCCTAACGATATCTAAAAACATTCCTCACCTCCTCGAGCCCTGCAAAACGGGGTTCTCGCTGCAAGCCTGAAGTGTTGGGCTCATTTTTAAAAGGCATGAGGGCCTCGCGGATCTCCTGTAAGGTTTTGTGGTGAGGGTTTTTGGGGTTGTTGCTGCGCCCCAATTGCCTTGAATCCTCTTGGAGCATCTTCCCTTGTGCACCAGTGTCCACTTTAGGTGGGTCTGACGGTTTCGACAGGTTGCGCAGGCTGTTCCGTATTTCCTGCAGCATCTGTTGGCTGTTGCCACTGTAGTTCGTGACGGGAAACGTTTTGGGTCTCCTCTGCCGGTATCCTTCGGGTTTCTCCCCTCTTTTCATGTACGAGCATGTAGGATGACGATGAAGAGGGATGAAGAGGATTTCACCAGTCCAGAGTTGAAGTGATAGCACAGGATCTTGGATGTCTGAGCTCACATCTGCATGCTGCAGCTGGGAAAATATAGAGTGGATGTTATCCTTGAGAATGCGAGTGTAGTACTTTACAGATAAACATAAAATATGGGAATTAGTAGTAGCCAATAGCTGAAACAGAACTGGATCTCGTTGCTTTTTATTTTGTTTACAAGCTAAACTATGGTGTATAAAACTTAAACCTTCAGACGAAACAGTTTTCCATTATAAATCAATAACTCACCCACTTGCTAGCGCTGTTAGCACTGTTCGCTAACAGAGTGCTGCTCTAACGCGAATGATCCTGCGTCAGGTACTAACATAAAATGCCAAATACATCCGACAAATTCGCCATTAAAATCACAACTACCTAACGATCCGTAAGCTTCAGCCATCGTAAGTTTTCTCTGCGTTAAATCCAGCAGCTCAGCAGTGCCTCCGCGGCCTGTGTGCTAAAGGCATCCATTTGCTTCTAGGCTAATTCAACAACAGGATGCGAACTAGCCTGTTAGCTCGAAGCACAACTAACAACAGTTAAACAACTTACCAGAACCCTCAGCTGCCGTTTTTCCGCCACAATTTCCTTCTTTAAATGGGTAAAGACTATTGCTTGACGTTCCTCGGTGACAAGGACGCAGTTTTACTCAAAACGTCTTTGTTGTGTCGTGCTGGCTAGTCGTGTAGGATTCCTGGGATGTCTGAATGACAAGTACAACAGCTCCAAGCTATAAATAAAGCTAACGAAGAATACTTCCGTTTTCCAAAATAAAATTTCGTTAACGTAAAAGAGCTTTTTTTTCTTCAATTGAGTTTAATTTCCCAGTGTATGGAAGTTCGTTTAAACCACTGAAGAAAAAAGCCTGTAAGTCAAAATTTCGCGTTATTATCTTGAAATTTAGATTTAATAACTTGACTTATTGATTACTGACGCCAAATTTCGATACTTATCAATAGATTAAAATTTTTAGATACGCAACTCGAAATTCTGAGATAATCACTCCAAATATCATGGCATTATCTATTTATTTATTATAACTAAGTAATTATTTATCGATTTTGCTTTTTGTTTGTTTCTTTTAGGTTTAGTACGTTTTTATTGGCTTGGGTATTCGTTTGAGGTTTCCTTTTATTTTAGCACAGGGGTACTTGACATGGGAAAGATTTAAGATGGCCTGAAAACCCATTGCAATACACACACAACATTCTGCAAATAAATTTTGGAGCCATGTAAAAATAGTTTTAGTAACCCTTAATTTAGGAGTGTTAAATATAGTGAGCCAGCAAAAGACAACCGAGTCTACTGGACACCTTTGGAAGATGTGAAGGAGGGCATACATTTCGGACTTAACTATATTTTCATAAATTTTAAATACATATTTGAGTAGGAACTTTAACTTTTAAAGCAGGCCTGGAAATAGCCCTGGGAAAACAGTAATCTAGATGCTGAGATAGAGATGAAGTTGATCTTCTAAGAAGGTAATGAAAAGATGAGTGATTAACTTTCAATTTCTGTATTTATTAATAAATGGAAAAGAGAGAAAACAGCTCAAATGAGTCTTGAAACATTTCTATTAAGTATTTTTATTTTATAACTGTATTAAACGTCATCTGTACAAAAACCATTGTTGGGTTGAACTATTCTGCCCGTGATGAAAAAGACAAATAAACAAATAAAGCTAACAGTCCAGTATTTTACACCTCCTGTATGACCCTCAAGCTGACACCAAATGAACATCTTCATCCACATCCACTCTGAGGCACTAACATCGCTTTTAAACCGGGACCTGTCTGTTGACAAAAATAGCCTCTCCATCAGTGCCGCACACGAGACACGGACCGAGCACGTCCAGGCTGTTGACAGACAGCGTCTGGCTGGGCAGCATGTGAGTCGTCTCCAGGCGGCCTTTGCTGGAGTCTCCACTTAGCCAGGCGCTGATCAGGGGCTGCTTTCCTCCGGCTGGAGCCATTGCACTGCGGGAGACCATGCTGCTGTTTCTGCCCCCTAAAAATACAAAAACACTTATTACATTATGAACATAGAGGAATTAATACTATACTATATTTTATTGAGGAATAGTTTCCCAAGGAAATTTACAGGCCAACTTGTTAACTCCTGGCTGATTGAGTGTGAGACAGTGAACAGTACTAGGTGTAACTCTTGCCATTTTTACAGGTGTTCCACAAGGATCTATTCTTGGTCCTCTTTTATTTGCTCTGTACATAAACGACAAAGCAAAATGGGATGTCTACCAGCCTAAAGGTTGATGGTTCAGTCCCTGGCTACTCCAGTTTGCATGCTGAAGTATCCTTGGGCAAGATACCGAACCGTGAATTGCCCCCGATGTACCAATTGGAGTGTGTGTGTGTGCACAAATATTAGACAAGGCGCTTAGGTATAGGAAAAAGGCACATGTATGGATGTGTCTGTGTGATTCAAAAAGTCATTCTGAAGGAAATTAAATTAGTTGGAAAATAGTGTAAAAACAATCATATTTATGCCATAAAACTGACTTGCCTTGTAAGAAGGAAGGCATGTCTGAATGGGAGGATGTCTCCCAGTGCAGCAGCGAGCCATCCTCTGAACATGTGAACAGGTGATCTGGGTTGGTTGGGTGGAAGTGGACCTCCCACACTGTCAGGAAAACCAAAGACATACGTATGAAACCATTATTTACACGCACAACATCTTTTAAATTTCAGTTTTAATACATCTTCCCACAATAAGCCGACTTTACTTTCAGCTGTGTGTGCCTCCATCAGTGAGAAGGGTGTGTTGCCTTGTCTCACATCCCACACACAGAGCATGCCATCCTGGCCTCCTGTGGCCACGATGTGCTGCTGGTTCGGATGTCTGTCCACGCAGTGTAAAGGAACTCGATCCCCTGACCTGGATGAACAGAAACCAACTCATCAGACTTGCTTATAATTGAAATAAACAGGAAGGAGAAAACAAAAAACTTTTAAGAATGCATTTTTTAGAGCTCTTACAGGGACAGAATCTGTGACGGTGAGTTGCTTTGCTGTCTGAAGTCCCACAGTTTGAGCTGACCGATTGAGTTCACCGTCAAAATCTCTGTGGTCCTCAGATAAGTCACCGCATGGATTGTGCTGCTGTCGGCATTCTCTATCAAAGGTTAAACAGTCCAAGAAAGATCTTAGTTTCAACTTGTTTCACACAACTTAAAAATAACTCTGCTTCTTGAGCTCACCGATGACTCGAACCACTCCCTCCTGGTCAGCTCTGAAGACGACGATCCTGCCATCTTCACCCACTGTAACAATCTCCGGGCTGCTGCAGACGACGCCGGTGCAGGGGGCGTTGTCACAGGGATAACGATGTGCTCTCGCCCAGAGCTGAGACACTGAAATGGTCTGTAGGCAAGAGAATTGAAATGAAGTGAATCCAATCCCACTGAGCAGTCTCTCATTCCCCTCCTGAATAAGGCTTCACTAAAACCTATTATAATTTAGTTTGATGACACGGCGGAGGTTCTCACCATATGTAAGGAGTTATAGCTGTACCACTGTAGTTTCTTGGTTGAATCTTTGTGTTTAGTATTTTACACACAAATGTCTGGTTGCATACTTTTATTGTGAAGACGCTGACGAAAGTCTACACTTTGTTATCTCTAGTCAAGGGTTAAGAGTGAGGTCCAGTTCAGTTTACTGGTCTATTCTGGTTCGTTACAACATATTCCTGTTTTGCACAAGACTGACTTTAAAGATCATTACAAAGCAATTATACAACAGTTTTAATTTCCTGATATTTTAGTTTAAATATATTTCGTTTAAAAATAAAAGCTCAGAGTAGAATCACTGCTGCTTTGTGTCGATCTGATCAGGATCATTTCGGAGGTTTTCGCGGCACGCACGACCGGGAGGGGACCCTGGGATAGACCCAAAACCCGCGGGCCGCTTTGTTAGGTACACCTGTTCAAGCGCTCGCTACAACAAAAAGATTTAACCTGCCAGTCGCATGGCTGCAACTCAGTGCATGTATGTAATCATGGTCACGACGACCTCCTGAAGTTCAAACTGATTATCAGAAAGGGAAAGAAAGGTGATTTAAGTTACTTTAACATGGCGTGGTTGTCATGGTGTCAGACAGGCTAGTTTGAATATTTCAGAAACTGCTGGTCTACTGGCATTTTCCTACACAACCATCTCTAGGGTTTAAAGAGTATGGTCTTAAAAAGATAAAATGTCCAGTGAATTACTGTCAGCTGAAGACAGGAAACCGAGGCTACAGTACACATGGGCTCAACAAAACTGGGCAACAGAGGACTGGGAAAAACATCACCTATTCTGATGAGTCTCAATTTTGGCTGCAGCATGCACAAGTTAAGGTCAGAATTTGGTGTAAAGAATGCAAAAGCAGACAGAGCCATCCTTCCTTGTATCAACAGGTCAAGCTGCTGGCTGAGTAATGGTCTCCAAAGTCACCAGATCTCAACTCAATGATACAAGAGAATTAGATCATGGATGGCCAGCTTGGAGTCAGCAAGGTGTGTATTAACAAATAGACTATTAAGTGTATCCCACCTGCACCAGGAGTACCTCAGGATCCACTAAGAGGAACTCAAAAGCACTGGTAGAGAAGAACACATTTGAAATAACATGCTTAGCATGTTTCCTCCACTATCCAATATTGGATCATTTGAAGATGATGGATGGATTGGCTTTCTTCAATCTGGAGAACAAAGGTCATATCAAGCTCAACACGAGGCATCCATAAAACATGACATACAGCACCTGGCTGTTCTGGTGGTGTCGAAAGATGGTGACGGCTCCTGTTGATGATGCTGTGACTATTCTGTCCTGGTCCAAAAACTGCAAATACATGAAGGAAAACGGATCAGCCTTATTGTTGAAGTTGTTAGTCCCACAAATGGGAAGGATAAGACTAAATGTTCTGCAAAAATAAAAAGGTATTTTTATATACATGAGCGTGGTTTTAGTAAGACTAAGACATCACAATAAAAGCCTAAAACAGTGATTTGAGTGCAAAGTAAAAAATAAAACGATTCACAACACCACAGCAGTTTTTAGACCTGGCTAATGAGCTACACATCGCAGTGAGTGGCTTACCTGGAGGTCAAGAACATCTCCATCATGCTTGTGTTCACATAAAAGCTGCGGGTCTCCTTCAAACCCATCTTCCATACCAGTGCTTAAATTACTCCCAATGGACCAAATAGAAATCCTGTTGTCCTGTGTGAGACACATTTGAGCTGGCTAAGTTAAATTTGAACACGTCTTAGTCATTATAGATAACTGGCACGTATCAGTAAGTATCCTACTGTCTCCGTGAATTTGGAAAAATACCTGCCTTACTGTTGGAAAAAAAATGTTCATCTATTACATTTATGTGGAGAAAGATGGCCGATATGTCACATTGTTGTTTATTACATGTCTTAAATTGTACTCTTATCGTCACAGCGTTTACAAGTCAGCCAAAGAGCAAAACACTTAAAATTCCGTTATTTTGCAAAGAAGTTTGGCGGGAGGTCCATTTTTTTTTAAAGTGTCAACATGCCAACCTCGTTGTCCCATGAGCCCGTCGCAAAGATTTCTGGCAGTTGAAGATCCGAATGTGACACTGGCCGCCATTTCGTTTTGCTGATTTTCTGGGATACGTATTTAGCGTTTATACTCTCCATGGAACCAGATTCCTGCGTAAAATTAACGATCAACTACTGATGTTAGCTTAGCAATCATGGGTAAAACCAGAGCAAGGTACGCGCCTGCTGTCAAAGAACTAATTGACCGGAGAACTGCTACTCTTTGTATATCCGGTCTCATAGGGGGCGCTGGCGAGATGTTTCAGAACAAATGGGGCTCTAAGAAGCTCTAAATAAAAATGTAAATTTCGTTGGGTAAGCATTTTTCTTCTGGCAGACTTCATCATATTAGAGAGGATTAAAATGATAATTATGTCTATTGCAATAAAATGTTCTTCTGTAAGTTTTAGGAATTTCAAAGGTCTGTGAGCTACATTGCAGGTAGCTGCCATTTTGACTCCAGGCATGATAGTTTCCCTAAGAAATTCCAAACAGCATTAAAAAATATTTTATTTATTTTGAAAATATTATCGATGCGTATTTGCAAAAAATAGAAAAATATCTCCGCATTATTGTCTGGAAGAAGAGGTACATTCTTATTGTATCTAATTAGCCAATCAGCTCATTTGTGTACAAAGGTTTTATTTCGAAGGGGAAGAGTTGTCTTAGATCATCTCTGGCACCTACTAAGTCGTATGTAACTACGGTAACCCAGTGAGACCAAATTCAGCGTTTCTCACATTGTTTGCTATTTCCCGCCACCTAGCGGCCGCTACCTGTCCTAACTGCGGCAAATCTGCGTTAAGCACAGTGCGGAATGTGGCTTTGCCCTTGCATCAAACACCGTGCTTGGACACATATCTTATAAAACAGATCAACTTTTATGAATTAAAGGGTAGTGCTGTGTGTGTGGTGGGGTGTGTCTGAAAGGGGGACTCGCCGTAAACAAAACAACAAAAAAAATAATAAAAATCAATCGGATGGCCGGTGACGTATCCGCCGCTCCGCCGTCCGCTCTGGAGGTTGTCAGCTTCATCGGCAAAACGGTCGGCGCAGGCGCGGCACTGACAGCTGCTGTCTACTTACTCCGCAAAGTCTGCTTAATAATGGCCTGGAAATCAGGAGGAGCCAGCCACGCAGAGCTCGTCAACAACCTCCGCAGTGAGTCTGCATGTTTTTCTAAAAAAAGCGGCGGCGGTGGCAGCGACGCTTTTGCAGGTGCGTCGCCTGTAAATGGTTTAGTTTGGACGTTTAAGGTTAGCACAGAAGCTGGCTGGTTGCTAAGCTATGTGGTATGTTGTTGTTGACCTAGCAGCAACTCTCTCCACCCCTTTCCCAATTCACGCAAGGTAAAGATGCATCCCTTGCTGCGTTTGCAAATAACCAAGCCAACTCTTAACACTCAAATGACCTCTCCTTTGTTTGCAGTCAAGGGATTTTTGTGCAGCTAGAGCTTTTCGGCGAAGGTAGCTTAGCCTGCTAGCTCTATGTGCGTCATTTGGGACGCTGAAAGCCAAACGGCAGCGGCCCTGCCCACATCCACTAACGGCTGCCCGTGTGTCGTCCACTTTCACGCTGAATTGCAGTGACAGCTATGCATGCAAAAGCTCAGTTCGTATCGGTGGGTGAGTGAAAATGGCAGCTTGCTGTGTCACAGCTGCGGTGGGAGCAGTGACTCAGTGCTACTACGATCGATCCCATCAATCCCACATGGTTCAATCATGCTGTCATGAGGTAGCGCGAAACTTAGTCACTGACAGCTCTGCGCAGGCATGTTTCCCACATGCATTTCTGTAGACCAGAGAGTCCACTTCTGGTATAAGGTTATCTCCCAGGGCTATTTATAAGCTTTGCAGCTCAGCATATCATTACAAGCTTTAAGCTTTTGGCCGAAAGCTCTGTGGTTTGGGCCTTGCAGGGGAAATGTGCTTCACAAAGGAACAGTAAACCAGGGGTTTTCTGACTCCAAACAGTCGTTCTGGGGTTGTTTAATACAAGTTTGTGCATGTTTCTTTTATTTGGTTATTAGTAGCAATATCGTTGAAAAATATTTTTTTAATCACGACCCTGGTAACTTTCCTTTGATGGATGGCCAAAACGTCTTTGGGTTTTTATTTGTAATATGCAGGGAAAAAACGGTAAACACGACTACAACAAAACTGATAACAGGAAAGGGGGAAGCAATTATACCAAGTGTGCAAAACGCGCAGAAGTGCTAAAGTAGCAGCTGAGATATGGTCAGTTTAGAGTGTAGATGAGACAGAAAAAGAGAAAAACCCATGAAACATCAACAAAATAAATAATATAATAGGTACAACAACATTAAAGCAGATAAAATAATAAAACAATTACAAAATAGATTAAATAATGAAGTAAATATTTAAAAAAAGGCCCTGGTTAGATCATAAAATAGAAATAAATCTAGAAAAAGGAACAGACTAATCAGTGAATACAAATAAACTCATGCAGTGCTTAAAAAAAAAAAAAAATCAGCAGAATTGCACCCCTCCCAATCTGTGACCCTGATAAGGATAAGCCAAAGAGGATGGAAAATATTAGTTAAAATAAATGAAGTAAATAACATTAATGTCTATAAAGCATTCTCAGTGAAAAAGCCAGACAGAAAAGGACAATTTGAAGTTTTGAACACTTCCAGCTCCTCTTGTGTCAGTGTTATAAACTAAAAAAAATTTAGGCATGAGCAAATCAAATCCTAGTTAAAGAGACCGAAGCCGGTGCCAACATTTCTGAATCTGTAGGAACACCCCTGACATATTTCTGGGTTCATAAATGAGTCCACACAGCTTTCCATTACTCCATTATCTTTGCTGCAACAATGAAACCATTGTTTTATATATAAAAACACAAACAAACAATAAAATAAAATAAAAACTCAAATGAAAACTGACAAATTCATGAAAGGAAAACCTTTTCACGATTAAAACTACGCCCAATTAAAGGTTCATACTTGGGGGGAAAAAACCCCTACAACCTTTTAAGTAATTTTCTTTTCTTGAACTTTCATTTATTTGTTTTCAGTTGAATTAATTAATGTGAATTAAACTAAAAACGCCACAGGCTGCTGGGCAGTGGATTTGGGCTTTTATGGATGGAAACAAAGGACATAATTACTGCGGAACAGAAGAAGACGCGGTGATTCGTTTATTGCAATTGTCTTGTTTTAATAAGCTTTGGAAGCCAAAATTCTCATTAACATTAAATTTTGCTTACATGCCGAGCTCTAGCTGGACCTTTTCAAGCCTTAACCTCTGCAAAACCAAGCTTGTTGTCAAGAAAAACACCCAAATATTTGTAGCTCGACACCTTGATAAGTGTTGGTGGTGTGACTGTTGACCTTTTCGTAAAAAAATCATGTCTTTTCACTTTTGAAATGATCCAGCTCCTTACCTTCAAGAAGCCTGATGATAACTGAGTCATCAGCTAATTTTTTGTTTCTATAACTGCTGCAGGACTCATTATTGTACATGATGATAAGTTTCATTATTAACAAAAACTTGCACCTGGTGATATTAATATGGCTTTAGTCCATATTAATGGTGTTATGAATTTAACTGGGAACACTTACTGGAAATAGAAGCATAAAAAGCAACAACATATAAAAAGAGTCAGGATTACCTTACCTAACCAAAGTCTATGTACTTGCTTGTTATTTTGGGGTGTTTGCTGTAAAGAAAACGTTCCTTTTAATGATAATTACATCAAATTAACTGAATTAGCCTTAGCATTAAAACCCTTTTTTTAGTGAATCTGTACAAAAAATACATTTTGTATTAGTCTGGTGCAAACTGAAGTCAGCTCAGTGTAAAGTTTTACCTGTGTGGTCATTACTCGCTCCACTTAACTGGACACTGACCCATTTAGACACATGAATGGCTTGAAGTTAACCTGAGTTTGCGTAAGCTGCATTTAAGCAGGTCACACGCAGGACGCATGCTAATTCCTGAGTTCTTCATTGTCTCTGTCCTCCTGGTCAGCGCTCAGGACCGGTCAGAAGGTTATTGGTTTGATGCTGAATGACTCATTCATCTTTAAAGTTCAGCAACTAGTCCTGTGCTCTAGGAAATGTGAAGCATGCCTCTAAGTTGTTCACCTTGTGGGTTTCAATTTTAGAAACAGTGTGAAGTTGGAGTGTTTGCTTGGTGAATAATTAAGGATGGGAGGATCGTGGCTTGAAATGAGCCATTAGATATTAGTTGTAGATGTTCGCCTGGCAGCTTGTTTCTGTGTAATGTATCCTAAAGTGGCTCATGGATCAGAGGGTGAGGGGAGTTGGTGATGACAGCAGAGCCGGCTGTCGTTGGCTTTTTCCTGCCTCTGGCACTCACTGCTAAAGGATCCCGTTAGGAGGGATTATTGTGAAGACGCTTCTTCACGAAGCTTTTTTGTTTGTTTCTTTGGTGGCCTGTCTGTAAGCTTTGGTGTTTCTCTGCTGCACACATACTGGTCAGCACATATGGGTCACAGCCTGTGTTTAGGCTGCAATTTCTGCATTTTCTTCTTTGACAGTAGTCAAAAAAAATGCTTACTTTGATTTTCTTTGCTTTTTTTTCCTTTGGTTTGCAACTTCATCGTCATCATGCACATTCTCATCTTCCTTCATCTTATCTTCCCCGAGAAGAAATGCTCAGTGCGTCATAGGAACTCTCCTTTCAGCTCAAGCTTATTGCAGCATAATTAAGGATTGGTTCAGGCTCCTCTGATCCAGCCCTAACTCTGTTTTGTCAAAAAGGAAAGCTTTAAGTCCAACCTTAAAAGTAAAGAAGGGTGTCTGTCTCTTGAAGCCAAACTGGGAGCTCATATTGGAAGGCTCTGCCTCCCATTCTACTTTCAGAAACCAATGAAGGGGCCAATGAAGACAAGCTGATATGGGAGAAACATGACCTGTCTTTCTGGTCCTGGTTGGCTCTCATGTAACATGGTGTATACTTTACCCCACTTCTTTCTTAAAAACAAGATCCAAGTTGAATTTTACTTAAATTTCACTTAAATTAGTTGAATTTTACTGAAAAATTTTCATAACCAGGGATGGAGATGGAGGGACCTGATTCGCTCAGGCAACACCTAAAAGGAGCAGCTGAAAGCATAAGAAAACATCATCTTACTTTTGCCTTGCAATTGTCACCTGGTTGTACAAACCCCAATGCAGAGGCTTTGGGTCCCACAGTGCGACAACCACAGTTTTCCCTGCTCTGACGTCTGTTTATAGCTAAACGGACGCAGTGAGCTGAGCCTTCACGTTGCACATTTCATCATGTAAACATTAATTTCTGCCTTAAAACACCAAATTAGAAAAATTTTCCCACGATGGCTCCAAACATCCAGACATGTGTGAGTGATCTTGGTGTTGACCAAAATAATTGTAATTTTGCCAGTAATCCTGATTTATTTCTTTACTTTTTTCTCCTGATCATCTTTGGTATATTTTTTGAAAAACACGATCATACATGCCTAATGGGTTGATAAAGCGTGTTTGTCTTCCATATAAACAAGGGTTTTGGCCTTCCCTCAAATTAAAATCACCAGACTGATAAGAATAATTGCTTAATTCACTTAAGCATGAAGCATGTGTTTATGCATCTTAATGGTCAGAAATAACAGAAAATACTCGTATTTCCCTGGAGTAAGGCAACACAGATGTTTTGCTTTAACTTTGTGTGGACTGCTTGTACTTAGATGTGTAGTCACCCCCTTGAAACTTTGTTCTGAGCCAGGAAGAATAATAAATACCTGATAAATTACTATACTTTACTGCAGTGATGCAAAAATATGAAAATCCAGTAGTTTGTTAGAGCAGTCCTGTTCATGATTTGGAAAAATGAGGCTATGTACTAGTAAAAGTAGTTTATTGTTGTGAATTTGCTGTCTCATATCTCTATATTGTGTCCTCCTTCATTCTTTTTGTCTGTCTGATTCTGCTGCGGGATTATGTAATATATATATATATATATATATATATATATATATATATATACCATGTTCTTTTTGCCTCCTCAGAAAATGGCATTATTAAATCTGACAAGGTCTACGAAGTCATGCTTGTCACAGACCGAGCACATTTCACTAGGCTTCACCCTTACATGGACTCGCCGCAGTCAATAGGTACGTCTGCTTGTGTACTCGCTCGCGCATCGCCGCATGGAGATCTGAGATTCAAACTAACCAAACCTACTTCCTGTCTTTTAACCAAAAGGCTATCAAGCGACCATCAGCGCCCCACACATGGTAGGACTTTAAAGACTTTCAGACATTTCTGCTCCCTGTGAATCACAGCTTTGAATGGTTTTGTTGTTGTTATTGTGAAGCTTGGTCCCATTCAGTCATTCCTAATCATCTATTTTTAGTAGATAACAGTAGCAGTTAACCAAATCCTCACAGTTTTGTGCATTTGTGCTCATTGTTGGCATGTTTCAGTCGAGTAATAGAAGCTTAAAGTGGATCCGTTATGTTTTTCCTTATTTGCTGCTGTTGATGGCACGGGAGATGCCCATTAAACATGCCCAGGGTTTTCTTTTGTTTGTTTGTTTTTATTCTACTTTTTGTTCTGGATGATGTCACAGAGAACGATGTTTCCCAGATGTTAGCTTTTTATTGAGGTTTTTGTTCATTTATTTTTATTGTTATTTATTTTTTTGCAGAACTAATCATTTACACCTGTAGTTCCCAGGAAGGTCGCGTGAAACTTTATGGCGTCTGTGGCAGTAAATCATGGCAGCAGCCTCTTATAGCCCTTTTCTATTAGTATCATCTCGACTTGGGAGAGGAGCTAAAACGGCTTGTTTCAGACAGAAGGAATCGTACAAAGCTACAAGAATAATAAATATAGAGCTGAGGATGAGCAGGATAGGTCCACTTTAAGCATGAAAAACTGAAACAAGCCTCACAGATGGCCTGCGCTGGGATTACCGTGTGTTAGCCTGTGCTGTGTGAGTGATGGGTTGAAATGCTATTGTCTCGTTTTGCCTCCCCAGCACGCCTATGCCCTGGAGCTTCTACATGACCAGTTGTATGAGGGAGCGAAGGCTCTGGACGTCGGCTCCGGCAGTGGGATCCTGTCGGTTTGCTTCGCACGAATGGTGAGCCACACACGCGACGGGTAAACACAAACGACTTCTCTTTGGTGGCATTGTTGATTAATTGAGCTGATTGATCCACTAATATGTCAACCAATCGATGAAAATCAATCAGATTGACTGCGTTGAACATTGTGAACGTCGTGATTGAACTGAGCGCGCCCCCCACACTCTCTTCATCCCTCTGCGCTTTACAGGTAGGTCCTAAAGGGAAAGTTATAGGAATCGATCACATCAAAGAGCTGGTAGATGATTCTATAAACAACGTGAAGAAAGATGACCCCAGTTTGATAACATCGGGCCGAGTCAAGCTAATAGGTAAGACATCGCGGATGAAAGCTTTATATCTTTGTTTTTTCAGCAGACGTTTGTGGGTTTTGAGGAAGGGCTGCTGCTTCCTTGATCCGACCGAACAGCAGACAGTTTAATGTTCCCCGGTGGAGAAAAAGGCAGCAGTCAGTAAACAGCGTGCAGCTCTAAATAATTGAGCAGTGAGGACTTTTACCTCCTCTGAAGGGGGGTTCAAGAGCAGTTCAGTGAGGGGATTAATAAGAGCAGTGATGCTTATTTTTTCATTTCTCTGTTTCGTCTTCCATTTCGTAAATCACTTTTTACTGTATGTGATTACAGGTGGTTGTCGGTTTTATTAATAGCAGTGCCTTTGTTGATTTATGTTTTCTTGGTCGCATTCTTTATCAGTTCTCTTTTGGATTCCTAATCGGTTTTCTGTGGTTAGGCCTCTGCAGGTTTTCACCATCAGCGCAGCTGTTTTGCTTTTACTCGGTCTGAAGAAATGGCATGCACATGATTCAGGTTTGCAGAAGCTGCTCTGCCATGAGTCTGATTTCATTGTTTTATGTTGCACAACTGTTGCCAGTTGCCAGCAGCGACTAGTGGAGTCTGATAGATGGGCAGCCTGGATTTCAGACCTTATTCTGAAATCTTTCTGTATTTAGTCTGTTAATAACGGCACATACGGGTAAAACAAAATACTCGCAACTGGGAGATAAAAAGAAGCAGACCAAAAAAAGATTTGTCTGCTGATTGATTAGGTAAAACACAACTAATGATATTTAATGGCAAAGTAAAATTAGAGACACCCTTTGAGTCTATAAATGTAAATAAACAAAAGCAATCTGTGATATGAAAGTAACTCCCAGCCCTAAAATACTGAAATATACTAATATTGAGATGCAGTTTTATCAGCATTACTCGGCTATTTCTGGCTTCTCAGATCAGGTAAATTGTTATAAATGTCAGATGCAGCATTGGCCAAGTAATGTGTCTCGTCCCACCCTGTGAGGACATCCATCAGTGTTTTCAGTGCGACAGCTTGTGACTGACGTTCTGCTGCTGTTTCAGTGGGAGACGGGCGATTGGGCTACACTGAGGAGGCGCCGTATGATGCCATCCACGTTGGCGCAGCTGCACCCACCGTTCCCCAAGCTGTGAGTGTCTCTGAATTCTGCTGAGCACATTGTTACCCTTTACTTTACAACAAAGGCTGGATACCTAAACTGTAAACCTGCTTCATATTTAATTTAGTGTGTTTTTATATCTGATCCAGTATGACTGTATCTAAATAGAATCCCTGGAATGTATTTTTAAAGCTGACTTGCTGTCCACCGCTGCCTCTCCCTTCTGCCTCCCTCAGCTTCTGGACCAGTTGAAGCCCGGCGGGCGGCTGATTCTGCCCGTAGGTCCGGCGGGGGGAAATCAGATGCTGGAGCAATATGACAAGATGGAGGATGGCAGCACCAAAATGAAGCCCTTGATGGGGGTGATTTATGTGCCTTTAACAGACAAAGACAAGCAGTGGTCCAGGTGGAAGTGACTTCCTTGTCCCTCTCCTTCCCCCTCTCTCCTTCTCACAGTGGCAAAGGTGAAATGGTGTGGCTTGGAGCAAGGCAATGGATCACAAGGGGCTGCATTTTGCTGCTTGTTGACATTTTTTTGCTTCTTCCATACCATACCAACTAGCTGCACGTTTCCTTCATCTTCTTTTAACCCCCGTAGCTCTAAATTGGTCTCAATAAAAGCTGCCTGATTAATGCACTCTGCTCTGTTTCAAACATGAGGGAATGAGCTGAAATCACAGCAGGTTGAAGGCACATGATTGGTTTCAGGAGCATGACTGCTTTGCCAATTTGGAAGCTTATTACCCAACTTCAACTCAACTACTTTATCTGATAATCTTTGAAAGATGAAAACAACTTTTCTAATGACGTTTTATCTTAACATGTTGCATGCGGTCTTCTCTTTTAACTCTGTTTGCATGACAGCAAGATTTCTGCTTGTTTTTCTTGCACCTTGCCTCAATTTTTGTGTGTTCTAATATTTAAAATGTGTTTCTCACAGGGATGAACTTTGAAGAGGAACGCAGTCCAGAATCCACCTTTTAAGTTTGAACCTGGAGAAAACTTGGAATGGGTCAGACAGCCCTTGACATTTTGTTCAAAGCATAACAAACGTGCTCTTTTTTTGTTTGTTTGTTTGTTTGTTTAATTCTAACAACGGACTAGAGTTTCACATTTGATGACGGCCCCGAGGGGCTGCGAGGAAAGACTGCTTGACGCTCTGCACAGAAATATCGGAGAGAGATTTATTGTTTTTGTTTTCCAGGTCTGCATCCTTTTTGGTTTGTGTTCGTTTTAACCGCTGGATTTTTAGTTTTTTTCTTTTTTCTTTTTGTGGTTTCACCATTTGATTTGCAGTCAAACATTTTTCACAGCATTACATTTCAGCAGCATCAAAGCTGAATGCAGGAGGAACCCCGGACAACCAAGACGAAGAACGCCTGAGCCTGTTAGATAAATCACCTAGCTACAGTCTCTGTGTGTGTGGATCATAAAAACTGTAGACTTCTCTGCTAAAGTGTCAGCTTTCTTCCCGTGGCATCAGTGTTAAGAACACAAACACACACATAAATTAACACACAAAGCCTGATGTAAACCCCCACCACACACACACACACACACACATCCTGTTTTCATGTGCAGCACGTAAAATAAGTATCGGATCGTACCGAACATACTCCGAAGGGAGCAGAGCACTAATGACACCGACACATACGCACGCACATACAGGCTGTGCTTTCCACTTTGATGTGTTGCTTTCTGCCGCTGGTTTCCATTAACAATTTGTGCAGGCTCCTCTGGTGACTGACACTAAATGGGGAAAGTCACTGCTTTGCCAAAATAAACTCCAACAATATAAAGCAAATGAATGTCTGTTTTCTTGATGGAAAAAAAAAATCATGAAATTAAAAAAAAAAGCACATTTTATTTTGGGTGATCTGAGTGATGGATTATATTTGGCTTTCACAGTTGCTGGAATGGCATAAAAATAAAGAGATGCTTATGTTTTTGTCTGCCTTTTGTTATTGAATCTGTTTTGTACAAGTCTTATTTGCACTTGCTAGACACAGTGTTAGGTACACCTTACTAATCCTGGGTTTTCCTTCAGAGATAACTTAATTCTTTGGATTCAACGAGGTGCTGGAAACACTAATCAAAGATTTTAAACTGATAGCATCGCACGGTCACGCATCCATGGTGTGAATCACCTGTTTCACCACATATCAAAGGTGTTCTATTGGATTAGGAACTGGTGACTATTGAGGACATGCAAATCATGTTCAAGAAACCAGTTTGAGATGATTTGTGACACGGTGTGTTATTCTGCTTGAAGGAGGTGGTTCAAAGGGATGAAGATGATCACAAACCATATTCGGGTATGCTGTGGTGTTTGAATAGAAGAACCTCAATAGAAGAAAACATCTTCAACATCATTACGCCACCACCAGCAGCCTGAAGCTTTGATACGAGGCAGGATAGAGCCATGCTTTCATTCAAATGTGACGGCAGTAATCAAGACTCATCACATCTATTCAATACGATTTATTCATAGAGCGCCAAATCACAACAACAGTTGCCTCAAGGCACTTTATATTGTAAGGTAGACCCTACAATATTACATAAAGCACTGGTGAGCATCAGGTATGCTTTTAGAGTATTCTATTGACTAATTGTGATGAGTCTCTGCCAACTGTAGCATCAGTTTTCTGTTCTTAGCTGACAGTAGTGGCACCCAGAATGGTCTGCTGATATAGTCCATTTGCTTCAATGTGTGATTCAGAGATACCGGGGGTGTAATGAGTGGTTATTGGAGTTGCTATTGCCTTCTTTTCAGGTCAAAGCAGTCTGGCCATTCTCTGATATCACAATGCATTTCTACCCAGAGAATTGCTGCTCACTGGATAGTTTGTTTTTCAGACCATTCTCTAAACCCTAGAGATGGTGGTTTGGGGAAACTCCCAGATCAGCAGTTCCTGAAATACTTGGATGAGCCCATCAGTCACCAGCAAACATGCTACATTCAAAGTCACTTTAATGGCCTTTCTTCCCCGTTGTGATGCTCAGTTTGAACCTCAGAAGTGTTGTCCTGACCACATCAAAATTCCTAAATCCACTGAGTTGCTTGCAGTGATTGGCTGATTTGCAATAAGGAGCAGCTGAACAGGTGTACCTAATAACGGAGCAGATGAGTGAGTAAGTTGGTACTAAATCTAGAATCAGTTCCATGTACAGCCACAATAGAAGACACAAAATGGCTGGGCATACCTCGATAGAAAAAAAAGATTAACAGATTCAGCCTTCAAGTTCTCTTCTCCATCAACAGTCGAGTCACTATACTTGTTGAAATATATGCTGATTCTCTAAAAGAACCAAGGTGGAACTGGCTCGGCACACCATCAGTAAAAAAGACAGGGCTGTGATAGAAATCCAGTTTTCTTCACGCCAAACCCTACACTGCGACAAAGTAATGAAAAGTTGGTTGTAAAGCAAAATGATTTTAAACTATTTTTTCTTGACACAATGGACTAAATGTTTGATTATCAAAATTCCAGAAATACAAGAGGGAGAGACGAATCTCTACAGATATGATGATCATCTCTAAATAAAATCGTTTTGGCAAATCCTGTTGTTAACATATATAACCCCGGTACTTTTTAATTATATAATAAACTTTAATATGTTACATGAAAGACAGCACTTTGGGGGAATACATTTATCAAAATAAATATATATATAGATATATGGAATACACTCCAATTATGTTGCCTTATTAGAGAAAAATACGCAACAAAATCATACAGGACTAGAAATTCACCAAAAGACTTTGCTATAGTTTTATATGATTCTGGCAAACTTTAAAGGAAACATATCATAATTTCCAGCCGCATAATATAACATTTTTGACTTAGCAAGAGTAGCTTCATATGATTCATAGTTCAAAATAATGCTTATTATTTTTATTTGGCATACTTGGCTTTAAAACAGACTATGCTTAAATTCAGGGGACTAAAGGTCAGCAGAAAAGCTCATGAGCAAAGCTTCGAGTGTTTAATTTTTCATTAAAAAAATAATGTTCATTAAACTTCACACTTTACCAAACTCACTCACACCCCACCTACTGTGACTCTATGCTCTACAGTCTGAGAAACACTGCTTTATTTTTCTGTTTATGCAAATATTTTATTACAGGCTGTGTTGAATATTTTGGCTGCCTGACCTTTGGGGACAAATTAAGTACACTCTGTTTTTCTGAATAGCTACAGGCCATAAACAGAAGGTTTGACAGGTGGGTTGGGTTTCTGTCCTCAGACCCATGAATGTCCGTGTGGCTGATGTGACCAAATTTGGAATATCTGCTCTCACTGACATCCTAAAGAACCAGCAGGAAGAAAAAAGGACCTGAAACAGCATTTAACAGAGTCTGAAGCTTTCTCGCTCACATATGCTGACCACATGATTAGACTCTGATTATGTTTGACATGAACATCCACCATTGCAAAAGTGTGTATATGTGTTTATGTACATGAAAAAAATCAGGTCCTATAGGACTGTAACAGGCACTCGATGCTTTTTGTGTCTGCCGTACAGCAATTTAATGGGATTAAAACACACAGCAAAAATATGGCACATTAAAGTCGCACAGAGGCAGAAATAGCGCATGTTTTGTGCAGTAAAATGAACATGTTTGTCTCAAAGTAACCAGTGTTTAATTAATCAGTTGTAATAGATAAGACAAGTGTCTATTTTAGTATCTGTATCAGAAGTAAAGGAGAAACGCTGATATTCCATCAGTGATTTTCTTAGGACATAAGTATGAATTCACAAGCATCTCAGTATGTTCGCTGAATCTATCAGCAGCTGATATACAGTGCCAGTCAGAGGGGATCGGTGTGGAGGTGTTCGGCAACGTTCACGGCAGCAGAGCTTTGGATCTTTCTAACAGGAAACGAGGATAAATTAAGAGACATCGAAGAAATGCAGAGTGCAAATTCAGAACGTCCTGGATCGGGCTCTGATGGTTCTTTTCTCGGGTCTCTGATTGGCTACAGGTACATGCCATTAATGAGGTAATCTGACTCCTCTGTAGTGAGGGGACGCGCTTTCTTCAGTTTGTGGCGGACGAGCCTGAGACGACAGCTGATCATGAGCAGCAGCAGGGCAGTGATGATTAGGCCAAGTGCCAGAGGAAGGATGGCACCTGGAGAAAGAAATGCGCCCCATTCAGAAAAGGTCATCGGATAGAGAGGGAAGAGCCACAAAAAGCAGACAGAAGCTCTGGGTCTCACCTGACTCTGGGACTGGGTGTCCTCCCATGACTGGAAATGGTTTGGAGATGGGGGCGTCACTCACTGCTTGGCTCTGGGTGGCTTTAGGGGAAGCTTAAAAAATAAAACCGCTTAGATGAGAAAACGGCTGACTCACAACACTGAATTATTGACATGTGTTTGATTCTTTGGATGAATATACCTATCTCAGTCTGCTTGGTGACTGGAGGAGCCACACTGGCAGGTCTGAAAGCTGGACCTAAAAGGTGTTCGTACATAATAAAGTCAATCTTACTACAAAATAAATCAATCAAAATGAATGTAAGGTGGGCTCTCACTTTTTTGTATGCATTCACTGACACAGTCCAACTCCTGGAGGAAGTTGTTGTGGTTTCCCTGGCAGCCTCCATACAGGAAGTGTTTGCACTCTCCCACATTTTGGTCGTAGTACCACCGTGGGAAGGTGCCTTTACAGGGTCCCACAACTGGAGCAGCAGCACATGGGTCTAAAGGAACAAGACACGGCCTTTATATTTAACACATTTAAATGATTCTTGCACAGCAATGACACCTGTTCAGAGACAGTAGTAAAAAAGCAATATCCTCTTTAGTGGCCAGCATGGGGAGACTCCTCCGGCTGGCAGAAGACTTCCAGTTGTGTAGAAGTCAGTGGTAACAGTCCTATGTGCCCTTGATCTGTGACCTCAGTAAACAATTTTATGGGCTCAGTCACCAGCTTCAGATCATAATGAATACAACAAAATGAGTTTATTTTGGAATGTATGCTAATTATTAGAGACAGGAAGGCTAACAGTAGTGTCCTCAGTTTCACTGTGCTGATCCCTCATTTGTCACATCGAGTTGAAAAAAATCAACAGCTCAAAGTTGAACACTCAGGTCGAGGCAGGAAGATGAAGTACATATTTAATACAGCCTTTCGTAGCTGGTGTTACAATTTTAATATCAAACTCTTCAACATTTGTCCTACAAATGGATTCAGGTAAATTGATTTTAGCATTGAATAATCAATATTAAATACTATTATGTAATAAAGAGATACTGTTACAGTATTAAACATACTGCCATATTAATAGAATGGCACACCACTCGAATAACCCTGACTTTACATCTTTGGGTGAATTCGGAAACAGCGAAAATGACTGTATCTGACTATTTTCAGTGTATTTTCTACTTAAACAACTTAATACTGACATATTAATAATTAAGCATAGAGGGGCACTACTACTGTTCACTGAGCCTCATCAGAAATGGTCTCAGTGCTAAGGTGGCTGTGAAGAAGCCATTCTTAAGGAAGGGAAACAGGGAGAAAAGGCTGATGTATCCCATATTACACAGAAACTGGGATAAAAGTCAGTGGCAACATTTCTGATGGAGTGATAAATCCAAAATGAAAGTATTTAGATTCAGTCTTTTTACTGCCAATTCAATAAAAGCGTAGCTTGACAGAAAAACACACAATGGAACACCATCAGTTATGACTTGGTCTTCACAGTGCCCGGACCTCAACATCATTGAAGCAGCGTGGGATTATCTTGACAGAGAACAGAACAAAAGAGGGTCAACATCCAAAAAACAGCTTTGGATGTCCTTCATGAAGCTTAGAGAACTACTCCTGAAGACTATTTACAGAAATTACAATAAAGTTTATCTAAGGGAGTTTGAGCTGTGTAGAAGAATAAAGGTACGAACTCTGTTTTGCTTTATATACTGTATTTCCATGTGTGCATGCATTTCTTGTTTTTCTAGCAAAAGATAAAGAAATGAAGGGTGACCAAAAGACTGCTGTTGACAATCTGCAGCTTTTCTATGTTTGATATCGGACATCAAACAAGCTTGGCTGTAGGACTGTTGCTTGGACTTTGTGTCTAAATAAAGAGATAAAGTGATACGGACATCTAAGATTACTTCGAGCCCTTCTACCAGCGACTTAAGATATCATCCAATGTCATCATCCACCTTGAGTGCAAAGGTCAAAGCCCTCTACACAACAGTGGATTAACTATTTTTCCTTTTGACTTTGAGCACTAAACAATGAGGTATCATCTTAGTTTCCTAAGAACTTGGACGTGCATTTGTCAAATGAAGAAAAGACTCCTGAGAATCCACCTTGAGCACAAAATATCTATAGTAAAACAGCAGTGTGGTCAGTGACATTCAGGGATCGGATGGCAGAGCGGACAGAGGAGCTTTGTTCCAGCACTCAGAGTGGATGCAGGCAAAGAGCTGCTTTCCCAGGGACCGCAGAGTGGCCCTGTGGCTTTGCCAGCATTTTGAGCTCCGTGCCATGACTCAGTGGCTGCCTACAGGCTCCATCTGCTTCAGTACCCAGACACACCAAACCCTCTTGGTCTCTTCACAAAGGGGATTCTGCACCAATGACACAAATTCCTGTATCCTACATTTTCATATTCTTCTGTTTCTCCTTTCCTAAACAGACTGCAATGAAGAAATGCTCCAAAGTGTGACTAAAGTGCTTTAAACACAGTTAACATCACCATTTTATATTAATTGCCTAAATCTGTCTAATAATGCGATAGCTGAGTACACTGTAGACATGGGCTTTCATCTATAAAGGTTTTGGCTGCACACTGTCTCAGTCGTGGCGTTGCCTCGTTGGAGGCTGGGACTACGCCATAAAACGACCTCTGTGATAACACATGCCAACCTATTTCTTCAGAAAATAGGTTGTACTTTATATTTCCTCCAAAATAAGCTTTATAGTCCATATGTTTTTTATTTCAGTGTCTAGCCCTGGACAACAAAGGTTGCCTTCCTTTCTGCTGTCCATGCTGCTAAGAATAGCTTCTTTATTTTGCTAAAAAAAAAAAAAGCTTCATTATTGTAAAAATAGAAAGAAAAGAAATAACTATTAGTATTTTGTTGACCCTGCTTGCTTTACAGGTGAACTAATAACTTCAGCATCACTTTTAAGAACAGGCTAGCAGTTGGCCAATCAAACTTGGCTTACATACTGTTTTACTGGAGCCAGACCGCTGGCTGTGACAAACGACTGGCTCTAGTTTTAGTGCAGACGTCCAGCCCAACCAGTATTAATGCTAAATATTCCTGAAACTCTTAACTAATTACTAACATGAACTCTGTACAGATGTTGTGTTAACAGTTGGTTAATTTTTGCTTTAATGGAATTTCTTATGTTGGACTTGCGGCACCATCTTGTGGTTTACAGTGGTTATCATGATGGAGCGAACCCTGTCCCTATTTCAACTTCACTTTATATCTCTGCATCTTGTACAAAGGCTCCTTTTAAATAAGTGTTTTTCCAAGTACCTTGGAGCATGAACACCACCAGAGACGTTATAGGAGAGAGCCAAGGCACTCAAAGAACCCCGAATAGAAATTTATGGGAGAACTACGGCCTTCCTTGAGAGCCAATCAACAGGCAGTCTGGTGATTTATGAGCCAATTGAATTGTACTGAGGCATGTCCGCAAAAGACTTTCACAGTATGTTAACCGTGTGCTGGCAGGCATATCTGAACGTCATAGTAAAGATGTAGGAAAGCATCCTTATCATTGGTCTGGTGGGATGAACCAAGATGTCGATCATGTTGGCACTATG
The DNA here is from genome assembly GCF_963969265.1 of Rhamphochromis sp. 'chilingali'. NCBI lineage: Eukaryota > Metazoa > Chordata > Actinopteri > Cichliformes > Cichlidae > Rhamphochromis > Rhamphochromis sp. 'chilingali'. Next base: position 18,517,434 of record NC_137932.1, on the reverse strand, counting down.
GACTGAGCCATCAATCAAGCCACACTCCTGTGAAACTTTGAGTTGGTGCTGCCGAAGTACAAGTTGTGGGAGAAAACATCTTTTTAAACCTCACTTTAATTTAAGTGCTTTTAAAAAAATCTTATCTGAGTAGTGATTCTATATTTGCTGCTTTTATATCCCCGAGAACATTAAAATGACAATTTTAAGATGCCTTCAGAGTGGTTTTACATGCTTTTACAAGGACTTTGACCTCTCTACCTTGACTGACTGAAGCTTCCTGCTCACTGGCACTTTGAGAAGGAGCCGCCTTGCTTGTGTCTTGCGGTGTGATGGTCTTTCTGGCTCCAGTCGGGAGCATGGAGTCGTCTTCAGCTTTCTTTGTCTGAGCGACAGGCCGCTGAGGGCTGGGCAGGTCCACAGCGTGGGTCACTGACTTTCGGCTGCCATCGACTAGAAAAAAACAAAAGAAGCCATCGCTTAAGGGAAGGTATGTTTATGGATTTTTGCTAGCATTTATATTGATGAAATGACTCAAATAATTTCAGCCTTACAAAAGACTTCTATTATCCACTCATCACATAAATATAATAACAGCTATTTTACTCACTGGTTGTAAATTTGATCTTTTAAGACAGCTGTACATTAGCATAACACATACTTTTTACAGGTTAATTGACCAACGGCTGTCTTTTTAGTCATGCTGGCTTCAGCTGAAACCTGAGTGAGTTCGGGCTTGTTCAGAAGCACACTGCCATATAAGAAAGTGTCGTTCTTGATTTATAAGAGAAAAGAGTTTTGTACTGAAATTAATTAATTTTATCTAGTATGCATAATCATTAAAAACTTTAATAGAAATGAAAATTGGATTCGTCTTCCAGCTCCAACAAAGTGAGTACTAGGTGTTTCCTACAGTTTGGGCAGAAGTCTTCGTCTGAGCGGTCTGGACAGTGCTGCTTCCCATCGCAGGCATAGGTGATGTCAATACAGCAACCGTCATCACACTTAAATTGGTAGTTTGAGCAGTGACCGGTACATACTGTGGGCACAGATAAGAATACAGTAACTACACATCTTCTCTCTTAAATGGTAAAGGAATATGTCACAAGTCACGCACCCTTTAGCGGTAATCAGTGCAGCACAAAGGAAGTTGCAGAACATAGATGGAAGTTTTGGTGATTCATTACCTTCTGCTTGGTGTTTTGGAGCCAGTACGGTGACAGAGATGTTATCGGAGCTCTTCTGTCCCGCCGTGTCAGTGACTGTCATCTGAAACGTGTAGACTCCTTCCTGGAGGCCACTGATCTTCAGCAAACCTGGATGTGTTGACTTTAGAGCACAAACAAAAAATACATCTCTGAAGCAATCAACTTCTAGACTTTTGTTTTGCCAAATTAAAAAAACACCTAGTGAGGACTTCTGTAAAACCGCACTGGGTTTTAAACATGTAGCAGTATATGCATCATGGATCATACATCCATCCTACTTACTTCTCTGACAGACTGGCTCAGCTCCACTGGCACAAGAACAGATACAGGAAATGTTCCATACCACATGCAATCAATCCTAGCAATGCACCACATCTGTGTAGCAGAGAAAATCTACTCTCTCATGCTAACGCTTTATTTTATCTTTGCACAATCACAACACTTACAGTCATACTGACGCCATCTGATCTTTACTATGCTGTTTATATTACATGTTTTTTTTGGCTTCCTACATGTTTTTAGCATTTTGCATTTTTGAATTGGACATATTTTTTGTTGTTAGATCTTACAACATTACATATTAAATGTAATTATTTCACTTTATTGAATTTATTTTTATTTGATTTTGACAAAATTTATTTTCTACTTTAAGCTAATAAGGTCTACGTAAGGTCTATCTATTATCTTATCAATAAAAATCTGTACCAGGGCAGGATATACAATACATATACATAGTAATAAGTGTTGTGTTGTTTCTCCTTAGCCTTGATGATTTTGATTTTGTGTGTTATTTTTAGCTGCAGAGTTTTGTATCTGACATCATTTGATATTTCTGTACTATTGTTATTTTTATGCCATTGTGCTGCAGTCAGAATCACTCCCCCCCCCCCCCCCCCCCCCCCCCCCCCCCAAGCATTAAAAGCAAAATTAGCAGAGCAGAATAACCTATAAAATGCTGAGACTGGACATCTTCTGACAGCATCACCCACTAGTTTATCTTCCAATTGTTTCATTTTCCCCATACCTAGGTTCTTAGATTTCATATTAGAGTATACTGCAGAGATTTTTAGACCAAATAATATTTTCCATAACTTGGCCCATGAGTTTTATATTATATTACATTATATTATATTACTGTTGCCATACATAATTTTTAAGAGTTGTGCAACCTGCTATGAACAGAGAGTTGCTCTGTAATGAGCACTGTGTCAACATGGTTCTGTACTTTCCTGCCAATTGTTTTCATTGGGAGCTATTTTCTGTTAAAGGTAGAAAATACAGAAAATTAGTGGTTTTAATATTTACATAAGAACAGGAAAAGCTGTGCAGGGTGTTTAAAATCTCTTTAATGTTATAACCACAGGACAGTGTCTTGTATTGCTGCTTACCTAAGGGCAGTTTAGAAATAATAAGCTCTTTATTTGTGTTGATCTCTGCACACAAGCCACTCTGTTGACTTAACTAATGAAAATACCCAAACGCATTTAGCTTTCTGGGTATTCATATTGCAAATGAAAACATCAGAGACACCTGAAGGAGAGAACAATAGAGATGTATATATGTGGATCTTTAGTCTAATCCTTTGTCACCGCCATAGTTAGAGGCTTTCATCTACACCTGTATAGACTGTATTGACTAAGGCACATGCTGACCTTCATATTGATGGCTGTGTCTCCTTTAATCAGACTCCACTCATAGCGGCGGATCCCGTGGTCGTCCACGCTGTCACGGCCATCCAGCACAGCCCAATCTGTGGGCAGCTGGATAACCACATCCTGTCCAGCGTCACTGCGAGGAGGCTCATCCACGTCTGCAACATCAAGCACAGGTAGATGGAAAGTGTCCTCTACATGCCTCTTTATTTACTCTCTTCATCCAATTTTCACATTAAATCATGTTTGATTCTATCGCAGGCTAAAACATGATTAGATATTTTTTGTTTTTTATTCACATATATCCTTTTAATTCCATTGCTCACGCCCAAAGCCCCTCACAAAAACATCTGCTTCTATTCTCAGGAGGGCAAGGCTACAAACCTATGAGGCAAATCATTAATCCTCTCTACTGCATTATCTGGATAAGAAGCAGGTGCTAAAGGCTGGTTCTGCTGTTAAAGTCAGTTTCTGTCAGCTGTTACAAAGCTGACAGAAAAGTTTTTATCCTGTTTTAACAGCAGGGTTTCCTGGTGGGATTAAATAAAAAAATACAGTAAAGTGACAGAAAATTACCCAAATAAGGTTTTTGCCACAAACCTGAGGAAAATTAATAAATTACTTTTGGTATCTTAGCTTATAACACCTCATATAGAAGATTACAAAAGCCCATCCAATATGATCATCGGTGATCTAATTATAACATCATAATTCAAGAAATAATTGCTGTCATAACAGGAAAAACATCCTAATGAATAATAACTTTTTCAGCAACCATTAGCAAACATGCTATTTTCTATTGCTCCATCAATTTTACTTAAACATACATGAAGGCATGGACATCCTATCATTTTCTAAATAACCTATCAGTTATAAAACAGTTATAAAACACCAGTAACTAACACTGCGTGTGTCTGCAGGGTCTCCCACCTGCATCATCCTCATCAGGAGCTTCTTCTCCGGGCCTCCGGGCTGAGTCGCTAGATGAAACAGGGAGGTGTCCCTGCGTTGTGTTGGGAGTCCGGCTGTATGTCGTGAAGCCTTTCTGAGCCGAGAAGGCGCACACATTCTTACTCCTGTAGGTGCAGTTAAACAGGTAGCAGCGGAGACTGTCCCCGGGCTGCCTTTGGTCCTCGTGAAGCACCGCAACTGTGCAGTGAGGCTGGGAGCAGCAGGCGTGCACACAGTCCTTCCTGGTGTACACCCTGTCCGGGGCCAGCAGGAAGGTGGCTCCTTGCTCGATGGAGTCCTTGGCCCGGATGATGCGATCCCCCGCGGCACTGAAGTCGCCCACGCAGGAGTCCATCACTTCACCTGTCCTGTAGGTCTGGTCCTGCTGCAGCTGTTTGCGGAATTCCTCCAAGAGCTCCTCCACCCCGGATATTTTGGATTTCAAGTCCGATATAGGCGAAGATCGAGCGTCGATGCTGCCAAAGGTGAGCAGCAGCAGCAGCCCTACACAGGCGAGCAGCAGCCGGGGATGCTGAAGCAGAGCCATGTTGTTGATCACACAGTCAGACGGCGTCTCCCTCTGCCTCCGGCTGGCCTCCCGCTCATGAAACTCCTTCCCGGCACAGACGGCCTTCCTACATTAAATATATCCCTGTTAATATCGTTTAACGCCACTGCTAGGCTGAACAACCAGCTGTAACCGTAGAGCCGCGGAGCTTACAGTTCGTCCTTCGACTGTGCTGGAAATCTGCTGTTGTCATGGTGAGGGGGAGTCGGCGATGGCTGCTGACGTCACGGGGATGAATAAACAGGACGAAAAGCAGCTCACCTGTTAACTGCTCTCATCCACCGGCGGGGGCTGTTTGAGTCAGTGTCGTATATTTTTAATTAATCTATCATGTTAAAATAGTTTTAAAATCTAAAAATCTTTTAAAATCTTAACTAATGATGATTTGAATAAAATAAAAGACATAAAATATAAATAAATTCAACAAATACATGGAAATAAGACTTCCCATCTCTCCTAAACATTGATTAAATCTTTACTATCCCATACTGCAATACCTGCATTTATTTATTTTATATTTTTGCTCATTAAAATTTTAATTGAATTATGAATGTAACTGTTAGATTTTATATTTTCATGAGTTTTTCCTTTGTTGAATTATCAAGTGCTACTAGACTCTCCCTGATATTATTAATAGTGAGTGATAGTAAGTGTAGCCTTGTTATGGATTGTTGGAAATAGTATTTGTATTCTGTACTTAGTCTGTGGGGGGGGGGGGGGGGGGGGGGGATCACACAAGATTTAAGGCCAACTTCAAATTATACCTGTTAACTTTTTAAATATCTTTAATTCTACAGTCTGGTGTTTATTTGCTTTCCTATATTTGCATATCTGTGTATAAACCTAGTTTAATAGGCAGTGCTTGGTAGCAATGTCCCCTTCAAAACTGTTTATTAACATATTACGATGACTACTTTGTACCTTATTGCATAATATTAGATAATTTAATCCAAACCAATGCATTGTGCAATAGAGTTTTGGTATTTTAACTGTTCCTAAAATGAGATCCAAGTGTGCTCCTCAGGGTGCTACTAAGATAAGATAAGATAACCTTTATTAGTCCCACACGTGGGAAATTTGTTTTGTCACAGCAGGAAGTGGACAGTGCAAAAGTTATGAGGCAAAAATTAGAATACAATAAGAATAAATACAGTACACAACTGTACAGAATAGAATAAAATAAAATACTATATACAGTAGAATAAAATAAAATAAATATACAATAAGATAAAAATAGAATACAAATACAAATACTATATACAACTGAGTAAAAATACAACGATGACAGAAAGGATTATTGCACTTAGTATTATTGCATATGTATGGATGTGTGTGCTTGATCAGTTAAAGTCTTTATTCTGGAGTCTGACAGCAGTGGGGAGGAAAGACCTGCGAAATCTCTCCGTCCCACACCGTGGGTGCCGCAGTCTCCCACTGAAGGAGCTGCTCAGTGCTGTCACAGTCTGCTGCATGGGGTGGGAGATGTTGTCCATCAGGGATGACAGCTTAGCCGCCGTTCTCCTGTCACTCACCACCTCCACTGGGTCCAGAGGGCATCCTAGAACAGAGCTGGCCCTTCGGATCACCCTGTTCAGTCTCTTCCTGTCCCCAGCAGAGATGCTGCCGCCCCAGCAGACCACGCCATAAAAGATAGCAGAAGCCACAACAGAGTCATAGAATTTCTTCAGGAGTGGGCCCTCCACTCCAAACGACCTGAGTCTCCGCAGCAGGTACAGCCTGCTCTGCCCTTTCCTGTAGAGGGCGTCTGAGTTATGAGTCCAGTCCAGTCTATTGTTCAGATGAACACCAAGGTACCTGTAGCTGTCCACAGCCTCAATGTCCATACCTTGGATGTTCAGTGGTTACTAGTTACTGTGTTGCTGTTATTTGGAACAAGCTGCCGAAATAGCATTGAAAGAGTTTTATTCTCACAGTCTTACAGTTAACGATGCTCTCCGAGTGTGTGTTAAGTTTTGTTTTCATTTCATTCAAGCTAACAGTAGCCATTGTCGGGCTACAGTTTATTTCTTTTGTTAATCTTTTAATAACATTGAGTTAACATGTAATAAACTATTCTATAAAGATAAAATTGACACTGGCATACGAAGGCCATAAAAACATGCAAAGCTTTGAAAATGATCTCTGTAACATATTAAGTAGTGGAGTAAACATATAATAATGGTGAAATGTAAGGTAAACACAATACGGAAATAAGCAGAGAAATACAGGGAGTAATAATACTAATAATAATAATGGATTGGATTTATACAGCGCTTTTCATGGATCCATAGATTCTGTCCGTGTTTTGATCTGTTCACCATCAACATTGCGTGCAGCAGCAACCACAGCCTCCCAGACACTGTTCAGAGAGGTGTACTGTTTTCCCTCCTTGTAAATCTCACATTTGATGATGGACCACAGGTTCTCAATGGGGTTCAGATCAGGTGAACAAGGAGGCCATGTCATTAGTTTTTCTTCTTTTATACCCTTTCTTGCCAGCCACGCTGTGGAGTACTTGGACGCGTGTGATGGGGCATTGTCCTGCATGAAAATCATGTTTTTCTTGAAGGATGCAGACTTCTTCCTGTACCATTGCTTGAAGAAGGTGTCTTCCAGAAACTGGCAGTAGGACTGGGAGTTGAGCTTGACTCCCAGTCCTACTGCCCGAAAAGGCCCCACAAGCTCATCTTTGATGATACCAGCTCAAACCAGTACTCCACCTCCACCTTGCTGGCGTCTGAGTCGGACTGGAGCTCTCTGCCCTTTACCAATCCAGCCACGGGCCCATCCATCTGGCCCATCAAGACTCACTCTCATTTCATCAGTCCATAAAACCTTAGAAAAACCAGTCTTGAGATATTTCTTGGCCCAGTCTTGACGTTTCAGCTTGTGTGTCTTGTTCAGTGGTGGTCGTCTTTCAGCCTTTCTTACCTTGGCCATGTCTCTGAGTATTGCACACCTTGTGCTCTTGGGCACTCCAGTGATGTTGCAGCTCTGAAATATGGCCAAACTGGTGGCAAGTGGCATCTTGGCAGCTGCACGCTTGACTTTTCTCAGTTCATGGGCAGTTATTTTGCACCTTGGTTTTTCCACACGCTTCTTGCGACCCTGTTGACTATTTTGAATGAAACGCTTGATTGTTCGATGATCACGCTTCAGAAGTTTTGCAATTTTGAGACTGCTGCATCCCTCTGCAAGATATCTCACTATTTTTGACTTTTCTGAGCCTGTCAAGTCCTTCTTTTGACCCATTTTGCCAAAGGAAAGGACGTTGCCTAATAATTATGCACACCTGATATAGGGTGTTGATGTCATTAGACCACACCCCTTCTCATTACAGAGATGCACATCACCTAATATGCTTAATTGGTAGTAGGCTTTCAAACCTATACAGCTTGGAGTAAGACAACATGCATGAAGAGGATGATGTGGACAAAATACTCATTTGCCTAATAATTCTGCACTCCCTGTATATGATTCATATAGTAAGTCCTAACTTTTTATTGTTAACATTTTGTTTTTCTAAATGAACGACCTTTCCTCTAGATGATAAGTGCAGAAATTACTCTTTTGGAACAGAGGCAGTGCCTTTTTTATTCATTTTGAAAAAAACAAAACAGTTATTTGTGTTTAATTTACTATGGAGAACAACTTTCATTATCAGCCCCCTGCTCCCACATTTAGAGTGAATTGTTGAAGAACACTTCTAACACAGTTCCTTCACAGCTTCAAGATGAAAAGTTTTATTTTAACAATATATCACAACAATCTTGAATCAGATCTGAAACAAAACAGACACAAGGCTCACCGATTCCCCCCCAATTTCTGATGTTATGGTTTAAAATATTAATAAAAAAGTACATCAAGGTTCTTCCATATGAAGTTTGTTTGCATGTCAGATTTTTCATTACAACTTATATATTTGACTGAATGAAGCTGACACAACACAAGCAAGATAAACACAATTTTGTCAATTAAGTGAGTATGATCTATGATTTGTGATACTAGAAAATACAATAATACAGAATTAATTTTTCACATGTGCTCATTGCAAACTTGGTCCAATCTACATGGAGATTTGACTGTGTTTAGAGATGTCTTTTTCAAAGTACATAAATGTCATCCACATAGAATTATATAACACTATATTTACATAATATATTTCTTAAAAATAAAATTGTAGATTCATATTATAAAAGGAAAAGTGGAAAAAAAAAAGCATGGACAATTTAAATAAGTCTCAGTTTGAAAAAACAAAACAAAAAACAAAATAAAAGAAAAAACAAAAGCAGTACATGGAATGACATCCTTCAGATTGCTATAACAATTAAATTAAAACACATTTAAATAAAGTAGTGATAAGATAAGCAATGATAAAAATATCAGTACAGATGAATGTAGTATTTTGTATCTCAGGCCTGTATTAGAAAACGATCAGTTGTAAACGTCACATCTTGTAAAGACAGGAGAAAATGTTTTTCTTGACAGTTTTCAAGATTTCAATAATAGATTTTCCTACCAGCTGTCATTTTAAACACACCTGTAACAAAAGCTGTGCCCTGTCCATCAGGTATAACAAAACTAGTGGCACTTCTCATTAATTTTTACTTTCAAAATGACCTAATATCCAAACTCTTTGTTTTCAAAATTATAAAATACTCCAGAAGATTGTTGTGTGGGTGGAACATGGTCAACACAGCTTCTTCTCCAGGATCTTGCTTTTATAAACGCTGAGGTAAAGAGGAGTTGTTGGGGACAAAAAAAAGTCCTGGCTTCTCTGAGTGGCTGTCACCACTTAAGGCCTTAGAATAGCTTCTGCCTGTAGTCTGTGATGGCCTTCCATAGCTTACACAAGACCCCACCTCTGTCAAGACAAACAAAATACTGTTAGCTTAAAGCACACACCAATGAATATTATACCATTTGTAAGAAACCATCAGCTGTCAACCTACTTGAAAATATCATATTTTAAATGGTTTACTTTGTACTGAGAGTCAGAGGGACTCATGAGCACAGATCACACAGAGTTAAGACTGTACGGTCATGAAAAGGACAGTTTTCCCTGGTCTCTGTGTAATAACTAATGTTTCTGTATGACTTTATCGGTACAACATTACTTCAGTTCATCAATCTGGTTGAGGTTTGGAATTTGACTGGGCTATTGATTCCTTTCCTGCTTTTTTAGCCATTCTATTTGGGATTAAGTTTTGTGATTGGGATCATTGTCCTGTTGCATGACACAATTTCAATCAACCTGTGGGTCAGATGTGCAGACAGTAAGTTCCCCTCTAATGCAGCAACATCAGAGGGGAACACCACCCCCACCCCAAAACATACAATCACACAAAAAAGACCTAGAGATACCCTGAAGCAATTTAGTAGATATGGTGTGTATAGCTGAATGTTTGATATGACCACAGTGTGGCGCCAGATATCAAACACAACCAATAAGAACTTCATAGTAGTTTGTTTTATTCATGCTTCACTCTAAATTGAACGCAGTATAATTAGTATGCTTGGACCTGCAGTGCTGCAAAGAAACTTTAAAGAGGAGGTGAAAACTGTTGCAGTAGCAGACATCAATATTCATGTTGGTGTGACCTGTTTGAGTAATTATTCAGAGCTATTTTCATCCTAATAACATTTTAGAAGACATCGGGTTAAGCGTCACAACCTGAGCATGGCAACATAGCTACGTCCAAACCAAACTGCCCACGTTAGAACAGTATCTTACTGACCTGTGAGGTCCCTGCAAATTCAATTAAATTTTGGTTTATAAACAGATTTACAGAATTTGTGATAAATTAAGTCCTTCATAGATTAGCCTCAAAGAACTGCTGAAGTACAAAGCTGCCTTCTGAAACTTTTGTGTAAGAACAGGAAATGCAACAACACACTCCCATTATGCAACGCTCCCATCTTAACCCCCTTGTTTCTCTTCCTGTCAGGTACAAGTTTCAGCACGTATTTTGGGGACTAAATACTGAACACAAAATATGAAGCAAATATAGAAATATTTAAAAGTAAAAGAAAAAAAAAATCATTTTCTACCTCAGTCTTAAACTCTTCAGATCATCTCTTGTGACATCATGAAGGATGTCGTACAATGTATACTCCTCATTGAGTATCTAAAGAAACAAAGTGGAGAAAATTACATTTACAGAAATGTTTTTCTTTACTTGCATCATCCTAAAAAGGGCTTTGTTAAAACAACAAAAAAATCAGAGACCCACCCTGTCTATGGCATCCTGGTCAGCACCGTAACGTGTCAGCCAGCTGGTCAGCTCTGGGTCGTCACGTCTCTCTGCAGGTTGGCTCCTCTGTCCCTCCAGGTCATGCGAAGATGTGGGGGTGTCTAACAGAGTAGATTTTGAGAACACTCCATAAAACAAACATTTAAACATTAACAAAACAACCAGTTTAATGACAGATCAAACATGCCGTACACACAGGAAGCGCATGTATCAGATGGACATAGCTGCTGGGTCTGGGCTTTAATCATCGTTCTTTCAAGTGGCCAGCTGGGGGGATAAAGTAAGAATGCACAGAAATCTATGAGAAAGTATTGTGCTTCTGTTTTGGTTTTCACTTCAACAAGTAGTTTCCTAAAGAGTTTAAGTGTTTTTGGACATAGCTACCTTTTGATTGACACTCTGCTAATGTATCGTACGAGAAAAGAAACCAGATAAGACATTAAAACAGATAAAACTGAGGCTGTGAAATAGAAGGTGAACAAATAAATGATGTCCCGGTGGTTAGGTCCATATTTCACAGCAGCACTCATGTGGAACTTTTTGCCATGATTGTTTGCTTGTAAAGCAGCTTGTAAAGGTGTAACTGTTGCAGTAACAGGATATGCTGCTTTTTCTCTACAAAAAAGCAACCTTGTTGTCACAAGTCACAGTCACTATCGCTACAGCTTTGTGCAATTGTGTAAACTGAACATTTAATATTCTTAAACCTCCTTAAATGTTGCTTTCAAGGTGACGCGTACTCTTATTTGGTCAGATAAAAGCCTCTGTATAAGAGAAATGGCCACAGTGGATGACAATATCTTAATTTTAGTGTACTTTGCCTAATAATTGAGATTGTTTAAAGCTGCTCTACTAATTTCTTATAATGAGTTTTACCCTTACAGAAAAGCAACCATCATCAGTGGATATCAACCCCCCATCACCAGCTCGGAGTTGGATATTGGAATAGCTGATCAGACCAGCAAATTAGAAGTCACTTAATTTACACCTCCGGTATGTGATAAGAAAGCTTTGTTCATGTGCATTGTTCCTGTCATGGCTTGTTTAATTTGTTTACTGAACTAGAGGGAAAAACTTTTAATTAACATTGGCTCTAGGAAGTATAAAGTACATTTTGATTTAAAAGTCAGAAGTGAAAGTCGAGTCTGTTCAGTGAGAAATAGCTGGCTTTAAAAAGTAAAGACAGACTAAAAATACCAGAAGCAGCAAAAGGAGTGTGAGAAAGTAATTCAGACTAAAGTAGAGACCTTCAGGCTCAGTTCGCAGCTTCAGTAGTCTGATCTCTTGCTCTCTCTCATCCAGCACTTGTTGCAGGATGGACTGATACTCCCTCTCCTTCTCCAGCAGCTGTTCCAGCAACCTGGAATAAAACAGAGAGATGCAGGTTAAAACGGATAAACTATGGTTAAATGAAGAAGTCCTATGCTGTTGTTAACGGCCTTCAACCAGATGCCTACCTGCTGGTCTCCAGCTTCATCCTCCCTAGCTCCATGCTCACGGAGCGCTGTGCATTGTGGGATTCGTGGGAGACGGTGGAGCTGAGTGTGCTGACTCCCGAGGTAGCCACCGTGTCATCGTGAGCGGTGCCAGGAGGCGCCCGGCTCTGGTGCGCGGAGGTTCTGTCCGGCTCGCCGTCATCATCGATGTCCTCCTGATCGGCTGCATCACTTTCTGAGGCCAGACTGAAGTGAGGCCTGAGTTCTGCATGCAGAGAGAAAGAATCACTTTTAGAGGAAGCCCTGTAATAAAAGTGATCATGAGAGGTTGTCTGAATTGTTAATTCCAGAGACTGGAATCAGTTGTGTTTATTTGATTAACACAATGCCGTTTCATTAAAGTGCCCAAATGTGAAAAACTGAGGCTTATTGTTGAAATTGCACTTTCTATTTTTTTTCTCAAGATATTAAAAGAAAACATATCAAGAAAGCATTCTACTTTTTAACACTTTTTTTAACAACAATATTTTTACTGTTTCAGCCCCTTAAGAACAAAGTGGGCTCTGTGTAGCCAAAGAACTAAAATGAGCGAAACACCCCTGGATTGTTTCAGACTGTTTATTTACCAATAATTTGTTTACTAAAATGAAAATGTCAAGATTTTCTGTTTCAAGTAGTCACTCAGATTTGCTTTCCACTGTTATCTGTTGGTTCCTTCTTTTTCACCTCAACTTAGGTAACAGCTGTTAACTTTAACCTCATTTAATTGATAATTTCCACCACAAGGAGACGCAAAGTGCTGACTCTGATGAGTAAAGCTGTTTGTGTCAGATATCATTTAATACCAATACTGATATTTTGCATCAGTATTAATAATGCATTGAAAAGGGATTTGTACACCATATTGCTGTACACACACACACACACACACACACACACACACACACACACACACACACACACACACACACACACACACACATATACATACATACACACATATATATGTATATATATACACACATATGTATATATATATATATATATATATATATATATATATATATACACATATATATACATATATACACAAAAAAAAAAAAAAAAAAAAAAACACCCAGCACGCCCCTGCGGGCGGTTTATCCTTCAAGCTCGGGTCCTCTACCAGAGGCCTGGGAGCTTGAGGGTCCTGCGCAGTATCTTAGCTGTTCCCAGGACTGCGCTCTTCTGGACAGAGATCTCCGATGTTATTCCCGGGATCTGCTGGAGCCACTCGCCTAGCTTGGGAGTCACCGCACCTAGTGCTCCGATTACCACGGGGACCACCGTTACCTTCACCCTCCACATCCTCTCGAGCTCTTCTCTGAGCCCTTGGTATTTCTCCAGCTTCTCGTGTTCCTTCTTCCTGATATTGCTGTCATTCGGAACCGCTACATCGATCACCTAGGCCGTCTTCTTCTGTTTGTCTACCACCACTATGTCCGGTTGGTTAGCCACCACCATTTTGTCCGTCTGTATCTGGAAGTCCCACAGGATCTTAGCTCGGTCATTCTCCACCACCCTTGGGGGCATCTCCCATTTTGACCTCGGGACTTCTAGGTTATACTCGGCACAGATGTTCCTGTACACTATGCCGGCCACTTGGTTATGGCGTTCCATGTATGCCTTGCCTGCTAGCATCTTGCACCCTGCTGTTATGTGCTGGATTGTCTCTGGGGCATCTTTACACAGCCTGCACCTGGGGTCTTGCCTGGTGTGATAGACCCCAGCCTCTATGGATCTTGTACTCAGAGCTTGTTCTTGTGCTGCCATGATTAGTGCCTCTGTGCTGTCTTTCAGTCCAGCTTTGTCCAGCCACTGGTAGGATTTCTGGATATCAGCCACCTCCTCTATCTGCCGGTGGTACATACCGTGCAGGGGCCTGTCCTTCCATGATGGTTCCTCGTCTCCCTCCTCTTTCTTGGGTTTCTGCTGCCTGAGGTATTCACTGAGCACTCGGTCAGTTGGGGCCATCTTCCCAATGTATTCTTGGATGTTCCTTGTCTCATCCTGGACTGTGGTGCTGACACTCACCAGTCCCCGGCCCCCTTCCTTCCGCTTAGCGTACAGCCTCAGGGTGCTGGACTTGGGGTGAAACCCTCCATGCATGGTCAGGAGCTTTCTTGTCTTTATGTCAGTGGCTTCTATCTCCTCCTTTGGCCAGCCTATTACCCCAGCAGGGTACCTGATCACGGGCAGGGCGTATGTGTTGATGGCCCGGATCTTGTTCTTACCATTCAGCTGACTCCTCAGGACTTGCCTGACCCTCTGCAGGTACTTGGTGGTTGCAGCCTTTCTAGCGGCCTCTTCATGGTTCCCATTTGCCTGCGGGATCCCCAGGTACTTGTAACTGTCCTCTATGTCTGCAATGTTGCCTTCTGGTAGTTCAATCCCCTCAGTTCTGACTACCTTCCCTCTCTTTGTTACCATCCGACTACACTTCTCCAGTCCGAACGACATTCCAATGTCATTGCTGTATAGCCTGGTAGTGTGGATCAGTGAATCGATGTCTCGTTCACTCTTGGCATACAGCTTGATGTCATCCATGTACAGGAGGTGGCTGACAACTGCTCCGTTCCGTAGTCGGTATCCGTAGCCAGTCTTGTTAATGATCTCACTGAGGGGGTTCAGGCCTATGCAGAACAGCAGTGGGGACAGAGCATCTCCTTGGTAGATCCCGCACTTGATGGTAACTTGTGCTATATATATATATATATATATATATATATATATATATATATATATATATATATATATATATATATATATATATATATATGCCATCTTTAAGAAGGGGGACCAGAGGGTGTGTTCCAACTACAGGGGGATCACACTCCTCAGCCTCCCTGGGAAAGTCTATGCCAGGGTGCTGGAAAGGAGAGTTCGTCCGTTAGTCGAACCTCGGATACAGGAGGAACAATGCGGTTTTCGTCCTGGTCGCGGAACACTGGACCAGCTCTTTATCCTCTCCAGGATACTTGAGGGTGCATGGGAGTTTGCCCAACCAGTCTACATGTGTTTTGTGGACTTGGAGAAGGCATTCGACCGTGTCCCTCGGGGTGTCCTGTGGGAGGTGTTGCGGGAATATGGGGTGTCTGGCCCATTGCTACGGGCCATTCGATCCCTATACAACCGTTGCAAGAGCTTGGTTCGCATTGCCGGCAATAAGTCGGACTCGTTCCCGGTGGGTGATGGGCTCCGCCAGGGCTGCCCTTTGTCCCCGGTTCTGTTCATAATTTTTATGGACAGAATTTCTAGGCGCAGCCAAGTGGCGGAGGGCTTTCGCTTTGGTGGCCTCAGAATCTCATCTCTGATTTTTGCAGATGATGTGGTTCTGTTGGCTTCATCGGGTGAGGGCCTCCAGCTCGCACTGGAACGGTTCGCAGCCGAGTGTGAAGCAGCGGGAATGAGGATCAGCACCTCCAAATCTGAGGCCATGGTTCTCAGCCGGAAAAGGGTGGAGTGCCCACTCCGGGTCGGGGATGAGTTCCTGCCCCAAGTGGAGGAGTTCAAGTATCTCGGGGTCTTGTTCGCGAGTGATGGGAGAAGGGAGCCGGAGATCGACAGACGGATTGGGGCTGCAGCTGCAGTAATGTGGACGCTGCACCGGTCCGTCGTGGTGAAGAGGGAGCTGAGTGTAAAAGCGAAGCTCTCAATTTACCGGTCGATCTACGTCCCTACCCTCACATATGGCCACGAGCTGTGGGTAGTGACCGAAAGAACGAGATCGCGGATACAAGCGGCAGAAATGAGCTTCCTCCGAAGGGTGGCTGGCCTCTCCCTTAGAGATAGGGTGAGAAGTTCGGCCATCCGGGAGGGGCTCAGAGTAGAGCAGCTGCTGCTCCACATCGAAAGGAGCCAGCTGAGGTGGTTCGGGCATCTGACAAGGATGCACCCTGGGCGCCTCCTGGGTGAGGTGTTCCAGGCATGTCCCACCGGGAGGAGGCCCCGGGGCAGACCCAGGACACGCTGGAGAGATTATATCTCTCGGCTGGCCTGGGAACGCCTTGGTATTCCCCCGGATAAGCTGGAGGAGGTGGCTGGGGAGAGGGAGGTCTGGGCCTCTTTGCTTAGGCTGCTGCCCCCGGCCCCGGATAAAGCGGATGAAGATGGATGGATGGATATATATATATATATATATATATATATATATATTAGGGGTGCAACGATATTCGTATCGATATTGAACCGTTCGATACAGTGCTTTCGGTTCGGTACGCATATGTATCGAACAATACAACATTTGTAATTTATTTTATCAACTTTCCTTCTGACGATGCGCTCAGTGAATCTGTGTTCGACTACTCCGCCTAGGCTGCACTGTCCAGCGCAGATCCACTGAGCGTTCAACACAGACAGCATAGTCAGAAGGAAGAGCGCAGGGCAAGCTAGCGAGACAGAAGTTAAGCTCTCCTTATATATATATATAACTAATATCTGGTACTGATACTGATACAGAATACTTCCTATGGGTTATGAGTAGTGAACTTTGTTGTAACGTATGATAAGATCTCCACTCGAGTGTGTTTTTAAAGATTCAAACTTGATAATGAAGCAAACACCTGAACATTGTTGGTTCTTTGTTACAAAACACCATTACAAAGGTGGAAGAAAACAAAAATAGCGCTGGGTGTCTGTGACATAACTATAGCTAAATTTAGCACTCATCCCACTGACTATTGATGTTTTATGAGTTTAATTCTTTGGTGAAAACAGGAAATAATTTCACATTGTAGATCTGAAACTCTCTTGAACCACTTTACACAGTTCAACTAGAACTTCTCCTCATTTCAATCTGGGCCTATAATCAGCTAAACATAATATCTGCCCTGCATGAAACTCAGGTGTGTAATCCATTCAAGTTATTGCCCTTTTACTTCCTGTCTTTAAATAGGCTGTGAACACACACAGGCCTGCGCAGCAAATGCCCTCCTCCTGTATCAGTAGTCGTGCCCCGAGGGAAGAGTCATAACTTATTTACTGGTGCTCTGCTCGAGACACTGATGATCCTACCTGGCACCAGGATCGTGATGGCAGTCTGCACAGCCTTGCGGATGATGTTGTCCAAAGCGAACATCCAGTGAGGCTTGATGTTGTGGTTTCGCAGCACTTTGTTCACCTGGAAATGGAGAGGTTCACACTCATGAGAGCACGTTTTACAATGTTTTACCTATTAGTGATTCTACACCTAAAATAAAAATGAGTTCATTCGTATTTGCCTCACAGATTTCATTCCAAGAATTGTTCTTAAGAGAATTGTTTATACTTCATTTTAACTTCTGCCGCAATAACTAAATATCCCCAAAGGGATTTTTAAAGCAGCCTACTCTTCATGGCATTATTAATATTTGCAGTCACGCACTGTGAAGCTCTAATTTTTTTGCAGCAATGACCAACAGGAGGCACCAGAGCTTCATCTACCAGCACGATTACACAATCCCACTTACAAATATGAAAACAACCACTCGCTCTGTGCCATTTCATCTGCATAACTGCATTTCTGAGGGGGAGAGCAGATGAGCCTTTTAACATTATGTGCAATTACTCCTGACAGATCTCTCCCTTTTATCGCCTCACTTAAAGGTTACAAGTATTTCCACAGTCATCTGTCTAATCTCTGAGCAGGAAGAAAAGCAACAAGGCAGCCCGCAGCTGTCTGCAGCCCATTTCAAATGACAACAATTACACTGTTCAGAGCCTTTGTTTTATGCAGCGGCGAGAAGCACCTTTGCCTTCAAATGGGTACTTAATAACAGGAAATCAGAAAATAATGAGCCTGTGAGGAGAATTACAGCAGCAAATCATCAATGTAGCAGTTCAGGTTTGTGACCGCTGTAGACTAAAATTTGATCCTTACTGTGGGTAAGCTAAAGACACTTGGTTATAAACTAAAAAGCTGCAGCAAACACAAGACATGTTTTATTGATTTGGGTTATATTTCATATTCCAATTATGATCAATTATTCATGAGCCCAGTGGGATATCACAGATGAAATGTAGCTGAAATTCATTGGATTGACCCAGTATCTTTTTCACGGTATTTCTATTAGCACTTACAGCATCCTGGAAGCCGAACAGCATAATCTGCAGTTGACTGATGGCAGTGCTGTCAAAGTCTAGCTCCAGCTTGAGCTGAGACAGGGTGTTGGCGATGATTTTCCTGTCTGCCATCCGAACAAAGTCAGCAAGACTCACCACAAGGGTGGAGATGTGCTGATGTTTTAGCTTCATTTCCTCTGAGCCCTGAGGTAGGAGGCAAGCGGGGAAAGAAGAGATGAAAATGGTGGTTTAGGTTTACAACAGGAGCTTCCAACTCCAACTTACTAACATCCCTATCAGATAGACTTAAGAAATTTTTTCCATGTTTAAATTATTTTAGTACAGTTTAAAATTTGTTTAATTGTTAGTAATTCATTTGAGTATCCCTTTGGCTATTTGGTCCCTTCATTTAATTAACTGTAACAGCTGAGCTAATCTTTCCATGCACAGCCTGGCTACTGCACTGGAATGCCTGTGAACAAGTGTGTGTTGTTGAACTTGTAATGTACTTCTATATCCATCTATTCATTCTCAACGGTTTCCAACCTGTGCCAGGGCTTCCATCAGGTTGGCCACCACCTTGGCCTGATCTTCAGTAAGGATACGGTGCAAGGTAGCTCGCCTCTCGCTGTCTTTCCGAAGCATAAAGAAGCCCGAGTCCTTCTCATCAGGTGATGGAGGGGCACTGTGGTCCTCGAAGTTCTCCACTGGAATGCTGAGTAGAAAAAGTAGAAACCCCATTTGAATTTTTTGTTCCTTCTATATGTACAGGTTGCTGTACCCTCCCTATTGGTACTAATCAGCAAGGTTAATTAAGTATGTTTTACTGGTGACATTAAATATAAGATAAATAAGTTTTTGCATTGCTTTATAAAACATGAACATGTTTAAATTTAAATCACTGTAGGACACAAAAACCCAGGAATGAAAGGAGGCGGAGGCGAGCTTCAAAAGCGAGTGAATCCCCATAAACTCCCTTTTTACAATGTGCAAGATTACAGCATAAATAAAGACATTCACGACCTGATACTGAAATGGTTTTGTTTTCTGTTGCTGATTTTAACCTTTAAAACAAGTGTACAGGTGGTGAAATCTCATATTATTTTGGATTTTTAGGGGCGCAGCCACTCTGACAGACAGAAGCATTTTAATTAAATTATCTGACGTCTTGCTGTGTGGTTAATTGTACTAAAAGCCCATCCGGGGAGTCTGTGATCCAATTTTGGTGAGTGTAATTCTAGCACTTTATTTACATTTCATTTAGCACTAATTAGCAGGTATCTATGTGATGCATCCATACAGTCTATGAATAGAGCTTGATAATCGGGCTTGCCAGGCTCTGCTTGAGAAAAAACCCCCCAAAGAGATTCAAGACATCTCAACTCAAGGCTTCAACACGTATGTACATAAGCTAATGGGTGAAGTCACGGTGACTACATTTTTTATACTGGTTTAGTCTAAATCAATACTATAGTCATAAGGCTGTAACAACAAATGAATAATTTAAGGCAAAATGACTCGTCTGAGGTGTCCAAGTTGTTCTACCTGAGAAAGAGGGACCTCTGGCCCTTGACATCCTTTTCACTGTAGCACTTGATGCTTGGCTTGAAGATGAAGGGGTTGGTGTTGAGGTCGTTGTCAGGGGAGACGGAGCCATACTCGCTGCTGCTGCTGGTGTCTTCCACTACAACGGGCACTGGCAACGAGATACTGCGGAGATACTCTAGAAGACACAGGGAACAGAAGATGGAACAAAATCGTAAAGGTGTTTGTTTGATCATCATCTAACTAAAGATTTTGCTGTATAGCAGCATGCTTTCTGTCTGTTATGGTGTTTGTGTGCAACTGATCAAATAGATTACAAAACATATTCAAGCATTTGGGAAACCATCTTGTTGTTTACTCTCTATCTTGAATCCTGGCAAAAGGGCAGAGTCGTACAAGGCAGGTAGCTGCCACCAAGAGAAAAATGTAAACCGCAGCCAAGATCCTATTCAGTAAAGCAGGGTGATGTTTCATGGAAATGACATCTAGTTTATAAAGTACTCCCACTAGTGGTAAATGTGTCTGAAAAAGTGCAGAGAGCAAAATTACTCACCTGATCCTGGTGTCAGAGCTGCAGGGAAAAACAGAAAATATGTGTCAGCAGTTAAAAAAAGAACAAAACAGAAAGCAGGGTAACATTCAAAGCATGCAGAGAGGCACAAAGCTTCTTTCTAATCTTCTGCACTGCTGTGAAGGCACATGACTGATGCCGTGGGGTGAAAACCCAACAGGAAATGACTATTTTACAATCCAAATAATGAAGGATGCGCCTGAAATTCTTAACACTTAAAAAACGGTTTTGGCACTAGATGAATCTAGTAATCACTACAAACAAAGATTTTTGATACTGGAAGCTTTCTGGTTTCTGGTTGTAGCCACTAGTATTACTACTGAAGACTATTTGCTTTAAAGCTTAATCTAAAGAGATACTGTTTGTTACCTTATTAAAATTTAGACAACTTTATAACAATAATAATAGAATAGCAACAGAATCGTCAATAGGATATCCACTATTCATTTATTCTACACTGAAAACTCCTAAAAATGGCTGTTGCTCGATAGGCTTTGAATGGGGAGTTTCTTTTTCCCCCTCTTAGAGCACTACTTGAGGTGGTTGATTTTAGCAGTGGGGAAGATCATTATGAGGTTCACGCCATTCCCTTATCAAGGCTGTAAGTAAGTAGAATTCTGCTACATTCCTGGAAGTCGGAGATACCTGCAGCCTTCGATAAGTGGCTGAAGGAATTAGGAAATTTGTTACACTTAGAGAAAATGATGTCAAACAAAGCAGGTCTCTTTCAGAAACTTTGTTTACCAGTCTGACTGAAAAGTTGAAGTCACTTTTTATCGGTCTTACGGATTAACAATGTCACAGTTTTATAATAATGTGTTCTAGTTTGTATGTGAGCCTCTGCTATTATCCAACATAGGGATTAAGGTAACTCCCCCTCCTGGATTCTCACACTCTTGTTGTTTTAAACAGATAAGTCCTTGTTGTGGAGCTTTTATTGTGCATACAGTATATAATCATTTCTCTTCATTACTCGTAATGCTATAATTGCTTCGCTGGTCTCTTGTCTGCTTGGCTCGGCGCTTGTAGTGAAACTGAGAGTGAAGGAGATAAGAGAAACTAGCACGACTGCAAAGCAAAGAGTCTCAAACTTTCCTGAAATAAAACGAGTTATTTAAGTTATAGAGGGGATAGTCTTGGTAATAATGTTATTGTCATGTAGCTATGCTCTGATCCACCTGTGAAGCTGCCCTTGCTCTTCTTTTTTCGGCTGGTGACGGTGAGGAACTCATCGGTGAGCAGGTCGAGCGCGGTGGCACGTCGGTCCGGGTCGGGCTCAAAGCAGCGAAGGATAAAGGCTTTAGCCTCTGGTGACATGGACTCTGGGATCTCTGGATGGATTTTAAACATACCCACCTGCACAAGAATGACATGCATGAAAGGCACTCAGAATCTATATAACAAGTTTAAAGAAATGAGCATAGTGTCAGTTCAAGCAGGAGAAAAAGTCAAGCTAAGCTGCAATCCTGGCAGATCAGCTGATCTCAACGCCTGCCTACATTAGATGATGCGTCAACCTTTTGGCAAATCTCATATATGGTGTACTGTTAAATCTTTTTTAGCCTGGCCATTGCCTATTCACCTGCAAGCCACTTTGCAGCCCACTTCCACCACAACTCCTTCTTCCCTACTTAGTCCCAGTTCCCGGTTTTGTACAGCTAGCCTTGCTTCTGCTGCTCTCATAACATGCTTTTCACGCACGTGCATGGAAAGACAGGGGGTGGAAAATTTAAACAACTAACAGTAACTTCTTTTGGCTACAGTGAAACAAGTTTAAAATAACCGAGACAGTGTGAGGTTGCTGCAATGGGCAAATTATCTGATTAAGTTTAAGAAGCAAGAGCAAAGAGCAGAGCAGTGTTTACACAGTGATGTTTGAATATGAGACTATCCACGAGGCCTGGCTGTGACTTGGGGCAGCAGCTGAAAGTAACAATACTTCGAGCACAAGACTCTCATTAAAAACATGATAAATTCCTGTTGTTGATGTGCAGGAATTTAAGATTAGCAGGGAGATATCCCACCCCTTGAGAAATTCCAGAAAGATGACTGAAAGTATATCACGAATGTTTAAGAAATGCTACAATGCAGTGCAGACAAAACACAAGATCTCCTAAGAGATTTGTGACTCTACTTGCACTTCTGTGGTGATCTTTATTGATAAAATGTGATGAGATCCAAGTTTCCCCTTTCATGTTCTTTAAACTTCAAAGCATCCGAAGCAGAGCAGCATATTTAATTAAATCACATCATATGGAAAATTCCATGATTCAGAGCTTTGACAGGAGTGCTGTAATGTTTTCCAGACACCTCTTAAACATCTCTACTGCCCCTAATGGGCCACACATAGCTTATAACAATAATTCACTGTACAGAGTGCTTTAAATTTCCATCCAAAGCAAATGCACGTGTAAACTGAGTGGTTAACAAGATCCAGCAAAGACACACCCGCACAGAAACTAAAGGCCCACTGTAGAAGTTCCTCTTACGGTGGGCCTATGCTTTTGTTTGCATTCAAACAAATGTTCGTGCACAGACAGTATTTGTAGTTTCTACTGGGCTTGGTCAGATTATAGCCTGCAGGTTGAAACCAATGCAGGTGCAGAATGACTCTGGTTTTGTTTTCATAAAAAGAGGGAACTGATAAGCATGCATGAAAGACTGGTGGTTATTTTGTTTGTTAGTTGACTTCTTTACGTTGAGCACCTTTCTTTTAAGACATGGAACATAATTCTGTAATAAAAACAGATGTAATGGACACAATGTACTCTGTATATTAGCTGTTTATATGTACAATAGGTTTCCATAAACAGCCCTGGGTGTGCTGGATGGTTGGCAAAGGTTAAAGCATGGTACATGGTGTCATGCTGGAGGCATGAAGTCATAAGGTAGGGTTTTTCCAAAGAGAACAGACACAGTTATATATAGTTTTCCACCTCTCCTTACTTCAGCTGAACAAACAGTTTCTCTTGTGATCTCTCCCTACAAGCAGACACTTGATGGTGTCATGTTTAAGTCATGTGATAACAGCTGAGTCACCTTCTTTATTAAACAATGACATTGCAATATGATAAAAGCTGCAATTATCTACTGTTTGTGCTCTGAATAAAGGGGTTTTAGTTCAGTTCTTGAACTCTGTTACAGTCGTTTTATATAGTTCACAGTTCAAGAAATCAAATTTATCTTAACGTGAACTTTGATCTAACCAATCACGTCATCGAGTGTGTGAAACAAACTGTTATAGATACCTTCAATCTCCCTTTACGCCAGCTGTCTTCCCCTCTTAAACAGAAGGAATAAAAAGCAGCTGTGGGAATGAGATGACCACATTTGTTCTTACTGACATCATAAGTATTTAAAAAAGCCTAAAATGGTACCATTACATAAGGTCAGAGAACAAATACTTGAAATTATTTGAGCAAAGGGTAAACGAAAAACTAAATAAACTTGCACTGAGAAAAGAAAAAAGTACTGGTCAGTTTCGGTGTTTTCAATTAGTTTCCTCTTGTATCCTGACTTCGAGTTTAAACATAATATTTACTTGTATGACTTTGCAGTTTTTTTGTGGGTGGATTTATTTTTTTTATTAGCTCATACAAGACTTTTATCCTAACAGTACTACAGGTTTAAGATAAGATAAGATAACCTTTATTAGTCCCACACGTGGGAAATTTGTTTGGCTGGTGCATAATTGACAGCTACTGGTATTAGGAGATTTCTTGATCAGCAGTTGCATAATGCTAATGAAGACATTACTCAGAAATGTAAGAAGAAGAGTTTTCAGTCTTTCTCTTGTAGAAACAAACCCTCTTTCAGTCGTTTTTAGTCATGGTTTGAAAAAGACATAGATAGGATATCATGCATTTGGAGCAAATGAGTAAAGCTGATATGCTAATAACACGTGATGGCAAACTATTTGCCCTGTCATACTGGATGTCTCAAGGGTGCAATTATCAGCTCTCAAACATCCTCATATTTATTGACCTGGCAGAGCTGCAGCTGTTCATTGCCACTGTTTTTGAAAGATGCCGTTATGAAAACAGCTGCTCGCCAGACTTCTACTTTCAGTTTTCTAAAATTAGACATCTTACCCAGCAGGATATTGGGATATGTCGCTGTTCAAATCTCTCACCTTGAACATGGCGGCCTGTGGTTCTCCCAGTTCATAGAAAGGTGGCTTCCCAGTGGCCATCTCTATGATGGTGCAGCCAAGGGACCAGATGTCTGCTGGTTTGCCGTATCCCCGTGGGCCCTTGTCTATAATTTCAGGAGCCATGTATTGCAATGTGCCTGAAAAATGACGCACAAAAAACAATAATAAACACATAATGAAAACTCAAATTCAACCACTCATTTTTTAAGTGTCAAACAAATGAAACAAAAACATTTCAATTAGTGAGCATTAGAGGAGGTGGTGGGTGGATTATGGGTATAAAGGTTTTGAAACCCAGACTGAATTTGTGACGCAAATATCTAATTCGCTCCTGTTACTAATAGAGCATTGCTAGAATGTTGTAAAAGTGCAGCAACTCAGCGTATGAATGTCAACAAACTTGGACAAACCACAGAGTTATGCAACAGCTATAAAGGGAACGAGGAGGGAACGCTTCATTATTATGCTAACTAAAAGGGACACTGCTGGTATTCTCATGGTGAAACGTACACTTCAGCTGAGAGGTATACCAGATTTTAAATGATTTATTTCTTGCTTATGTAAACAACATGTGTGTAAATATAGCATCAATGATAGCTGCTCAGTTTATATCATTATATAATGATATGCTAATTAGTCAGCCTCATTTTGCTTATGTCAGTTAGCCTTGGTTAAAGCATGCTGTCAGATAAAAACAATGTTTAAAGATAGTTCAAAGGGTCAGCAATACCAGTTTATTTTATTGTTGTTCATGTCCTAATCAATCTCTTAAACCTGCATCCAGCGCAACTGCCTGGGATCATTTTCCACCACAACCTCTGTCTTTTAATATCACAACACTCTTACTTTACTCCCAATCAAATAAGAGTTAATGAACCAAATAATTGAGCAACTCAGTCATGGAACAATTAAATAATTCAAGTATTGACTATAAGTTTCCTAAATGTGAGGGAAAGGCAAACAATAACCTTGATTACACCCAGTTTAAAACTATTTCTTAGACTAACCATCTCTTGCAGAAAAATGTGCTTTTGTTGCTTATTTTGTTCCCTCCACTATTGTTCCATGTACATCCCCAATAGCAAAGAATTGGGACACTGTAAAATGTAAATAAAAACAGAATGCATTGATTTGCAAATCTAATAAATCTATATATATATATATATATATATATGTATATATATATATATATATATATATATATATATATATATATATTTTTTTTTTTTTTTACAAAAGAACATGAAGCATATCAAATGCAAAGTGTCTCAAAAAGGACAATAGAAACTAGTACTAAAAACTAACCAGTACTACAAAGAAACAGCTGAACATTCTCCAGCTAATTGGGTTAATTGGTAACAGCTCAATAACATGACTGGAGTTTCTCAGAAGCAAAGAGGGGCAGATGTTTTGTGGAACAATTTCAAAATTATAACAAAGACTTCAAATATCTCATCATGTAAAGTACTAAATATTATCAGAAAATTCACTGATAAATCTCTGTGTGCTTGGCACAATGCTGAAAATCAATATTAGACGCCTGTGATCTTTGAGCCCTCAAACAGCGCAGCATTAAAAACAGGCATGACTCTGACATGGTGACTATGATCCAGAAACACTGCTGCCTTCTTTGGGCTCAAAATGATTTAAAACTGACTGAGGCAAAGAGGAAAACTGCTGTGTGCTCAGATGAATTGAAATTTTAAAATCTTTTTGGAATACATGGACGCAGCGTCCTCTGTACAGACGAAAAGACTATCCAGCTTTTTTAGAACACATTTTAACAGTCTGCACTTACAGTATGATAGAGGTTCATTAGTGCCTATGGAAACGTCAGTGTGCACACCTGCAAAGGCACCATCAGTGCTGAAAGGTATATACAGATTTTAGAGCAACATATGCTCCAATCCCAGACGTCTTTTTCAGGGAAAACTTTACATATCTCAGCAAGACAATGCTAAACCTCAAACTGCATCTATTACAACATCATGAAATGAAAAATATGACAAGAAAGACCTAAGACTATTAAGCAGTTTGAGTGCTATATCAGATAAGAATGAGGCCAAATTCCTCTCCCAAAGGTCTGGCAGCTGTTCTCCTCAGTTCCCAGATGTTTACAGATGGTTTTTATAAGAAGAGAGGTACACTGGTAAACATAGCCATATCCCAACTTATTCCCGTGTTTCTCAGTTTAAACATTTGACATGTTTTCTGTGTTTTATTACGAATAAAATATGGATTTTTGAGAATTGCAAATCAATGTGTTCTTTTTTAATTTACATTTTAAAAAGGGTCCCAACTTTTTGGGAATTTGGAGCTTGTATAACACTAATGATGAAATCCCTGTTGCTGTTGGTAACTCTTCCGGTTTGCACTGCAGAGCTCCAACAAAAACTACTAAAAATAACTTTCATCTGGCTTTTGTTTTTTTGATCATATTCATAAACCGATAATGTCTGTGTGAGGTAAAAGTAGCGTCAGCAGGGTTGTGAAAGAACTGATGTAAATGCCAAAAATAGCTTCAATTTGAGCTAACAAAAAGTGATGACACAATTCCTGCAAATTGCCAATCAGGTTAGAAAAGATTAAACGAGGCTTATGGCCTTATGTGAGAAACAGCAACGAGTTTCAGTGTTGTCAGTTAATCACAGCTCAGTCCAAAGCAACATTTTCAGGTCCACACTGAAGGGAGTCTTTTGTTCTAATAATAGCCTGCAGGCTGCTTATCCGCTGCTTTTTAAAGCTCGTGTACTGAGCTAAAAACAGGCGAGCACACATTTATAGCAGGCGTGGGTTAAGAACAAGGAGTAGCCCAGTTTCCTGAAAGAGCTCCGCCTTCCAGGGTAAGTCCCCGTCTGCCTCGAGCAGCAGTCAGATGCTCTAATTCCAGAGGTCAAACTATGCTACAACTGGCAACTGACATTACAGGTCTACATATCAGGCTGATCTAACTGCAGACTCAAGCCAAAGCCAGAGTTTCTAAATAGGAACAGCCTGCTATTTTTAGGAATATCACATACTGTCCAAGGACTTAAATGGGATTACTGCTCTGAAATAGTCACAATCAAAGAACAGCAGTAGGCTCGATACTCAGACACTACTGAGCAAATTTTAACAAAGGATGTTTCATAAAGTTTTCTAGTAGTCTCCCCACAACAGGGGAGACAACTCTACTTGGCTTAAGTATTTCATACTGGCTTGCTTATGGGGAAGAGAATCTAGATAGTGGGTTGGACTGTACCTGTGAAAGTCTCAGTGCAGGGGTTGATCCCAGCCAACCTTTTGGATGTGCCAAAATCTGATATTTTCAGGACGCCACTGTAGGTGTTGATGAGTACATTATCACCCTGTGGATTGAAAAGACATTCATCAGAACAGATGCACCAAATTCCAAAGCCGTGATAGCATTGATAACGTGAGGTGCTTGCAAATCTTGAAACAGTAGGTTACAACACCATGTGTGGGAGGAGGAGGAGCTCTAAGCCAAAACAAGGTGATTAACATTTATGTGGTGCTAATGAAGTTTATATGACTGAGTTGTTAAATGAGAAGGATGTGGCTTCTAACTCTAATGACTACCTACGATGGGAATGTTATGAGTGTTGGTTTGCTTTTAGTGAGATAAAAAAGGGAGCGGCACTTGCTTTAAAAAAAATGATTCCTGTTGTAGCCAATGGGCTAGCAAAGAAAATGGTGTGAGCAGCTGGGATGCTCTTTGAATGCATTTGCAGCAAATCAAAGTCGCTGTGCAAACAGTCACATGGAAGACATGTTCAGACTACAAACAAGCAAACAAGGTTTTAACACACCCTAAAAACTGAAATTCTGCAGGAGCTGAATCACGTCACTCTGAAAGCTCCTCTTTTTCCAAAAAACAACATCCGATTACTTTTTGTGCGGATGAAAGATTTATCAGTTCTAAGTACTGTGTTTTTTTCCCCCCATTTTTATGTTTACATTCCTCAAATGTGTTGTATTCTTCTGATAAAGTTTGCAGTTTGAAAACATTCAGAGATCCTTCTGTGCATTAAATATCATTTTACTTCTACGTCCTCCTCTTTGAGATACTGTGCATCCTCTGCTGCTAAGCGAAAAAAGATCTGTCCAGAGTAACACCAGGAGGGAATTCTGCGCTAAAAAGACTTTTCTGAATTCCAGATTTAGAAGGTTTCTGTTTGATCTGATTAAGTCAGACTGCTGGGGAATCATTTATCTCTTGGAGGTTTTTTATAGCAAAGATTGTCAAATTCACCACCACTTGAAGTGGAAGCAAAGGCACCTTTTTAATGAGTTCATAGCAAGCAAAACCTGAGTGTTAACCTGAGTTTGTGAGCGTTTTAAAACTTTGACTTTAAAAGGTTCCAACTCATCTTATGAAGACGTTTGGTCAGGACTAGTGACAGAAAACTGCTCTGCTCATGCCCTGACTGCTGTGTATAACTGTGGTAATCAAGGAAATATCAGAGAAGCTTGGTGCAGACATGGATGATTTCCCCCCCTACATCTGAACATGTGCATAAACAGTGACAGGAAACAAATATAAACGTGAAATAAAATGCAAAAAAAATTGACTATATAAACACATCTGATTCCAGAAATTCCTAAAACTTTAGTGGTTAGAGGTCTGTGTGATTGTGTCACCTCTTGTTCCTCATTTTGGACACAGAAAGTAAAGGGGCTTGATGTGCCTCAAAAAAGACAATACTGAAGCACTATTTGCAAATACACAAGAGGAGAGAAGAGGTTTCTGACCATCAGTTGACTTGTTAGCAATGAGAATGTGCTTCAAAGTATGACAGTGATAATGTTTCATAAAGTTGGAGGTGCTAAATTAAACATGTAAGGAGTATGAAGCTGATCAGAACTAAAAGTGTTTCTTTAATTTCTCAGCTAGTGTTTTTGCAGCAGACCGCGCAGAGATCATCTGTCTGTCACACGGCACTTACTTCTTTCTTCTTTTCCTGCTGACAGAACTCGAGTTGCTGTAGTTGGTGCATGTTTGTCGACTTACTGTAGCTCTCACACTTACTAGGTCTTCTGTTTACTAAACCTAATGTAAAGGTTAAAAATGCACCATGTCCTACACACTTTTTTTGTGCAAAGTTGTGCTGTGGCAATGTAGTGCACTTTGTAAAGTGCAAACAATGAGAGCAAATTTAAGATGTTTTGAGTTTATTTTGTCTGAAACCTCCTGGGCTTTAACATGAGTGTAAAAAGCTGCAGTTTCACAAATGGCTATATGAGGTTGGCTGCAAAAACAAATGAATCTCCACTGACCACCATGTTAAAGCATGGCCCAATTTTATAGCGTTAAACAGCATCTTTACTATCTGGTACAAGACATTTTGGTCTCTATAGCAAGTTTCCCTTTGAAGGTGGATATTTTTCGGTCTCACCGTTCTGGATATTAACGTTAAGCAGTGACTGCTTTGATTGGCACAAACCCACACACAAAAGAAACTGTAGCAATATGCTGTCTCAACTAAGAAGTCCAATGAACTGGACCTCTACCAACTGTTTGTAGTACTGGTCCCTTTGAGTGTATTAGTTCTGAAGTTATATGAACAAGGCCCGTTGTCAGGTACAGGCAGTCCAGGAAGTTTACACTTCAAGTTTGGTGAATGAAATTCTGGTATTTTATGAATCTGTTGTCTGTACTTTTCTTTGTCGCACTCATAATTTGTATGAGTGCAGCTTGATAACATTAGCTGATTACTTTCTGCATCAACCCTTCACCTAAACATGGTCACTGTTGGCTGGCTCCAAAAAACTAATACTCCAGAGTCCAATCGTTCAATCCATCTTTCATATGCAGTCTATGCTTACGACCCCAATTATCTATAGAAAGTCTTTCTGAAAATGAGTCTGCAGATGTCACAAAGATGAGCCAACAGATTGTTAACTCTGCAAAAACCCTTCTTTTGTTACCTTGATGTCTCTGTGTGCAATCTGGTTGTCGTGCAGGTATTTGAGCCCCTCCAGGATCTGCCGTGTGTAGAAGCCGATGGTGGGCTCATTGTTTTTCAGTGGGCCCCACTTGGACCTCAGCAGTGCAGACAGACTCCCTGAACACCAGGGGACAAAGTACAACAATCATCAATATATTCACTCTCAGCAGAGATTAGCAGCAGAGGACTAAGGCCATTATGTACAGGTTTATACTACTTCTCTGCAAATCACCCATCTTATCTATAAATGCAAACAGTGTTTTTACTGTTAGTGTAAGTATGACTGGAAACAACACATTCTGACATCAAAAAATTGATTTTGTTTCATACCGGTTTCCCTCCATTTGGACAATAAAAATTATTTCAGGACAATTAAGTTCTAACAGTTCCACAGCATCGGGAATCGTCTCACCTCCAGGCACCTGCTCCATGAAGATCTTGATGAAGCCGTTCTCGCTGATAGAGCCCAGGTACTGGACAATGTTCTTGTGCTTTAAGTGCTTGTGGAGGGCGATCTCCTCATGAAGTGGTTGAGAGTACCTGTGTAAAAACAAGTAACAGTACATGTTTCTTTATATCCTGAACAGAAATCTGTGGGTCAGTTACTAACAGCAAACGTGGAGGAGTCAATCAACAGCCAAATTGGGAATCATATAAGCTGATTTGAACTGTATAGCAGCAGGCACATCTAGTTATTATCATAATAAAGTTGAAGGTAAGTATATTAGTAGCACACTTAAATAGCCAAATGTGTTGGTGTCTCGTGAGTCTACAAATACTCTCTTTATTCAAACAGGTGATTGTGTTATAAGTTGAGCTACAGCAGGTAGCGCCACATGTTTAATTTGGCAGACTTTTTAATGCTTTATGCCCTTCCAGATGTAACCCCAAAGGGATCCGATCAAACTGGGAACGTTTTACTTGTTAGCCAAATAGTGTAAACCAGCGGTCTCCAACCTTTTTTGCGCCACGGACCGGTTTATGCCCGACAATATTTTCACGGACCGGCCTTTAAGGTGTCGCGGATAAATACAACAAAATAAAACTAGTACCGGTACGGAAAAAAGAAAATTTATTCATAACACGTGAAAAGACCCAGGAAAACTGAGTTAACGATAAAAACGATAACAAAATAACGCTGAAAACCGATAAAAACCCTGAAAACTATACATTTCACACCTGAGCCTCTACTCTCACGGCCCGGTACCAAACGACTCACGGACCGGTACCGGTCCGAGGCCCAGGGGTTGGGGACCGCTGGTGTAAACCACAAACAATGGAAGTAAATGTAAGAGCTAAAATCTATGTAAAAAAATATATATTTTTTTAACATATATTAGACAATTTGTTCTGCACAAAACAACGATTTGTTAAAATAAGTAACTATCTTCGCTTGTGGCGGTGTCCTGCTAATGTGTTTTTTCCTTCAGGTAAAATAAACCTGGTAAAAACAAGACAAACTGAGAAATAAAAGATTAAACCAGAAAATCAAACCGACGCTAAGTCCTGATATCTGACCAGAACAACAGGTACCTCTGTACTAGGAAGAAATGCCCGTGAGCAATTTCTTTTCACATTCAGCTCTCTACATGAATCACACCCAGCCTCTCGCTCTCTCTCTCCTTCTCTTCCTATCTTGAGATTTCATTCCACTTGTGAATTATTTACCCAAATTCTCCATATTCTTTGCAGTTGAGCGCCCTGCTGGCTTGCTGATGTGATTAGAGGAACAAAGTGTGAAATCATCTAGTCTGCAAAAGAGTCTTGCAGTATGAGATGAGTAGGTGGAACTATGTGGAGACAAGCATTTCGAGCAGAGACAGTGATGGGAATAAAAAGGCAGAGGGTGGGAGTTTGCATTCACAGCTCTCCACTAACCAGTCACTCAACTGGATACCAGTGCTCTGAGAGCCAGAAACCACCAGGGACACAGCTGAACTGAGCTTGGCACTCTCAGCCAGAGAAAAGGACTAATTTTTAATGACACTCCAGAGCTGCGCTGAATGAAATGAGACATTAACGGCACAGACACTTGTTAACATTTGGGCTGAAATTCAATCTTTGTGCAGTACAATAAACAGATGATACATATTATCTTAATACAGTGCCCCTATTGAAATTTCTTAATAACCAAGCGCTTTGATGATTATTGTAATCCACTATTTGTCACAATCTCTCCTGTGAGTTTGCCAACAGTGGTGCTTATTCTGCAGCTTAGGTAAGCTCACAGTAACGGGACATGAAATGTCCCTACAACAATTGCCTGGCCTGTGAGCCAGTCAGGACATACTAGACAGAAACGACCGAGCTAGCTGACTTGCTGATTTTTCAAAATAAGAGCGGGATATTCTATTAATAAAATTAAAGAAAGCTAAAACTTTCACTACCAAATATGCTTGGTTGACCATTAATATGCTTGACCAGCCTGCCCAAATAAAGTTTATGTGGGAAACACTGAACACAGCCGTTTCTTCATCAGTCTACCAGCTACATTATGAGCCAGTCTTAGACTTGGCACTACAGCAAAGGTCATGAAAAACAGGATTCATCCTCTGAGTAACAGGAATATCACCACTGGCAGACTTTCCTGCTACTGTGGCAAACAACAATAGAAATGATTCATTCATCCATGCGTATTGCAACATTGTTCCCCTGTGATTACTAAAAAACAAAGAACAAAAACCCCCCACAATAGCTGTTTTTCTGACCTGCTGTCTCTCTCTGGTATTTCTTTGATGGCCAGTCGGACCTGGTTACTGAGGTCTCGACCGGCGTACACCACTCCGAATGTACCTTTACCCAGAACCACTCTCTCTCCGTGCTCATCATACTCATAGTCGTACTGTGGAGACAAGAGAAACATGCAAACTGTCATTTAAAAAAATATATATAAATCAATCAATAAATAAATAGTAATATATACGGTATTTGCCATAAAGAATCAAAGCAAAATCCCATTACCCAAAACATGAGGTTACTAAATGTCACTGTCCATTGACCAGAAGAAATGCACCCACCATGCATTTTTACAATGACAAAGAGAAATAAATTAGAATAGTTAATAGTTAAAATAGAGTGATTTAATGAGTAAAGCACGAGTTAAATCTGAACATAGTAAACCAGTTTTTCTGCATTCCCACTGTACTGTTATAATTATGTTATAACTGTTTCATAAATGAATATTCTCTTGTTGCTGAAGCGGGTTGGCACCTGTTGCATGAATGAAAGAAATCAGCAAGTCTTTTCACTCCCTTAAAATACGTCTGATTGAGTTTTTATAACTAATAAAGGCTCTTTTCTTCTTAACGCGATTTCCTTAGCTTTGTTCCACTGATTCCTTCCCCCGTAAAAACACCTCAAAATCAAAGTTTTCTAAAAAATGTGAGTAATGCTTACGATGACTCCTCAAGAGCCCAATTTTGTGTTATATTCTTAAGGGACGGTGTAAGCTGAAGACTAACCGTCCCTCAGTGCAGGCTGATTAGAGTTGCATCACACGCATAAAAATCCCCCTGAGAAAAACCTGTTAGTCATTTGATCTGTGCCATGCTGAGTCAAAGATGGGTGCGGCAGCATTTTTCGTAATTAGCTTATTCTTTTCCCTAGGCTCTGCTGGTAGAAGGCAGGCGAACGCAACAGCAGGTGCCTGTTCTGCGCTGTCACACAAAGCACATGAACAAAATCCAGGCCTTATCCCAGCGGGCTAGTGTTCCTGTTTGAGCGTTCAAAGCTGAGTTTCAATCCAGTTATTATCATGCAAATTGTGCCGAACTGGATTAGAAAAGCTGGATGGGGAATTTGATCAAACAAGAGCAAAAACACGTCGTTCACCGTTTAATAACTGAGTAATAAATGCTGCATGAAAGGAGTCGGTAGGCTGTCAGTAAAGAAGAAGAGCCCTAATTATCTTTTGAAAGATGGGTTTCTGGTTTTTCTTTTTTTCTTTTTGTTTTTACTGTCAGCACTTCGTCTCTTTTCATGACAACATCGTATCATATTTCCTGTGGCATTTTAAAAGCAGGCAAAGTACACCGCAGAAACACAACAGGATGCGACTAAACAATGCAGAATAATGAACTTGTGGATTTTTCATTCTAATTAACAGTGCTTGGAGGTAGAGCTGCAGAATTATTAATTTAGGAAAAATTATGAACATTATGTTCAGAGGAAGTGTTTTGGTATCACGAAAATAATCACCTCTAAGGTATCAGTGTCACATTCTCCTTCCTCTGGACACTTCCAGGCTTCCTCTGTTATGCTGTTGACCAGATCACAAAATCTGCCAAAGAAAAGACCAGAGTCTGTTTAACGATGCTGATAACATGTATATCATATTTAACACAACTTCGGCATCTCGTAACAGTGGCATTTTACATTGCTACAACTTTCAACACTTTTACATTTAAAGATTTATACATTTACAAAGACTGAATTATTTGACATTATTTTGCAGACATGACATATATTAAATGAACACTTGCACAGAGTAATGGCAAATAGGAATGCCTTTCATTCAATATATGAAAAAGTTGGTACGTTTTGGCATTTCAAGAGAGTCGGAAAAGGAAACAAAGACCTTGACTTTCAGTTTTTCAGTATACTAGAATGAGTCCATGTTGGGTAAATAGAATATGAGTTACGGGCTTGACTAGAGTGATAGGAACAAGAAAAACACGTGCAGGACATCAAAAAGATTTTTAATATTGGAGTCCCTGCACTGAAAATCAACTTTCCACTCATATAAAAAAACAAAACAAAGTTAAACAAGAAAAAGATTTTGTTTAATAAATAAAAAAAAAAAGTTTACTTTAATAATTGTCTGTGAAGGTTCTCAGTCATCCAGGTCATCGTAGTCAAAGGAGCTTGCAAAGAAAAGCGTCTGGACTTCTTTACGTTGCTTGAAGACGTTTCACCTCTCATCCGAGAAGCTTCTTCAGTTCTAAGGTCAAATGGTGGAGAGTCCCAGATATAAACCTAGTGGGAGTATCCCCCCACAGAGGGACAAAAGGACCCCCTGATGATCCTCTAATCGCCTGAGCCAAGGTGTGAAACTGGGTGTGGGTCCCACACCCAAACTCTGGCTGATTGGGACCCACACCCAGTTTCACACCTTAGCTCAGGCGATTAGAGGATCATCAGGGGGTCCTTTTGTCCCTCTGTGGGGGGATACTCCCACTAGGTTTATATCTGGGACTCTCCACCATTTGACCTTAGAACTGAAGAAGCTTCTCGGATGAGAGGTGAAACGTCTTCAAGTAACTTAAAGAAGTCCAGACGCTTTTCTTTGCAAGCTCCTTTGACTACTTTAATAATTAAACTTTTTTTAGGACCCCCCCCCCCCAATCCCCCATCCCCCGAACACAACAGAGATGCATATGAGAGCAGAAATGTCCAATGTAGTCAGATTGGATATTATCCAATCTTTCTGCCAGCTCCCTCATACAAAGTCTGTGTGATGTCAGATTGCGAGGGATACAGTGCCACTGACTTCCAAACAATGTGGGATAGAAATGTAAAGTACGAAGGCTAACAGTGCCTTGGCCCTCCGACTTTGGGAACCTTTCTACAATAAGGCCAAAAAAGCCTTTTAAGGCCAACAATATGCTGTAAACATCTCCCTGTTGGCATTGGTAGCTAAAATCAGACTTATTTGTGCTGCAAGAAGTATTTTGCTTGTCAAAGATGG
The DNA here is from genome assembly GCF_963969265.1 of Rhamphochromis sp. 'chilingali'. Taxonomy (NCBI): domain Eukaryota; kingdom Metazoa; phylum Chordata; class Actinopteri; order Cichliformes; family Cichlidae; genus Rhamphochromis; species Rhamphochromis sp. 'chilingali'. The sequence goes on along the minus strand of NC_137932.1, from coordinate 18,481,405 downwards.
CCAAAACAGAATAAATGCAAATAAAAATAAGGCCATTAAGTGCAATCAAGCACAGTTTGCCTCTGTATTAGCAACAATACCTGTCTTAGGTGAACCCCTAACAAAAAATACATTATGGAGCTTATATATATAGTACTTAAATAGCTAACATAATTCAGAATCACAAACATATGGAATTATTTGTCAGAAATCCATTTTGTGCATATTGTTATTGAGTGGTGTTGTTTTGATTGTGCTTTTATCCAGAAGGGGTTACAGTGTGTTTGCATGCACACCTCCCACATGCATGCATACATACAATGACCTTTTCCACTCTCGGAGCGCACAAGCTGTGAATTAACACGCTGCCTCGTCATGCAGTCACACACTGCATGCCTGCAGGTGTTCAGTGACACGTGCGCTTGTGCGTGCACACATGCACAAGCGCATTCAGTCTGGGTCTCTTCCTCTTCCCACCGTCTTTCATCTATTTCTCCCTCCCTTCCTTCGTCCCTCTTCTCACCACTCCTATCCTACTGTCAATGCTGTTAAAATGAGAGCAGCATCATAACAACAGCAGGCGTGAATCAGGCATGACTCACTGACTCTCACACTCCAGATAATGGAACTGGAAGAGCGAGGAAGGCTCATATGTGAAAGTCACAAGTCTGAACACTCAGTGCTTCGCATAGCAGCTAGTGAAGAAGAAGATGGTGTCCAAATGAAATAAGGTGTGTTTGTGGTGATCGGGAAGGCACAAACTTTGCACCTGAGTGCAGGACTGATGGGAAACACTCAAACTACTGATGGGAAAGGCACAACCAACATGGAGCTTAACTTCTTTCTTTCACCTGCTAATTACAGAGTACAAAATTGATGTCTGATTGGTCCAGTGTGTGAAAAGTTCAGCTAATATTTTAGTGCATTCACTGCTACTGTATGCTTCTGTATGCTCTGTCAGTAAGTAAGGATGTGACGTAATTCCAGATGTGCAAACGTTTCTGATGCAGAACATTTCCTGCTCTATTCCATATATGAGAAGGCTCAGCTGTGTAAATGAGCATAACCTGATCCTTTTTGTCCTAAATTCAAGTAAGAAAATTACTTAAGTTTACAATTTGCTGTGAAATCTTTCAGAATTAATCAGTTCAATAACACCTGTGTTTTAAGGGGAATCATAAGGCTTTGTGTCAGTAAAGGTGAAGCAGATTGCCCATTAACCATAAGCTGTCTTTACATATCAACTCAACAGTTGGAGCACATTATTTCACTTGCTCTTTCTCACAAGTTGAACAAAGACAGGTAATATGGGGCAGTTGGGCAAGTCTAGATAGGTTTAGGTTTGGAATGCACGTGTGAAAATTGTAATAGGTATAAGGATTCAACCCCGACTGCTCCTCTCCACAATCGTTTTGTATGTAAGGTAATGTAATGTGGGTCCCGCTAATTAATAAAACATCATTTTTTAAAGGGTTTACAACTGGCTCAATAAAAGAAGGAGGGCATTAGTGTTAAGTTATTAAGTTATTAAGCATGGGTCCAATTATGAGAGTGGTGGTCTTAATTGATCAATTCATCTGAGCCACACGTGCATTATCACTTTTACAACCGCTACTTATGAAGTCATTACAATGAAGAAAGGTGTGAAGCTGTGCCGACCCTTTACTTTGATTCATGACAGCAGCGTTTCTTTGTAATGATAGCAGACTGAATGTGGAGAACAGAGAGATGCTAAATTACACTTATGGTTAAGACATTTCAGGCTGTTCACTATCTGATATTTCAATGGATGGCTCATTAAACATGAATATTTCAATAATGTAATTCCGTACGAAAAAAGAAAGAGAAATAGGATAGGCCATTTATATTAAGTTTAAATTAACATTAAAGTGCCTTGAGCCAAGTGTTGTTGTGATTTGGCGCTATATAAATAAAACTGAATTGAATTGAGCTGAAAATTAAATTAATGCAGTCACATTATGACATGATTTATTATGGTAAATTGCTAAAGATCTGGAATTGCATCTGTAAGAGAGAACACACAGACCAACCTTTTACAATGCATCTCTGTGCAGAAGTAGATCTGGAAGTCTTCTGCATTATGAAGGACGTAGAGAAAGGCACTGCGTTCATCAAACTTGGAGATGCTGAGGAGAAACGGTCCACAGTTTGTCCTCAGTTAGAAACAACCCACAATAACATTAGAACAGATGTGAGCTTTACATTGAATGAAGCTATAGCTACAAACTGTTTCTTTTGGAATATTCCACAAAATTCTCAAATGACACCAACTATTAAGTAACTCTTTCAACTATTTATCCACGTCATGTTGCTATTTTTACCCATTTTTCAACAACATTTAACATTTTTTTTTGTTTCTTTAAGCCATTTGTTAATCTATACTGTTGGACAACATTCCTTATTTAAATGCTGTTTGGTTTCTATTTGGCTAATGCTTTTGTTTTTGCTTTTTTAGCAGTTTCAGCTGTTAATACTTTTACCCAATATGTCTGTGAAGGTTCTCAGTCATCCAGGTCGTCGTAGTCTAAGGAGCTTGGAAAGACCTCTTTCACAGACATATTGGCTCGTGTGATTAGGTAGAGGATCAATAGGATGTCCTTTGTCCCTCTTGGGGGGGCATTCCCATAGGGCTTAAATTTGGGACACTCCACCATTTGACCCTAGAACTGAAGAAGCTTCTCGGATGAGAGGTGAAACGTCTTCAAGCAACGTAAAGAAGTCCAGACGCTTTTCCTTTCCAAGCTCCTTAGATTTTTACCCAACAGATTTTTTTTGCTAGCTCTAATTTAGCAAAAATGGCTAGCTTATGGTTTTCACTGTATACACTAGCAATTTGAACTGTTAATGCATATTAGTCAATGGTTTCAAAGCTAGCTAGCTAAGTAAATTGATTCAGCTAGTTACTGTTTTTTCAGAAATTTCCATTTTAGCTATTATTAATGCACACTATTAGTCAGCAGTAATAAAAGCTAGCTAAAGCTTTAGTAATCCAACTTATAACTTTGTCTTTATTTATTAGCCAATTACTATTTCTAAGCTCTTTCACTATTATATTTAGCAAACATTTTCGCTTTTAGCTAACATGTTCAAGTTGTAATGTAATGCATACTCTCAGTCAGTAATAACTGAGAGCTACAGCTTAAACAAGTCAGCCAAAAGGTTCTGCCAAAGGTTTCTTCTGGTGTAAAAGGAATTTTTCCTTGGCACTGTTGCTAAGTCCTTGCTCATAGAGGGTCACGTCATGATATGTATACCGTGGTATACTAAATTATTAAATTATTAAAGATTTAAATATAAATCATCATTAGAGCATATAAAACTGTAAATGTGACAAATGTCAGTGGTCAAAAGTTCTCTATTTTCCCTCATAAAAAGTTTAAAAATATTTATCCCCCAGAGTTACATAACACTAACACTATAACGTCACCAACAACACAACAGCTGCCCACATAGTTGTTTCTAGCTTATTCCAGCAGAACTGGATAAATGCCATTCTATTTCACATTATAGATAATAGTTAATCAAGAAAAACAATAATGTCTCTGTTAATTGTACCAGTAGAGCTAATCTTCTCCACCACCCCCACTCTACCGCAGAAGTAGCCCCCTAGGGTACTTGTACCCTGATTGTGAATCACTGACTGAATGACTTAAAAATGTAAAACCACATGTAAAAATTAAATTCATAAATGCAGCCTGTGCACACAGATACTGCACTCTAAAAGTATTTCATGCTAATATATACAATAAATATCTAATGTTATGAGCATGGACTACAGCAGTTGTAGTTTGTTTCCTATAAAAGTCACCATCAGAAACAGCCATATAAGCTGTTAGATGACGCTCAATTTCTGCACAAAAGATGGACAGCTAGAATTGTACCAACTAAATGGAAACTTTTATCCAGTGGAATTGGCAATTGCCCATTCCTTAGTAAGAATGCCAAGGCCAGAGCTGCTGAACCAGACAGCAGAGTCCCTGCATGTGTGGTTGTATTGTAGCCTGCAGGGCTGCCATTGTGTCCTGCTGACTGTCTGCAGGCTGAGTGGGCATAGAGAAAGAGTCGTTCCCTAGCAACATGTGAGCACAGCCCTCAGCTTCTCTCCGATCTGACACTGAATTCCTTTGAGGACTGTGGAAAAAAAAATTGGCAAAGAGAAGGACATCATAAAAACTGTCTGTGTAATGCTGGCGCACTCGGATACCATCTGAAGCTGCAAGAGGTGAAGAGACAGCACAGCGACTGGGCATACCTAAAACCTCTGCTTTGGTGTTTACAATTGCAGATTGCATGCAGTTATTACAATATTACTTATTTTTGCTTTTGAGTATGTTTCGATACACCTACTTGTTAAACAGGAAATGCATGATTTTGTTTTACTCTTAATTTTATGACTTCTATTATGTTGCACTGGGCTTTAAACACCATTTTTATTCGAATTAACATTGGAGTATTTTTGGTTTATTCAGGTGTCTTTTTGGGCATTTTAAATATATTTCTGAACACTGAAATATCATCTTGTTTAGTACACAACTCAATGTTATTATACATGTTTATGCATTTCTATTTGATTTCAAAAGCTTTTCACTTTGCATAATTACAACTTTTGGACATTTAATGCTTTTATTTATGTAGCAGCTGAGAGCAGAAATGAGACAGGAGACAGATAGAGGTATGGCATGAAGCAATTTTCTCTAGCCACACAGGAAGCAGGAACTCAGTGTTCATTTGTTTAAAAGGAGCAGTTTGATATTTCAGGAAATGTCCTTCCTTGCCTAGAGCTCATTACATTGTCGTGAGTCCCCAGAGTCTGCTGAGTGCCAGGTAAATTCATGGTAACAACACGAGGGCTGGAAGCCTTTTCCACCTCCAGTCTTTGTAATCACTGTATACACTGTACATGTATATACCATTACCTCTGCACTACAGGCACTGCAGTATTTGTAGTAATCTGTATTTATTTATCCTACTCTTTTAAAAAAAAAATTACATATATTTTCTTTATTTATATAGTTTATTTTTAATTAGTGTCACCTTATGTGTAATTTTGCTTTTTTCCTACGTGCAATATTGAGCGGGCTCTGAACCTAAGAATTTCGTAGCCTGTAATGATGTAACATTGTTACCTCTATATGACAAATAAAACTTGAAACTTGAACTAGAAACAAATGTTACTTTCTCTAATGATCCTTTTAGCCTTTTCATAGTAGTTTCTGCTTGCAGTCAGCTTAAAGTCCACTAAGCGATCACTTTTAACAAGGCTTTGCAGAGACTGCAGGCACTGACCTGACACCTCGTACAGATGTGGCGCTGAAGTTCCACTCATGGATCCCCTTGTTCTGCAGGACAAGTCAAATCAACAGGATAAATCGTTAACTAAACATTATTGCGAGCATTATCATAAGAATCAGTCCACTGGATTATATCATTGGCGCTTATTTAGTTCGTTTACTAGCACGACTTCCCTGGCGAGCAACCATTTACATTGACGTGTAAGCTGGGAATAATGAGCAATAACATATGAAAACAATCGAGAAGACAGAGGCATAAAGCTTCATTACAGGAAGCGACAGTCCATTATCACAACACAGCATCTCCCCAGATCTAGAAGAGACATGATCACGATCTCAGCTTTCCTGTTTCGTTAACATCTGTCGCCTTATCTGACATTATCTGTAGTTCATCATTTACTGTAACCAGTGGAAGCATCAGTATGTTTGCTAACATAAAACAGAGTGATGAAACCAGCACAGACTGTTGAGGTGCACCAGCGTAGGATTTTGTTTTATTTTTCTATGGTTGCAATGAGAGTTTTTTCTTTCTGTTACCCATATTCCTATTAAAAGCAAGCAAAATACATATATACAGTACATAAACCTATACTCAGTATTATGCAGCAAATATATTCTTTAAATAATTTTACTGCAGTGGGACACGCACCTTGTCATCAGGAGCAACGTGCCAGATTGACACTGTGTTGTCATCCACGTCTTTGTTTATGGACAAATATGAAGGCTGGTACACTTTAGTTGGCTCCAAAATCAACACCTGGACAAGACATATATGCATTGCACATTTTAAACCTTTAATTTTCTGAGCTTGCATTGCATTTTTTTTTTTTGTTTCCACATTTTAACAAAAACTCAGATGTATTATTTCATGTTAATCTGTGTTTCTTACAGGAAATCGAACAGAGGAGACATCTTTTTTGGTCGCCTCCACCAGGAAGTCCATCCAAAAGTCCACCAGCTCCTGTTTGTAGGAGGGCTGCTCTACGCTGGGCTTGTTGAAGTGCTGAAAGATCAAGATGGTCTCCACCAATGACCGCAAATACCTGGAAGCAACAGAAGTATTACCAGATAACAGGAATAAACAACTTTACTGCTGTGGTATATGTCTTTATGGCTGCTTTGCAAATAGTTGCCATCTAATATATAAATGCTGACAAACTGTCAGCTTATTGCACTCAGTCTGAGTCAATCTGTGCCGACGGCCACAACTTGTCTGTGAAACATCTCTTTGTAATAGGGGACTTGATTCAAGTTGGTTACCAAATGGTTGCAATGTAATTTCCTGTAGACTGACTTCATCTTATTAATGCTTTATCAACATTTTTAAAGTTCCATTCTGACTCGGACAGCAGTCCCCTGGTCTTCAAAGCAACATTTTTAAAGGTAACAAGATTACAAGTTCATTGGACAGGGTTGCATTAATTTCACGCCGCAGTTTCCAACCAATGTTTTCCACAGTGTGACTGTAGAATTACAAAAACATGTGATATGAAGACGGAGAAAAGAGAATACCTTACTGGTAGATAACTTTAGCGTTGTTTAAGGAAAATTGCTAACAAATAAACACTTTAAGATATGACTGCGTTTCTATGCTGGAGCCTGATTTTGGTGTGATGGTTTTCAGAGCACTAAAACAAACACAAAACAGCTGGGTTTCATGCACTGTAGAAAAAAAAGAAACGTTTTTATTATTTTCCTCCACATGTTGTACATAAAGTATCATAAAATCTGTGTGAAGTCTGAAATTACCACATGCCTTGCGGGCAATTACAACTATGTTCCACCACCGTGAAGGCATTATGTTACGATGGCGTGAACGGGATATTGTCATGTGGCATCTTTCTTTAAAACACATCTAGACTTGCAGGCTAGCTTGGGGACCTAAAGACGAATATGCGCTATTAAAAGTGTAAAAAAATATCAGTTCTCAGTTTTATCTTTGGAGAAACGTTGTACCACACTTTTGACAATTCACAAAAAATTACGACACCAGGCTTTTATATCCTTCAAATCTAAAATGTAAAGACAGAGATACTGTTCAAATGAGCAAAGTGGCTTTTTTTGGTGACTTTTTTCTTTGTTCTTCAAATACACCAAATGTTTGCCAGTGGCCACAGATGGCTGCTTTAGTTTCAAAGGGAAGCAGAGCAGACTTCATATGACAAACAGAGAGTCACAGTTGGTGATGGAAGTGGTCTAAAATGCATTTTTTAGCATGCTAATTTGAACGGATTGTGTTCTCACCATATAGGGGCTTTAAGCTTGAAGAGTTTCTCAGAAGCCTGGATGACCAGGGTGCTGTCACTGGCCAGGATGCTGGCACCCAGGAAGAAGCCCACATCCCAGTAACTCTGCAACTTGTCCAGGCTGCCTTTTTTACCCAGCAGGCTACTCAGCTTAACTCCTGCAAACAAGACAAACAATTTAATGCTGGTGAAATATTTTGTTCCATTTCCATGTGGACCATAGGCAGACATGCCAGTTAACAAGAAAGCCAAAGAAAGACCATGCTGTACTTGGGTGTGCCACAACTCGCACTACAGCAGCCTAGCTATATTATTATTTTTATTAGAACTGCTAAGATAAGCAGCAGCTACATGTTTTGCACAGCCTGCTGCAGAAATCTGCCATTTGGAGAGACAGTGGGGATCTTATGAGATAACCCCAGGGATGCATAAAGGGATGGAGGGTTGGGTTAATTTAGAGAGCTGCGGGCCAATTCCCAGAAAAGCCAACTCTAATTCCCAGATTCCGGAGTTCCTCTGAGCCTCAGACTTCAGAGGGAAAAAAAGTGTGGGCAAAAGCTCAGCTACACACCTGCCTGACTAAAAAAGGAAACAACTATACATTATTTGATTTTGCTTTATTGAAATATGCATAATAATAACAAGGTTTAAAAATAACTTTATTTAACAAAGTTTTCCAACCCATAACTTTACTCCCCTGGTTCATATTTGGCATTCCAACCTTATCCTAATAGCATTCACCTGCAGGAAGTCACTTTCTGTCAAAAAACCCCTCTAATAAATGACTCGGCACACTCTACTCTGCACCAAATGACAGGCATACACAGTTAGTGGCTGTGTAAGGAACAATTAGCAGCATATATCTCCCTCTTGCCTTGTTGAACTAAAATGAAGCTAACAGGAAAGTGAATTTTGGAGTTACATCCACTTTTGTGGTCAAAAAATCTGTTAAAGATTATCACCATCCACTGTGTCAACAGCTGACACGCTGAATGTGTTAGCAAACACTATTAACACACTCAGCAAACACATAACAAAATTATCTCTCATTTGGAGCCGTGTCTCTTGCCACTTGGGTGAATTAAATGAATCCAATTTTCACTTCCTCTGCATTTGTTCTGGTTCCAGCTAACTCCAAAGATTTGCTGCCCTCGGTTCCTCTAGACTTTGTACAGTTGTTGTTTGGCGTTGAGTTAGAAGCATATGTGAGTTTATTAGAGGTTTTCCATTAAAAACAGCTGCTGCCATAGCAAAGGTAGTTCATTTGACACCAAGTTAGAACAAACGCAATGAGCTGAAAGATGCTAAACTGCACTTTAGCTGTGAGGGGAATTGTTTCTCTGTGGGTGACGCAATTTTCATTTCCATTCATATAAGTTATTTATTTGTGCAGCTTTAACTGACCCCTATTTCCACGTTAGGATAACAATTATCGTGTAAATTACAGACAAAGGACTGATTAGACTGATTAGAGTTTGATTACTCAGTGGTTAGTCAGCAGGCTTAGTGTAATAAAATGAAAAGCTGCATATTTAGGACACAGACCAAAGTAACCAGGGTCCACTCACCCACTTTGCGGAGCTCGAACGACGTGTCAAACTGGTGTCCAGCTGCCAGCAGAAGAACAGCATAGTTGATACCAGAGTGTAGTGTTGGCTCTGACTCAAACCCCTTTTTAAACCTGAAAAGAGAAGAAGAATGATTCACATAAACAGTTTTCTTCCAAGAAATGCGTCATTCCAAATCCCAAGCATCCCTGAGATAATGGATGGCTTCCCAGGACTCCCCCGGCTTTTTCAAGATAGAAAAAAATAATTACAGCCATATTGAGTTGGGGGCCACAGAACATCAAACAGCAACTGTGAGAACCCCCACAAAACAAGAAATTTCATTTATTTAATGAGCAATCTGTTCTGCGGAGGGGAGGGGTGCGAGCGTTATTAGAGGCCTGTGCCAAGTTGTGACACGGAATTGGAAATAACAGCCAGATGGGAGCTTGATTATCTAAGCAGTCAACAAAGATATGAAATCTTAAAAAGCAATTTCCAGATAAAGACAATCAGCCGCCTTGTGTTCTCAATAAGCCGACTTCCGTCAGCTAATGTTAGCCTTGGTGCACTCGCATCACAGCAAAAAGTGAACAAGTAATTCCTCTCAGCCCCTGCAGGTAAGCAGCTGCAGTGTGGTGATTCGAGGGCTTACAGAGAATCAAAGAGCTCACACAGCACTTTCATAGGAGATGGCAAATTTGAGAGTTCAGTTTCAACAAGCTGCTGGAAACCCTGCAAATGCATCTTTCTTTGTGCTTACTCATTAGTGTCAAGCTGACTTAGCTAGTTTTTGGGTAGCAAATATCCAACTCGATCATATCCAAAAGGTCCCTGCAAGTTGTCAGGCTCCAAAAAATGTTAATTAGAAAACGTAAACACCAGAATGTTAATTTACTCACACTAATCTCTTTATTAGATGCCAAACTGTAAGAAGACACAGAAACCTTTAATGTAAAAGTGCAACCAAAAGGATTTCTGACTCCACCCACAAAAAGCTGATTTTAACTCCTCTTTTCTCCCTGGAAGTCCTGATGAAGGTTGATGACAGATCATTTAGTGAAGCCCTGTTCTTACCACTTGCTGTGATCCATCTTTGATGCACGTTGGGTCTCCTCCACTGTGTTAATACTGAAACTCGGTTTCCATTTTGGGGAGAAAGACGACTTTACAAGGGGTAAATTTGATGAGCTGGGTGGGAGGCAAAACCTCCTCCTCAGTGTGGAGTGAATGGCACACAACAACATGAAGAGTGCTGAAAGGTCACTGTTGGATGCCTCCATAGTTACTCTGACAGCTGGACACTGGAGGATAAACTTACGACTGCCATGAATTTTGAAGAAACGATGTGCATACATCTCATAAGACGTACGCATACATCCTCTGACCTGATGCACTGCCCATACACTTGCCTTACACTGATGACAGCTGCTAACTGGACCATAATAGATCCTCGCTATTAAAATCAGGTCAGCCTGATATTTGAAATCCAGGATAAAAATTGTACGGAGAAACTTTTGAACAGCAGCTGCAATCAAAGTTGTCCAGATGTAAAAATGAAGACAGCCATGAAGGGGAAACTAGCCAAGTATAAATTGTCACTAAAATTCACTCAAACAAATACTGCTTCTAGTTAGGATTAATATAGGACATACAAGACTATATTATACTTGACTTATTGAAACACAGTTTAAAAATATGAGACTTCTTGAGAGATGGCAAATCATCCCTAAAGTGGTTTCCCAAGGATAAAAGACGAGACACAAGAAAGATTCAGCGTGGCAGCAGTTTTTGTGCCAATGCCGCTGAACTTAATGTCTTTTATTTCTGATTTTATTGTTCTAATATGAAGCTACAACAGTCTGATGTTACCCAAACCAGTTTAACTTTATTGAACTGAAAAGTTTCAGCTATTTTTGGTCACACTAGGCAGTGTGGAAGTGATGCAGAGTCTTCAAATAGCAAGGGTTTGTGGTTCTACAGAGATATTAGACAACTAGGACACTTTCCTGAATCATGATGCCATTAATCTTAACCTGTACCAATATTTATATTCACAATGGGGTTTTTTTTTCTTAAATAAATGCTAGCTCACCACTTCCTGTTGCTACCAGCAGCAGAAAAGGCAGCTCAGCTTAACATGCACAAAACATTTAGCAGCTCAAACTATTGTCACTGCTAATGTTTGCTAATTTTACATTTCAGCCATCTTGGTATGTTATCCATGATCCCTGTAGTCTGGATTTTAATGGTATTGTTCTTATGTTGCTATGAGGTGTTGTTGTGCAATCTCAAAGAATTTTGCACACTACGTGGCTGTGGTTTATTCACAGACTCATTACCAGCAAAGGGTTTTACCTTCATGATGAGAGCCATTATGAAATCCTGCATTGACTGACACCATTCATGATAAACTCTTAATGGTGTGATCTAGTGAGTCACTGTACTTCCCATGCACCCTGCCCTTAGAAATGGTAATTTTTGGTGACTCAGAATGTGTTTGGCTTAGCAGAAATGTCACATGCACACTGACATCCTGCCTGCTCTCTTACCAGAGTGCGCCGTTGTCTCTGCTCTGTGTGTTGGTAAAGTCTGACTCCAGGAACGTGTCCTTATAGATACGTCCCACCAGGCAGTACATGTCACTCGCTACCTGCTCCTCGCCTTCCACCAGGGGCAGCATGATGTCCAGGGCTTTCTGCCTGTCGCCCGGAAGGTTCCTTCTATAACCACACACAGGAAAAAACACAAAAAGGCATGTAACAAGTTAATAACTAACCCCCCAAAACAGCTTTGAGCATATCTAGAGATATCAGTGGATTTAGGTTTGTTATTATTAACACTTATTAATCTTAAAGGGGACTTTTATACCAGTGTCCATAAATTCACTATATCAGTAAGCTCCTTATCCCAGTCCCTTACCAAACTTTCAAAACACTCAGAAGTTAATTACTTGTTCTGAGTGAAAATGTATCTTCCTTTTTGTTTAAATTCTGCTTGTGGTCAAAGCCCGAAAGGGAAAGTACTTCTTTTCGTCAGCAAGGTGTCTAGGCTCAATGGTATCTGGTAAGGGTGGCTCCTGTACACCTCCACTTGAAGGTTTTATGGGCACACCCATTTGCAATCACACCCAGAAGTTTCTGGAGAGATTATATTTGCTCATTTAGCCTGAAAGCACCTTTGCATCTCACAGACAGTAATAGAAAATTACATTCTCCACTGCAACCAGACTTTCTGCAACCAGACAATCAGAACTGATGCAGCTAGTTAAAATATATTTCATATTTTTGCATTTATAAATGTTAATATTTTTTGTATCATGCTTTACACACAATCCAGGTCAGCCGTGCTACAGTTCCAGGGAGATTTGACTTATCAGGCATGTGGTAGACACCCTGATTTAATATTTATTTTACTCCAAATGGAAAAAATAACGAACAAAATAAATGTTGTGCTGTGTTGGAGCAAACTTAAAACCAGCAGATGAGATCATAAACTGTGGTCATTGAGGTCACAAAACAAGTGAGAAACAGGATCATTTTCTTACAGACTTCTATTAAATCTGTTTTCAATTTACAACCAGATGGTGTTACCCCCTACTGGGCATTACAAAGAATGCAATTTTGCCCATGCTTAACTCTTTAGACCGGCAGGCTGTGCTACTTTTTCCTTGCTTCAAGCAGACGTGAGCTACAAAGATGAGATTATTTCTATGCATATCACATCTCATATATGCATTAAATCCATTACAAACCTGCATTTAACTTGTACTGTACGCTCCCCTTTGAATCACTATTGTTGAACAACTGTCTTACATAATCACACCAAGAGTTAATGTATTTTCAAAGCCTAAAGGGTAAACATTAAAATGGTACATGATGGCATTTAAAATACAATTTCTAGAACATGAATAATGACTTATAGTTTTACTGCATACTTAAAAGCTAATGAGACTCAAAGAAATGGCCAAATGACCATGTATATTCTCAAGTGTATAAATAAATAACTGGTTTGAACAGATTGCATTAAAATGAGCATCACCAGCAGCATGCATGTGCATGCGGTGTAGGTGTGTGGAGCAGATAAATATGTGTGTTTTGCATGTGAGTAGCAAGGGAACAGCTGCAAAGGTATTGTTATTGGACACTAATACCAGGCACAGAGGACGCCACCAGGACCTTAAATTACAGAGGTGACTGGGTTCATTAAGAGAATGCCCAATTTTATTTAGCACTGTGAAGTTCCAATTGCACCACAGGTGTTCAATGAGGGACTAAATGATCAGTTATAACTGACCTGCGAGGAAATAATTTGAGACTCTCTAACGAGCAGTCGAACTGGAAAATAACAAAGAGAGAAAAAGGAATCTATTATAGTATTAAAGAACGAGTGATAACCTCTTCAGTTGGTAATTGCTTACATTACATGGATGTTAACTTTTTCACCGGGTGTCAACAGAAGACATGTTTAACGCTGCTGCTTCATAGTAACAGGAATGCAAATAGGAAGATAGACTGAATTATAAATCTGACTGTCATCTCAGTTGTCTTGATTTATTAGCTACATGAATTATGTTTAATATACCAACTGTTTCCTATAGAAACAGTTGCTACAGGTACATGTTGAGTTTTCAAATCCATTATCTTTTTCTAAACCGACATTTAAACCACAAATGTCAAACTTACTTTAGTTACCAGACATAATATTATGACCACTGACAGGTACGTTAATAACACTGATTATCTCTTCATCAATGCACATGTTAGTGGGTGGGATACATTAGGAAGGAAGTGAACATTTTGTCCGCAGAACTGATGTGTTAGAAGCAGAAAAAAATGGGTAAGCGTAAGCATTTGAGCGAATTTAAAGCTGATTCTGACAGAAAGTTGTCCGAATACACAGGGCATTGCAGTTTGCTGTGTATAGGGCTGCAAAGCGGCAGATCAGTCACGGGACCCGCGTTGACTGCCGTCCACCACCGAAAGCACCAAAAATGGCAACGTGAGCATCAGACCTAGACTACAGAGCAATGGAAGAAGGTCGCCAGATTCATCTTCGTCATTTACTAGAGGAACACCTTGTACAGTGTCGTTTCTTTTAATGTAAAGAACTGCAAACCATAGTTTTCAGTCACGTGACTGAATCACTTCCCTGGCAGGCAAACATTAATCCACTATGACCGGAAAGAATGAGAGTATTGCAGGACAAAAGTGTTGTTTTTTTCACTTGTCTCAGGCCAAGACTATTTGGATCATCTATCCGTGGAGGGAAAAACGAAGATTCAAAGATAAATCTGAATTTTGGGGACTTGTGGTTCATATTCTGCCTTTATTTAAATCCCTGAAAGTGGCGACAGAGCTCCAGTTCAGTGACATCTACATCAGTCTTGTAGAGAGTGACTCATCCTAAACTGCTGCCAGGATGAAAGCCATCAAAGTATGTACAGCTACATGTAATTTCAATCTAGATGGGTAAATAATACTGTCGTGCGAAATTTTTCGTCGTTAAAGCAAAGCTAGCTTAAACTACAGCCCTGGAGTAAGTCATTCCATTAATTCTACGACTCTGGCTTGATGGATGATTTTCTGAGACGTGCCTCTCAGGATTTGTGTCCACTCCTGGTCTGAAACCAGGGAGTTTTTGCATATTAGTTGAACGTTTACACCATTACACTGTGAAGCCACTTTAAAAGAAGCAATTAAATACATTTTAAAAAAGCAAACATAAATAAAATAAAATACTGAACTGTGATCACATAATGGTTTCCATACGACTTCTCTCTGCAAATGCATTCCTTATTATGTTTTTTCCCCCCCTTCCACACAGACTGTTTACCTGCAGGGAAATAAAGCCTGTTCAAACACGATTGGTCAACAGAAGTTGGATCACAAATAGAGACCAGGAAGCTTGTGGTTAGGTGCTTGACTGAAGGTGGGAGGAGCGGTGGCCTGTCCTCCTGAATGCATCACAGAAAATGTAAAATGTTCTAATTATGAATGCTAAACAATACAATAAGTTTAAAAATGTATAGCTTTCCTCGCAGTGTTTTTACTTTACTTTTTAATGTGATATTCAAACAAAAGACAAAGTGATACACCGTTTCACACATGTAAAGTAATTTACTGATTTCAGTGTGTCAGTGTGAAACCATATTGTGGCCTATCCCCAGAGGTCTATCCCCAGTTGGTTTATTTATTTCTGATTGAATTTTTCTGATTTCCCAAGGCACCCCCCTTGCACCTAGACCAACCTTTGCTTTAGTATTGTGAAATCAAAAAAGGGATTTCTTTTTTAGCAAAGCTTTTCAGCAGTTTTGAACGAAGGAGATAAATGCTGCTGTCCTCAGGTCAGTAAATTGTTTGGAGCGTCTATAAAAAACAACATTTTGAGATTACAATTGGTGTTGCACACATTTTATTTTATGTAAATAACAGCTAAAGTATGGATAGGACAAACAGTATTTATTAATCGGAAAAGATAACAGATTGTGTCCAAAACACAGACTTGCGAGAAGAAATGAGAGGTGATATCCTGCAGAGTTTCACACAGACAAAATGTGTGACAGTCATGAAAAAAACCCTCCTTATTAACATAACGTGGCTTCTCTCCAGGGCGTGAAGGTTAAATAAAACATATGAGCTGACAGCTATTACCATGGAGACTGCCCAGGGGGAAGAGCAACGAGGGAAACAAGATCTGCTCTTCGAATGCATCTCTCCGCTTCCCTCTTTCTTTTCTTCAGAGTGCTGATGGATATTTGGAAATGGGGATTTTTTTTCCTCGATCTCATCAGGCTCTTAGCAGTAAGACCTGCACAGCAGGCCTCCAAGCCGAGCTGAAGCCTGAGGCGGAAGCCCCTTCAACCCACCAGATTCATTTAGAAGCAGAGCACCTACTTTAGATCAATGATTAAGTGCCTATTAAGGCTAAATATTGATAATCTCAAGGCATGGTGTGGGCTGCATGCTGCTTACTCAGAGCTCATTGAAGGTAATGATTTATACGACTGCATCTCAGTGAAGGAATTCATTCAGTTTCACACTCAGAACAGAGTAGATTATTTGACTTTACTATTCTATGGTGCCACCTTCTACAAACTATTATCCGAAGGCAGTTTATGAGTAATTTGAATAAAAGCTTTGAAACAGGCTTAAAAGAAGAGATTGCATTTCCAAGGATATAATTCTACTTCTGCGTGATTATAAATACATAACATAGAGCTGCTAGTGTTCTTTTTAGCAATAGAGGCAATAGCTAGAACATCTATGGGCATGCTCAAATGCACAGAGGCTTCAGGGATGAGTGCTAACGATTGTGTGGAAAACATAAATTCTAAAACGGAGAGATCTGCTTTTGTCTGATCATGCAAATCAAATATTTGGCACTTCAGCACAACGGTGCAAAAATCACGCCTAGCCTTTATGGTGTGTAAAATTATTCCCAGAAATCTTACAGGGGATACCAATGAAACAGAATAATGCAGGTGTGTGCTTCCAGATATGTGATATGCTGTGTTTGTGTTTTTATGTTTAGTTTTAGTTTTGTTTTTATGAATTTTTAGTGTTAGTTTTAGCTTTTGGTATCGTGAGAACAATAATTACACAACAGTTAGGATGATTCTGATTCCTGCTTTCTAGTTTCCAGATGCTTTAGTTCTTGTATTAAAGTTCTAGTTTTGTTTTTATGGAGTTTGTATTTGTGTGCAATTTCCTCCATGTTTTCCCTTACTGTAATCAACAGTTTAATATTTGTGTTTTTGTTTCGGGCTTAGTGTTCTCGCCACCGTTGAGTCCCTTCTCTACTATGTTTTTGTGCAGGTTTTTGCATCTCTGTGTTCACTTGGGTTCTCTTGTCATTCCTGGTTTTACTTTGATAGTTAGGTGAATTTCATTTCCTCCCCCATCTCGTCGTCATGACTGTCTACACCTGTGTCTTGTCCACTCTGCTGTTTCTGTTTCTCTGATGTGTATAAATAGTCCCGTCCTTTTTTTTTAGTCATGGTATTTGTGAATCTTTCCCTCATTTTCCCTGCCTCCCTGTTTGAATTTAGAGTCCCTGTTGTTTTTTGCTTTTTTGGGTATATTTGTATTTTCTTTTACAGTGTATCTTACCTATATTTTACCTGTGAGCTGTGTAGCAGAATCCCTATGTCATTACCACATTTGATATTACTTTATTAGCAGTTATTCAGTGGTCCCCCCCCCTCCCAAAAAAAAAAAAGTAATTTGAATATTAAAGTATCCAAATTAAAAATACTCATTATGCAACTTGGTGCATTTTAAAATAATGCGTATCATATCATTGGATTCCAATTGCATAAACATACAAGCTGCATGTTGCAGCTTGTATGTGGGGATATGTGGTGCTTTTTATACTGTTTGGCAGGTCAGTTTTATAATAATACATGGTAATTTATTCGTTTTTTTCTATTTATTTGTCTTTAAAGTTGCTACTAAATGCATACAGTAAAATAAAGTACAGTAAAGTTAAAAATATAATTACTGGCTCCAAAAGTCTCAAAAAGAAGATATGACCTATTTACCACCTTTAGTGCACTCAAAATCTATTTCTCCCTCCCACCAACAAGAACAAATCAGACAACAACACAGTTACACCACCTGTGGCATAACAATCTCCTGGAACAGCTATTGTATTTATGCAATGGTTTACTTGCTGAATAGGTGAACTGACATAAATGCCCTCCTACCCTCTGCTCATGTCGACCTGCTCTAACACTGGAGGATACAACTCAACCTCACCAAAGACACAGAGTTTTCCATCATTACCGCTCATTCAGTGAATTGGTCTGACAAAATGTCTCGGTATGCCGCCTCGAGCTCGCAAATGCAATATCATATAGTGGGAATGGAGCAGCTACTAACAGCGAACACACGGGCATCTTGGCACCCTACAGAAACATTTTCCATTTGCTGCCAAATTAAAGAACAGCATGCTTTATTGCTGTTTGAGGCAGTCACACCATGAAAACCGCAGGAAGTTTACAAGAAAAGCAGCTGGTGAGAAACAAGCAGCCAAAACCTCCTGTTTTGTACATCTGTCTCTTCCTGAGACGAGTACTGTAGCTAGACGCGCACCGATAATGTCACAGCTGCTTAGAGACATACATTTAGGATTTCAATACTGCTCTGCTAACGCAAGATAAATGAAACCGCTAGAATATATTTAAAGAAAACCCTGAACACCATGAAAAATACTCTGTGGCAGCCCTTATGATACTTAGAGAAAAGACTAGGACAAAGGAAAAGAGTGCATTTGCTTCACTGTGTTTAAAAGTTTTTATTCCAGGAAACCTGGGTGTGTTTTGTGAAAGGTACTTAAAGAAAAAGCAGGTGTGTTTAAGTGTATGTCATTGCTTCTCTTCAAAATTTAACAAAATCTTTTTGATACGGTTAAATATTCTTTAGTTTCACATTCTGATAACTTAGTGATATCTTAGTTTACTCTTCATGCATCAATAAAGCATCTAGTTTTATGTAATTTAAATGAAAGCCTTTCAGCATGGCAAAATTGCCCATCTCTATGACAACATCTGTGTGAAGCATCTCACCAAAGATTTCATGAGGTGGGAGAAAGTCAAAGACTGATAAATAAATAACTTGAAATATATAAAGGCCAGCGCCTTCCCTCTATTTGATGTCCCTTATTCAGTACTCGTGGGTCACACCACAGTCTGTTGGAGCCTGACCATCATTCTCATGTGAACTGCGTAACGAAAGTTTCATGTCCATATCTTACACAGTTGTGACCCTATCAAACTGCCAAATTATGTGATGCAGTGAGCGAGAGGGATGACAGGCAGAAAAGCTTTTAAGGTTTATATCCAACAGAACAGGCAAACATAGCAACACGAGTACAGAAAACAGGGATATGCTGAATATACAGTGTTAGCTCCTGCTACGGTAAGTGTCCCCAGGACTACTTTTCCCCACAGTGACAGATTTAAAAGGTGAACACAATACCAGCGACACTGTGGAGAAGACACATTACTCAAATGTCAAGGGTCGCAAAAAACAAAAACACACACTAAAAAGCTCCTACTGTAACATTTTTCATTAAAGTTTTTATCTGTCAAACTGAAAATGTGTGCATGCTGCAGGGTTTCTGCAGGAAAGGTTTCTGTGGGGTCAGCTTTGGCTCAGTGGACTTTCAGAAAACCTGTTTTAGCCTTGCGACTATGGCTAAAGAACACTTCTCCAACTCCAACCCCCGACGCATGTGGCAAGGACTCCAGACCATTACAGACTACAGGACCACCAAACCCTCCCCTGTATCCTCTGATGTCTCCTTCCTCAACCAGCTCAACAACTTTTATGCTCATTTTGAGCGAGGGAACCCAACAACTACAACCAAAGCAGACATGACGCCAGACCACCAACCTCTGACTCTCTCCCCCACCGATGTAGGAGCGGTGCTGAGCAGGATCAATGTCCACAAGGCTGCAGGTCCTGATGGCATCCCCGGGCGTGTTCTCAGAGCGTGTTCTGGGGAGCTTGCAGGAGTGCTGACAGACATATTCAACCTGTCCTTGGCCCACGCTGTGGTACCGGCCTGCTTCAAATCCACCTCCATCGTTCCGATACCCAAAAACTCCAACCCATCTTGCCTCAATGACTACCGCCCAGTAGCCCTCACCCCCATCGTCACAAAGTGCTTAGAGCGACTGGTCCTAGCACACTTCAAATCCTGTCTCCCCCCCACCCTGGACCCCCACCAATTTGCATACCGTCAGAACAGGAGCACAGAGGATGCAGTCTCCATCGCACTGCACTCTGTCCTCTCACACCTGGACAACAACAACAACACCACGGTGATTGGCCTCATCAGTGACAACGATGAGGCCGCCTACAGGGAGGAGGTGGATCGTCTGGCTGAGTGGTGCGACACAAACAACCTGCTGCTTAACACCGAGAAGACCAAGGAGCTCATCGTGGACTACAGGAGGAATGCTGACCCACATCCACCCATCCACATTAAGGGGACGGCTGTGGAGCGTGTGAGCAGCTTCAAGTTCCTGGGAGTCCACATCTCCGAGGATCTCATCTGGACGACCAACTGCTCCAAGCTGGTCAAGAAGGCTCACCAGAGCCTCTTCTTCTTGAGGACTCTGAGGAAGAACCACCTGTCCTCAGACATCCTGGTGAACTTCTATCGCTGCACCATCGAGAGCATCCTGACCAACTGTATAACAGTCTGGTACGGGAACTGCTCTGCCTCGGACCGGAAGGCGTTGCAGAGGGTTGTGAAAACTGCCCAACACATCGCCGGAGCACCACTTCCTGCCATAAAGGACATCTACAGGAAGTGGTGTCTGAAAAGGGCTGGGAAAATCACCAAAGACCCCAGTCACCCATCACATGGACTCTTCACCCTCCTGCCCTCTGGGAGGCGCTACAGGAGCCTCCGGACTAAGACCACCAGGTACTGGAACAGCTTCTTCCCCACAGCTGTCAGACTCCTGAACTCTGCCTCCTGACATCTGACTCACATTAGACACATGGACTGGAGATACAAACACCCACAACCACCTACACACAAACACACACTGGACAACTGTACCCTCATACACACAATAATAACATGGACTGAACAACCACCCACAACCACTAACACTTTATATAGCCTCTGTAGAAATTATCCACATATCTCGCTTATCTTAACTGCACTACTGTATAGTTCTGTGTAAATAATCATTCTGTACAATGCAATAAATTTTAATTCTACAACTGTTTATAACCTGCATATCTCATATTTCTGTATAGTTTTTTATTTCATATTTATATCCTGTTCATAGTCTGTACATACTTATAGTTATAGCATATTCATAACGTACCTTCATACCGTGTACATTATAACATACCATAATAGACCCATTTCTGTAATATACTCACATATCTATATTATTGCTAATATATATTTGTAATATATCTATATCATGGCTAAAGCACTTCTGGATGGATGCATCTGCATTTCGTTGCCTTGTACCTGTGACATGTGCAATGACAATAAAATTGAATTTTATTCTATTCTATTCTATGCAGGTTGGTGGTACAGGTTTACACTGTGGATCTCTATGACACGTATGCTTGTTGCCTTACCGATTCAGAGCAAACGCGTAGTGGAACTTCACATGTGGATGAGCCATGGGGTCAAAGGTCGGAAGCTTCTCCAGAGTCTCTACCAGCTTCACGATGGACTCATAATCCTAGAAGGTAAGAAAAGATCGGCTATTGAGCTGTTCCTCCTGTCACTGGTGTATCTGACATCAATGACACTCTTGTGATGTCACAGCTTTGCAAGTTAAGGAAAAGAAAAAGAAAGGAGGAAGACATTTGCCTTCAGCGCTACCTGGCAGAAAGGCTTTCAGAAGTCACAGAAGATAACATTAAGTGCACCAAAGTCAGTGTAAGGAGCAAGTTAAATACGATCTTGTAGGAACACCACCGGTCACTGCTGAGCACTGTGGGACTAGTGCCCATGTACCTCGGTTCCAGTGCCCTCCAAACACACACTCTGACTCATCAGTGTATTTACTTGCTGCTTTGATCCTCAAGGGAGAGTTTCTGATGTCCTTTTATTTATTATTTCTGAGACTCAACTGTCTGTGTATCACAAAAAGCACTTCAATAATTGAGCTGCCTCTTCATCAGATTTTTGTTTCTTGTAGTCACCAAAGCCAAAGCACTTTGAATAATTCAGCACATCCTCAATGCTTATTGTTCTAATTAATGATTCATTAGACTGTGCACTGCCTATGGTGAGTGGGACGATCTGGACAGAGAAAGCCATGGCAATGCGGAGACTAAAGAGGAGAAAGAGCAGAGCGTTTAAGACGAACAGACCAAACGCTTCGCCTAGAGCACTCTACAGGCAGTCTGCAAATGGCCCCGCTTTGAGAAAGTGGCACTGGTAAAGGGATGGTGGAGATAGATTGAAGCTGATTCAGTAACCTTGCTTAAATTTGTACAGCAGATGTGTACAGTAGTTTCTTTTTCAAGGTCAGGGACATCAGCACGCACATTCAGTGCATCGGAGTTGACAGCTGGTTTAAACTTGATAAGGTTGTGGGTGATTAGCTAAATGCCCGAACGTTTATGGAGAAACTTTTTGGCATGCCCTTTTCAAAGTAAAGGCGTGGTGAAATTACCACGTTGAGTTTTTGTTTTGTTAGTATTAAATAGTAACTATTTGTTCCCATTTTTGGTAATTTTATAACATAATTACAATCACAAATTTTAGGAAATTGGTTATCAGAAAATGTAGTAGCAATTAATAAATCAATACATTAAAAAGTAAATTGAAGTTAATTGTTATCTGTAGGCATTTGCTCATTTTTTCCAGTTTATTGTAGTTGAAAAATCTAGCTTAGTATTCACTGCCATGAGGTCATGCTTAGACGCTGCCAAGGAAAATCAGCTGATGGTTCAGCTGTACATTTTGCAATATGCAATTCTCTAATCTCATATAGGGCGTGCCATTTAAGCTGTTTAGCCCGCCCACAGTTACAGTTTCGACAAGCAGCAGTGTGAGCCATCTCCACCACAGCCTCTCATTTCATGCTGTTTCCTGCCTAATCAGTGTTAGGGATTGTTGTCACTGACACCTGCTCTGCTCTGAAGTCTTGCTGTTGCTCTCCTTGCCCTTTGCATTCCAAGTATGCACGATGAAGGGAAGTCCCAAAACAGAGCCATGCCAGCAAAGATTACGGCAAATTGAAAATAACAACCTTCTCGTGACTATACTGGTTCTGGCTGAACTGAACATTTTGTACTTTTGAATGTTTGTTCCAAAGAAAACAAGACATCAACTTTCCTAGGAACCTGTCCAGGAAATGTGACGGGTATTTTTCAGTATTTTTGAGATTGTTACATAGAATAATAAATCATTTAACTGAAACTAAACAAATACATAGCCAAAGTTTATTTTTAAGACTGCTGCCTTATCAAAATCGGCCTATCATGAATATTTTTTTTTTATGATTTTTGATGTTGTAGCACAGATGGATGTTCAGATTAAAGATAACTGAAGTCCTTATCTCAGGCACACAGCTTTGGCTTGCACTGTGTGTTTATGAGGGGCAGCCAATGAGAATAAAAGTGGCCTAAAGGAGGAGAAGCTGAAATAACTCATTTCAGACATGGAACAAAAAGGGAGGGGGGGTGCACCAAGACCCAGTACATGATAAACAAGGACCACTGAACCACAGCCCCTCTGGTTGAAATACCCAAAGGCAATACACATAATTTGACAAATGACAGCAATATGTCGGTGTTCAGGAAGTCCACACCCGACAGATGTACCTGGATGTCCCTGTACGTAAGCAGCAAATTGATGACGACATCAACTGAAAGGCACTCCACGTTGTCCAGCCGCTGCTGGATTCGGCTCAGCTCTGCAGCCAGTTCCAAGCCAGTGTAAAGCTCCCGGGCTCTACGGATCTCATTCAGAATCGTCTCACGGAAATACTGGCTGGAAGACACGAATACAAACAAACATGCATTTATAGAAGGAGAAGATTGGCTTGCATGTATATGATCGACAAATAGCAATACAAAAATTTAGCAAAAAAATGTTTTGCATACTTTAGGATCTGCTCCTTCAACTCTAACACAATTGGACTTACTTCTTTCCCTGCATTCTCACACTGTTTTGCATAATTTCAGATCATTCCCCAGTGAGACACGAGCTATTTTCATCTCATATAAGTCATAAATTATTCACTGACAGATGAAGGGACCAATAAACCTGATAACTTCAGATATTAGTTTGATGGATTTAAAAGCAGAGCAGACAATTAAGACAGTTAATTAGCTTAAAGCAGAATTACTACCAGCAACCATATTCTTAAGCTCTTAGTTGTTCTTGAAAAAACACTAAGGGATGAGCAAAAGAATATTAAAATACGTGAGGCGGTTCAGGTGCTTCCCATATGGAAACGAAATAGTAAAAACGTATAAAAGACTTGCATAAGATGTGGCCTACTTCATATAGTGAATCATATAAGGCTTAAATGATTTACTCATGAAAGTGGCCACTTTCTCATTACTTTCATATATTGTTTTAATAAGTATCCAAAACATACAAGTTTCATTTATAGAATTTTTCAAAGGATCTTATATATGTTTTCACTCTTGTATGCTTTTCATACAAGTTTCACACAAGACAGATACAAACTTTATAAGATTTATATTTACCTTTTCCATATGGGTTAGCAAAAGCCTGTCTGTGGGATCTTTTAGATTTTCACCTTTAAAACCGCAAAACTGAAAACCTTCAGAAATCCTGTGAATTTGGACCATCTAAATTCAGTTAATTAGTATTTCCAGTTGCAAATTGTGTCTTTTTTAATGCTGAATTTCTTTGGCTGTTTAATCAGCAGTTTGCAAAGGATAACCTTCTCATAATCGTCTCATTTTGATTGTGGAAAAACCATGTGTACTGGCATTAAAACTCAAAAGACTGATGCAGATTATTGTCACTCCCCAGCCTCTTGTATGCTGAACGTAGTGTACTCTAGCTTAAAATGATAATATTAAGACCTAAATGCCAAATAATGACACAGTCTACACTCTCTATTCACATAATTAAGCCTTATACACAATTTTGAAAAGACCCATGCAGTGACAAGGATTTGCTGCCATAACCCCGAGCCAATCCTGGGGGTCAACCCTGCTTGCAGGGAGTGATTAAAGCATAAATAATAACCCAATACAAGCTCTGTTATTAAATAGTAAATGTGTTTAATATGAACAGGCCGGCTAATATTTTCCTGTTTAGGTTGTTTTTCATAAAATATGAATAACAAATCATGTATTCGCATATTATGATCTGCTGCAGATGATCAGTTGGGTGTGTCCTTGCTGGAAGGAGCAATTTTAAAGACATAAATACATATATTTGCTTCATGTGAGACGGCTCTTGTAATTCAGTAAGCTTATCTGTCTTCTTGAGACTTCAAAACATGGTCTCGACTTCAATATACACCAAAAACAATATAGTGCAAACACTGAATTACAACTGTAGGATCTTCATACTTTCCTTTATGCCTATCTCCAGGAGACACAGCCTTCATCAATCTACATGATTTTCTTTTCTGCCTGTAAAACCTGAGTCACTATTCCTGGAGATGGACTAGAAATGACTGGCTGCTGTATCGCCTATTGGCAAGAAGGCCTAAAATATTACCCCAGCAACTGAGCCAAACAAATGTGTTTTTTTCTTCTTCTCTGGTTTCAAAATGTAAATTACCACGTAAGTAAGGCTGAAGGATCCACGCACAAAAACAATTAGAACAAGTAAAAATAGGATGAGTGGGATAATAAAATAAATGCCTGGTGTGTTGAAAAACTTCTAACAGAGCTGCTCAAATATAAACATAATGTTAAAATGCTAAAAATGGTAATGCTACAACAGCTCCTTCCTATTTGTGAATGTTCACCTTAAGTTGCATGCAGTATAATGTAATTTATGTAATGAAGCAATCATTTGGGCACTGCTTACCATTATGAAAACATATCACAGAGTCATATTGTGGGCATTTCCCATGCATATTATGACTCTGTGATAAACAATAGTGATCTTACAGTGCTTTCAGAGGATCATCTTGTCAGGAGCTTTAAATAGATTTTCTTTCTCTTTTGCTTCCTTTTTCTCAAACCCATTGCTGTACTGTCAGTATGTCCTTCATTTAGTAACACTAGACAACCTAAATATAAAGCTCTCAATACGTTCACTAAGACTATTTGTCTCAGCAAAGCCAAAATGCATTAAGGTTCAAATCTCTTCTGTTTCAATGTGTAGAGTTTACAAAACAGAAACTTTGAATTTTTACAAAAACAAAAAGGAAAATTGTTACAGGAAGCAAAGTAAATACAGAAATAGCTAAAGCTAAAGCAGAAACTATATTTGCTGTATTGCATTTAGCCTAGCTGAAAAACTGTGCACACTCTGATGAAACATGTCCTAACAGCTAACTTCAGATTGTTATTCCACACAGCATGCTGTTAATGTCACTTCTAGCAAAGCTCTTGTTGTTAATCTTAGATTAAACTACTGTCCAATTTGCAAATTATAGATTAATTTCTGTATACTGTAACAACAGACAAATTACTCTGTAACAATTCTGTGTAAAATCTGCCACAATATCTGCCATATTGTGCAAATAAGCAGGCTGTTAGTACTGACACTGCAATTTCACCTGCATTTTCCTCTAAAAGTTGTTTTAATGATGTAATTATTGTTTATACTGCATAAATGTGGTGTAGTTGAGAGACCTGGAAGAGACATCGAGAATCTTTTCATGAAGAACCGACGGTGCCAAATATGTAAATTAATATAGTATATGTTACCCATTTCAGCATAATAAAATCTGTATAAATGCCCAGTGGCATGATACGAAGCGAGGGAACATATGTGTTCAAAGTTTTGACCAGTACATGTAAAAAGGTCATAACAAGAAACTGGCTAAAACGTAATCCTCCAAGGACAGCTCAGCGGCTGGACATGTAGCAGAAGATTTATATTCCATGGAAAACAGACTCATTCGTTAAGGGTTAAAGCAAGCATGCATAGAAAACTATGGACCAAAGAGTCTGTTCAAAAGTCAAAACGCGTGTCAAATCTTTGTAAAAGTACTGATACTATTTTATGTCATGTTATATTTTTGGACATATATTTTATGAGAATCCACCATGGCTGGTGCAACCTTTCTGGAACAAGAGTTTTATCTTTGTGTTGCTCGTTTTTACGGCTCATAAATAATGAAAAAACAAAAAACAAAACAGGTTATTGCCCCCTACCACACCACTGCTGCACCACAGTCATGCACTGACACACAAAAACCCCCCAACAATATTTCAAAATGACAGGCAGTCGATTTTGCAAACTCAGGTGCAAACAAATCGGCTATTGCACGCTTGTTTGCACCTGAGTTTGCACCAAAGGAGTAGCAAACTTGTCCCAGTCGGCACCAGTGCAGTACTTTCAGAAGCTGCATTTTTAGGTCATAAGCAATGTCTTAACTAGGCCTAACACAGCTATCACAGTATTTCTGTGTTTGCTGTGCAGGAAAATCTAGCTTTTATCATTAGTCCTTTGTAGAGCATTACTGACGTCATAACCCGGGTGTTTCTATTGTTTAGCATCCCCGCTTGTACGCTATTATTGCTGAAATATCTGGATTGCCTCAATAGGAAGTTTAATTTCACTTAATACAGTTTATATTTCTATTACAGCTGTCAGATATAAAGCGGATATAAATAAGCAAAATATACTTACTGGGAGTTGGCTTGCGACACTTTGAGGAGCTGGATGAAGCGGTCCAGCAGAGGCATGCAGATGGGACCCAGCAGCATCTCGAAGCTGGGCTGCATCAGCTCGGTCAGGCCCTTCATCAGGCTGCCCTCACAGCAGTACACCTTATTCTGAGGTGTCACCATGTACGGGATGAAGGTGTAGTTAGCTGAGCATGTCTGTTAAGAGAGGAAACAAAGTTCTGGATATCAGATATCAGCACATTTAAACATCTGTGAAATTTCTTTTTGTATGAAATTGTAATATTTGCCCAAAATATGTGTATTGTTTTTTTTTTTTTTTAATCATAAACCATACTCAGTAGTCTTTTAAATTATATCTATAATTTACTTTTAATTTACTTTTCACCAATTTAAAAGACTGATGTGAGCACTCAAGGTAAAGTTTCTGCAAACAAACATCTATTTCGATAAGTTAGGCTTAGTAGCTTTATGACAATATATGAAACTATAAATCAATCCATTTTCTTCTCCTTATCCAATTCAGGGTCATGGGAACGGGGGATGCTTGAGCTTATCCCAGATGCCATGGAGAAGGAGGTAGGGGTAGACCCTGGATTCAACCCAAAACCTTCTTGCTGTGAGGCAACAATGCTAACCACTGTGCTGCCATTATATGAAACTATATGTATGCAAC
The DNA here is from genome assembly GCF_963969265.1 of Rhamphochromis sp. 'chilingali'. Taxonomy (NCBI): domain Eukaryota; kingdom Metazoa; phylum Chordata; class Actinopteri; order Cichliformes; family Cichlidae; genus Rhamphochromis; species Rhamphochromis sp. 'chilingali'. The sequence continues at coordinate 18,453,355 of NC_137932.1, read as the reverse complement.
TATATTTGTAACATTTACAGACTATAATGTTAAATTTATACTAAACTATGTGTAGATACAGCATCAGATTTTTAATGTTTATTATAACATCTTTGCATAAACTGTAATAATAAATAATAAACAATAAAACCATCTTCAACTTTGTTCTTTCTATCCGTTTTGTCGCATTTATGCAAAATAGGAGCTGGGCGCTAAAGTCTCAAACCTTAGCTTTACTAAAGTGTACAAAAAAGATAGTAAATGAGGTTTACTATCTATCTGAATATATAGCTTCATTTAAAAACTAACGTATCGAAATTGTTCAATAAACTCAACTTCCGGATGATTTCAGTGACCTGTGCAATGAAACATTACATTGTATAGGGAGGAAGCAGATTGCCTGGGGGGGAAGTCTGCAGTAATTTCCCCTATTTGAAATGGTTTCGGGTAATTACATGAACCTTAATCTCCGATCTCCCTATTCACACAATAGTGTTTATGTAGCACTGTCTTCAGTGAACTAGTCTAAACAGTCAGCAGAGGAAGGTGAGATATGCAACAGCTTCATTAGGAGGTGCTGTCTTATAACCACAAACACTTACAGCACCTCATTTTCAAATGTCACTCGCTCAAGCAGCCTAGTGCACAAGAAAAATCGAGCAGCAGCAGCTGAAGTCTCCCTGCTCACCTGCTGCAAAGCTCTACACTGTTCTTTGCTCCAGCTGTGCCATTATGGAGTAATTGTGTTTCAAGTCTGTTTCAGGTTTGGCTGCACTAGTAGCATTTAAGGCCTTTTTCTTTATTCACTTAGCTTTAATACTCGACAGCCGTTATTGTGTATCTGTATTTGCTTTTTTAACTTGACATTATTTACACCGCATTCTTGATGTTTCTGTCGCGGCGGCCCACCACTGCTGAATAAACAAAGACGAAACACATGCGTGCGGTGTCTACAGACAGAGGAGAGAGAAAGAGCGAGAAAGAGGCAGGAAATCCACAATTAATATCCTCAAGAAACAGCACAAGTCCTGTCAAGAAGAGCTATTCTCAGAGTGTGAGATATGTGGTGAAACAACACGAGCATCTGAAGGCGGTTGGGCTGCAACCCAGCTGCATCCTGATGACTTTAATAATCTATCATGCTTTCGGTTTTTCAGCAACCTCGAAAATACACTGCTGCTGCTGCTTTCAGTGCCAAAAAAAAGGAAGTAAGAGGAACATGTGGCATTGAAGCAATGAAAGCCAACCGAAGATAACTACTTCCTCCTGTACAACTGTGGTTCATGACATCACCAGTAACTGCAGCGGCAGTGTGCGCCTTTCAAAACAAAAAAAAGACTGTGACCCCTATTTCTTTTACGTGTAACCAGACAGGTTGCAAAATGCTGATGCTATATTTAGCTTCTTTGTGCGATTCATGCTGTCATGGGGCTCACATGACAGATTTGTTTTCACACGCTGATGCATATTTCAGTGCGGCAGCAGCTGCGGGTTATTTGAAGCTAACCTCCAGTAGTTCTTTACAGGTAGCAGGTTTCCGAGCTGATACACATGTGACAACTCTGGCTGATGAATCCAAAGAATAAGCCAGGTATTTACAGAGTGAGTCATCTGTTTAGTCAGTCTTGCCAAAGATCCATCTGCTCATCTTCACTTTCAGCATCAATGTTCTCGAGCAGCCTACTCACTCACCTTCACAGAGCCTGTTTACACTCCTTTAAAATGTGTTTTGGACAAGTGGACTAAAGCACTAAACACAACCTGCATTGCTCCTGAGGTGTTGCGGGGCACATTTGGTCTCTGTATGCTTTTAAATGTAAATCATAATTTGTCCTGAACTATTCCTAAGCAGGACAAAAGATAACATGTCACGGTGTCCATTCTTGCCTGCAGCTCATGAAGCATTTTGCTAAAAAATATGGAGCCTTGCTGGCAACAGACCTAGCTTTTAACCTTTGTTGTAAATGATAATCAATAACTGAACATGAATATAGGAGAATATCTTGGAGACACATGTGTAAACAACCATTCACTCCAGTCAACAGTCTCCATGGATGTTGTTTTGTGGGTTAAAACCAGCCATCTGGTCAGTCTAGTCAAATCCCATTGCAATGTGAACCAAGTACTACCTAATTTAACCAACAATCAATGCACTTTCAGTCTGAATAATGTCTTAATGTTAAGCAGACATTAAAAGTAAGAATTGTTTCAAAAATTCAAATCAATGTCTTTAAAAATTATATTGATATTTAATTTAGATGGGAAATGGTTGCAATGATGCAAACATTTGTTTGTGTGAGCTTCCAGAAAGTTGAAACCACTGTTCCCAGATTCTGGCAGGTCACCGTGGTGCTGTGGTTAGCACTGCTGCCTCATAAGAAGAAGTTTCTGTTTGCAGGTCGTTTGTAAGCTTTCAGTGACCTGACAGAACATCTTTTCACGTTTCACTTTTCAACCAAATCTTGATGATGCTAAGATATCTGGCGAAGTTGTAAATGGGCTGTCCCACTCTGATCCAATAGCCAGAGATACAGTTAAAAACTGAGTCGAAACAGGGTAATCGACACACACGCCTATGCTCCTATGGGCAGCAAATGCAGATAGAAATAAGTGGGGAAAGTAAATGAAAGTGTAGTGACACAGAGGGACATTTGTGTATGTAATTACAGTCATGGGGCGATCGTGGCTCAAGAGTTGGGCATTCGTCTTGTAATCGGAAGGTTGCCGGTTCGAGCCCCGGCTCCGACAATCTCGGTCATTGTATCCTTGGGCAAGACACTTCACCCATTGCCTACTGGTGGTGGCCGGTGGCGCCAGTGTCCGGCAGCCTCGCCTCTGTCAGTGCGCCCCAGGGTGGCTGTGGCTACAATGTAGCTTGCCATCACCAGTGTGTGAATGGGTGGATGACTGGATATGTAAAGCGCTTTGGGGTCCTTAGGGACTAGTAAAGCGCTATATAAATACAGGCCATTTACCATTTTAATTGAACATACACAATGAAGCTAATTACCTGGATTTCAGTTATAATGGTAGTGAGCTACACACACAGTTACAGACAAGTAGGAGCACATGCTTTTCTCTGATGAGAATAATCAGACATATCTGCAGCTGCAGAGTGTATTTTAAAGCAGTCACAAAAAAAAAGAAATGTATTTGCAGCACTACAGAGGGAAGATCAACCTTCTGCTTCCTAAACAATAACAATATATGCAATCAGGACCTTAAACCAAAGATCTTCTTGGGTTTAGGGAAGTTTGAACTGCTTCTGCTAACTCCAGGTGAGTGTTACTGTTACAATGCTTCCATTCGCTCTCACCACTGTATTGTTTTTCGGCTTAACAAGCAGCTGTTTCCAGTCAAAGTTCTTTTTACACTGTACACAACACCAGATAACTACTGGGTTAAAGAGTAGCAGATAAACAAAGGGGCGAATACAGCAGGTAAAAACCGTGATACTTCCCTCGGGCAATTGAGAAGACTAAAAACAGAGGGGCTACTGGCGTTTCATCAGATAGCTTCTAAGACTTTAAGTAAATGATAACGGCGCTCTATAATGAGGTCACTGGGCAGCTCGGTGACGCATGTTCTCTCTGTGTCTGTGGGGTTCTCTCTAGGTACTCTGGCTTTCTATCGCCGTCCAAAGACATGCTTTGGACTTAATCCTAAACTGCTTGTATGTGTGAATCAGAGTGTGAATGGCTGTCTGTCTCTCAGTATCAGCCCTGCAATACACTGGTGAGCTGTCCACCCCTGACAGCCAGATTAGGCTCCAGGCCATGTGACCCTAAACTGGTTTGGTGGAGGAAAATAGATGGATGAATGGATGTGTAATTATTCTTTTTCTTTGAATTCTTTCAAAAATAAAAAAATGAAGCAAAAATCTGATGCTGTGATAGCCGTAGCTAACAAGTTCATGATTGTCATACAGAAGAATCAGGAAGGTACAGCACATGGAACCTCACTCGGTTCGTTTGTGAGCCTTCGGTTTCACTAGATTAACAAACAGCTTATTATTAGCAACATGTTGAATAAACCCGGTTCATCAGATAAACAAAGAATGGATAAACAAGTTGAAAGGAATGGTTTGTTATGTTTCACATGCAGCCCTGGTTATTTAAATACTTGCGTTTGAATCATTAGTTCACTGCAGTTCCAAGGTGGCAATGCTGAGTGTTTGCTTAGATCATTATATTCCTTATATCATAGAAAGAAATGCCATGTGGATATGTTAACAAAGTCTTGGCTGAAAGTCTGGAACTTTTTGGGAATGAAAGAGAATAAGGAAGACATAAAATTGCGATTAATTATGGTGTTTGCAGGGGGAAAAAACATCTGTAATAACATTAAATTGAAGGGAAAGAATGATCAAAAAGTCCAGTATTGCAATTTAAATGCACTTTTACCTGCACAGATGGCTAGTTAAGAGCCTGTGCACTGGTGCAGACTGCATTTAAGTGCATTAATACAAGCAGGAAAGAGAAAGAACAAAGACAGTAAGTACACATAAGGGAGATCAGTAAGCTCACACTCTCATACTGTGAGTGATAATCAGCTCTCCTCTTGGTACGAGTCAGTGTCAGAGAACAGTACATTTCATGTAGCTCTCCTTTCACTGTGAAAGCCACTTAGGAGAGCCTTTTATCTGACTGCTGAACATGGACTACCGACCGCATCTGTGTTATTGACACAATTAGCGCGCAATTTAGAAATGTAAGTCAATCCGAATCAGTTCATCATTTTTAAGATGACAAACATTCTTTACCTTTGGTCTCTGAAATAAGAGATTTTGCAGCTTATCTGTGCTGCGAAAGCACATTCAGTGGTTGATAAGACAAGAAAAGTTGTACATATTAATACATTGTAACAAGGCTCATGGGTCTGCAGAGAAACTTCAAAAACAAAAACAACAATCTTTGCATGTCTGCTAAAAAGGCTTTACTTAAAACATATGGTACAGTGGGTGACTCTATATTGATCTACTAATTTTAGGAACTACAGTATGATATGCAAAGGACAGGATTTCCTTAGCTTTAAGGCAGCACCTTATTTGAATACTGCACTTTTTGCAAGTCAAATTCTCAAAATGCTTGTGCCTTTTTATGCAGATTGTGGCACTGCAGTCACTGTAACTCTCAAAGCAGCTGTTGTCTGAGACGTACATCTTGAAAGTGGAAGGGAAGATGTTTTCATTTTACATGAAATCAAATATTTATCACAGCTTCGAAACAAAAGTGGGCTGTGCAAAAGAAAGCCTTTACAATAGCGAAAAGAGAGACATAAGGCAACAGGACACTGTGCTCCCTGCGCGCTGTAAAAAGCATATTCTTTGCACTACACAATGTGTGTAATGTGTGAGCAATGAGTGAGTAATGTGTGAAAGGCAACGGGAAAAGAAAGAAATGCCTCGTGTACTTACAGTGTTCTTCTGGCAAATTATCTCCTGAAAGAAGAAAAGAGAGAAATCCATTTAGAAATTCATCATTAGCATTTTCTCCGAGGCAATTTAAGTTAGATACGATGTTACTGAATGACACTTCAATTCAGTACACCATACCTGAGCTACAAACACTTTGTGAGGACGACTTGTATTTGTGGATATTTGTTGATTTCCCAACAGCTGATTAATATTTCTAGTAAACCGTGATGACCTATAGGATGACTTTAGATGAAACAATTACTTGTTTGTACATGGAGAAGTATATGGCAGTGAAAGGAAGCATAATCAACAAGTGTACACTGAGACTTAGTATATATACAGGGAGTGCAGAATTATTAGGCAAATGTTGTCCTACTCCAAGCTGTATAGGCTCAAAAGCCTACTACCAATTAAGCATATTAGGTGATGTGCATCTCTGTAATGAGAAGGGGTGTGGTCTAATGACATCAACACCCTATATCAGGTGTGCATAATTATTAGGCAACTTCCTTTCCTTTGGCAAAATGGGTCAAAAGAAGGACTTGACAGGCTCAGAAAAGTCAAAAATAGTGAGATATCTTGCAGAGGGATGCAGCAGTCTCAAAATTGCAAAGCTTCTGAAGCGTGATCATCGAACAATCAAGCGTTTCATTCAAAATAGTCAACAGGGTCGCAAGAAGCGTGTGGAAAAACCAAGGCGCAAAATAACTGCCCATGAACTGAGAAAAGTCAAGCGTGCAGCTGCCAAGATGCCACTTGCCACCAGTTTGGCCATATTTCAGAGCTGCAACATCACTGGAGTGCCCAAAAGCACAAGGTGTGCAATACTCAGAGACATGGCCAAGGTAAGAAAGGCTGAAAGACGACCACCACTGAACAAGACACACAAGCTGAAACGTCAAGACTGGGCCAAGAAATATCTCAAGACTGATTTTTCTAAGGTTTTATGGACTGATGAAATGAGAGTGAGTCTTGATGGGCCAGATGGATGGGCCCGTGGCTGGATTGGTAAAGGGCAGAGAGCTCCAGTCCGACTCAGACGCCAGCAAGGTGGAGGTGGAGTACTGGTTTGGGCTGGTATCATCAAAGATGAGCTTGTGGGGCCTTTTCGGGTTGAGGATGGAGTCAAGCTCAACTCCCAGTCCTACTGCCAGTTTCTGGAAGACACCTTCTTCAAGCAGTGGCACAGGAAGAAGTCTGCATCCTTCAAGAAAAACATGATTTTCATGCAGGACAATGCTCCATCACACGCGTCCAAGTACTCCACAGCGTGGCTGGCAAGAAAGGGTATAAAAGAAGAAAAACTAATGACATGGCCTCCTTGTTCACCTGATCTGAACCCCATTGAGAACCTGTGGTCCATCATCAAATGTGAGATTTACAAGGAGGGAAAACAGTACACCTCTCTGAACAGTGTCTTGGAGGCTGTGGTTGCTGCTGCACGCAATGTTGATGGTGAACAGATCAAAACACTGACAGAATCCATGGATGGCAGGCTTTTGAGTGTCCTTGCAAAGAAAGGTGGCTATATTGGTCGCTGATTTGTTTTTGTTTTGTTTTTGAATGTCAGAAATGTATATTTGTGAATGTGGAGATGTTATATTGGTTTCACTGGTAAAAATAAATAATTGAAATGGGTATATATTTGTTTTTTGTTAAGTTGCCTAATAATTATGCACAGTAATAGTCACCTGCACACACAGATATCCCCCTAAAATAGCTCAAACTAAAAACAAACTAAAAACTACTTCCAAAAACATTCAGCTTTGATTTTAATGAGTTTTTTGGGTTCATTGAGAACATGGTTGTTGTTCAATAATAAAATTATTCCTCAAAGATACAACTTGCCTAATAATTCTGCACTCCCTGTAGATTTTTTTTAGGATTTTTTTTTCATGATCGCCATTGTTTAAAGAAAAAAACTGAGTATAAAAAAAGCTGCCTTTAAAACAATTTGGTGGCCTGATAGAGATCTGAGGAAACTGCCTAAGTGAATTCTTTCAAAGCATGGTGAGAACAAGTTAACCCACAGCCAGCTAGACGGGTGGGCACCATGGCAGACCACAGAACAAAAAACCCCTCCCAGATACCACCAGGAGCAGGAAAGAACGTCATTTGAAACAATTTTCTTGCCATAAAAAGCAGACATAATACAGCTGTGAATGTCAGCTTTTTATGTTGTGTTTATTTTAAGACACGCCTCCCCTGACTGTGCAGGCTGTGCATTATGGGTCGACTCTACAGTTTGTTTTCTGGCTCATGACCCTTGTCACCACAATACTCCTCCCACTAGACTAACTAAAAGAAAAGCGTCAGTGTTCTTCTGCTGCAAGTTGCCTACAGCAGGCGATTTTAAAATGTGTTCTGCGTGGGCCTCAGACGGTTTGAACCATGCCTTTGTCTGCAGTACAGAAACTACAAGACTCACACCATTGTTACATGCTGAAGTAGTCTGACATTTATGGTAAATAAACACAGCTTTGGTCAATACATATTGCTAGTAGGGATTGAGTAGTATGCACTTTATTGTTACCTGCAAGCACTTTCCAGTGTAAAACTTCCAGTGTATTTAATTATCTAAATTGTTGCTGAGGAATTTGCTGTTGCTTTGTGGCGCTCATAAAAATATTAAAAAATAAATCTCTAAACCTCAGCAGCAATGTGGCTTTCTAAAAATCATAAACAAGACCACAAAAACAAACAAACAACATTTTTTGAGCAATTTTAATCAACACTTGGTTCCATTACTTCAAGTTTATAACAAGAAGCAGTTCAACCTCCTCCAGGCCAGCTCGTCCTTTGGGCATTTTGTATGGAAATTGTACAGTATATTGTATACAGTCATTTTTTTTTCTTTGTAAATGGACTTTAAGCAGTATGAACTTTTTTGCACGATGACCAGAGTAATACACATCTACATCTTCAGCAATTTGTGATGTGTGTAAAAGTGTGCATTGTGTCCGCAATACCCACCACACTTGTAAGTATCATAGTTTCCAAAGTTATAAGGTCTTTTTAATTTTAGAGCAATAAATCATTAGGTTGACCTCGAAGACCTTGGTGGATGTAAGCCAAATTTTAATGGATTGTTAACGTGACCCCTCTCTACACCCCTACAAAGTTCTAATAGAATTAATTCCAAACTTCTTGAGCACGCTCACAAGCATGCACTCACACAAATGCTACCGAAAACATAACCTCCTTGTTGGAGGTAATTAGCAGCAGAGCTAACTGTAGGAACAACATTAGTGTTTATACCCTATTAACGGTCACTGGCATGAGCGCCATGTCTTGGTTGGACCTGTGCTTCATTCTGCAGGATAGTTGGGCACCTTGTGTTGCCCCTGTCTTTCTCACTGTCTTTCTGCATTAACAATGTCAATGTTAAATAAGTAATCTATTTAAAAATAAATAAAAAATGCAAGGTTTTTATTATAAAATTGGAAAAGTTACCCAAAATTTTCTACCCTTGAATAAAATCCTACACTCAGACCAACACGGTGTTTGAGGGCACAATCTCATTTCTCAAAACAACCGAACAAGAAGGCCGCTAACTGGGTTTTTGGAAGGATTGTCGAAATTGACTTTTAGGGTATAAAATTTTTAGATTTTCAGCTGTGATGCTGCCTGTGCTGAGAGTATTTTTAACAAAGAAGCCTGAGCTGCTCTGAGGCACAAATATATCAGCATATATTGGCTTCTGTTCATGATGGCGGCTTACCTGCAGAGACTGGAGAGCATCAGAGTTAGTGTCGCAGTACAAGATGATGTTGTTGGCCATGCTGAAGCTTTCTCTCACTCCCAGGTGGTAGAAGAGCGAAGGCTGGCGGAAGGCATCTGTCATCTCCACCACAGCTATGTCTGATGATAAAAGAGAGGTGTACGTGTTATAGTGGTTCAGGAGTGGAGCACAACAGTCACGACTAGCTTTCTTTGGGTTCTGCAAGTACAAGTAAATACACACCATTCTTAGAATATCATAAGCTCTAATAATGCAGTTGCATAGTACAGGCAGAAATATCTTTTACATCCATTACCCAACCAAGGATGTTAATTCACTGCTGTAACAGCCTCCCTCTTCTGTTTTTGACCACATTTTGGAATCTGGCTACAAATATGTGGTGCCATCCATCCATTCCTTTACCTTTTTAGAAATGCCTTAACCCCAACCTTTTTTAAATTTTCTTTGTGTAACAGATTTTAACAATGTTTATTAGAATCTCACGACCAGTTTGGTAGCCCAATGTCACAATTTCAACTCAAAAATCAACTGATTGAAAACTCATTGTCTGATAATTGATCAAAGCCATTCAAGCCACCAGTTCTAAATCCACCCGCCACCCCCAATATTGACCCTTATCTGAATAAATCTCATTAAGATGTTATTTGGCTACAACTAAACTGCCCATTGGGGATCTTTAACACCAACTTTGTCTGCTGTTGCTCTGGGAGAGACATGGATACAGCTCAGTGGTTATTAGTGATCGGCACGGCTGTTATTCATGCTGTTATCAGCTACCGATTTGCATATCAGTGTGAAGTTATCTGCAAGCTGAAAAACAGATATCATGAGATGAAGGTAGCTTTACTCCTTTTTTGTCCAGTACACTCAATAATCAATAATGCACCATCTGCAGTAGGACTCAGCAATACTATCTGGGTCAACAGGTCAAGCAAATATTTCCACTCAAGCAAGCAGGTCATCTAGTAAAGAGTTCCTAAGGTTAATGTCCTGTGCAACAGGCTGTGCTGTTATGCAACTGTAAGCACTGGACTTTCACCAAAGCTCTCACTCACTGGTCGGCCCCTGCAGTGAACAAATCTTTGTATGACGCTGTCAGTTATGGTGGGCATGCAACATTAAACATGCTCATCAGGATTTGGAATAAACATGATGGTGTTTTGCAGACCCACACACGAGGTAGGGTGGTACTACACGTTGCTTCCAAGGTCGCCCTGAGCAACGGATAACAACAAAAGCAAATCAGCCCGATGGCTATGCTCCAGTTATGACAAAAGAGCTCAGAGCTACGGAGATAAAGCTGCACCCTGGTTTTTCATCAACTCCAACTCTCCAACTCTTTTGTGTCAATGAAAACATTACACGGAGCTGAAGAGCAGATATTGTGCGACTCTGATGGTCAAATCTTTTACCTCTAATGGGTCTGTTCAAAAGCTTGGATAGTCCCCCCCTCCACCATCACGACCTTGAATTCGATTTTCAAACTGGTGCTCAAGCTAATGGACCACTACTAGAGGAAATCACAAACACATTCAGTCATTCAGCTCAAGATGCTGTCAGATTATGGGCGGCTCAGTTGTGGAAGAGGAAGCATGACAAGTGGATGACACATCAAAGATTAGTGCTATTATTAATGCTTCCACTGGTTTTTGAAAGATACCAGTTAGTCAAGGTACCATGCAACTGTAGAGACGACTGCTCTCCTTTTAAGTCTACAGTTTAGGAATAGACTACAATCTGAAATGATATCACAGAAATGATGAGTCGGCCTTGACCTTTTCTTTAAGTATTAAAAGCAAATATTTTCAGCGTGGTGACATTACTATAAATTAAAAAAGAATAAATCATACATATGCTTTGAAAGATTTTGTCTCCACTATGTTAAAAAGCTGAGAACAATTAAACGATTACAAAGGCAACAGCCAATTTTGGTGCTGGTATAGCCAGCCGACACCCGTACTGAGACTTCCTGTTCTGTCTGACAGTGATTGTTTACAAATCATCGCCTGATTGATTTTCACCAAATCCAGTCCTTATTTTAGACATGCAATTAAAAAAGGATTGGTTAATACAGCTCACACTATGAGTGGTCTACAAGTAGAAACCAGAAAGTTTCAAATACCAAAAGTCTTTCCACCAGAATCTGTTGATATGTGTTGATGTGCAGAAATCTGAGTACAATCTACAAACTAACGGTGATTCACAGCAGGTGATCAGAAACAAGGCTCCGAATGAAAGCTAGTGTTGCTAATGTGCAGCGAAGTGGCAACTTTTAAGATGTAACACCTATAACTGGCAGCTAACTAAGCTCTTATCGCAGCTTCTTGCATTAACATTTTTAAATGCAACATGATTTCTCTTTAAGCGTTATTTTCACCAGGAAGTAAAACTCCTGAGATACAGTGATAGCGTCCTGGGCCAAGAAGGGCAGCACAAATCCATCATGTTTTCTGAATGGCACAAGAAAATGGAGCTTGTTAAGCTGAAGCAGCTCTACAAATGCATTGCGTGCAATCAAAGCCACTGACACAACCCAATCTATCAAAGCAAATTACTCAAAGCAAGCAAGTGAAGGCTCATAATTTGAATGTGCAGTTAAACATCAAGCAGCCAACATGACACTTGGGAGAGAAGCCTATCAGAGATTGGCCAATTGCAGCACTGAAGGGGTTTCATCAGGGCCATGCAGCTCCTCGCACTCATCATCAGAACATGCAAATTCAACCAGGAAGCAGGTACTTGTTGGCCTCAAAGGTTCTCATCATTAAACCCTTCGTTCACACCAGGGAAAAAAAAGCCTCATATTTTCATCCCATCAGAGTACCGTAGCCGTAGGACAGCATTTTAAGCTCTATGGCTTCTGTGCAACGATGTGGAATTTCAAGAGGGATTTCTTCTCTGGATGAGCAGCGTCTTCACATCGGGATGCTGCTCGCTGATTAAATGAAACTCATGTTTCGCTCTCTAACTTGCGAGGCAGACGGGGAAGGTACACTTTAATCCTAGCTAAGATTAACAGCCAGTTGTCAGTTCTGCATCCCTGATGCACTCATGCGACTATCACACATAGCATTTAGAACATTCAGACATAATTAAATATTGGTCTATTGGATTTACTCATTGTTAGCAAGACAAATAGGTTGCTCACCACGGCTGATTTTTACACAATCCCAAACAATCCTGGGCATATACATGATAAACGGCTGTTTAGATTCTTCTTCTCTCGACTATGCATACAAGGTGCTGCTGAGTGTCAACATCCAGACGGCACAGGTTGTCTGCTGAATAAAACATAAGCTTGTCTTGTTTTTCCACCTGCAGCAGGCTCCCATCAATATTACATCTGAATGAGATCTTAATGCAAACAGGCCATAAAAATGCATTAGTATAATATAACTCACAGAAATATGAATCAGCAGTGACTTGGGTGGGATAATTTTGCTTTGCGCTGCTTGGAAATTTCACCTGTTTCACAGAAATGGGTCTGAACAAAAAACATGTTTGCTGTTTGCTACACAGAAGGGCTAAAAAGTGATGAATAACAGCATATGGCGTTCGCATATGATGGGAAAAAAAAAACAGGCCAAAGTGAGTCTTGTTGTGCCCACAGAGTGAGGAAGAGCAATCAATTCTCGTAAATGTTTTGTATTTATAACACTTGACTAGCAGCATATGATGTTGTTCAGTCTAGTCTAATAATAGAGAACGCACTCTAGGTTTTACTTAGAAGCTGCTTATAATGGCGGTTACAAACTACCCTCTGATTTTAAATTCCAAAAATGAAAGCAACTGTTTGTTTGTGTCCTGCTTGAGCGGTTAAATCTGTCTACTCATGCAAACATTATTTTTTGTGTTCAGTTGGTAACCGATTCAATACTGATAACGTGCAACATCGCAGCAGGGATGTGTTCAGGAGTATTCTTGGGCTAAATTTTGATCTGGGGTGAACACAGTGGGTGGTAACAGTCACCACAGGCACACCACACAATCGCTGACTATCCTGTAAATGGTTGGGGCATTGATTACTGCTTGCTCACTGTCATGTCAACGCAGCACCATAACCATTTATATTGGAACTTGAGGTCTACCTCACTCTCTGCCGTCTTCTTCAACACAGTAAATGTCATTTCTCAGACCCCAAAAACAAAACACTTCACTGGATTGAAGAAGAGTAGAAGAAGGTAAAAGATAAAACAAAGGGATCGCAGAGGTTTTCTTGGGGAACTCGCTTCTTTAAAAAAAATTAAAAAACTGTTAAAGCAATCTCCCTCAGTACCATCTGGTAATTCTTGCTCTGCAGCTTTGATGCTTCACAGAGGTACTTCTTGAGATCTCCAGCCCTGCAGGTCATGCTGCATGTGACAGGTCATAAAACCTGGGAAGTGCACAACAAGCTAGAACAGCAAAGTAAAGCATGCAACAGCTGCAATATCCCATGTTTAAACTGCCTGTAAGCGTTAACTTTCCTTTTTTATCACAATATCTCTCTACATTTGTTGGTCTTACAGGAATGCATTTTAACAGCACAGTCACCTCTTTAAATCCTAATAATCTTCTGAACTTTGACAACAATTAAAAAAGCTTAATATAAGCAAAGTTTGTATAGAAAAAGCCCATTAGTCTTAAAGGCATGGCACGGCTTACATAAACAAAGCTTGAGTGAAAAAAACTATCTGATTGCATCTTATTCTGTATTGTAAAGCACTTTGTGAATTTTGTTCTTGAAAAGCGATAAATAATAAATAAACCTTCAGTCTGTTCACTGTGGTAGAATCTTCTTGCTATGGTGGAAGACAGAATGTATATTTTTAATAGAAGTTAGGGCAGCAGGGTGGTGCAGTGGTTAGCATTGTTACATCACAGCAAGAGGATTCAAATCCACCAGCTAAAGCCTTTGAAGTTTGCATACTCTCCCTGTGTTTGCATGGGTTCTCTCTGGATACTCTGACTGTCTCCCAGCCCAAGACATACATTGGGGTCGGCTTAATTAGCAATTCTAAATTGCCCATAGGTGTGAAAGTAAGAGTGATGGTTGTCTTTATCAGCCTTGTGGCAGACTGGCAACCTGTCTAGGATGTATCCCGCCTCTCATCCTAACAGCTAGCACAGTTCCCGCCCCTTCGGCGAAACTGAAGCGGAAGAAGATTGGCGGAAGGATGATAGAAATGAGCAACTCTTCCCTTTCATGAACAGCTAGCTTACTTCCTCTTTTAATTCTTGCTGGTTCCAAGGAAGGCTTGGTTTCCCAGTACAGTTAATGATGCAATTACTAAAAAGCAATGACAGCACAAATACTTTCAAGTAGCTTTTAAATTGCAATGTTAAAAGCATTTTGGCTAGTGTGGTACATTTTGTAATTGTGGATATTGTGGATGACATTACACAAGGAAACAGAGAACAATGGTAATCTGCCCTCACAGGAAAGTTGGAAAGTCAGTACTGGAAAGTGTTGCCCCTGCCTACTATACAGAATCCATAGCTCAGAGTCACAGACCCATTGCAACAACAGCGCAGGGACTTATAATCCTTATAAATATTAAAAATATTAAAAACAAAAGAAGTTCCAGATTCCAATTCATTGGAAGTGTTTCAGCTCGCAGGTTCATAGTAGGCTTTTTAAACCACATTAAGGACAATGATTCCAAATTTCAAAAGGCTGATAAACACAGCGACTGCATTTCAATAGCACAGGCTATGAATGTTTGTGAAGCGTGTTCAGATGCCATGATTGCTTACCAATGCAACAGCAGAGTGAAATGCATGCCAATACAGCAGCAGACCTGCCAACATAGTGTTGACAGAAGGCTTCGTGAAGCCTGCAGAGGAGTTACTTGAGACTCCTCGTCACCCTTTTCGCATACAGTGGCATCTTTTCACCGCATCTGGTGTTTTACAATCACCTGGTATCACCAGTAAACTGAAATCTGTCTACATCAGTGAGAGATAAGACATGCAGAAAAAAATGTAAAAAAGAAATGAAGAGTAAAACATTCATACTGATGCCCTGATAATCCTGCTACACCTCCTACAGTTGGACCTGCCAGTGTGGACCAAAAGTAAATTGATTCCCTCGCCTACTGCTCAAAGCAGAGGAGGGAAAATAATTCAATACTCTGAACATACTCTCTCACAGTGTTTGACTCTCAGCAGCACTCGGCCTGGTGCTGTAGGTTCATCGGGCCTCAGGTGAGCAGCTCGGAGTGGAGGGCTTCGAATTTACTGGAGACTGTTCTGGTGTCTGTTGGCTTCTCTTTATGGATCCTTCCCAGCACTCTCCAGAGATCCTCCATCAGCTCCACATGCTCTTTCTGAAGAGGAGCTGGGGGATCAGCTCCATCTAAAATATTATGATCTAAAAAGCTCTGGAGCATTTTCACATGGATCTGGATCATTTCAGCAAAGCAGAGTCTCTTGTCTCTACTAGAGAGCACATGATTGGACACAGAGAAATCTATTTTAATGAGAGCAGGTTGTGGAAAAAAATAAACAATTGCTACCAGCAGCCTAAAATCATAAGCTATAAACAATACTGAGAGATTGTGTTTCAGCTATGCTATACATCCCTACAGCTGTAGATTAAGGTGACCTGTTTTGCTCACTCCCAGCTACATAATTTTATTTTGGACTCTTACAGGAACAGATTTGCATGATTCCCTACAACAAGCCCTCCCTCTAAGCTAACTTTCTTCTGATAGATTTGCCCCTTACAAACTTAAGGTGTGAACATCAGATGGATAGGGCTGCTGTGCTCAAAGCCAAAACTCAATAAAGTGAGCTCTGTGTATAGATATATAGATTAAATAATTAATGATTTATCAAGGCAGCTACAGATACAACATGTAAAACTAAAACATTAAATCTACATACATCAAACAAGTACTGGTGGCTTTCTAGAAGGAAAAAATGTACATTTCAAGTGCTGATTTACAAGGACTACAACACTTTTTAAATTTATATTAAAGCTGAATTGCAAAACTTGACTCTTTATTTGAACTTAGAAGTGAAGATTTGAAAATGAACTTCTTAACGCAGTCAGCATCACGCTTCAGTTCACATCAGTTGTCAGAAGGTGAAGGGTGAACTACATCAGATCCCAGGACAGCTGTGTGCAAAGTCTGACCCATTCTTCTTGAATAATCTTTCCGAATCATTATCTGAACCTCCCACTGTGTTTCAGAGCTTTAAATATTTACTGCTGATAACTACTGAACCTCTGTAGCCACTTCATAAAATGTGTACATCATTAGAAAAAAAATTGCTGCCCAGAAATCTGCCCAAAAATGAAGGATATCGTTAATAATCATTAAAGATATTGATCTATAAATCAAATTAAAGGTGAATAAATGTGAATATTGGTATCTATCTAATCCCAAAGATGCTGTATAAGCTTGTACTGGCACATTGGAAACTTTAGTAAGTTGCAATGCAAGAGTGATTTCAGTTCACCACAATTGTTCCATTACATTTCATGCGTCCTACGTCATCTAGCCGGGAAAGAGGAGGATACAGTGTTTGCATGTGTTGGTATGTGACCTTACTTTGACCTGATAATATTCCATATTTATGAAAATGCCGTTGACTTGTCATGATTGAAGAAATGCGATTACTGTAGCGGTTTATGCCTCGGTCACTCACGGACCAACGGCAAGTTTGACTCTACCAAGAGAGATAGTAACAGCGCTGGCACAGTGAATAACGCTTCGTTACCATCTATTACATAACAGCTACATATAAGAAGTTGTAACCATAGCGACTGTGAGGAAAACTGCTTTGAGTGATGTTAGTGAACCGAAGCCATCAGTGTGCATAGTAGTTGAGGTTTTTTCCCCTGTATGTCTAATGGAAAACAAGGTAAACAGACTCGTATTAGTGGAGCAAAGTGCAGCTGGAGTTTTACCCTGAAGCCCATCCTACACAGAGGACAGGCAGATGCTTAGAAATACCATCTCCATGCTGCTCTGGAAATATCCCCCTCCCTTGAAAAGGAACCTTCGAGAGCATAAAGTCCAAACAGTCTGCCAACTTTCCAGGAACAGCAGAGGATGCTTGTGGTGCTCTTGCATGCTGGGCCAGTGTGATGTTTACCTCTGGTGTTTCAAACGATGTTTAGCTGTTTAGCTGTCAGGATGCAGAGACAAACAGGATTAAAAGCTTCAGACTTGTTTATTTGGTGTCATACAAAAGGTATTGCTCAACGAATTACTGCAGTTAACCGTGTTCTCAGACCACAAGTGTTTATACTGTAGCCGTTCTGAGCTGCCACACCTAAACGCAGTATAAAAAAAAGGAACTTTTGTACTGCGTTTCTCTGTAAACTTTTATTTTGATCTGTCTATTGCCTAAAGGCACCATTGAGCTACACAGTGTGTTTTAGATTTTTATCTTTTATGCTAAGCACATTGAGTTTACATGCAATGAAATGCGCTATATAAACATAACTGACGCTGACAGAGACAAAAAGCTCCAGAGGGGTGTTCTGTGCTACAGATCAAATAAACAGGGGATCACAATGGCGTGTTATAAACTGAAAACTTGGCTTGAGTTGATGAAACAGATAAAAATAATGAGTTATTGAATTTAGTTTAAGTTTGATTAGGTTTTCTTGTTTTGGTGTCTTTTTGTTTTAAGTCCAATTTATCGTATTTGTTTGTTTTTCCCGTTTTTTTTTTTATTGTATTTATTTTACTGATCTATGGTTTTGTAAAGCACTGTGGCCACCCTTGTTGCTTACGAATCTCATAATCAAAATTTATATTGACATTAAAAGAAACCTTTCATGATTTTCTTATTTTACGTATTACACACCCAGGATCTCCTTTTTCGTTTGGATACCTTAGTATGGTTATCTCATACATAACCATACTAAGGCAGCCAATCAGATGACAGTTGGCCTAAAAGGAGGCTGGACTTACGGGAGACAGTGGACACAAGGAATGACAAATGAATGGATTGTTAATGATGCAAAGCTGATCTATTTCCATATAAGAGCATAGCTTCAAATAAGTGAAATGGATCCATTATAGGAACTTACAAACAACTCCACACTAATTGCTTTTTAGTTTTCCTGTATGAAGCACTAAAATAAAAATTTTAAAAAATTAGCTGCGTTTATATGTGAAAATGAAGTTTTCACAAATGAACTCCACAAGTTGTTGAATCCTGTAGTAATTTGTTTCTCATATACAACAGATAGCCATCATTCTCACTATTGTAAGTAGTCTGTTGGGTGTGGTGGAGGGTTCAGCACACCCACTGAATTCATGTGATTACTTGCACTACACTCATATGGGTGTAATTAGACATTACACAGAGTCTGAAGAAAACTAAGCTATCGACCAGCTCCTATCTGACTGTGCTGGTTAGTGGTCTTACATGCATCTTTGCTGAGTAATCGAGAGATTTCAGAGTTGAAGTGCAGGTGTAAAAAATCAGCTTTAAAAGTGATGCACAATTCCAGGTAGTAACAAGGCAGTGCAAGTTAGTTCCTTAGGGTGTCTCCATTACTCACATGGAATAAAATTTTTACAAGTTTATTTTTATTTTTTTGTTTATTCTTGCAGGAGAATACAGAAAAACTGCCTTTTTTCCTCAAAATAAACCCCTAATACTGGTGAAAAAAGACCATTCAAGTCTTTCTGCTAAGCTTTTCTGTTTACAAATACATTTCTTCTCCCACAGGAGAATATGGGACATATGAATGGATATTCAGTCATCTGACACCTCACCTAGCAGCGAGAGATTAATGTTCCCTTTATTTTTAGACCCATGTGCTTGAAAGAAACAACCCAGAAAAAAAGATCATGATGCAGGAAATGAGACCCGCCTGCCAGTCGCACGACTCTCCTGGCAGTCAGCTCCTCTTTACCTTTGCTCCACTTTGTTGCCTTTTCACTCACTGAGATATTTTACAAACCACAGTGCAATGGCCCCCGAAGGGAAAACAGCTGAGAACAGAATGTGAATTCATCTACCGCTGACAAGCACGCTGGGAGAGACCTGTGCTGCAGTGCAAGCTGTCCCGACATGCCTACCTGATGTACTTCCTTGCTGTTGTTCAGTGAAACAGAATCATGTTATTGTCTGGTAAGCAATTCCACTTTATCTCACTTGCTTCGCGTGACAGGACTGAGGAACTGTTGTGGTTGTTTGCAGAGTGTTGCATGGAAATAAAACGGCACCAGGGAGAAATTAGTGTATAAATACACCTGAAGACCTGGAAAAGTGAACTAGATAAGAAATTTTCCATCTGAAACAGCAGAAACATCAGACACCAGCACGACTGATAAACATTTCCTGACATGATTTCTTGGTATTTTTAGACCTATTCTTGAAAATGTTAAGGGTTCCTGCATTTTTTCCTTTTTTAAACTGGAGATATCAGGGGTATGACATCACATGTACTGGTTTTGAAGGACTGGAAGGAAACTTTAAAACCTTTTGGGTGCATACTGAGATACTTTGTCTAATTTCACATGGGCCACTATTATTTTATGCAAATATTCATGCACAATGCCTTTATACAATTAAAAAAAAGAAAAAAGACAAATTTAACCCAGCAGCTGCCCACTTCGCCTGTTGTTACATGAAGTTGCTGAATGTTATTTACTTTCTACGGTGTCTGGTAGTCACTTCACTGCTAATCGATGCCTGTGTGGAAACCCCTTAAGACTCATTGGAAGTAGTAACATTCATTAGTGTTGGTTTCAGTTGTGTTTAGATATTAATCGTGGATGTGCAATGTGGTTTCCAGTGTTTGTTTACCCAAGACCAGTGTTAAGGTTTAGCCAGCTACAGGTCATCACAACTAAGCCTTCAGTAGTGATTAATCATGTTCAGCTGTGGCTTTGCAGTGACTGCTGAATGGTAACGGGCTGAGCGTCAGTTCTCAAAGTAAAAATGCCTTGTTGATGCCAGAGGTCAGAGGAGAACAGCCAGACTTCTATAAGCTGATAGGAAGGCAACAGGAACTCATATAACGACTTGTTACGACAAAAGTCTGCAGAAGAGCATCTTTGAATGCACAGCACAGAAAACCGAGGCTACAATTTGCATGAATTCAACAAAATTGGAGCACAGAATATTGAAAAAAAATTATCTGATCTGAGGAGTCAGTATTTCTGCTACACCATTCAGATGTTAGGGTCAGAATCAGGTGTAAATAACAAAAAAAGCACAGATCCATCTTGTTTTGTATCAACAGTTGGTTGATTAGAGCAGGGCGATAGGACCAAAAATATTTATCACGATATACAGTTGAAAATTTGCGATAACGATATAACTGACGATTTAATTGACACTAGACAAAGTACTTTACGACTCCACGACTTTATTAGTGTAAAAAAACCAAAACATCAATGTATTTTCACTTAAACAAGCAGCTGTTTTTATGTGCATTAAAGTTATATAAAAATTTAACAGTGCAAATGCAAATTCCTTGCTGACAGTTTAACCAAAAGGCATTTCCAGTGGAAATTGGCCGACATATCCTCAGCATAACCATGTATAATATCCACAAAACTTAAAAAGAGGTTATACACACACAACACGGTAATATTATGTTGAAGCACAGTACGTATCACTCCGCGAGGCGCCTGCCTACGATAGCCGTAATGCTCCAACAATCCATCAAGCGGTGCGGGTTCGTAGCTTAGCAAAGTCGTACTGAAACATTTGACAGATTTTCGAGCGCCGTGTACGACATAAAATCGTTTCGAGGTCAGTAAACACAACCAGAATTCATACATAAGGCACACGGGATTTATAAGGGGCACTGTTGATTTTCAGAAAAATCAAAGGATTGATTTTAAGTGTGCGGTATTTTCCAAAAAACACGGTAATAACGACGGCCCGCTAGCATGCTCTACCAGAAATAATGCTTTGTTGTGTATCTGACGGACCAAAGCTAAGTTCCACACCACTGAAGTTGCAGTATTTTTACAAACCAGTTCTGGTTTATCTGTTTCATTCAACAATCCGCTTTTGCCCTTCTTATTCTCTATCGCCGTCATGTGCTAATGAAAACAAAGGCACTGCGCATGCGTGTTTTACCCATATTCTATCGCCATATTTCATTTTCTTATCGTTGCCCAACATTATACCGGTATTACCGTGAACGGTATGATATGGCCCAGCCCTACACTGCATAATATAAAATAATAAGAAAATGATATTAAAATATAAAGACTTCAAGTAATTTTTCTTGTAAGATGTAGGTGGCATCCTCGAGCTAGACTAGATATGAAATTCAAACTAAATATGGAAATTAAAAAAAAACTTTACCGTTGTCTTTACAGAAACACCTCTTGACTCTAATATATGCGCACAATTTTTTTTGTTTTTTTTTTAAACTGCCAACAAAAACTATTTTCTTTTACGCAAAAACACCCATGCAGTTTTGCATACATGCTGTGACCTTTGCGGTGGGTATGCAGAATCAAAACAAACCAGACAAAAGCTGCATACTGCATGTGAGAAAAGCAACTGCAAGCTCTTAGGCTGTTCACTGCCTTATCATGATACTCAAACTGATAAGACAGAGTTCCCTGTCACGCACCATTGGTTTCTAAAGACAACCCTACCCACTCCTGCTGCATTTCACCTCAAATGAACCCTGATGAATCCAAATGGGAGCTTTGATATTCGGCTACTCCACCTCCTGTCCTATTTCTGGTGATCACTTCTGAGATATAAGCAGGATTTTATACAGCACTTACACTTATTCCAGCTGATAATACTGCATAGAAGGATGTGGGGTATAGTCATTGTCATGCATGTAAAGAAGAAGCTGCTTTTGATTCTGAACTAGCCTTTCCTTCCTTCCTTGAAAAGAAAAGAAAAAAACTTGTTAAAAAGCATTTGCACTTCTGCCTGGAATCTCCCACAGAGGTGAAGGCAGTCCTCCCCAGAGGCCAGCAAATGGCCCCTAGGCTAATTCCTCCTAACCTTGTGCCGCCTAACCTCTGAAAAGCAGCCAACCACTAGCGTAAACAGAAGGGAAGATAAACAACTTAGCAAAGGGCCAGCTGATGGGATTTCAGGGCAGTGCGGATTCACAGTCAGGAATCTTGAGTGTACATTCTTGTGCTGGATAAGAGACAGTGTCTGCTGGCGCCCGGCAGTGTTGACACTGGACAAAGCTGGACGTCACCCATTGTGCAAGGATTGCATCTGTGCTCCATTTCCGTCCACTTTTTCAGACTACAGTTTGCTTACAGTTTGCTTTGCTAGTTACAGTAGTTCACCAAATAGCCATGTGAGAAGCATTTCCTATTTTGTGACTTTACACTGCTGAACAACACTATCATAAGACCAGGTCACCTCATTGTTCGCTGCTTGTTGTTCACTTCTGCTAATGTTTATTACTGACATTTAAACGATTAATCAATAACTCTAATAAACATTAACTTTTAACAGAACAAATCAAGATTGAGGATTTGCTATGCAGTGGTGTTTACATTTGCCTGCTATGTTAAAGCTTCCTGGTTTGAGACTAGGAGGAGGATTGGTTTCGACACCACGAGACATTTACAATAATACAAACAATATCAGCAACAAAACTGTTTGCAGTTCTTACAATAACATAACTGTAAGAAAGAAATGGTTTGTGTTTGTGTACCAGAGGCCCGGGGGTTTGAGGGTTCTGTGCAGTAACTTCGCTGTTTTTAGTGCCTGGAATCTGCTGGAGCCACTGTTCCAGAGTTACAGCTCCTACTCCTACTGCTGCTACTACCACCGGGACCACCTTCCACATCTGCTCCAGCTGATCCTTCAGCTCCTGCTACCTCCACTCTGTTTTATCATGCTCCTTCTTTCTGATGTTTCCTTCTGCTGGGATTGCCACATCTATCACAACTGCAGTTTTCTGCTTCTTGTCAGCCATCACTGTAGCTGCTTGGCTGGCATGCAACTGTCTGAATTTTACTTAAAGTTTGCATTATTAGGGGCAAGTCTGATTTGGCCATGTTTGTGGCATTGATGCATTTTGGAGCGTTGTAATGGATATGTCTGACAAATGATGTCTTCTTTATGTTATGGCAGAATGTTTTTTTTTTTTTTAACTTGGACTAATTTGCAAGTAGATGTTAGGATTTTCATTGGGAGTGGCCAGGATGGACAAGATTAGAAATGAGTCCATCAGAGGGACAAAGTTAGAGAGCGGTTGGACATGTGCAGAGGAGGGATAGTGGATATACTGGACAAAGGATGTTGGAAATGGAGCTGCCAGGCAAGAGGAAAAGAAGAAGACCACAGAGAATATTCATGGATGGACTGAAGGAGGACATGCAGAGAGTTGGTGTGACAGACAGGGTGAAATGGAGGCCGACGATTTGTTGTGGTGACCCCTAAATGGAGCAGCCAACAGAAAAGGAAGAAGCAGTTTTACAGTTTATGAATGCTAACAATACTACCTCATGTTAACTGTATAACTTAGTATTCCACCTTCTCATCCAAATGTGGTTATCTCTACCTTTTACAGAAAGTCTATAATTTGTAGATGCTAAGGTACTTTCTGTTTTTTTTTTCAACCTCATTCACCTTGGTGCTCCATTATATACTCCTCTTCTCAATACTACTACATTGTAAACTGGGCAGCATGAAAACAATTTGTGAGCTAGATCTGCGTTGGCTGAGTGGTGCTGTGTGTGTGTGTGTGTAATGGAGTGGTAAGCAAACACTCAGGTTCAGGTAGAGCAGCTTTTAAAGTGCTCAGGAATTGTTCACAAATTCAATGTGCACCCTATAAATGACACAGTGGTTTAGTGTAATGATCAACAAGAGGGATAAAGCTCTACATACCACAGCTATGACCCAGCACACAAACACACGAACAGGTGCGCCATTTGATCCCTGGCAAATACTACAGTATTAACTGCTGCACTTTCAACACTGTAAAAAGTGTTTCGAAACAGGACGCATCAAGTTGTCGCACTGCTGCCAAGCAGTCGCTGCTCAACAAACTGAGTTAAAAACATAAAACGAGTTTCTGATTCCAAAACAGATGATCAGAGTTTAGCATGTGCGTGAGTAGAGAAAGAAAGCCATCATCCATGAAGCTCAGATACTATGAATCACCATGGCAACAGATAAATAAAGAGCAGAGACTTCATTTTATTCCAGTGGACCGAGGAATATGAACACGTGTCAGCATGGGCTGCGATTTTTATTTGAAAAACGGGACTTTTAATCAGCTTGGGCCACTCTGCCAACGTTATACATGAGTAAGAATTTGATATAAAATATATAATTTATTTATACTGTCTGTGATAGTCCTTTACTCAATTTGATTTTTTTTTTTTATTGGATGAAACTGAAATCCTCATTTTGTCATTTAATTATTAAATCTAATAATTCAGGTGTAATTTGACACAAAGAAAAGGTATGTGACTGGAGATATGGAGAAACAGAGACACAGTTTAGTGATGGACATGTGATATTTGTTACCCAGATTGCTATAGACAATCCACCCGCAAGTCAGTCTTTATTAAATAAAAACTGTTTTTGCAGCAGTCTACGGCCACTGCATTTTCTCAGTAATTCAGGGAAGTTTAAACCTGATTTCTCATAAAGAATTTCATTATTTCTGCCATTACCGGATAAAAATGCTTAATGAGATTTACAGAAAACCTCTGCTTTAATGCTCCCCAATTTAACCATTTCTAATTTGATCTAATATGAGCCATCACTCATAGATAATGCCTCTCTTATAGATGTAGCAGAGGTGTTTTACTCAGTTCCTGGCAGCCTAATATTACAAATTCACATTTTTTTAATGAATGACTTACCGATAAATCTTTACAAACATGTTATAAGAAATGTCTCAGCTTTTGTAGACTCTGGTCTCATAAATTTAAGATATTTTAGTATTGTTTTAGAAGGTTGAAAGATTTTAAATCAAGAATGTTTGCTGATCTTTTACATATATTTTTGGTTTGATGTGTTTGTGAGACTGATTTAGGCAATTTTCAGTAGAAAACATGTCCAAGTTCAGATTTTGAATTTGTTGTTTGACATAATTTAATGACTGAATCTGAAACTATTTTACTCACAGTCAGAATGTCTGAAGCCAGCATTTAAAAAGTAACTTTAAAATACATTTAGTTTTGCTTTAGTCATTTCAGCCTCAACTTTACGCAGATATTCACATCACCGCCAAGGTCCAACTGTGACAGTCATTTTTCCATCAGTGTGACTGATTACAACACAGAAATGAGTCAGAAACATGGAGACTATAAGTGCTACAGGATTCTCATAATTAATCTGCAATATGATCGCTGTCTCTGTACTTATTGATTATAAAAGCAGTCGTGTAATTTACATAGAATGGTGAAGAAACATCTAACCGACGTTTCAGTGTTTGTAAAAATGGAAACTCCTGTCAAATAATTTGCTTCACTCTGAGCTTTGATAGCGACTTTATGTATGAAGAAATGAATCGGAGTATCAGCAGATGGTTCAGGTACGGGAGGGGAGGAAGAGTCAGAGAGAAACAGAAGAAAACCTGCCAGCGAGCAAGTGGCATTCTTAGAGTTTGTCACCCAGTTGACTGACTCAGAGTTTAAGTTGAACTACCTTCTGAAACAGAAAACTCTTGTCTCAGGGTGAGCAGCCTCAGAGTCCTTAGCTAAAGCTTCTTTCACTTCAGCCTCTGCCAAAGATATCAAGAGAGAAACAACTCAAGCACTGAATCCTGATGACTTTGTGTCTCAAGTATAAGATGGGCCATCACTGAGGCTGGTACTCCAGACTGGGGGCTGAGAATCAGGCTAATCACAAAAAATAAATAAATAAAGGAAACACATTCCCTGAAGTCTGATATACGCATCCTGTCAAAAGGACAGATGAAGATTATCTCATGGGCTAAGGGAAAGCATATATTTAAAAACAACAACCGGGAACTGAGAAAACATAAAAAAGATACAGATAAAGACTGTTTTTTTTTTGTTTTTTTTTTAATTTAAGATGTTTTAAATAAGTTATTCAATTTTCAACAGCCTCAATTAGCTGACAGAAATGTACACATTTGTTTGGATAGAATTAATGGTCTAAATTCTAAAACCATTCAAGTGAAAACTCATATCCACCCATCTACAGCATAGCTACTCAGGAGAGGCAGTGGGATGAGAAACATGGCAGTGAGGGCATACCTGCTTCTTTTTTGCGATAGTTATAATAATAATAAAAGTTGTGTGTATATCAAAATCAGCAGGATGATGAAGTATGAATTTTTGCTTCACATTTTACTTCTCTGATTTTGTCCTTTCTGTAATTATTAGTTACTTGTGCCCAATTATCTGCTAACATGCTGTATTTTTTTTTATTTTTTTTATTTTAGATTAAATGACATTTGCTGCTTAATTTCACACTTGGCTCAAAATTGACATCTTATAAAGGAATATGACACATAATACAAATGATTTACTGAAAATGTAATTCAGCGTTTTCTACACAGATGTTAGTTTGTAAGATTTCATGTGTATTTGGAATTTTTTTTTATGTTTATTTTTGTAACCAACTGAGAAAACAACGTAATCTGTGATCAGTTTACTAGCAGACAACGTGCTCTCTATTATTTTAAAAGTCCGATCACTGCTGGCAAACCAACCTTGGCCCTTCCCTCCTGTGTTTTACCTACAGACTGGCTCACTGGCCAGGTTGAACTCAATATTAATTAGTTGCTTCTCCAGAGAGGCTTCTGTCACACAGTTGGATGCACTCCAACTCCACTCTCTTGCACTGCAAATGGCCTTGCTCTGCTTTGGAGATCTGCTGTGAAATTTACTGCGGATGCAGAGCAGAACAAGGACCACTATAATCTCGTATAGTTCCGTGACAAATTCCACACATACAGTAAGTATCTGAATTTTGAAAACACTGATAGGTACATATGTAATCTATTCACATCTTACTCATGTTTTTTTTTCCTCCCCCCACTTATGTTGGTTAATATCATGTGATCAGTGGTGTGAGTAAGATAGGCACAGCTACACAAATCTGACTTCAAATCTGAATTCTGACTCCATGAATAACTGGGCTGTAGTGACCAAAATTCCCAGTGATAAGATACGGTTAGCTATCACTGTTGCCAAACTTTTGCATCTACACTTCCTGTGTTTCATGTCCTGAGGGTTTCACAATCAGACTCTGCCATCTTTCAACCAAATACCCTCTTTGTCCACAGCATCATGCGGGGAGGACATGTAAGGACAGTCAGGAACAGCTTTTCATTGTATCAGAAGCAGACAAATGACAGAAACCAACAAGCTCACTCAAGTTTTTTGTTTCCGGTCTTTCATCTGCAGGAGGATAATGAAGAAGTGGTGTGTGAGTGAACAGATATAGCAATGTGTGTCTGGGAAAATGCCACAGCCCTCCCCTGTGTATTATGAGAAAATTCCACGGTAGCTCAGAGGAAAAAGACCAAACAAAACACTGGGAACATGATGTGTTTGTACAGCCAAAAATATGAGAAGCAAGAAGCATGTCGAGCATGGAACAAACAATACACCTGTCTGCCTTCACTAGTAGGCTCTGATGTTGGCAATATAAGTGCTGTTACTGCAACTAAATATGGTTAATTCAGCTCTATCTATATCAGTTTATAATCACTACATTGCTATAGTTGGATAAAAATGTTATTAAATATACTTTTTCTATGCTACTTTTTGCATAATATTAAGAATTTGTTACATTTTAACTCTAAATTTTGCACAATTATAATATGTTCATAAGCACCTTGGTGGGGTTGCTGACCTTGTGTCCTGATTTTCATTACTTTTTGACAGTTGTTGCTAAGATTTGTGAGGCGGCTGGGTAGTGCATCGTTTAACACACTCTCCCTTAGCTTGGCGTGTCCTTCTACAGTGCAAACATATTATTGTTGGGTTGAACTGGTTGGGAACTTGTTGGGTCTAAACTGGTCATAGGTGTGGATTTAAGTACAAATGGGAGTGGAATTGTGACCTGGCCAGTTACCCGCCTCTCACCAAATGTCAGCCAGGATTGGCTCCAGCTCCCTGTGAGCTTAGCTGGATGAGTGGTTAAGAAAATAGATGGACCTTTAATTAGTGACTTCTAACCACTGTGACCTTAGAATTGATGCTTTTGTTTTAAAAAAATATAGTTTTTTTACCCAGTGACTTAATCTTAGTTTTGTTACTGTTAACACTGATGCAATTACCATTAATAAAACAGATATTTTCTTTTAGGAATTTTCTAGGTCTTTTATAATAAGGAAAAAAACCTGCATACTGCATATTGACTTTTATATATGTTGATCTTTTTATAGCTCCTGTCAGGTAAACTCTTTTTACTATATTAATAACGAGTCAAGCAATGATTGTGTCTTTAGGCTACCAGAGTTTGACAGTAACCCCCCTCAAAAAGAAAAAAAAAAGAAAAACCCAAAACAAAATTAGCATCATTTGCAGAGATGCCACTGTTTGAAAGGCTTTGATGTGTCACACTGTTTTATATTTACAATATCTGCTGAACACGTACTGATACAATCTTAATGAAATGCAAACACTGGCTGCTGTTTCTGGCTCTCAAACAGAGAGATCAGCCATGTGCATTATAGTTTTGTTTTTCATGACTTAACCAAACCTTTTCAGTAGTATTTAGAGCCAACTGCTACATATACAACATGAATTAGAGATGGAAAGTGCTTTCTATCAAGGGATTCAAGTTAGCAGATTCCAGTGGAAAGACCAGGCTTGTGGCTCAAACTGTGACACTGAAGCACAATGCCGAACCCCACAATGGAAGAGGGGAAACTAGCCATAGGAGGGGGAACTCTAGCAATAATCCCCACATTAGTGGAGCAAATGATACAACTTCTCAGCAACTATTGTTCAATGAGTTCCAGCTTTGTTCATTTAAGTATACATACCACTGTGATCTAAAGGAAGCAACATCAAGCCATGACATGCAGAGCAATGGGATGTATTTAGGGAGTCCAGAGCAACCTGTCCTGCAGGCACAGTTTCCAACAACAGAGGTGATGCAGTAAACGTGATTTTAGAGCCCCTGAAAGGAATTTAGGGGAGAGGTTCTTGTGCTACTCTTTCATGAATTAAATGCCATTCCTGGGTCACTGAGCTTTAGTGAGGTCCACTGTGGCTTAATCATTATAATGGAGAGCAAAGATTAAGCCGAAAAAATCAATTTAGAGGATTGATCTAAAATCCTAACAGGCTGCCGTTAAGGCTAAAAATGACCTCATCTAATAATCACGTAATAATCACTTTTATAAAATGTTTGTCTTCTCACTTGCTGAGGGCGGTTTGGGAAGCTTGTTGTGGGTGGATGTGGAAAGATTTATAAGCCTTTCTTCACTTGACTCACCTGCGTTGTAGAACCTGTCCAGCACGGCGGTCTCCCCGAAATCCAGTTTACCAAAGTTCACTGTCTCTAGCTTGCTGCCCACAGACTCGCAAGCGTCCTTCAGACACTGCAGGGCCATGCTCTCATGATTATTCTGTTGGCTGGCCTCTCCGTTCACCACATAGGCCACTGTCACCGGCCTGCTTTTGCAAGACTTTCCGGTGGACAGCAACCCTCCGGTGTCCAAAGGGCAGCTCCCGGAGATCGGGCTAAGTCCCCCACCTCCAGCCCCGGAATCATGCCAAAAAGTCCCGGCTGCGGGGATTCCACAGGCACCACCACCACCACTGCTGTTGACGCTTGTATTTTCCCCGCTGAGGTTCTCTCTGCCGGGGCCAGCACCAAAGGAAGGTACCGCTAAAGAGATCCCGTCCTGGTCTTGATTCATCTTTCTTCAAGTGTCTTTTTAAAGTGGGGATTTCGATGAGTGGCTTCTCCACCAGTCCTCCATGGAGAGCCAGCGTTACGCACGGCGGTTACCCATGGAGCCTCTGCAAAGGCACGACGTGCAACTCTGCTCCTTCCACACAGGTAAACAGTCTGTTAGGAGCAGAGGTGCAGCTTCACATCATGCTGCATGACTGCCATTGATTGCACGCTTGCAAAACACGCGAATAGGGGCTGCAGGTGGACCGAAGTCACGACGATATCCGAAGAGAAAACACAGGAGGAAAAGCCACCAAATCCGCGCATTCCGTCTCAGCCGTCGCAACAAATTCACATACTTCTCAAAGTTGAGCAACACAGCCACTGTTAGTGCAGCAACGCCCACGGGATCCACAAATGTCACACCGAGTCCAACTTAAGCTCACTTTAAATCCTCCGATCAGCGCAACGTCTTCTCAGCGCTGAAAAGAGAAAGCACACCGCGCACGCAGTCAAGTTTCCACTGTTATCTTCGAGGCCAGACTCACGCTCTGGGCGGAGAGACGATACTCGGAGCCTGGGTTAGTGGGGCGGGGACACGATGACCATATGTGGAGTTGTGTACTTCAGAAAGGGAGGAGTCCCTTCGAAAAACAAAAAACAAAAAACAAACAAAACCGCCCAAACGTCTCTGTGAGTCATCTGGAGCGAAGGTAAAAATGAATAGGTGATTAATTTATCAGCTTTTCCCGAAAATGATGAACATGGGGAATTAGAGATCGCAATCTAGAACAAAAACACCCATTTAGGACACCAATCTCCGTAATGACTACATTGTTTTTGTCGGAGCTGTGAGTTGGAAGTATTTCATAATCCTGCAAACTAATTGCGTCGGTTTTGCACATTAATCTTCTGACCCACATGGATTAGGCCCCACGGTGAAAAATAGACTAGAATAGAATAGAATAGAATTCAACTTTATTGTCATTGCACATGCACAGGTACAGGGCAACGAAATGCAGTTTGCATCCATCCAGAAGTGCTTTAGTGATATAGATATATTACAATATATATTAGCAATAATATAGATATGTGAGTATATTACAGAAATGGGTCTATTATGGAATGTTATAATGTACACGGTATGAAGTATGTTGTGAATATTCTATAACTATAAGTATGTACAGGCTGTAGTGAGTACAAGCTATGTACAGGATATGAACAGGATATAAATATGAAAAACTATGCAGAATATGAAATAAATAACTTTACAGAATCTGGGATATACAGCTATACAGAAATGGGAACTATGCAAGTTGTAAACAGTTGTAGGGTTAAAAATGATCGTATGTACAGAATGATTATTTACACAGAGCTATACAGTAGTGCAGTTAAGATAAGTGAGGGTGTAGATAGTTTCTACAGAGGCTATATAAAGTGCTAGTGGTTGTGAGTGGTGGTTCAGTCCATGTTATTATTGTGTTTGAGGGTACAGTTGTCCATTGTGGGTGTGTGTATGTTCAGTCCATGAGTTTAACGTGGGTCAGATGTCAGGAGGCAGAGTTCAGGAGTCTGACAGCTGTGGGGAAGAAGCTGTTCTGGTACCTGGTGGTCTTAGTCCGGAGGCTCCTGTGGCGCCTCCCAGAGGGCAGGAGGGTGAAGAGTCCATGTGATGGGTGACTGGGGTCTTTGATGATTTTCCCAGCCCTTTTCAGACACCGCTTCCTGTAGATGTCTTTTATGGCAGGAAGTGGTGCTCCGGCGATGCGCTGGGCAGTTTTCACGACCCTCTGCAACGCCTTCCGGTCCGAGGCAGAGCAGTTCCCGTACCAGACTGTTATACAGTTGGTCAGGATGCTCTCGATGGTGCAGCGATAGAAGTTCACCAGGATGTCTGAGGACAGGTGGTTCTTCCTCAGAGTCCTCAAGAAGAAGAGGCGCTGGTGAGCCTTCTTGACCAGCTTGGAGCAGTTGGAGCAGAGGTGAGATCCTCGGAGATGTGGACTCCCAGGAACTTGAAGCTGCTCACACGCTCCACAGCCGTCCCCTTAATGTGGATGGGTGGATGTGGGTCAGCATTCCTCCTGTAGTCCACGATGAGCTCCTTGGTCTTCTCGGTGTTAAGCAGCAGGTTGTTTCTGTCGCACCACTCAGCCAGACGATCCACCTCCTCCCTGTAGGCGGCCTCATCGTTGTCACTGATGAGGCCAATCACCGTGGTGTCATCTGCAAACTTAATGATGGTGTTGGAACCATCAGCAGGTCTGCAGTCGTGGGTGAAGAGGGAGTAGAGGAAAGTGGCTGTGAAACAGGTAAAAGTCTGAGCACATGACCACGTGACTTTGTAATTCCTCTGGACAAACGCTAGAAGTGACTATTATTAGTAGTGATTGAATTAGTCTACAATGAAACTATCCGGGTGGGTGGTCTGCTGTTCAGACGTGGAAGTGTCATCCATTTATGTTTCAAGGAGGCCCTCTTGTGGTAAGCACTTGATATTACAGTACATGTGAATACATATGAATAGTCTGCATTTTATACTTGTGCCATAAAATATTTTTTATTCTTTATTAACAAATATATAGCAGATATTTATGACCTCTAGAAAGAGAAAGTGCATTATTTTTTCAGTACTAAATTAGTCAAGAAAGACTTATGTTATGTTGACAGATGAAGTAAGCAGGAGTCTCTGTGGACTATTATGTCTTATAACCTGTAAGAAGTAGGTGGAAGAGATCCTAGAGAGTTGGAGGTATGTTTTGAAGAGAAGAGGAATGAAAATCAGGAGAAGCAAGACAGATTACATGTGTGTGAATGAGAGGGAGACAAGTGTAGCAGTCAAGATGTAAGGTAAGGTGAAGGAGGATGATTTTAAATACCTTGGATGGAGGGTTGGTGTGACACGAAAGGGTTGGTAGTGATAGAGTGAAATGGAGGGAGATGATAACTGTGGTAACTCCTGAAGGCAGCAGCTGAAAGAAGTTGAATAAGATGCTGAAATCAATGATGACCCCAAACAAAATTTGTTTGTCAGAACACGAGGTATAAATATGAACATACAGTATTTATACGTATGTGACAAAGGGTTAACAAATACACAAAACATAGCCATTGCTTTTAAAAAAGGAAAGAGCATACTTATCTTGGGTGAAATTCGTCTACACTTTATTTGAACACATGAATTTCCTGCAGGGCTATTTCAAGGTGAGACGAGTCCTAAATCACTGAGCTTTAATGATTTTTATTTTAACATTTTATCACTGAAGAAGGGGCAAATGTAGCACCATAACAATGATATTATTAGAGGAGTGAAGGCAGACATGAAAAAGGCTCCCAGTGGAAATATTCAGTGCTGTTACGAAAAGTAAAAGAAGATAAGGGGAAAGAGCCGCAGTGAATCCTTTTTTTTTTTTTTTTTTTGCCATTGTGCTCTTGTTTTGCCTATAGGCTGTTGTAGCTTTAGCACACCATAAATGACAGGAAAAAAAGTCCAGAAAGGAACAGTAATTGTAGTTTTACAATTACACACTTTGACTGTCAATTGACGGCAACATTTCTGCATTTAAAACAATACAAATTCTGCTATTATAACTTTTAGAGCTGCTGTGACTAATTAAATACCGCCAGAAAAGGCACCGAGCTCTCTGCTGCTCAGGGCAAACAGGTTACATTACATTGTTAGTCTTCAGGGAAGAGTCTGTTTAAATGACGGTAAACAAAAAAACAAACAAAAACAAACCAAAAAAGTGTACTTTTCCTTTTCTGCCACTAGATGTCTCACATTGACCGTGGTTGAAGTTTCACTCAGCAGGGTTTTAGTGACAATGCTGCCAAACCAAACACATCCACGGGGCTGTGTGATTTCTTTAAACACATCTGTCTGCTCTTCATCGTTTAGCTGGGGGCGAATTACAGATCACACCAGCCATTTATCCATCACCGCGTCTCTCAGTCACACTGGAATCAAATGGAATGAATGTCGAGGTTACATCACTGAGGCAAATTACACACAATTGAATGCAGTGAAAATGTATTTTTTATTGAATTAGTTCTTGTTTGTATACCTCTTCCCCCTCCTACCGATGAATTCACATAAAGCTACATACTTCACTGATAACTTTAAGTACATGTTGTCTAATAAAACATAAAACAAACGCTTGCAGATAGATGTCAGCCTTTATCTCATTAATAAAAAAATAGACTAAAATAGCAAAAAAACACTGCAAAAGAAAAACTACGTATGCTTTTTTCTAAACAATGACAACTAAGCTGAAATTAGCAAGTCCATTCTGGAAAAGGACTTGATACCCAGCAGTCATACAATGCAATAATTTCTGTAGGACCTATCTTCAACATAGAGCTAATGTAATGTGCCACTATGCTAAATGTCTCCTATCATATGAAAGAATTAAAACTAATTATTACACATTCATAAAGAATTTTTAGCTCACACTGGTGAAGGTAATTGCTTTTTCCATATTGCCTGTAGTCTTCAATCATGTATTATATAGTTTGTAAAAAGGATGATGAGTAACTTACCATTAAACAACATTTGAGACAGCTGATTTTATACCCTGTCTCACCTTTATTACCTTTATTTAACCAGGAAGATTCATTGAAATGTAGAGAGATCAAAGTCAAAGTACTCAAGTTATTTAGTTATCCAAAATTAGAATTTGCTGGGAGTAAATTGACATTATGCCTTTTATCACATGGATATTCTAGGTACCTCTGAATTAGCTTAATTTATCTGATAAAATTTGGTTTGAAGTCTTGTTATCTGTTTAAAATGTAATTTCTTGAATCAATAAACACAACTTAGTAAATGTTAATAGTTAAGAGTTGCAATATGTCCTTCAAAGAAACATTTGTGTTATCCACTCAGCTGTGACAGACAGTAGGGTTTCCCTGGCAACACAATACAACAAGCCCTGCAGCTGTCATCATATACCAATTTCATTTTTTGCTATACGGTTAAATTCTGATTGGCTTAAGAAAACATGTGACATCACGTGTTTCCAACACAACCATTCCCACCTTAGATCTGTGAGAAGTGACAGACCAAAAATATAAATACACGAAGCTCTCACCAGAAATAATCCTACAAAAGTGTATTTTCATCTAAGGCAAAGTGAAGTTGATTGATTAGATTTTAAAGGCCTTTAACTACTGAGAAGTGAAGTAGTTGACTTATAGCCTATATTTTATATAATATATTTGACTTGAGTCAAGCTGAAGAGAAAGTTTCCCTTTAAGAGCTTTTAAAAAGGATTTTATGGCTACTTGAAGACCCACAAACATCTTATCACTTTACAGCATTTGGCTTTATCAGCAAACAGAATAACGCTGTCTTGTGAAGATGTTCTTGCTTTTGGCTTTATTTTGCCTTCTATGAGCTCTGGAGTGAAATATGTTTCTCTTAAGCTCTTACATGTTACACTAAGATGACATCGTCTTTCTGCTGTTTGGTGAGAGCCAGTCCAACACCACCTTCGCACAGAAAATGGGAAGCTCCTAATATATAAATAATAACATGTACAATATACAGTGATTATTAAGGGTGAAAGCTGGAACCTGGGAAACTTGTGCTTTTTTTTTCGTCAGTGTTGGTGTCCATCCAGTAGTTATGGGAAAAACATTGCAATAATTCAGTTATGGGTGGATGCAGATCTATCTATCTATCTATCTATCTATCTATCTATCTATCTATCTATCTATCTATCTATCTATCTATCTATCTATCTATCTATCTATCTATCTATCTATCTATCTATCTATCTATCTATCTATCTATCTATCTATCTATCTATCTATCTATCTATCTATCTATCTATCTATCTATCTATCTATCTATCAATCAAATGGAACCCATTCGATTCTGTTTGCTTTCATTATTTTCTATCCGTCTTCTCAAAATTTTGGCTGATTCTTAAAAGACAGAGCTGGCCAGCACCAGTATCAGCATAAGGACCAGCTCCTGTTGATGGAAATGAGGTATTCGGGGCTCTTTAACATGTTTCAGGATACAGGGATGTAAAAGGTTGTAAATATATTCAATAAAACCAAAATCTTGTCAAAAACCTAATCAGTTTTGAGCCTGCACCTTTGGTAACGTGTGGCACTCAATGTTGTTTCAAAAACTTGAGTTGGAGTACTTGTTGGGCAAGTCCTGGTTATATAACCAATCATAATGCAATGATTAAAGCAGCTTCTTGATTCTGTGCAGGGATGCAAAAGCACTTTAGGGGTGTGTCAGTATGCTGTGACATCAGTAGATATAGTCAGAGGTGCAACCAGAGAGTGCAGTAAAACAATGTTTTCAACCTAGTATTAAGTCACTCTTAAATTAGGAGTTGCCAGATAAAAATGCACATAATGACCTTTCTTATAAATGTCAAGTTACATTTGTGATTGCCATAGGGCTGTGCTATTTCTCAGCATGGAAAATGTTTCAGAATGCATGCAACATCTAATTAAGTGTAAATACGTTCATATATTATAGTGGAACAAGAATCAAACAACATACAGTGTGGCGTAATGAGTGAAGTTTGTAAGGATGAGAGTGTAGTTAACCATCAATAGGGTGTCCACGCTGCGCCCTGCAAATAAAGCTTTTCATTCTGCTCTGCCACAGACCATGAAATAGTCACTCAGCTCTGAAATAGAGAGAATCACTCACATGGAGAAACAGCGAGAAGTTTGGTTAGTTCTGCAGTGCAGGTAGGAGATAGATACTTGGAGGCACAGACTTATTGCAGCCCTCCATAGATATCTGCCAAAGTCTACACAAACATTAGAGGGAAACGGGGAAACAAAATTACAGAAATCTGCTAAGTTTGACAAATGGTTGGCTCCGCTTTGCCACTAGCTATTAGCCGGCAATGATTAATAAGTGAGAAAATAATTGCACTTCATTGAGATTGATGACGCCCCATTTAACCTCCCCACTCATCCTGGCTGCGCCACAGAGCACCGAGATGAGCCTCGGACACACTGCTGCTCTGCCGGCCTCATTGGTATCAAACACACACACACATAGGTACACACACAGGGACTGTAATGATCCTATGGGGCATTTTTAGGAGCCTTGTGGCGCTCTGATCATAAGTTCATTGTTAATAAGTGAAAAACAATGATCTCAGCTCTAGGAGGCCTCTGGGAAGCGCTCACTTCACCAATATAGAAGCATTTAAGTCAAACACCGTGGGGAATTAATGACAGCGGAGTCACCATTAACTGCTATGCTAACGAGTTTGTGAGCTTTGGCCCTCTTGTTAGATGCGTCTTTCTTGTGCGTGCGCGCGCGTGTTTGCTTGTCTACTCGTTGGAGCGCTTGTACTGGAGAATCTTGTCGATCTGAAATGTACACGGTGAATTCGTTTGAATGTGATTTTCGGCGGTTTTAAATGCAAACAAAGCGGCGGCGATCAGACAAGGCACTAGGAGTGCCGCTACGCCTTATCCTCTCAGTCTGTAAAGAGACATGGCCAAGGTTATTAAAGAAGGATGTAGCAGAGCAAGATGGCCGCTGTTGTGACCAGAGGCGGTGTGGAGAGATAAATGGTTGACCCAGCCTGGTGTCAGGTTAGGATTGATGCCACTATCAGCCCCACTGCTTTCCCAATGATTTTCTCAAATCTCTGATAGAGTGTGTTATCTAGTTACTGGCATGAGGGCAACGGCCTGCAGGCACAGAGAAGGTCAATCTATGAGGACAATCTTTGTTGGACTAAATGAGAAAAAAGACCTCACAAAAAAGAATAAAAAGCAGCTGCTAGGTCTCTGGGATAAGATAAGCCAAATTACTTCTCTTTAGTAGAATTGGCCTGAGGCAAAACATCAAAAAAAAAAAAAGA
Organism: Rhamphochromis sp. 'chilingali'; assembly: GCF_963969265.1. Taxonomy (NCBI): domain Eukaryota; kingdom Metazoa; phylum Chordata; class Actinopteri; order Cichliformes; family Cichlidae; genus Rhamphochromis; species Rhamphochromis sp. 'chilingali'. The sequence goes on along the minus strand of NC_137932.1, from coordinate 18,415,614 downwards.
AGAAGAAGAAGAAAAAAATTAAGTGAGGCTGGTGTGCTCTCTAACTTTAGTGTTGTAGATTTCACCTGGAACCTCGGCTTCCTTGAACTAATTTTGATTCAGTGGCAGCAGCACCTTGAGGAATGGCCCGGCCAGTTTGTATTTGTCTGCTGGTTAATCTGCATTCAACAAATAAATCTCCTAAACAGGAATATCCAGAATATATTACACCAGTCAGCAGTATAAACTGGCTTGCAGACCATCAAACCATAATCTCACTCAATCAACCCGCTTGCTCTTTGTTTTTTTCAGATCTGGGCAAAAGGGTTTGACTAATAGGTTGTAATTTACCGGCTGAGGTCTTGATCAATAATTCTATGTCAATAATGATGGAGAGGTCTGGGCGAGGGGAAATGATTCCACTCATTGTCTGAGAAAAATGAAGGCCTGGACATCACCTTAGGCTTCGGGCAGATGTCCACAGGTTCTCTGCAGCTATGACGGTTGAGTCAATGAGTGAAAAGACAAATAACACACATGGACACACACATACACACACAAGTTTTCATCGTAGTGTGCAAGATCAAAACTTTAAAACACACAATTACACACACATATTTCTCTAATGGATATACTTTTCACTACGATTTTTTTAGTCAATGGGCCTTTCTCGTGACAATCTCATTTTGAAAGCAGTCTTCTGACAGAAATATTGACCGAACGACTATAAATGGAGGGAACAATCTGCTTCTTTATTATCCAGAAAATTGCTAAAATGGTTTCAAGGAAATAAATAGCCCATCTTGATTCCTTTCTGATGTGGTTTGAAAATATAGTTTGTCTTATCTGCATGTATACTGCACATAAAACAAAAATAACCAAGCCAGATGTATCTGTGTATCATAGATTTGTAATTACTACTAAAAACAGACATTAACTGTGATTATTTTCAAGGTTTTCTAGTGGATTATGTGTTAAAGTCCCAATTTTCCATAGAGCATTACAGGGCTGTTAAATGGTGAGAGATATAGTGCACTTTTTGGATAGGTTACCAATCTGCTCCAAACTGTAAGGTTGCTATAGTGAAGCATGAGGATGGTAGCATCATGTTACGGGATGCTTTTTAGCATGTATGGGCATGACGCTAACACAAACAGCTACATTTCTGTTTGTTCCTGAGCCAAAGACCAGACTTAAACACCAATATGAAGATACCTGAAGACATTTCACAAACTGGGAAATCTGCCTGAAAGAATATGATAAACCAGGTGTGTAAATGTTTTCGAAACATAACATAACATTACTCTCATAACTCTCTTTCTGTTAACTTTCTCCCCAACTTCCCTTTGTTTCTGTTTCTCTTTTCTGTGCCCTGGTCTTGTCCATTGTGGTTTTAATAATGCAAAATAAAAAATCCTAATAATGCTTTTATTTGATTTGTAATTATATTTTCTTTTATGTGTTCATTTGTCATTTGTTAGTTTTGGACAAAGTAAGCTGAATTATTTTTTTGCATTGGGTTGTTGTCTTAAAACCTTTGGGGGCATCATCATTAAATAACCTGGATCTTGCATCTTACATTTGTTCTGTGGTTCCATGTTTTACAGTCTTAGTAATAAAATATTAGTGAGACTTCCTGTGGCGAGGAATCCAGTATGTAGTTACAATCTTGATAAAAATCTTCTCAAGCTGCTGCAAGTCAGGGTCTAATGCCTTCATCTGTCAGTCAAAGATAAACGTTCTTGACTCCAACCGACATGAGAGTTCAGGGAGTTTCTGAAAGCAGTCTAAATATTTTGAGACAAGCTTTTATTGCAACACAAGACACAACAGACCCAGAGCTCAGACTGCGGGCAGCATAGTAAGAGGAAACAAATGATCTCATATTCATTCAATTAAAACAGTGGCGCTCAATGTGATCGAGGCAGCTTTCACTTAACCTTTATTTCAAAACAATTCATTTCTTGTGATACGAATGTTACAAGTTAAATGTAAGGTGCTCACTGAAAACTAAGCTAAAAAATAAGATGATGATACATGGGTAAATAATACAGCAGGAATAGCCCCCCAAAATCTAAAGCAATAAAATTAACTCTCAAGACAGTGCACAACTGGAGGGGAAAGCAATTCATGGCTCTTCATTGGCTTGGTATTGCAGGAAGGTGAGTCTTCATGAATTTTGCCTCCTAGCAAATACTAAAAAATGCCAAAAAGCTGCAGTATGGTGGGACACTTACAACATGCTAATCGCAGGAAAAGACCTAGATGACAAACAAATATTACTTAAGAAAAATAGCCTGGGAAGAAAGATAAACCTGAAAATGTACATGTGATATGGAAATAATAAAATGTAGACTCACACAACTTAAAAAAGGTTTATTTGAGGTTACTGTGAAAAGAGCTCTTTTAGAAGTACTTTATAAAACTCTCCCAAAATACCATAGCCTATATATCTCACTACCCTACAAGTAGAAGTAGGAAGAAGTAGGAATCATCCTTTTCCTTTCATAGTGGAAAGCTGTTTGTAGTTTCAGCAATTAACTACAAAAGAGTAACTAAACTAATTAAATTCCTACACAAATACCAATGGAACTGAAGCTCTTGCATGATAATGCTAAATGTAGTTAAACTACTTGTTTAATTTCACGTAGCTGACTACCTGACTACCCTTCAAACAGTGTAAGAAAGTTAGAAGGTCTAGAAAGACTTTTATTTTGAAGACACAGTACACAACTGCTAAATGCATATCCATAAGGTCTTTGTAAGCCACTTTAACAAAATATTTGGAGTATTTCTGACACTTTCCACTGCAGTTTCTAACAGAAGCATGCACTCAATCCACCCAAAGTAAACAGGATTGTATGCTATTTCTTCTCAAATTTTATTTAAATTTCCCAGATCTCAATGGAAAATATCACGTTTGACTTGGAATATTTTCTAAGTCATTCAGGATTATTTTCAATTTGTTAACTGCCAGAAGAAAAAGATTAAGCAGCGGGAGAAAAAAAAACCCACTTTAGTGATCAGATGTCACCCTCTAACCCATAAGGGGACCTTCATCCTGGCTGGCTGCCCCTCCACTGAGGTGGGCAGAGGTGTGTTTTTTGAGCAGACCTGAACAGTTTGAACGTTGCGCTCTAAGTGGATTGGGTTCCTGTCAGACCTGAGCGGTTGGACATTGATAAATTTCCTCCTGTGTGGGATCGATAACTCTCACCTTTCAGCCCAGGGCTGCACCAGAGTGGGACGTCATAATTACTCTGTCAAACTGAATGCCTGCCTGTGTTAAGAATGACGACTATACGTGCACGTGTGTGTGTGTACATGATAGAGCCAATCAAAACGTGTGCAAAGCAGTGCAAAGTTGTTGTTTTTTTTCTCATGTGAATGTGCTTTTGTGTGTTTGGGAATATATGCACAGAGATTTATGGATTATGTCAGTACATGTGGGCTTTAAAAGGTTGTGTGTCTGTGCACGCATTTGTGTGTGTAGGCCCAGGTGACACTTTGCAAGCTGAGCTGTACTGGTGACTGGCAGTGATTGACAGCTGAGCAGCCCGCCTCCTCCTTTTACCTTCCCACGGCTCTTTTTAATGCCTGTCACATTGGCCAATCAGCAAAGTGATCTGACAGCCTTCCTGACACACACACACACACACACACACACACACACACACACACACACACACACACACACACACACACACACACATTGACAAATTTTAAACCTGAAGCCTGCTATCAACACCAAACATCCTCTGGATCTTTAAGAGAAAGAAAAAATCTAAATCTGAACGACTGTGCCGATCATTGTAATGTTTTAGTAACAGTACAGCACAACAGTGTATTGAAAGTACTGAAACCGACCACAGCAGCCATATTTACTTACAGAATAGCAGCAACGATTAGCTCCAAAAACAACATGGTAGGGATGATGGGCCCCTCACGTCGATCACGTTAACTGAATTAACATACGGGACTCTCCTTTCAGCTGGCTCCTTCGATCTGTAATCTGTCCACATGCAATGATAATTTATTTATTTTGTTACAGGGAACAAAAGCAATTGCAACCATCTGTTCCATCAGACACTGAAGCATCGCCGCACGTGGCCTTCCTTCAGGTTAGTGCAGATTCATTTTAGTCTGTATTTGTGCACATGTGTGCCTTTTGAGGGTCTGCATTTGCATTTAGATATGCATGTCAGACTGTCAGCATGACTCAATATTACATGTCTACCTATGACTGCAGTTTGTTTGCATATATGCATTGAATGTAAACAAATATGCATTACTGTTCAGCGTGCTTTTAGGAGATTTTTCTTCTTTTCGTGTGTGCACGCGCGCGCGTGTCACAGCCGCCATGTGGTGCTGCTGCTGTCGGTAAAAGAGGCAGCCTGTGGAATTAAAAGTGAATGAAGTGAGGATGAGCGAGGCTGCCTGCTCCTCATAACAGCACCACCATAATAATAATAAAAATAATAATAATGATAATAATAATCATGGCAATAATAACCTCAGTGCTCATTTAGACATCAATACTAATCACTCTCATTTGGAGGACAATAATAATAATCAGGCTCATTTAGAGTGCCGTTTCTCCACAGAGGCTTTCACTGCCTTTGGGGTTGGTTGGTGCTTAACCTAATGATAATAGTCATGATTCATGGCTCAACTCTCCCTCCCTGCATGTTGCTTTCACTCCATGTGAATACAGGAAGTGTGTGTATGCGTGTGTGGGTGAGAGGAAAAGATGAGGGTGTAAATGTGTTTGTCTGCTTTGACATGTTGACACATACCAGCTTGTATGTATTTTTGGACTTTTTTACAGGGATTCACTAACCTCTACATTTAATGGCACAATCCAGTGCATAGTCATTTTTGTCCATCATTATGACGTCGATCTGAGGAGGTGGCAGGAGTGCTTATAACGAATCCGACAGCGGTGAAAAGCAACCATAAAGGCCAAACTATAATTTAGAAAATTATACCTCAAACTGCCCACTGTAAACATCCATCAGTTTGACACAGGGTTTTGTAATGCAGAGAGGTGCTATTATCAACATCTTTGGTTTGCTTTTACCCTAAATAGAGTATTTTGAATATAATGGCTACTTTAAATTCTGTCGCATCACAATTGAGGTCTCATGTCTGTTGTGACTTCCTGTTTGGCTCTTTTCTGTCAAAGCACTTTACTCTGTCGTAAGCCACATTTGTGGAACCACAATTGTATATGAAGATGATTTAAAAGATTCAGACTATCCAAACAATTTGACAGTTCTAAAATCTGTTTATAAACTTTCATACAGAGAATAAGACTGAACGTTACATTTCTCTGTAAGTAAATCTCAAGCTAGTGTAATAGACAGTCAGTCTGGCTGGCTCTCACCAAAGACACATGCAGGAAGAGGTTTGAATTTTGAGGCAGTTTACATCATGAAACTCCACTGGACTCTGGTGCTGTATTAAAACTGTATTCCTTTATATACCCGGCAGGGGATGACTTCTCTGGTTTCAAATATAGAAGTCCGACTGCTTGGAAGTATATGGGAAAACTAATTTAATATATCCTGTTATATATTCCCTATTTTTGTCTGTGTTAAAATAGTGGGTCCTCATATTAATGATGGCCAAAGTTAGACTTCTTGGTTTTGCATAATTTCAAAGAGAGCACATTTTTAATATGGTCACACAGCTCTGGATGTGAGCACAAATATCCCGCCCACTTTCTGTTCCAACCTTTTGTTTAGAAGGGGCAGCCAATCAGAGTCACGCTGGCTTTAAGGGTGAGGAGCAGGCAGCTTGTTTTACACAAAAGATGAATTGAGGGGCTTCATCAAAGCAAGGAACTTAAAATGTGAATAATGCAAAACTACTCCAGTAGAGTCTAACAAGAAACTCGTGTAAATGAGCACAAGAGATCCTCTTTAATATAACATTATGCTCATTTTTTAAATGATGGTCCACCTGAGAGGCAGAAAGGAGGATTTGCTTTAGGGCAAGCCAGTCTACCTTGTGATTGGGAAGTGTTTATGTATGAGGATACGATGGCCCTTGATTTCTTAGTGCAGACCACCCTTCCCCTGATATCTGCAGGTTCAAAGCATCAGTTACACGACAGCCAAACTGCTGAGCTCAAGGCGTCAAGACAGAACTAACTAATGTGTAATGGCATGGTGGCTGCGTCCATCTTTAATATACAGTTTATGAATAAAATATAGGCAATTAAAATGTGTCATTTGCACCTTTAGTGCTTGAGTTATTTGGATCACATCTATATGTTTCCCTCCGATCATCTGCACAAATCGTTATTTGCTCTCTCTCGCACTCAGACTCCAATCGACACAGATGCAGGTTAATGCCACAGGAATTTAGGTCTTGCAATAACACTCTGTCAGCCCTTTACAAAACCATGAGGCCATCTTCAAGTCATGAAATATTCTCTTCTCTTTCTGATGTATTGCGTGCCAGCACATGGGACAGGCAGGCACTAATGTAATTCCTTGCGAGTGGTGCTCATCTCATCTGGGCTCCAGCTTTGAACTTGTGGCTCGGCGGCTTTTCAGAACGAGACAGAAAATGGGGACAGAGGGAGAGAATTGTCCGGCACTGATTCGCTGTAAAAAACTCGGACAGAAGATCATTTCAGCGCCGCTTGGGAAGATCAAAAGCTTAGCTGGCAGAGAGCGAGTGCGAGGGGAGATGGTATCGCCGGGCTCTCATTTCATTCACAGACGAGTGTGAAATGACTTCATCTGTTGTGTGGACTCACACTAGACACCATTATACACTACTGTATCCTGACCCTCCCTTCCTCTCTCACTGCTGGCAGCTACAGGCCAAAAACCGCCGCAGCATTGTCCTAATAACATATCTGTTAGGTATTGCTTTGTGTATCTATTAGACACGCTGGCAGCTTTTACCTACATTGACAAAACATTAAAAAGGCAGATTCTTTAGCACTAATTGCATTGTAAGAATCTCTTACATAACACCAGCTGGATTCAATGTTAATTGCTTTTTTTTTTTTTTTACATTAGCAGAAGATCCCAGCACTTAAAAACACTAAAGGGGAAAATATAAGAATGATAAAAAGAGAAGATCAAACCTCAAGTCCAGGCCCACAGTAGTTTCAGGCCTGGCAGTGCACATCATTAACACTCTGCCTCCTGCACTTAAGAAAGGAGGAAGGGGGGCAGCAATTTGCTCAAACTTCTGAGCCTTAAACACTTGAATAATTTACCACTGAAAGTTATAAATCTGCTTGATTATGGCGACAACAAACGGGTTGAACACAGCTGTTTCTCTTTCTTTCTCTCGGCATCGCTGCTAATGGAGATTGCAGCGTACTTTGCAGGCAGTGTGGAGAGGAAATATAGAAGAAAGCATCATGAGATCATAAGAGTCGACTTAACTCAAGGATTTTACCACCTCTTTCTTCTTCTCCCTTCATCCCTTGTCTTCATTTCCTCCTTCATTAAATGAGGAGTCCGACGCAGAGCCGGACTGTAATGCTGTGCGTCGGCTGTGAGAGCTTTCCTTCCTGTTCTGCTCTCCCTCCTCCAGTCTTCCTCCTCTTCTCTCCCTTGAACACCCTGTTTAGCTGTTTAAGCTGATGACACAGAGAATATTGCATGTTGAAAGGCCTTTTCACCACACACACACACACACACACACACACACACACACACACACACACACACACACACACACACACACACACACACTGACTTACACTCACACATGCACACACTCTTGCCCAGAGCGAAAGGCCCCAGGCAGTCTTTTTCCCGTTAGCCAGGGGCGATCATTCTGCCTCTATGATACTTTAACTGTGGGATGTCAGGAAACATTAGGCCTTTAAAAACACAGCTACGTTGCAGTGCAGACACTGACAACACACGCAGACATACACACACATACTCAACTGTAGTCCTATCCATTCCTCCAAGGTCAGAACACTTTCTGCAATCTTCCTGTGCAGATTTTGAGATAAATAATTTAGTCCTTGTGTGTTTTTTTTGTTTTAATCACCTTTTCCAAACAAACAATCAGAACTTAAAATGCATAAAAATAATGATGTTACACCATCCTAACTGCTTGCAGGTCATTGCTGACCGTTTTTTCTTTTTACTACAACCTTCGGATGCACTCTACGTGACACAACTTCATTGTAAGACTTGAATCAGAAGAGGTTTTTTTTTCTTTAGAATTGATTGCTTTAAAACCACATTAAGATTTTCTCTACCTGCAGGTGGGCATTTCGTCTTAGCTGTGGCTGCTGCAACCACCAAAACTAAACCACAAACAGATGTAAAGAGAAATAACTTTGATGAGACTGTCCTCCTAAGAGGAATGACAGCTGTAGCACTTTCAGCAAATGTCCCAGGTGAATATAGAGCCACAAAGTCTGTAGGGAGTTAGGGGCTGTTTTCATTCACAGGGTGTAAAATACTGCTGCTTTGTTAAAGCTTCTGGTGTCTCATGGTTACTCCAAAGGTGCTCTTTGGCATTTGTGTCCTGATGTACGGTACTGGTTGTGGTATATTCATATATGGATGCTTCATATCATATTTAAATGTACTTGGCACCCTTTAGTGCCATTTTTCAGTGTGCAGAGTTGAGGATGTTTGTTAATGGTTTCAGTGATTTAAAACAAAGTGCAAAACACAAAACTGTCACGCAGGAGCCAAACTGCAGTCTCTCAGTTGACAGTCTAGTGGTTTAGACCATCACCCTCGCATAGGGTGACCAGATGTCCCTCTTTATGTGGGACTGCACTACATCTTTGTTCCTTGTCCCCGAGTCTCACATCTTGAGACAACGTCTTACATTTTGACTAGTTCTGCATGACATGCTCTTTTCTAAAGTCTGGAGTTTATCCAGTGTATGAAAAGGGAAGTCTTTTTATTAAAACCTATCTGATGCCAAAAAGTCACAAGTTTTGGAGTTTTTGTCGAGCATGATGGAAAATACCACAAAGTAAATGAAGCGACAGAGTTTTTGCTTTTTTATCTAGTTTTTTTTTTTTTTTTTCAGTTTCAACAACAACATCAACAACAAAACATTGAGTGAGAAGATGTCCAAGATAAATGGACGGGACAAAAAAACCTACACAAATAAAAAAGTTGTTCAACATCTTAATCAGAGGGTCTGTGTTTGGTTCCTGTTTCTGGCCATTACATCTTTTTCTTCACGCAATAATAAACCTGTGGACCCTCAGAGACAGCAGACTGTCATAGTAGATGTGTGATAAAAATTATTTTGTTATTATATTACTTATTACTCTGCACAGAATATCAAAATGTATTTAATAATGCATTCAAAGATAATGAAGAATGATACATGAATAAAGTAAAGAAAGATTTATTTTTTTAATTGTTGTTGAAATTATAGTACATAAAAAGAGCAATTTCCTAACACCATGAGGCAGCCAATTACTAGATCAGATTACTATACATTTAATGTATGTGGGATCGACTCAAAATCAAAATTCATGCTATGGAATGAACTCCTCCTTTACCTCTTTGACCTGATTTCCACTGACACAGTGCCCGATTGACACAGCTGATTTCTCCTGGGAAGCAGCCTCAATTTTGACAGGTTCAGAACCAGCTGTTACATAATGAGAGCTGGAGTTATTTCCACTGCAAGAAAACAGAAAATCACGGCGAACACAATCTTCAGGCTCCATCTGAAACTCATGTGTGAATGTTTTGTGGTTGGCCCTCCTGTAATCATTTTATTGTTTCCAACTTTGGGGACAGCAGTGCTGGTGGAAACAAGATATTTGTATAATAATAAAGAATATATAGACTACACTTCCAGCTGTAGCATTGCATCTGAAATTTCTGTTACAGGGCTAACTTGTATAGCTGGGACTTCTTGCTACGACTGAGATAATAAAACCCAACCTGCTGGAATTTTACTGCTTGATATTTTGTAGTCTTGCGGTGAAATGTTTCAGGAATGTCCATAAAGTCAGGAAACTCATCCCTGCGCTCTTCCCACATTTCCTGTCTGCCTCTTTCTGAGCTCGATGGAATAAGAAGAAAAAGGGCCAAACTGTTCTGAAATGTAATATACTTCAAGAAGAACGAGGTATTTCATTGATGTAAATTTTTTAGTGATTGTATTTTCATATAACTCTGTCCTCTAGATAATCAGTTAAGATGACTGTTTGTTGTATTTGGCATTATGAACGACTCCAGCCTGTCCCGTCTCTCTCTTCCGCTCGATCTTTGAGCCTCTGAGAACCGCAAAGAGTGGGCTGAGTTTTAATAATAAAACATCTGACATAAGGATTTAGAGGGTTCTGCACTGGAATACTTCCTATATCCTTGCAATAACTCTCATATTTTGCTCCAAAATCACAGAGAGATTTCTTTGTGAGCAGAGACACAATGAGACAGGGAGAGTCTGGAGCTCCTCTCATATATTAGAATTTAATGAAATGCATATTTTTGTCATTTAGTTTGAAATGCTTCCAAATCTAGGGAAATACTGGGATGACCCATGTTTTGATATGCTCGTTATTAGTTTGTTTTCTTTTCATGCATTCTCTCTCTTCTCTATTCAAGGGTTCAATTCGTTCACTTTGAGTCCTTTGTGCCAAGCTGCTGTGAGGAGAAGCTGTATTTATACGCTGTGCACTGCTTACTATTAAAGCTTTATTACAATCAGTGCTGGATCCAACTGTAGGCATTTCGATAATCCTTCACATTTGCTTTTACACAATGTAGGCATCTATAAAAGCGAGACAAATATGCATATAAACACGGTGGAAACGTTTAGGTTAAAGTTACACTGTGAATAATTTCCTTCACATTTCATAAGCTCTCCCTTCATCCTAAATGTACATAATTAGCTTAGATCCATATAGATCAGGACTGTTTCATTGCATCTTGAGTTTCTGCAGATTTGCCAGCTGCACATCCATGATGTGAATCACCTGTTTCACTATATCCCAAAGGTGCTGTACTGGATTGAGATAAAGGGATTGTAGAGACCATATGAGTAAAGTTATCTCACTGTCATGCTTAAGAAACCAGTGTGAGATGATCTGAGCTTTTTGCCACGGTGCATTTTCCTGCTAGGAGCAGGTGTAAGAACACAGGTACACTGGAGATTACCCAAGCCCATCTGGCACCAACCACGTTCAAGTCATCTAAATAACTTTTCTTCTCCCATTCCAATGCACTATTCAACTCTAGCAGGTCATCTTGACCATGTTAACATGTCTAAATGCAGTGCATTGCTCTAATATAATTGGCATATATTCGTGATTAGATGGAGATTAGATGATCACATTAAAGAACACTTGAATAGGCATATCGATTAAAGTGGCACACGAGTAAATGCTCAGTGTTACTAAAATCACCAAAATGGGGCAAAAACACACTCCGTATGATAATAATGACCTCATAGATACTCTGTTTTGCCAAACATGGCCAATGAAAACACTTTTTTCCCCCAAATGCTGTTATAAAACTATTTACTATTTTATAATGCTGAAACATCTAAAGATGCATACTAAATATAAATGTCTATGACATGTGATGCTCTAAATCCCTGCAGTTTTTTTTTATCAGAGCCTATACACAGGGCTTTGTTAATTTGTGTACCTTCTCTTTTGTATTGGCTGTTGGGAGACAGATAACCTCTCTACTTTTAAGATTTGTTATACTTAAAACTTTCCGTTTTGATAAAGCTTACCGTTAAGGCCAGATCAGGTGATTTTCTCTAAATGTTTTTGTTTTCTCGCTAATATTGTCATCCTCACATTAACGCATGCCATCTTTTTACAAACAGTAATTTACTGGAATCCAGTACAGGTTTATCACTATTAATGCCACAAACATGACAGACAGGTTTATTTTCTCATAGGGGTTTACTGTATTTTCACATCTGAAGTTAAGTCTGAATGTATAATTTGTATTTTTTATTTTATTTCTAACAACCTTGTATTTGTGGTTACACCCTCTGCATGCCAGGTATGAAGTATATGTACTGTAGATGTATTTGAATATGATCCAATTTTCAAGTAAACTGAAGAAAAAGCTTTAAAAGTAACATGTTTTTAGCACAGAGCCATCATCAGAGCACTGGAGGTATAAAGTTTCGGTATTTCCCCCACTTCTCTCTCAAGTTTGTTTTTCTTTAAGAGACTCTATATTACACTTGACCTCAACAAACCATCTTTAAAACAACTAACAGCCTTAATGATCAGCAGTCTGCTTTCACTGTAATGAATCTAAGAGAAAGAATGCTCAAAGTATTGGGAGCGAGTAGCTGAGCTCAAAGTTTCCTCCAACATTTCCTATTTTAACTTTGTTGAAACCCACACACATTAACACACACAGACATACAGTGAAAGTCTATTGCGTGTGTGTGTGTGTGTGCATGCTTGTGTATGTGTGTATGTTTGGCCTCAGGCCCATATGGTGTTAATTGGATAATGAGGTACAATGACAAATCCCTGTTGCTGCGACAATAAGGTGCTGCTGTCCGGGTTTAATATCACAGGCCCTGGTGTAATGCTGTTTGGATGGACACACACACACACACACACACACACACACACACACACACACACACACACACACACACACACACACAGCTCAGGTGTCTGTTACACCACTATTAAAACTAATCTGGTTCTTCCTCTTGGCAGCCAATCAGAAGCAGCTGTTTCTGTCCCACCAATCAATTATCTCTAATTCTTGTAAGGCTCTCCTCTCCTCTCCTCTCTCCTTGTTTACTTTCCCTTTGGATCATTCCTTTAAATGCCCTCCGTCTTTTCTCTCTCAAAATTTGTTTCCCTTGCTTCTTGCTTCTTCTCTTCCCTTCTCCTCATTTTCTTTCCCCTTTCCACTCTTTAAACATTCATTTCCTTTACTTTTATTTCCTTTCCTTTTCATGTTTCCACCTCGTATTTTTGCTTATTGTTGACTTCTACAGGTACTCTGGAATACCCCCTCCCTCAACATGATCATGTGACCCCCAGGCACCTGATAAGAAGAACTAACAAGCCCCTCCCACATTTCCTTCCTACTTGGAAGCCTGGACAACAGCATTGATGCCTATAATCACACTTTACGTCTTTGTTTGCTTCATTTCTTATTTTAGATCAAATAACCTTTTTCTTTTTAAGCATACTTGATTGTCTCCTATATGTTGCTGTTTTGGAGCCAGGGTGTAAGATCACCTGATTCCTCTCACAATTCTCTTCTCCTTTAATTTTCCTTTTCTTTCCTTTCCTTTCCTCTTCTCTGCTCTTGTCTCCTCTCTTCTCGGTTGTCGAGCCATAACTGGGGGGATGATGGGCCATAATTCATAGGGATCCAGGCAGCCTCAGACATGCTCACATTAATTGGATGTCCATATTAAATGGAAAATGAGAGCGGTGCTGAAGGAAAAAGTGAATGACTGACTCTCTTGGCTGCTATTGACCTATGAGGAAGAGACGCTGCCCTTTTCCCCAGCGTGCTCCCTCGCCCAGTTTTCTCTGCTCCCGTCAGCGTGATGGATCTCAAAGCATTCATTTTCTGACCCCTCACCTGGAAGCAGATTAAGCGCTCTGATTCAATAGGGCCGTTAATGGGGGCGCCAAAAGTTTATGAGGATTTCTGGAAAAGGCCAGGGAAATTAGATTGTAAGCTAACAGATTTATTGCTCTGTTTCAACACATTGTAAAAAGATTATAGGACCTCGAGGCAGGTTGGAGGGGCAGAGGGGCCGCGGCGTGTCTTTCGGTGTGAAGGAGAGGTATAGGAGAGAGAAACAGAGTCCTGCTCTCGCATTTACCAGCTATTCTACCCTGACAGGGCAAAGACAAGCATGCCAGTCAGCAGAGGATAAGCTCATGTCTGACTCTCACCTGAAGGACAGATGTTTAGACAGCACGTCAAGAATGAAATCATGCTGGATGCGATGTGATATAGGGTGATGCTGTTGTCTGTGACCCTTTTCAGCTGTTTTAGAGTCATGATCTTACTGATTTGTGCAAACAGCAGTAATGACTCTAAAAACAGAACACAGTCTGCTTCAGGTGTGTAATTATGAATTTAGAAGGTATAAAATGTGAGCTGTATTTTGACTTCAGCAAAATAATTTTAGCTGGATTGTTAACTAGATTCTGAGAGTCTTCCTCTTCTTTCAGCTTGTCTGTGGTCTTCCTCTTTCCCTCTTGCCTGACATCCATATCTTTTCAGCATGCCTTGCCCAGTAGATCCATTATCCCTCCTCTGCACATGTACAAACCATCTCATTCGTGCCTCTGAAACTAGATTCTAACAGTGATAACATAAAGACACAAACTTTATGTAACTTAATGCCAGCATTAATATGTAGAAAGAATAAGATGCCAATTAATCGGCGTCTGCTTACATATCAGCGGTTAGCGAGACACTCTTCAAAAAAAGCTCATTTTGCAACCACATAAGTCGCCTCCTGCTGGTTGTTAAAAGGAATGCAGGCATTAAGCACTTTTCAGACCTGGAAACAACATTGATCTTTTATATGCAGGACCGAGTGCCTCGAGCAGTAGCAGCAGATTGTGGCACAATCAGCCCACGCAAACAAGGGTCTGCCTGTATTACCAATATCTGTTCTACTCAAAACCCATGGAACTAAATTGCATAAGTTCTTCCACATATATTAAAACTTTTACGACAGCAAATTTTGTCTGTGCATGCATATATCTCAAACAATATCACCACACACACACAGTATGGGAGTTAGAAGACGCATTCAGTTATTTACTGTCGAATTGTCATTATTTACTCCAGTCTTTGTTTTCCTCACCAGATTTAATTTTCTTATTTACTTCCTTTTGCTTATCTTAAATTTCCTAAACTGACTTCAAGCTTTGAGAGTTTGACAAGTTGAGGAGAATGACAAGGTGCCTCTTTGGGGAGGCTTTGTAATGAGATGTTGTTTCATATTGTCTATTATTTGTGGAAGGAGCGTGGGGGTTGCAATAACTGCAGAAACAGCGGTGGAACAAACTCTGGTGGGTTATATATGTTAGACCGATGATACCTGACCCATTGTGTGCTGTAAATTTAACACCGTTTTGAAGAAACATGCCACTTGGTGTTTTCAGAGTCAGCATACCCTGGTTTCACAACATGTGTGATATGAAATCAAATCAAAATGTTCTGGGAATCAGCCCAAAGCAATCAAAGACTGATCTACATTTCTCCTTCAAGGTTATAGCCTCTCTGCCGTGACCATTTGTCAGAAAACATCAATTTCTCTTTCAAACTGACCCCGCTTTGTTGTGACCATTGTAGAATTTTGAGACTGGATGTGACAAGCAACGAGACTGACTGACTGACTGAGAAACCTAGAGACACTGCATGTTCCTACAGGGTAAAACTAGGAAAATGGGACCAGAAACTCACCAGGGAAGCTTTTGCTAAGGTCATAGATCAATAGTGCTGAGGTGAGGTGTTATTAAAGACTTCACAGTCAAATTTCTTTTTGCGATCATAGAAGCTGCTCTCTGCTGGTCATGAAAAAGAATGCAGGCATGTCAGTGAAATCACTTTTCAGACAGATGTTGTTTGTCCATCTTTTATATACAGTCTAAGATTAGAACAGAAAGAGATGTTGAGTAATTGCCTGGCAATATGTGATACTGGCACGAATGTTTGCTTGTTTCATGTATCGTGTAGGAGTATTTGCAGCTGAAAACTGCAGACTGACAAATGTTGCACAAGCAAAACCATTAATGCACTCTTGGCGTGAAATACAGCATCATCCAACTCAAGAGGACTTGATCTCAGGGTGTGACTGAAATGTTTGCTAAGTGCCTGCAGAAAAATCTTCTGTTTGCTTACACATCCTAAATTCTCACCCAGCATTCGGCAATCAAACGAAAGGCCTCTGTTGGAAACAAGATCTGCTGAGGAAAACTGTTTTTTTATGATACAAGTAATGATGAGCTGAGATCCTAACACAAACAGATTCCCAATATGCTCTGCAATCGACTCAGGAGTAATGTAAAACTCGGTCATGCATGTCAGTTTGGCTGTTGGTGGGGACCTTCGTGCATCGCTCAGGGTTAAAATTTACTTACCAGTGCTGAAGTGTCTCTGTGGGCTGAGCTGCAGAGTTTGGGTTTAACCCTCTGATGTCTGATGTTCAGTTGCACACCAGCGCCTCGGGATCTCTTTCTGTAGTAAATTAATTTACATTTGGAGGATTTTCTAAAGATGCTGGCTTCCTGTGGAGCCAGGGAGATCAAAGTGTCTCATTCTGTGTGTTTGATGATGTTTGATGTTTGCTTTGAGTGTGAATGTTGCTGACTTTTTGCTGTCTTTTTCTCTGCACAGCGGGAGGTGCTCTTTCCTGCCTTTTACTTTCTGCTCTTCCTTGGCCAAATTTGGTAAGTTGCGTTTTGCTTTTTTCCGGCTCAGATTCAGATTCCCTCTGCTGACATACTCTTAATCACCTCATATCTACCCAACAAGCACTGGAGGAAGGCTGATGATGCAGGAGGAGGAGTCCAAGTTCAATTCTAGCCCCAAGTAGCTCAAAATCTTTGAAACTTACTATTGTGGATCTGTAAAATCCTGCTTCAGAAACTTCAGAAAATAACATCACAGATGTGTTTGGGCCAGTCATTTTCCCCTACCATTAGTCAGTTAAGATTTTTAGGTTGGATTATTTCTCGGCTGTAGAAATGTCTGCTTTCTCACGGTATGTACCAAAAATAAAAACATGAGCAAATGAATCAATAAATAAACATATTTACAACATAAAACATTAAAACATCAACTTAGCAGCAATTCCTCTTCCACTAGCCGTGACCTTGTGGCAAGCGCTTTCATGGTAGGAACTATTTTCTTTCTACTGTCTACATCCACCAAGCAAATGAGTAGTCATGTTGTTGATACATAATGTGAAACTACATGAAGCAAACACCAAAGAGTCAAATAATGCAGTTCTTCCAGAAGAGGCCTTGATAGGCTGGCTCCAAAAAACAAATCCTTCCCATAAACAGTACAAAAGATGGATGAAGCTGCCATGATTTCAGAGCTGGTGTTTTGAGACCGTCATGTTTTTTGGAGCAAAACAATGTCTAATTCGATCAAGAAAATGCACACGTGGAACACAGATACATATAAGCTAACTAGTAATAAGTAATAAGATTAATTTTGATTAAGAGTACCGTGGAGTCAAATTTTTATTCACGTCTGCACCTTCATACTGAAGGCGAGAAGGATCATACCTATGTTTTATCATCTGACAAGGGGTCCCCTTCACCAAAGAGAAAACTCACAGGATTGAGACAAAATGACCAGTATCTGAATAAAACATCTTCTTTCTCTTCACCTCAAGCCATATCTCCTGAACAGATGTCAGGGCTCTAATTGTTGCAGTTACTTATTGTCAGCAGATTACACCGTAAAAAAATATATCCTAAAAAACAGTAATATTCCGGCAGCTGGGGCGCCAAAATAATACCATAAAATAACAGAAAATAACTTTCCCATGAAAATACGGTTATTTTCAGTAATGACAATACAGTTTGTTGCCCTAATTTTACATGGGATTTTGCCTTTTCAAGTGCTTTTAAACATTAAATTAGGAACAATTTAATGTGATGAAACAATGAAATTACCTATAAACAAGGTCAATGAATGCAGCAATATGAATAATAATACTTAAATGTACAGAAATATACAGTTAACAGTTGGTTTAAATAATAATGGATAGTGCTTTATGAGACCGTCAAAGCGCTTTACAATTCCACTTTACAATTCCCCTCTGCCATCACCAGTAGGTGGTAGGTGAAGTGTCTTGCCCAAGGACACAACGACCGAGAGTGTCCGAGCCAGGGCTCGAATCAACAACCTTCTGATTACAAGGTGAACTGCCAACTCTTGAGCCACGATCGCCCTAAATAACAACAATAATAATAATTATTTGATGTAAAAAAGTTTATACAAATCATTTTATATATTTTTTCATAGCATTACATTTGAATTTAACAGTTCAATCTTTCAAATAATGGACAAATATTTGTGAAATTATGATGCATTAGTGAATGTATTTAACAATCTAAATATGCATATGTACAGACAGATACATTTAAAAAACAAGAAAATTATGTTTTATTACATTTACAGTGATTTTACGTTAATTTAAGATAAGATAAGATAACCTTTATTAGTCCCACACATGGGAAATTTGAAATGTAAAATCAAAGTCTATTTATGTGAATTTAATGATATTCTAGAAGAACAGTACAAAACTGTAAAATACACAGTAAAATACTTTTATATTACAATTCTTTTTTACAGTGTAGATATGCAACCTTCTTGTCTTCGAACAGATGACAATGAGCTAGCTAAACAACAACAACAGTTGGCTATAAGCTGCCAAAGTTAATATCCTAAAAATCACACTTTCCCTCCTATAAAAAGCTTGATTACATTCTCATGTTGTACGAGAGTTTATTTACTATGTAAGGTAATGTTTAATTCACTAGCAAACTGTGGGTAACAGAAGCTAACAGCACCCAACAGAGGCTAACAGCACCTAACAGAGGCTAACAGAGGCTGAGGATGCCAGCTAAAGTAAACTGGCAGCGTACAGTTACTGCAGATTAATGAAGGCCAGAATGCACTTCAGTGGCTAACATAAAAGACATTTAGAGTCTCTACAAAGTAAACTAAATGTTTCTTGGATTATAAGGCAACTTAAAAGTTTACATTTTAGCTTTGTCATGGTGGTTGTTGGTATCTGTTGCATGTTTTATATAGCATTATCATGTTATGCTGCATACCCCTATATGAAATGTGTTAACATATATCCAAATATATGATAAGTATATCTGGATAGACCATCTAGAGTCTCAATGTGATTCAATCAGATGTCCAATCTTTTTCTTCTTCTTTTTCTTCTACTGCAGAACATATTTTACTGATTAGTTTGAGTTGCATTTTGTTATTTGTGAACTTCAGAATTTTTTAAACATCAAATTGAATATATGTTTTACCCTGAAAAGAATATGCAACACATCCATATTTTTGGGCTGTTTATGTTGGTGTAAACTATTACACCAGCCTCATAGTAATGTTTAAATATTTACAGGTTACAGAAAGTTGTACAGTTGGGAGGAGAAAGCTTATAAGGCACAAGTTTTGTTGCATCACCAGTTTCTCGCAGCAGTTTCATATCAATTTTATTGTTGTTGTTGTTCTTATGGTAGCTAACCAATGCATGTAAAATTTAAGCAAAATAAAAATTTTATACATTTCCTGAAAAATTTACAATGCAGCGATAACTTCTCATCTGGCAGCTGTCATGTGTTGACAGTGCGATAGAGCAGCGGGGTGATGAGTGTTATCCTTTGTGAGTCTGTTGTGCTGCAGGCTGAGGGCCGGATCAACCTGATGGTAGTGGATCTGTGTGATTGCTGTGAAAACAGCATCTTTTTGCCTGTTCATTCAAATTCTTCTATTGCACACGATGCATATGTCTGTGTGCGTTTGCATGTGTCTGTGTGTGTAGGTGTTAAGAAATGTAAGCGAGTTAGAATTCAAACAATTGAATCGCCTCTTGACCCTTTCTGCATATATGACTCCCTCAGGCTATAGCAAGGGTCCCCCCGGGCACGTTGTAAGGCCCCTCTGCCCACTGCCATATATGTGTATGTGAGTGTGTGTGTGCGTGGATAGATGCATCTATTGTTGTTAATCTGATTAAGTTAAATGTCCCCAAGGCACACACAAAGCAGAACCTCCTCACCTTTAACCTCCTTCTCCCCATCCTTCTTTGCTCTCTCTCACAGAGTTAATAAACTCCAACCGTTTCATTAATTTGAAGAGGCTAATCAGTTTAAAATCCTTGATGTAGATAATATTTTGGAGTGGGTGTTTTTCTTCTTATGTCAGAAAGATTATTTTCTCTTTAAACACTGTAGTTAAAAAAATTCCCATTAAAATTAATTCAGGAAGTTGTGTTCAACATGTGCCAAAATGAAGCTTAATCATAACATGCAAGTATGTGCATGACTGAAACATATTTATGTACACTGCACACCCCAAATGTTGATTTTTCTACTTGACATTCTAAGCACAATTTAATATCTGTTAGGGGGTATCTGTTAAGGGAGTTTCCTTAGTGGTGATTGCGATTTAAATGTTGGACTTTAAAAATTTTCTGGTATATTTAGAAAAGACACTCTCAGAAAAAACTAAATGTGAACATCTAGTTCTACAATTACAGGGCAATTGAAAAAACACCAATTACAGGGGTGTTTTTTTAACAATTCCTCAAGAGTTTTCTTGTTTCTATGTACTTAGGTTTATCCTGCTTTTATGTAGATGAAAAAAAAGAGAGGAATAATCTCCAAACTGGAACAACAGCAGCAATCAGGAACTGAATGCATCTTCATAGTATTTTATACTTTTTTCAGTTCTGTAAAATTTGAAGAAGTGTTATGTTAGTATGCATGTATACAAATGTGAAATCAATATGTATTTTGTGCTTAACCTCTTGTTTGTGTTTGACAGGAACACAGAAGCAGTTGAAAGCTCTGTATTTAACGTGCACCTCGATGCTCATATATTTGACATCAGCTCTGCACAAATTTCTCAGAGCAGCAGAAATGTCAGTATTTCTTGGTTTAGCCTTATTATCCCAAATCCAACATTATTTCCAGTCAGGCGAGTGTTTGTATATTTTCTCTCCTCTTTCTGAACTGTGATGTTCAGCTGACCTCAAAGCTAACAGTTGCCTATTTCGTCTCTCCCTTCTGCACCCATCTCTCACCCCTGCCTCCCCCTATCCCTCCTACCTGGGGCAAAGTCTTATGTAAAACACATTTATTTTTAATGGATTTTTTAATGAATTTTTTAGCTGCCTATTAATAATGCCATTAGTGGTGGCAGAGCGGCGTCAGACAGCAGCCCGGCCTGCTAATCCTGCCCCCCAGCCCTGGCAAACGCAACTAATCCAGGCCCCTGCTTTGGCTCCAAGTAGGCCTCACACACACACATGAACACACACACACAGAAGTATGTGCAAACATGTATGTATACCATACTGCCACAAACACATGATTAATCCTGTATTTTCACTTGCTCTGCCTCGCTCTTATTCCTTTATTCTGTCTTTTCGCCCCCACCACATCTTCTCCCCTCAGTCACACTCCTCCTCCTTTAATCCTTCTGTCATTACTTCTCTCCTCTCTCACTCATTCACATCTATCCTTTGCCTCCCACCATATTTCTCCCTCCCTCTTGCTTTCAAGCACTCCCTCCTCTTCCCTCTTGACCTCCTCCCTTATTTTCTTCTCCTCGTCTTCGCCTCCCCGCTCAAACGCCTTTCTTCTTCTTCTCCCCTGGGCACCCAGCAGGCCTGGCCTTGGTGCTTGACTCCTCACGGAGGCTCCTTACCTGGGGCCCTGAGTGCACACACACATAAACACACACCCACTCACACATCTGTAGATGGTACAAAAAGTCAGTGCAAAGCAGGGAGACGCTGAAGCTGCTTAAAGCCTTAATAGAATTTGAGCCCAGCTCAGAAAGCGCTGGAGAAAAGATGTTAATTACTGCTAATTTTAATGCTAATCAAATGTTTCAATTAATGGTGTGTTTGTTGCCAAAATGTGTGTCAGTAATTGACGAACGGCTACAAGGTGTATGAAGGCATTAAAGAAAAAGAGACAAAGAGAGAAAGAGGGAGCGCTCTACATCCTAGATGTGCCAGAGCCTGGAGCAGTGCAGCATGGGAAATTTCATTCATGAGCTGGAAAAAAAAAGCTCTGGAACAGATTCAATACAGCTGTTTTCCATAAAACCGTTCATGGCCTCCATCAAATATAGCGTTTCTGTGCTGCTGGACTATTGGTTTATACAATGTGCTGAGCTGAAGGCATGCTGGATTTTTCAACACGAGAACAATATAAACAGGAACATAGGACACAATTTATTTCATAACTAATTTTGAGTTTTATTTTTTTGAGATTAAAAAAATATCATAACTAAATGTGTCTGTAAGAAAGACAGAAATATGTAATATTAAAAAATATATAGTATATAATATATTATTCCTATTATATATATTACATACTATATATATATGTGTGTGTGTGTGTGTGTGTGTGTGTGTGTGTGTGTGTGTGTGTGTGTGTGTATACTTTATTGTATTGTTGATTATTTGCATTTGCTGGAATTAATAAGAATAATAAGTAATTAAAAGTACATGCTGTCATCAGTAATAATGTAATCCCACTGAGTTCTGAGCTCTGGAGACCGAAGGGGACAGAGTAGAGGTAGAGGGAGAAATATTGGGGATGACAAATTAGACTTCTTTGCATTCTTTTGCAGTGCTGCAAGATCTTTGATTCAAACTGCATTACATCCTGGCACTTGTTGCCCAAACCTGAAGCCTAATAGAGAGCTTGTGGTGTACTTGGAATCCTCTCAGGTTGCTGCTTGGTTAAGACCTTATTTTTTGCATACATTGGTTACTAACATTGATTTTGATTTTTTTATAGAATATCTTGATATTGCAGATGTACAGTTTTTTTTCTTAAGAATCTGATTTGCTTCTCTATCAGTTCCTTGAAAGCCCACAAGTTTAAATTTATGTTGCCTCTGCATACTATCCAAGAATAAAGTCGTGCTGCTGAGACCCAGAAATGTACAGTTTGTTTTCTTTTTGTCAGCATGGAGCAGACAGGTGTTTGTCTCATGTTGTCAGTGTGCTGAGACCACAGGTGTGTGTGCTGCCCCACGGTGATACACTGCAGACACAGACAGTCCATCACGCTCAATTATAACCTCGCTGAGAAGCCACTCACAACTGTGTTCACTTTACACACTTCCTGTGTGTAAAGTGTGTGTTTTATTTATTTGCTTGTGTTTACTGTGTGTCACACTTTCTGCACACTGACATGAATTCTGTCTGACTTGGTATGCAAATCAAAAGACTTGAGGTAGGGTAGTGCTAATTGCCTGGTGGCTCTTTGAGCTGTGATTTTGTGTGTTGTGTGTGTGTGTGTGTGTGTGTGTGAAGAAATCGTGCGCATGCGTGTGTGTCCTAAGGCTTTCAGGATAAGGATGTGAAATTCCAGATCAGCGTTTCAGCGCTGAAGGCCTGTAGGCTCCTGTCACTCCTGCTGACACACACACATGCACACACACACACACACACACACACACACACACACACACACACACACACACACACACACACACACACACACACACACACACATCTCTGTGAGTTTGTGGTGGCTCAGATTAACATAATTAAGTCATTTGTTGTGGTTGAAGTTGATAAAATCACTGAATTATTCAATACCATCAATATCACAGGGCAGATAAATCTGTGTGTGAGACAGTTTGTGTGCAAATGTTTGTTTGTATGTGTATGCAAGTGTCACTGTGGACCCCGGCAGTAGTTTCTCTATCACCCACAATGCACTGCACGTCTGGGAATGATATGGTGGGCTAATCAAGGACTCGTCTCCCCAGCATAACAACAATCCTTCACATGCATGCACAAACATCCCTCACCGACAAACACTAATTTGTTTCCATGCTGGCAGCCGTTGGAACACAGCTGATCATCTGCAGATGCTCCAAAGTGTTGTAAAAGTTGCAATTACAGTCTTTCTCAAATGCTAAAACACATGTCACAAACGTTACCACCAGGTCCCCCAATGTCCAAACACAACACCCTTCTCTAAAGCTACATAAACACAACCACACCTTCCCACTGCAAAACTCAAACTCCCACACCAAGAGAGCAGCTCGAAGCTGTCAAAACTATAAACACTATACACAGCATTACACACTACAGCAAAACAATTGAAAACACAATGCTCAATTTGTGAGAAGGTTCTTTGTTTCATAACTGCCAATGCATATTTTAGAAACTATACAGTAAGATAAGATAAGATAAGATAAGATAAGATAACTCTTTATTGTCATTGCACAGTCATACATAGTACAGTAGTACAATGAAATTGGAAAAACTGTCCTACGTCGGCACTACATATAACACAACACGACACGATATGACACATCACAACGTAACAAACAACACAACACAGTATATTAACTTAGTATAAAAAAGAAGAATAAGTGTATGTGTATTGCACACTGTTATTATTGCACATTACAGTTTTTCTCAAATGTTAAAACACAAAAGCCAATCCTGTAACCCAAATGACCAGTAGTCTAAACACATTTACTAAATGTAGCCACCATATTCCAGTACCATAAACACATGTCACATGAAGACACAATTCACAAAACACAACCCTCTGTACTCATAAATCTAAACACATTTTTCCTTGCTAAAACACATGTTGCAAAACAACTCTGCTCATATCCTCAAATGAAAGCCCATGTGATGCAAAATGCTTGCCACAGTCACCAATCTTTGAACACAGGGAACACACCTGGCGTCATTCACTACACACAATGACTCAAAATTGAAGACACTTGTTGCTAATGCTGTACCCACATGTAAAAGCAAGTTCAGAGTGCACAGTATGCTGAAGGTTCCAAACAAACACAATGGATGAAGGCAGAGTCAGGGGAAGAGGAATTTGATGCAGAGGAGGGAGAAGAGCTGGCCCTGGAAGAAGAGGAGCAGGCCAATGAGGAAGAGGAGTTCAAATGAGAGGAGGAAGAGGAGCGACCAACGAGGAAGAGGAGAAGGCCAACATGGGAGAGGAGAAGGTCCAGGAGGGAGAGCAAGACAACCTCGCACCATCATTACGGACGAGATGCGAGCAACAGCTCAGCGACATGATGCCGCACAGTGATTGTGGTGTGTGTGTGGTGTGAATAACGTAAATAAAAAAACTTCACACCCTGTTCATGTTTTCAAGATTACTGTTGTGTGCAATAGATTCTGTTTTTGCATTGAGTTGTGTTACAGTAGTGTACGTACATGCAGGATTTTCTATAGATTTATACTACTCATATGAAACTCACAAATCTAAATGCCTAATCCTCTGCAGGGATCTACGACGATCCGTTACTGTATAGTTTCTAAAATATGCATTGGCAGTTATGAAACAAAGAACCTTCTCACAAATTGAGCATTGTGTTTTCAATTGTTTTGCTGTAGTGTGTAATGCTGTGTATAGTGTTTACAGTTTTGACAGCTTCGAGCTGCTCTCTTGGTGTGGGAGTTTGAGTTTTGCAGTGGGAAGGTGTGGTTGTGTTTATGTAGCTTTAGAGAAGGGTGTTGTGTTTGGACATTGGGGGACCTGGTGGTAACGTTTGTGAAATGTGTTTTAGCATTTGAGAAAAACTGTAATTATTATTGCACCTTGTTATAAATATAAATATTATTGTTATCGTTTTAAACATTGTTACCTCCCCCTAAAAAGTCCAGGGAGGTATCCAGTCAGGTCAGCTATTTACATTGATCAGGGCTATTGCCCTGTTGTAAAAGCTGTCCTTGAGTCTATTTGTTCGGGACCTCAGCAGCCTGAACCTCCTGCCAGACGGCAGCAGCTTAAACACCCGGTGTCCTGGGTGTGTGCAGTCCCGTAGGATGCTGCGTGCCCTCTTGAGACAGCGAGTGCTGTTCAGGTCCTTCAGGGAGGGAAGAGGATGTCCAATGATTTTTTGGGCCATGTTGGTGACCCTCTGGAGTGCCTTTCTGTGTGCTGTGGTGCAGCTGGAGAACCACACACCGATGCAATATGTCAGCACACTTTCAATGGAGCAGCGGTAGAAGACGGTCAGCAGCTCCTTCTTCAGGTCCATTTTTCTGAGGATTCTCAGAAAGTGGAGACGCTGTTGGGCCTTCTTTAAGACCGCAGAGGTGTTAGAGCTCCATTGGAGGTCTGTGTCTATGTGCACACCCAGAAACTTGAAACTGGAGACCCTTTCCACGCACTCCCCGTTGATGCTGACAGGCTGCAGCTCGGACTTCCTCCTTCTGAAGTCAACTACCAGTTCTTTTGTTTTGGTGGTATTGAGGTCCAGGTTGTTGTCTGCACACCAATCTGACAGCCTCTGAACTTCAGCTCTGTATGCAGTCTCATCTCCCCCTGAGATGAGCCCCACCACAGTGGTATCATCTGCAAACTTGATGACTGTGTTGTCTGGGTGGGAACTAACACAGTCATGTGTGTACAGAGTGTACAGTAGGGGACTCAGTACACAGCCTTGTGGAGAGCCGGTGTTGAGGCTGAGGGCTGAGGAAAGATGAGGCCCCACTCTAACTCTCTGTACACGGTCTGAGAGGAAGTCTCTGATCCAGCGGCAGGTGGTGGAAGGAAGTCCAATTTCCAGCAGTTTATCTATTAGTCTGTCCGGGAGTATCGTATTGAAAGCAGAGCTAAAGTCAACAAAGAGCAGCCTGGCGTAACGGCCCTGCACTTCCAGGTGAGAGATGGTGGTGTGGAGCGTTGTAGCAATGGCATCTTCAGTAACGGATCGTCGTAGATC
The DNA here is from genome assembly GCF_963969265.1 of Rhamphochromis sp. 'chilingali'. Taxonomy (NCBI): domain Eukaryota; kingdom Metazoa; phylum Chordata; class Actinopteri; order Cichliformes; family Cichlidae; genus Rhamphochromis; species Rhamphochromis sp. 'chilingali'. The sequence goes on along the minus strand of NC_137932.1, from coordinate 18,389,191 downwards.
CCTGCAGAGGATTAGGCATTTAGATTTGTGAGTTTCATATGAGTAGTATAAATCTATAGAAAATCCTGCATGTACGTACACTACTGTAACACAACTCAATGCAAAAACAGAATCTATTGCACACAACAGTAATCTTGAAAACATGAACAGGGTGTGAAGTTTTTTTATTTACGTTATTCACACCACACACACACCACAATCACTGTGCGGCATCATGTCGCTGAGCTGTTGCTCGCATCTCGTCCGTAATGATGGTGCGAGGTTGTCTTGCTCTCCCTCCTGGACCTTCTCCTCTCCCATGTTGGCCTTCTCCTCTTCCTCGTTGGTCGCTCCTCTTCCTCCTCTCATTTGAACTCCTCTTCCTCATTGGCCTTCTCCTCTTCTTCCAGGGCCAGCTCTTCTCCCTCCTCTGCATCAAATTCCTCTTCCCCTGACTCTGCCTTCATCCATTGTGTTTGTTTGGAACCTTCAGCATACTGTGCACTCTGAACTTGCTTTTACATGTGGGTACAGCATTAGCAACAAGTGTCTTCAATTTTGAGTCATTGTGTGTAGTGAATGACGCCAGGTGTGTTCCCTGTGTTCAAAGATTGGTGACTGTGGCAAGCATTTTGCATCACATGGGCTTTCATTTGAGGATATGAGCAGAGTTGTTTTGCAACATGTGTTTTAGCAAGGAAAAATGTGTTTAGATTTATGAGTACAGAGGGTTGTGTTTTGTGAATTGTGTCTTCATGTGACATGTGTTTATGGTACTGGAATATGGTGGCTACATTTAGTAAATGTGTTTAGACTACTGGTCATTTGGGTTACAGGATTGGCTTTTGTGTTTTAACATTTGAGAAAAACTGTAATGTTCTTAAATGATATATTTTTCATTTGCAGTTTAAAAAAAGAAGCAGCGAGCTGCATGAGGCTGCATTGAATTGGCGTCAGCATCTTTAGCATGTCTGAAAGTAGACTGAAAGTTTTTCTATTGAACAATCCAGAAATGACAGCAAAACAAAATGAATTGAGGGGCAGAAGAAGACAGGAAGGAGGAGGAGGAGGGGTGGTGGTGGTGGTGGTGGGTAAATGTACTTTGAAGTAGTGCACTTGTGTGCCAAGGACAAATGGAGGAGTTTGATGAGAGCTGAGCAGTGCTGTAATTGTGGGGGTGTCGGATGTTACGGTGAAAATGAAACAATGTTTGCAGAGTGAAATTACAACTCAGAACAAAGGAGTTGTGGGCTTTGTATACAAGTCGTTTGGGAACATATAATGAGTATCAGCTGTGCAGTGCTGTGAGTTAATGCTTCTTTGGAAACAGTTTTCATAATTTTCCTCATCTGGTTAGGTGATGAGATTGTTGCCACCTGATTTTAACTTGAATCCTTGCTTGATTTATTGTTTTTTGGTTCCAGAATATGAGACAACACAGTCGCCTCCTTGATGCCAATGATTCTATTTTCAGATCCAGATTCTGTGTGTCAGAAACAGAAAGTTCTGAGTGCAGTGAAATCCCTCAGGTTAAAGTCCCAGGGAGCAAGCCACTGAAGTTATAGAAAAAAATGTATGCAGATAGTATCTGTAGATAGTAGCTGTGTGTGTTTTGAGTGCATAGCAGTAGTGGCTACATTGAGATGTAATACAAAAGAATACTAAAAGAAGTTTGTTCACAACCTCCATTCCAATTTGACATTTTTGTAAGCTGTTTTAGTTTTGCTTTAAATTACAGTTTTTTCCAGTCGCTAACAAGCGTTTGTCCAAACAGTTGTCACATTTGCAAAACTCTAAACACAATTAGCACAGCATCGGTCTGTTGTGGCCATACCATTCACACATTTCATGTCGTGTTCACCCAATATGCAGTCAGTGAACACATTTCCACAATGCTTACATTTTCTTAACAGACAAGTTATACCTCCCAACAAAACTATGGACTGTTCTTGTAGTATCTACGAATGTTAACACACAACATCCCACAATAGCAAAAACAATATTCCAAACCTTAGATACAGTATAAAAACCTCTGCTTCTGCAATGATATCAGTACAAAAACAATATCAATATCAAAAATATATCTCAGCTGATAATAAACAAACAATTGAATAATTGACACACAGCTGATTTATGTTGGGTAAATTGGGCCAACCACAGCTTCTTCCATTCTGGCTTAGACTCAGTGGGGTTTATAAGGCAAGACCTTGAGGAGTGATGTTTTTGGAAACAAGAAAAAGACAAACACTGTAATGTCTGGTCGAGGAAGAGTAAGAGCAAGGGGCCCAGAGAGAAGAGCAGGCCCAAGGAGAGGGCAAGGTAGAGGTGTAAGAATGCGTGGTGGTGGCATTCCAAGGGCTGCAAGAACAGTAGTCAGTGATGAAATCCGTGCCACTATCATTGACCATGTAATCAACCATGGTCTTTCACTAAGAGAGGCTGGTGAAAGAGTGCAGCCCAATTTGAGGCGGTCAACGGTTGCCTCCATTATACGCATCTTTCAACAAACCAACAGGTAAGTATTGCATTTTACATGGATTGTTTCTATTCTCACTTGACATGTCAATATGGTCATACAGTAATGCATATGTTGAATTTTTTGTCTTTCTAAAGAATGCAATGTCTTCCACCCTCTGGGGGAAGAGGAAAGCTCCTCAGTAATGATCAGGAGCTTGCCATTGTAGAAATGGTTACTGCAAATAATGCAATAAAACTGCGTGAAATTCAAACTAGAATTGTGGCGGACCATGAGATATTTGACAATATCGATAGAATCAGCCTCACAACCATTACGCGGACATTGTCCAAACACAGAGTGCGGATGAAGCAGCTCTACGCTGTTCCCTTTGAGAGGAACAGTGAGAGGGTCAAGGAGCTACGACGACAATATGTCCAGGTATAGTGTATATTCAATCCAATGTCCAGTTCTATAAGCTTTGCACTTTGCAAGTAGGTAACCTACACAATACTAGGTTACAGTACAGTATGGTATACAGTAATAACATGACTTACATAAACTTTGTTTCAGAGAGTTATGGAATTGGAGGCCAACCAGGCCCCTCATGAATTCATATACATCGATGAGGCAGGATTCAATCTGGCCAAAAGGCGTCGACGTGGACGGAATGTAATTGGAAAAAGGGCCACAGTTGATGTGCCAGGACAGAGAGGGGCAAACATTACCATGTGTGCAGCAATTGCAAATGCAGGATTACTCCTTCACAGATGTCAGGTTGGACCCTATAATACAGAGCGCTTGCTTGCCTTTCTCAATGATCTCCACCAGCGCCTGGTTCCAGAGCAAGGTCAGGAGGGTGAAAACATGAGGACCTTTGTAATTACCTGGGACAATGTGGCTTTCCATCACTCGCAAGCAATAACAACATGGTTTGAAGTCCACCCAAGACTGGTAAGTCTCTTCCTTCCACCCTATTCACCTTTCCTCAACCCCATAGAGGAGTTCTTTTCTGCATGGAGGTGGAAGGTTTATGACCATCAGCCACATGATCAGATGTCCCTCCTCGAAGCCATGGATGCTGGCTCCAGGGACATCACAGTTGACGATTGCCAAGGGTGGATCCGACATACCAGGCGGTTCTATCCCAGGTGCATCGACTTGGATAACATCAGATGTGATGTTGATGAAAAAATGTGGCCTAACCCTGAAGATCGCAGAGATTAGATGCAAAGTTTTTGCCTTTTTTTAGCCCCCCTCCCCCCCTTTTGATCTTGGCTTTTTGCTGTTGTTTTTTTGTTCAGAATGCTCTTGTGTGTTTCATGGATATTTTGTTCACTGTAAGCAATACTGTAAAACTTTCTCTGTCCTATCATACTGTGTTTCTACTGTACCTCCTGTAGTAAACAGTAAAGAAACATAAACTTGTTTGCTTTTTACTGGAATGCTTTTGAATGTGAACATTACTGTACATGTGGACATACAGTTACCAACCAAGACATTTCTGGTGTCAAAATGGTGGATTGCATGTTTCGCATGCAAATACCTGTAAAACTGAAACATAAAAGTCTATGCAGTTTTTGTAATGTCAATAATAGCCAGTATTTTGAAACCTGGTGTACTTTGATTGACTGCATGTACCTTGTGAAGTGAAAACAAGTGTTATTCTTTGACAGACTAATTTCATTTTGAGTCAGATTTATAGTGTTTTTGTACAGTTAGTGTGTGCAGAGAAAGATGTGTTCTATTTTGAAATGAAGAGTTAGTATATATTTGACAAAATGTATTTTTGAGAAGAAAATTATCCATTTGGCCAATTGTGTTTTGTAGGTGTGAGTCTGTGTTAAGAGTTTAGAAAAAGTATCTGAAGTATGGGTAGGCGCTTGTTAGCGATTGAAAAAAACTGTAATGGACCACGATGGGCTTTGGAACAAGATGGACTGGAACTCAATCACACATTTTTAACATTGTAAAGGGTATTTTTAACCAAAAGTATGATCTTTTCCTGACAGTTTTTGTGCTAATCAAGCCTAATCAAGGTAAAGCTAAACTTTAAAAGAGGTCCCAAAGAGGACTCAAACTTCAGTTGTTTCATCAAAAGTAGTGTTTTTATGTCTCCCCTATCTTCCAACTTGTTGATGATGAATTTTCAGTATTTAAAAGTAAAATCTTCTGGTTTGTTTCAGTTTGTTTCAAAAAGCAGAAACAATAAATTTATATATGATTCTCTAAAATCATGTACAGACGTACACTAGTGTAAAAAAACCCCACAAGATTTATGTCATGAAAGCTGCTTTGTTGAGGGCATTGTGGTCGTATGTAGGGCTGTGTGATATGATGAAATATATATATATATATATATATATATATATATATATATATATATATATATATATATATATAATTACAACGTCTATCGTTTTATATTATACGCTATCGTTTGTTTCGCGGTGTCACAAAATACACTGTTTACTGCAATATTTTGGATTTCGTTTGGATGGTGACTACGTGCAGCATGTCCACTTGTAGCATGGACATGGTTTGGTTGTGAAAAGTCTAACACGGAAAACTGCACTATGCTAATTATGCCGCAAACCGGTCCGCACCACAGACTCAAACATGAGAAACCTCTTCAACCACCTATGCAAGAATCACATGAAAGAGTATGGAAAGAGTTTACAGATGAGAAGCAAAAAAGAGCCATCAGGTGCTCAAAATAAACCTTAGACTCAAACATTAGAACAGCGTGCCATGTAATAAATACTCACAAACAAAATGGCAGCCGTTACAACTTATCTATACTTATCTTACTTATCTACAAATATATAGTTTCATGGATCAGTGAAAACACTCGACTCCAGGTACACGACGCCCAGCTGACAACATTTCACACAAGGCGAGTTGATTGAGATTCACAGAATTTACAGAAAATGCACTATTTTGTGATATACAGTGGAATCCCGACTTACGAAATTAATTCGTTCCCGAGGGTCTTTCGTAAGTCGAAAATTTTCGTAAGTCGAAGCGTTTTGAGTGAGGCGATGCTGAACAATAGGCTATAGGTTAATTGCTAACTAGAACAACAATACGTCGTTCAAGTGGAACAGCGAAGCGCAAGTACGGTTGTCACATGATTCGGAAGGCATTGTGGGCATTGTAGGCTCAGCCAATCAGAGCCAGTGGATTTCGTTACTCTGGCATTTTGACGTAACACGGGCAGAAATATTGCCGTTCGGTGCCTTCGTAACTTGAATTTTTCATGAAACTGGGTATTCGTAAGTCTGGGTTCCACTGTATATTGTTATCTAGATGAAAAATGTCATATATCGGGCCGTGAAATTTTGGTCATATTGCATAGCCTTAATCATATGGTGACGGTGGAATCATCACCTCACAGGATAAATGTCCTAGGTTAGAATCCAGAGACAGGCTGAGGTTTCTGTGTGAGTTTACATGTTCTCATCGTGTCTGTGTGGGCTCTCTCTGGCTTCCTCTCACTGTCCAAAGACATTATGCTCATTTGTGAATCTAAATTGGCTGTACTCGAGAATAAGAGTGGGAATGGTTGACTGACTTTCTGTGATAGACTGGAAACCTGTCCAGGTTGTAGTAAATCTGATTAGTCAGCAAAACAATACCAAAGTAGCACAGGCCTTTCTGGATTTCCTTGGCCAGCATTTAACCCTAATATGTCTCTCACTAAACATGCCTGGGCCAAGCTGGTTCAACGTGTCTATCAGAGGTGACAACAAGTGTCCAGAGCACAGCTGCAGGCTGCACTAATCCAGGAATGGAGAACAATTCCTCATAGATCCAAATCCTTGTGGAGTCCATACAAGGGTGACTGTTTACATTATCTTGTGGTGTCTACTACAATATCAACATATCTGCATCAGATATGAATCTAAAACATCACTATCAAAGAAGACTCACTTCCAACATATTTACGACATTAACATGGCCAAATTTGTCTCAAAATGTAGGTACAGCAATGTTTTTTGAGTGAGGTGGCGATGGGGTGTTAGGGTGTGATACAAATTCATCATGCTAGAAGACAAGGTCCCAGTCATCTTTATTGTGTCCTGTTGATGCACATCTCATTAATTGTGTGCATTACCCTGGTTTCTCATTATTCTGATCACACCCTGACATCTTCCTTTAAGCTGAGCTGAGACTTAGCACTGTGACAGAGAGGTAAATAAGGAGGGTGATTAAAGGGAATGAGGCGTGAGCCCTCGTTATGTTTGCGTCTTTCTAATCAACATTAGTTCAGAGTCATTATTCCTCGGAAGCAATTGTGTGTTTCCACACATTCATAACCGTGTCCATTACTCTCTGCTGCCAAGCAGGAGGCAGAGAAGGAAAGAACCATAAGTGATAAGGAGGATGTGAAGACAATTAAGAAATGTTATTGCAAAATAAAAATGTTTCTTTTGATATTTATTGAAGATACAAAGTAACAATGGAAACCAAAGCACTAATGATGTCTTTACTTAACTTCCAGGAACTGTATCAACAGATTTTGAAACTTTAACAGTTTCAAGTTTATATTTTTTATGATAAATCTGTTTTTAAATATCCATATTGCTTTTACTGGGGCACAACACGGGGACTAGATGAGTGGTATAAAATCACTGCTTTTGATACTAGTATGTAGCAGGTTGCATTAGATCATCTCACATTTCTTTTGACTTGCAAGAAACTATTGTGAAGAGTAGCGACAGCAATGCTTCACTACGTAACTCTTTATTTTAACAATGCGTGGAGCCAGACTTTGATCTACTGACATCTGCTGACATCAGTCCTAAACCTACCTCACATTAAGGTTAATGCAGCACAACCTGAGCAGCTGAACTATAAACAACAAGAACAAATCAGCTTAAATGTGGATAACTTATTAGCTAACATCCATAAGCTTATAACTGAAAACTCCAATGCAATGTTAATGACCAACTGGTGACCACAGAAGAAGGCAAACAGGTATTTGTTCTGTTTCTTTATCCAGGACACTACTATCTGCTCAGTAACATTGTGGTTGCAACTATATAAAATGCTACAGAAATATACTGAAACTGCTTAATTAGGAAAATATATTATGTGTTGCACTGGTCTGCCTAAAAAACTTGACTTTGATAAGGAACAATCCATGGTGTTGTGTGTTTTGAATTAATGATAACTTTTAAATGAGAAGACATTAAATTTCTAAAATATTTATCAATGTAAATAAATAAAGGTTGTTCACTTCCACAAATAGTCAAGTGAAGACATAAACTTGACATTTTATTGTAAATATCAATGTCCATCGATAAGCAAATTGCACCACTTAGTATGTTATTAAAATGCCTCCAGGACAGGTCGCTCTGGTTGTTAGGGAAAAAAAAATGTAAATGTAAAAGTGGCTTTTGCCAGGTGATGGGGTGCAAAAGAAGGTGTTGATTGCTTTGGTCTCTAGCAGGTTGCTGCAGTTGCCTGTGGCTTAAAAGAGTGGAAGATGCTAACTTTTCTAAACACTTAGCATTTACTTACTTGGTTGTAGGAAAACTTAAAAAAGAGGAAATGCAGCATGTTTGCTTTTAAAAGTTGAGCTTTACCGTTACAATCAACACATTTAAAAGGTTCAACTTTTACTTTGAAAGTGAACGCTCTTCATTTCTGGTTTGCATCTATTCACAGCTTCACTACTGCTTGGCAAGTAATTTGTGAGCATTTGCAGACAAACACTCCATACAAACTAGCAGATAAAGTAACTGTGATGAGGTGTTTGATTTAGAATTTCATTCTTTTTGCTACCAACTTCATAGCGATTACCAGCTACCTCCAGACACCACTCACAACTGCACGGGGGAAACACATCCTTAATAACTTGTGGTTGCGAGGGAGTTGCTGACCAGTCTCTAGGCCTGTGTGTGCGCCATAAACGCTACATGTATAGACTGAGCAGTCAAATCTGAAAAAAAAGTCTGTCTCCTAAAATAATGTTAATAACTTCCCACATCTGGCACCTTTGGAACATAGATTTGAATACAGTATTCGTTGAATGCAGAGGAAATTAAATATGTATCCTAGAGGGGGAAATTTACATTAAGACTTCTGTTGCAAAAATCAAGTAATCTTTTTTCTAATGCACTTCAAACTAAATGACAACTTACTTGCAATTTATTTTAAGAATAAAACATATGAGCTTTTTCTGATTTGACATTCCAGCCAAACACTGTTAAAAATGTAAAACTCGATCTTCTTAAAGAGAATATTTATTCCCCATCTGCACCATGGAGTTTATTAGAGTAGTTTTACAGCCCACAGTTTTAATACTTTTCGCCTCGGTCCCACTTTTATCAATGTCAAACAGTCACAGCAGGCAACTGTTGTCAGTAAAAAGGTTTGATAAACCCACAGCATGCTGCCTGCTCAGCATCAAATAGCAGACAGATAAAATTAAGAACTAGCAGGGGAGCACAAACGCATTTAGCAGCTAACTGAGCTAGATCCATTAGTGTCTGGTGGAGACCTAAACTGAGCAAAAAGGAAAGCAAATTTTAGGCTCTAAATTTTAATATGAAAATTGCTGTGATGAACACATCAGCACATTGCTTTGGCAGTGTGTACAGGGGAAGTGAAAAGTTCCTGCTGGTTCATGGCTCTGTTTGATCCTGTGAGAGGGGGAAATGGAAAAGAGAAGAAGTGAACAACAGAGGAATGCAGGGTGAATAATGCTGCAGAAAGAGAAATATATGGGCACAGAAAAGAATTGCATGATGAAAAAGTTCAGAATTACATCCTTCCGTGTGTGTGAAATCTGGAGGTCAAAAAGTGCACCGTGTATTTTAGCTGAATTTTTGAAAACAAAATTGTGCATTTGGAAGAGGAGAATTCAGTTTATCTGTCAATCTCTCTGCAGTGGCTGTTCATAAGTGTGTCTATCTGATTTTCTTGGCTCCCTCTCAGCTTCACTGAATCCAAAATCAGAACATCAAATCACTGTGAAAATCACATGGAATCCGCCATCCAATCACAGGAGCTGGCTAATGGTTAGTGGTGGAATTGCATGCAAATAACCGGAAAAATAAAACACTGTTGTGAGCTGCCACTTTAAGGAAACAGTAACAGTAAAGTATAAAAAAAACTTTAGCAGCAAAAACTAATAATTGCAAAGCAGCCAATTAAATTGTGCGGGAGAGATGAAACCGCTCATATTTCCCCTGGTAATTTCATGCTCTAAACTCGCTTCCGTGCGCACATAAAAAGAGGAGAGAAAATATCATTTCAGAAGCTGACAGAACTCATTGTTCGTGGAATTTTAAATTCAAAAAAGTTAATAAAGGCGAGTGCGAGATGAAGGGAATTTGCATTTCTCAGATTAACAGCATGTAGAGCAGCGGCGGCGCGCGCAGCCTCGGGTCATCATTTAAGAAACCTTTGCATATTTTATTTAAGAGTGGCCCGGTTTGGAGCGTAATAAGACAGACAGATAATGATTAGAAGGTCGGGCCTGCAGGGCACAGCCAGGCTGGGCGCTGTAACGCTCTAATACCCAACACACACACACGCACATACACACCACACAAAGCACAGCACAGCACAGCCTGTGCAGGCTCCTCTAATTGGCTGCTGATGGTTTATGAAATGTTTTCCAAAGGTTTTATTATTGTTGTTGTTGTTGTTGCTTTTATTGCTTTCATTATTTTAATGGAGGTTCCTGCTTGTGAGTGCTGGTTTAGCTCAAAGCCACCTGGTTCTGCTAACATCCTTGTTTTTAATCAATGCAGAAAACCCCACATGGTCCAGAGATGTTGAATCACATGCTAATATAGCAGGACTGTCATAATGTTGGTCAGCTGGCGCATCAGTGGACCAATCAAAAGTTATTACTGTTGGGAAGGGAACACCTCTGAAGAGGAAATCATATTGAAACTGTTTAATGTAATTAAAAGTTTGATTTAAGTCTCATCTACTGTATCTTTTTGTTGGTAAAACACTGGCTGCTTAAGTTTTAGGTAATAATGAAAGAAATCTATGCTTTAATTTTCAAACTGACCCAATCCTTGCACGTATAACCTTCCACACTAACTCAGCATTGTTCAGGAGAGTGTTTACATTTTAGAAACAGCTGATATTGGAGAAGGAATTTGACATGAAACATCACTGTCATTAAAATTGTTGCATGTTTTAATGCAAAGACAACATCAGAAAACCATGTGTCAATAAACTGCAGTTCTTCGAGTGGCCACAGGAGGCTGATTCTTAATATGAGTCAATCTCTATGTTAAAATATCCAAATTTAGAGCAGAGAAGAATATGTTCCTCTTTTCTGTGGATACTGTGCCTCTTTATAGCATCTGTAACCCTCTCACTGAGGCTTTGTGTTATGCATTTACAGGGTTAGTCTTTCCCGCATAGCAAAATTGGTATGGTCCAGATCTAGCCCACACAATGTGCTTACACTTGGCCCACATACTGCAAAGAATGACGGTCCTTTGGTGGCCCAGATCTGGTTTGCCAGAGGTGACCCACACATGGGCCACCTCTGGCCAGTTGCAGACACACTGGTGGTCCTGTGGTAGCCCATGTATGGATTACCTCTGGCAAACCTGATCTGGGCCTCCAAAGGGCCATTATTCTTTGCAGTATGTGGGCTGCTGGCCCTGTGCTGGCCCAGAACAGTTTCAGCTCTGGCCCCAGATGTGAGCCTAATGTGTACCATAATCAAGCCATGTAATAACAACATGTGCCGGAACATAATAGTGCAAAAGTTCAGACAGGGAATTGCCTGATTCGTATACAGTGCTTTTCTACTCTCCCAGATTACTCAAAGTGCTCTATACAACACTATAAAACCCACACTAGGTTTTGGATAAAGTGTACACTCACAAACCTGTCAAACCTGCATTTGAAACGTTGGCACCATAGCAGTATAGTATTGCAACATGACATTTGGGTCTTCTAACTAAAACAGGAAAATAGGAACATAAATAGTGCCATCATTGCCAGACTGGCGCACATCTGGTTGACATACACCCTGCCATGACACCAGTCAGTCAGAAGTGCCAGCTTGATGCCGGATCTGGGCCAGACCTGTTTTCTATGAGCTTGGGCCACATAAACCAAACCATAATCGGGCCAGATGTGGCATGCCATCACATAAACAGTGCCATCTACAGCACTAGCATTGCAACATGGCATTTGGGTCTTCTAACCAGAATAGGAAAGTAGGAATATAAATAGTGCCATCATTGCCAGACTGGCCCATATCTGGATGACATACCACTTACCATGCCAGATGTGCCCGCTAGACACCAGATCCGGGCCAGACCTGTCTGCTATGTGGGTTGACAAACAAAGGTGGTAGCTGTCTGCTAGATTCATCTTTGAAAATTTTGACTGTCATTCTGTCATATTTTTACTCTGTTATGCACTAGAGTGAAAACAGGACAGCATCCTCCTTGCAAGCAGGAGAAATTAGTGGTTGCCCCATGACTGACTTTTTACCACATTCGATGACCAATTGCAAGTAGTTGCAGCAACCAGCTGTTCATCCAGTGGTTCAGCGTACAACACCCTCAACCTCTGCATGACCACTTTCAATTGCAAGCTAACTGCACGGGTCGCCTGGTGGCAGCCTGTATCCAAAAAATCGTGGTCTGATTTGGACTGGCTACAATTACTCTTAGAAACAATTCTCTTTGCAATAGGGCACTCGACTCTTCTCAATTAGTTGAGTTGAGTTGAGTTTTTTTTCTGTATATTACTGTCATGGTCCCTGTGCCCTGCTGGTCAATCCTCTATTGGGCAATATGTTTGTGGTTTGTTTGCTCTCTCTCTCTCTCTCTCTCTCTCTCTCTCTCTCTCTCTCTCTCGCCACGGCGATGCTCACTGCGGGCTCCCGCTGCTGGCCCACACACCTGCTCATCACCACACCGGCCGCTGATCCCAGCTGATTACTGCACTACTTAGATGGCGAGTCTGCACTAGTCTTCGCTGGATCGTTGAACTATCAGCGTCAGTCAAACTTGTGTATCTGCCAACCTGTATCTTGAAAGCCCTTTGTTATTATCCCGCTAACCCGACCTTTTGTGTTTAGATCGTTTTTGGAACCGGATTCTGAGAGGAGTGACTGAGGAGGAGCTTTTGTACAGAAAGTGTGGAGCACCTTTTCCCCTAACCCTGTTTCCCACGGACCCTGGCGACCCGGACCCGTTTCCCCTGCACATTGTACATAGCCACTTGGTGATTGTGTTCACTGTGAATAAACGCACTGTTCTTCGCTTAAAGGGAAACCCTGGCCTGCGCCTGAGTCTCTTTCGGAACCCCTAACAATTACTGTGTTTTCAAACAAAACAAAATAGAACAAACTAACTAAAAAATCCCACCAAAAAACAACATATAACCTATGATTTTTTTTATCACAAACAGATTGCATGTAATTGCACATTTGACCTTATTGCAGACTGATTCAGTCTTATTGGCATTTTATTACTATCCCCATGGACCAAAGTTGCTTTAAAGCTGGACGTTAACTACGATCAGTCCTTGTCTTCAAAGCAACCTGTTCAAAGGCAACAAGATTGCAAATGTTGCACAGCTGCAGTAACTTTGGTGCTGGATTTTCCAGCTATTGTTTTCTCTAACATGACTGGATGTCTGTTTCTATGAGATGGACCTATACGGTCTATGGCTGATTCTCTCTTGTCAAGCTTGCTATAAGTGCGTAATGTATCACTCAACTTCTTTATTTAAAATATTGTCACCTCTGGGCCAAAACAATAGCTTAGGCAGTGATGCTAAAGTCAAACCATCGAAAACCTAATGTGTGTCATTACTCTGTCTTTTACATAGTCTATGATAACATCAAGGATTAGTTGCCAGTCCTTTAACAAAACCAGCAGCTATGTATAGATATTGTGGGACTCTTATGCATTGAACATTGCCTTTTTCGAAGCTGGTGCCTTAATAATCACTGAAATCAGTTAATCATAAAGCTTAAACTGACGTTAATTTAATATTTGATGTTAACATACTTTGAAGACCCAAAACTTTTAGTTTCCCAATTTCTTTAAAATTAAGCTTTCTTCAAATTGAATCCTTTCCTCCTTTATCATTCGCTGTGTTTTGTTATACAGACTACAGTATATTTGTGGTGAAATGTCAAGTTGTAAACAAGTATTGATTGAATGTCTGAAATGTCACATTTTGTAGCATAATATTTCAGTTTTCATAGCATCAAAAAACTACACAACAGAGCCGAGACACCTTTGTTGTGCTCTTGGCAGCTGTAACGTCTGAAAGGGAAGAGGATAAGGAAGCCAGCGCTCTGTTGACAGTACAATAACATCCACAAAGAAAAATCATCATCAATTAAGAATAATGTCACTGGTGAAGACTTGTGCTTCATAAATGCAACAGAAACACAATTATGGTTGTTTTTTCGCCTCCCTTGCTATTGTGCTCTATCTGGAGTTGTGAATCAATGCATCTTTTTGATCTTTCTCACTCCCATGTATACAGCAGATGTGTGTGCCTGTGTGTGTGTGTGTGTGTGTGTGTGTGTGTGTGTGTGTGTGTGTGTGTGTGTGTGTGTGTGTGTGTGTTTGGGTGTGTTTCCTCACCCCCAGGGGTGTCTGTATAATGATAATATCTCACAGGCCCCTCCATGGGTTTGAGGCCTTATTATCAGAGCAGGTAAAGTAATTTCTCAGTCAGACCAATGTTCCACACTAATTCCTCCTCTATATGTGCATCTGTGTGCACGCGCATGTGTGTGTTTTTGGTTGTGTGCACACATCAAAGCAGTACAGAGAGATGAGCCCGATAGTATTTCTCTGATTAATTTAGTCATTTGGGATACTCTGTTAACTGGATTACACTCCGATGTGTTGATATGACCACATGGCCGTGGGTTCTCTGAGCATGTGTGTGTGTGTGTGTGTTGATGCACATGCCGATATGCATGCATTAAACAATTATCAAAAAGCTCTGTGTTTCATTCCACTTGTGAGGTCCAGAAAGCGTACAATGACATATAAAGAGCCTCTGACTGATGAGGGAGGGAGCTTTAAAGTAGCTGTGCTTAAGAGGCTGTTCTGTAAATTGACTTACCAGTTAAGTGATGAGACATTCATTCAAAGTCATTCGCGTGTTCCAAGTAGCCTGATAATCACAACAAATTACCATTTGTTTTACTTCATTCATTTAACCCGACGTGTCAATGTTATCCCATTTCTTTTTGTGATGGACTATCAAAGGGAGCTTAAAGGAGCAATTAACTAAAACACTAGAGTCTGAGTACATTTTGAGGGTCGATGCAATTGTGGGTTTTTAGGAAACCCATATCACAATTACGATAGATATTTTAATGTATCTAGGGTAAGATCGGCTCATTGTTTATAACTTTATTGTCAGTGTATTCCCACCAATTATGTAGCACACGACACCAAACACCTGTGTGTTCAGTTATTACACTGCTCTGCTATGTGGGCAGTGCTCAGGGCATCGAACTGTGACATAATTTCAAAATTACCACAGGCATCGTTTTCCAGGCCATCATCTGGGCATAAAATAATGCAGTTTGGTAAAAGCTGCTGGGGTGTCTCAGTTATGCTTTAGGAACACAGGGCTATTTCTCATGACTCGTCATTTTTTTTAATGTGAAAGAATATTGGTCTGAAGGGGCGTGTTTTAGCCCAAACTACAAGTTTTTAGTGCCTAAACTGAACCGGCATGCGGATATGAAACTAAAAAGTGAGTTTAAACGAAACCAAACAGCTAGTGGAACAATTGCGAAAGAAAGAACAAAAGTCCAAACTTCCAGCCTTCTCCTTTATTTTCTAAAAAAGAAGACATTTATCCTGGTGGCCAATAATGCTGAGATTCACATGAGAATCTGTTGCTTTCATAAGTTTCATATTGACTCATACTGCACATCATATGTAATCTGATAAAATCACCCTATACCAGGGGCATAAGAGATAGCTAGAAGAAGAATATACTACTGCGAAGTGTGTATTTGAGTTTCAGGAGCTCAGTTCATTAACTATAATCCCGGATCATGTGATGACAACTTAAATAAAACGTAAAAAGTAGTTGAAATCAAGTGGTTAGTGTTGTATTTTGTAGCTCTTCTCTGAAATGATCCGTCCGTCTGAGAAAGAATCTGGTCAGTTTAACAACATTGAAAGGATTGAAAGAACACAGAAGACAACTAAACTCAGTGATTCCAGAAGTCTTTCCTTACTTAAGAAAAATAACTTCACAGTATATCTAACCAAGTCAAGAACACTCTACAAAGAAAGGCTTGCCACTGATAAAGTATCTTTCCAAGAGACATTTTTATGAATGGAAACACAGGGTCTTTATAGCAGGATAGCAAGGACTAAATCACTGGTGACACTCAAGAGGGGCGGATTAGACTTTACTGTAAATCATCTGAGCCTGAACACTTGTGAAAAAAAGGATTTGAACAGATGAAACCAAGATTTGTACCAGAATGATGTGAAAAGTGTGAAGAAGGAGAAAAGCAGCTCATAATCCGATGCATGTAGCACCATCTCTCAAACACGGTGGAGGTAATATTATGGCATGGGCATGTATGGCTGCCAGTGGAACCGGGTCATTTATGTTTATTGACAATGTGACTGCTGATAGAAGTGTACGGGCTATACTCTCTGCTCAGACTCAGAGAAACACTGCAGAACTGATCAGAAAACACTTCACAGCACAAATGGATACTGACCCAATGCATACTGCAAAAGCAACACAGGAATTTTCCAAGGTAAAGAAATGCAATACTTAAATGAGCAAGTCAGTCATGCAATTTCAGCCCAACAGAGCATACTTGCCAGGTATTTAACACAAATGTGAAGGCAGACAGGCCCCAAACCAAACAGCAGCTAAAAGTGGATGCAGTAAAGGACTAGAAGAGCATCTGAAGTATTTGGTGACGTCCATTAGTTCTACACTTTAGGCTTTAGACTGCAAAGAATTTTCACCCAAGTAGCAATAAGTCTTTATATTTAGACTCCTGTTATTTTTTCTTGTTATTTCCGAGTCTCCGAAAAATATAAAATTAAAATGAAATATATAAAATTAAAAGTTAAGTAAACTGTTGAAATACTTTTGTTTGTTTTCTTAAAGCTTTAAGTCTTCACTTACATCATATATTACTTTTTTGATTTAAAATTCACTGTGGTGGTGTACAGAGGCAAAATTACTAATTGTAGTTTATACATGAGCATCTTTCAGCTCTGTAACTCTCTGTTGTTCTCTGTAGGCTTGTATTTGCCAGGGTCAGTAAGAGTCAATTTAAATCCCTCTTTAAAATAACCCTTGCTCAATTTCTCCAGCATGTTTCCTTTTTTACTGGATTGTGGCGACATTTGACTTAAAACCAAGGGATTTAAATTTGGCTTTCAGTTGATTACCTGATTTGTTGTGTTTAGGCACCAAAACTATGTATTCATGGCCAGGTTTTGGTCACATTGCACTCTTTTATGTGTGACATAGCTCTGTTGTATGTGCTTCAAGGGTACCAAATATAGCTCTCTTTAAAGCTGGCAAACCAGCACATAACACTCATTATAATTGCACTTCTTCACGAGACTGTAAGAGGCTGCTGAACCTTAAAAACAGTAGGCCTACAGCCTACACATACCACCTCTTTTGTTGTTTTCAGTGGGAAGACTATCTTGATGCTGTAGGATGATTGTACAGATGAGGGATGGTGGAGAATAGATATGGTAAATTACTCATGTGTAATGATTATGTAAATTGTTTTATTAATATATGTGCACTAAAAAAAAAGTTGCCAATTGCTGATACGTCTAAGCCAGAAAGCTGAACTCCAGTGCACATTTTTCCACAAAGTGCCCATGGTGGCTATTTACTTTTTTTTTTTTTTTTAACTTTTATTGTACTTTATTGGTCCCCGTGGGGAAAATCCCTCTCTGCATTTAACCCATTCACTCAGTGAAGCAGTGGGCAGCCATTGGGCGCCCGGGGAGCAGTGTATAGGGACGGTACCTTGCTCAGGGGTACCTCAGGGTAGCTGTTCAGGGGAATCGAACCCCCGACCTTCCGATCATGGGGCCACCACTCTACCTACTGAACTATCCCTGCCCTAAATTTACATTGAGGAATGATTAAGGCAACCGATTTTAATGTGCATCTTTACGTGTGGGGACTGCATTAAATACCATGAACCTCACCGAATCATCTGTAAAAGGTTGCAAAATGGGAATTCAAGTCCAGTTGTCAGTAAATGTGTGAAAACAGTTGTGTGTAGGTTTGAGTTTGTGTGCTGTGTCAAGATGCATCATGGCAGACAACCAGTGAAATGCAAAGAAAAAGGGAGAGAGAGAAAGAGAGAGAGAGAGAGAGAGAAAGTGTGGAGTGGGTTAGGATAACAGTGAGGGGCATAGAGACACCACGAAGGAGAGAGCGCGAGCGCACGAGGAAGAGAGATGGTAGAGTGGCCAGAGGGCAGTGTGCATTAGAGTAAGAGCCTGATTGGCTCTGACCTTCCTCACAGCCAGCTGTCAGCCTCTTAGATACAGACACACACACATGCACGCACACATACACACACACAGCATAGAGCACACAGCCTGTTACGGCCCTGCAGGCTCTGATTACCATATCAGCACTGTCTCATTTGCATAAATCCCAGCACTCTTAATTAGGCTTCATCTCTCTCTTCCTCTCTTTACCTCACTCTCATTTTCAGCTCTTTCCCTGCACTTTTCTTCCTCTCTCTCGCTCTTCCTCCATTTGCTTGCAGATATGAGCTGGGGTTTAGGGTTAGAATTAACAGATAGGAGGGTCCATGACTCCCAATTAGTTTAGTGCTGATTAGTCTAATGACAATTTCACGTCATCTACATGTATTAGCACACCATATTCTTTTACTGCTTCTGTTCACATAAACATTATCTGCAAGGAATTTTCTCTTTCATCTTCTCCCCTCTCTCTTCCCTTTTTCCCTCCTTTTTATTTTACAGGTGTTATGGTCAGAAAGGACAATGAGCTAATTATGGCCAGAAGTAAACTTTCGTACCTGCTATAAATGAACGCGCAGAACCATTAGCTTTGCCTGCATGCGGTGGAATTAAAATAACTTGATATTGTTTTGGTGCGTAATTACCTTGAAATTATTTACATGAAGCTCCAAATATAAAGATTAATAATCAAAAGTTTATTTTTCAGCCAAACAGAGGTCCCAACATGTTATATTGCAGATCAAGGTGTCTGAATTAATAGTGGATTTGGCGCTTACATAACACGTAGGAGATATATTTGCAGACCTGCAAAGTGATTGTGAAGAACACATACGGAAATACACTGTCTCAATATGTGTCTGTATGAATGACTCAGCAAATTTTTGAAAGTGTCAGACACGTAAAGATATTTAACATTCACATTTCAGTGTTTTTTATTTGGTTCCTGCAGACAGACACAGCTACAGATGCCTCACGTGCCTCAAACAGTTGAGCAGCAGATGGAGCGCAGACAGCAAGGTGAAATATCTGAAGTAAAACTACACTTAGTTGGTATGATTTTTTTTAAGGAAAAAAAAATGAGAGTTTGCTGAAGATATCTGATTTTCTTTCATTCATCAAACCCCAACACTGACATTCAACTTGGATACTATTTTAGCGTTAAAAAACTTTTTTTAAAAAAAAAAATTATAGCTAAAATGTACTACAAAAATAAGGCTTCACACATGCTTTGCATCACTGTCATTAGAGGAGCAACACTAAAGAACACCTGGGAAACTAATGTGTTCGGAAAATCACAGGATTTGACAACCCGAGAATGTGGAAGTCCTGGAAAAAAGCTCCAAGAACTGTAGGAACCTAATAACAGCTTCTGTAAAATATTCCATCAAAATGTTTGTTTTTTGAAAGTGTTAAGTCTGATTTTACTTTTAGTCTTTTGATGATGTTATGATGTCAAGCACAGCAACTGGGGACCAAAGGTGTTGTGCATTCGACTGCTACCCAGTCCACACTGCACCAGACCCCTGCAGCCCATCCTGCAGGTGGATCCAGAGACGTGGGCTCTCTCTTAGAGACAGGGTCATTTGAGACTGACTGCTTCTCCAAAACAAAACCAACCAATTGAGGTGGTCTGGATATGTAACTAGAATGGACACCTCCTAGGTGAGGTGTTTTGGGTATGCCCAACTTAAGGAGACCCTAGAGCAGACCTAGGACACAGTGAAGACATTACTTCTACTGATGCTTAGACTGCTGCCCTCTGACCCAGGCCTGGATGAATGGATGTTAAGAACGTTTAAAAGGTTCATTGTAAGTATTATAATACAAATAAGGCACTTTGTGAGTGGAGTTGATGGAACTGAGTCATGCAAACTCCCTGACTCACACATATGTCCCAAAACCACATTATGCTCTTTACAGTTGAGAAAGACCAAAGTGAAATTTCCATTTGCTGCATTTTGTAAATGATCTTTTTGTTTGTTTTTTTCAGGTATGCAACTTCATTATAGTTACTAAAAAAAAAAAATTAACTGAATAAAAATGAAAACTAGGTAGTCACAATGAATGTTTTTAATATCTGTTTAATTTTTAGTTTAGTCTTAATTAACTATAATGAAGTTTACTAGCAATCAGAAATGAAGCACAACTAATGATCATTTGTTTTCATAGTAGTACTCTGTTAAATGTTCCACACTTAACAACTTTTTGCATGCAGCCTCATCCTAATACTGCTTTCAGACTGGAAATGGTAAAAGCAATCATGGCAAACCACCAAGACAACCGAGTCTTTCTGAGTGGAGTCCAGTTATATATGTTTGCACAGTGTTAGTGAATGAGCAGAATGCAATACAACGTTTTAATGTTGCTGTAGACCTTTCTTGCTGCTTTGGGGCACATATCCAAATGCTTTTCAGTTAAAAACAGGGAAGGTTTAAAGTGTTGTCCATGCTGGTTTTGCACCATTTTTTCAAAAGCAATTTAGTTAATTGTGACTTACAATCTATTTGTTTCTTATATATCTTTTAAAGCATTATTCTATAGTGGATCTTGTTTGTGAATGTAGACACGTGAATGATAATAGATTGGGGGGAACTAAATCATATTCAGCTTTGGTGCCTCACTCAGCCGGAGGCGACCCTGATCTGTAAACCCCCAGTATGTCTGCCAGAGGGCGTGTTACATCACCTGAAAGCCTACAAAAATGGACGTGGAACTCAAGACCAGTTTGGTAACATGTTATTAACCTAACTAGGCTGCCTGAGAAGGATCTAGATCAAAGAACAGGACTCGGACAAACGGTGAAGGTTCAACTACATCTACGTGATCTAAAACTCAGATGCACACACAGATGGTTTTTGGGGGTCCAGGGTGGAAACAGGGGGAACTCAGGGAGACTACTGAAGCTCTGAATGCTGAATGCTGTGTGTGTACACCGTATGTGTGTGTTGTTGGAGGAAGGTGTGTAGGGGGGTTAAACACAGCTATATTCTGTAGATAACAGGATTAGCTGGGAAGCGGATAATAAGTTAGCATTTCCTCCCTGCGGCACTCTCTCCTCTCTCCTCTCTCTAATCCTGCAGCTTTGATGTCCCTGCTCCCATCAGGTATCTGGGCTGCTCTGGCCCCAGGGCCCCGGGGGCCTCCAAATGCTCAGACACTGTGTGTTGTATTTGTGCGTGTTTGTGTGTGTGTGTGCATGTGGGTGTGGATGTCTGCCTGTCTATGTGTGTGTGTATTCAGTGTCCTCATTAGTTCTGCCTGTTTACTAAAGTTGGCTTCTTGGGATGAAATCTGCTGCACGGCCGCTCTGCCAGAGATCTGCTCACTATTTACAGCTCGCTCTCCCTGCCAGGATCTGACCCGACAGAAAGCTGATGAGGCATTTTGTTCTGGGCATGCAACATCTAAACAACAACAATAAGCCAACAAACAATAATTTCAACACCAAAGCAAGGCAGAAATTTAGAGCTTTACAGGAAAATAATAAGATGGGATTTTCCTTTTTTTTTTTTCAAGATTTCAGGCTCCAGTTACATTATTCCATGATGTGCGGCTGGGAATCATTGAACTGTGATCACTTTTCAAATCACGTTGTTTATCGTTGTTTGAACTAAACTGACTAGGTTTTTCCATATTTATGGACATGAATCTCCGACACGAGTCAGAAAAATGACTTCACTGAAAGATTGTGAATGTTGTTCACATTGTTGTGACAAGCACCCCACTGTCATGTGTGGAAAAGACAAAAGTAGTGTGACTTGATACCAATGATTGTTTATAAAATACGGAAAAAGCCACCCATTGGTTTGTAATGTTTATTACATTGTGGCTCAAGAGTTGGGCGTTCGTCTTGTAATCGGAAGGTTGACGGTTCGAGCCCCGGCTTGGACAGTCTCGGTCGTTGTGTCCTTGGGCAAGACACTTCACCCGTTGCCTACTGGTGGTGGTCAGAGGGCCCGGTGGCGCCAGTGTCCGGCAGCCTCGCCTCTGTCAGTGCGCCCCAGGGTGGCTGTGGCTACAATGTAGCTTGCCATCACCAGTGTGAGAATGGGTGGATGACTGGTTGTGTAAAGCGCTTTGGGGTCCTTAGGGACTAGTAAAAGCGCTATACAAATACAGGCCAAATAAGTCTCAAAGCAGCCACGTTCCTAACATTGCTAGCCTGTAAACATGCTCATTTCTGCTGTAAAATTGTGAATTGTAACATGGGAGCTTGTGGCCACTGATTTGGTTTAAAGCGAGCCAAATGGCCACTTGAGGAACTGCAATTTTTAATATTTCTGCAGTGACTTGTTTGACTTGGGTGTGCATACAAAGGCATTTCAGTGGCATCAGTTTCACTTTTCATCTCCTCTGCCTAGAGTATCAGTAATCAGCCATGGCTGTTCCTTAGTCATCTAATGGTAGTAGATTAAAAGCTTTCGTCTATTATTTTTTTAAATTGACATATAAGTAAGGTAAGAAGTAAGAAACTTAAGATATTCATACAGAAGCAACTAGTTGATAACTAGTTAGCCAGGCCCTATAATGCCACCCTGCTTTATTCGACTTTTTGCTCTAAATGGGACCGTCATTGAGTGATGTACTGATATTTGCTGATATCATGGATTAAGTGAGCAGTGGTTTGAATTCTGCATTTGTGTGGCCTGTGAACTACAACTTAAACTGTAGTAGAAACTATTTAGCAACACTTTTGTTAGTTAGCTTTGTGCAAGCATACAATTCTAGGCTCCATAGTGCAGTAGTTTATGCATTCACCAAAAAAGCAAATGATCATGTTCAGTCCTGGGAGGAGACACATTCCTTGTGGGCTGCATCAGGAAGAATATCCAGTGCACAAATCTTTACAATCGAACCTTCAAATACCCACTGTGATGATCCCTCGTAAGTAAGGGAGTAGCTGAAAGCACTATACACTGAAAAAATATTTATGCCCAAAATACTGACTAAATTCTCTCATGTAATTTTGTTACATAAGTACAATTTAAAACATTACATTTGAAGAAACCTGGTTAAATAAAATTCACTTGATTTTTATGCATTCACTTTATGTTTATTTTTCTTTAAAGTTTATTTGAATGCTTTATTTGAATAAATAAACTCAGAATTTCTGAGTCATGTTTATGAGGGTCAATCATTTATTTGAGTGTAAAATATTAGCAGATAAAAAAACTCTGATGTGATTTTTCTTCTTGAATTGTAAAACTTTGTCCGAGGCTCTGTTAGAGTTTTACTATTGAATTAACTTTCTAACAAATACATTTTTTCCTTATTCGGTTTCCAGACTTAATGATAAGTTAATGATAACCGGCCCATGGAGCTAGGTGGACAGATTATATTGGTATTAACCATATTATTCAGTTTTCTTCTTAGCTAAGATCACCGATGTCAAAGCAATCCTTTGAAGCCAGACACACTCTGCACCATTTTGGGGATAAATCATCCCTTCCTAATTACACGTCCCTGTATTATTTCCATGACATAATAATTAATCAGAAAAAAGCCCTCCTCTTTGGCTATAAAGGATAATGCTGAAGGCAGATTATCTTGGACCTTTATCTTATCACCATATGGAAGTTATATGATCTCTATAGCGTTGTCAAAGTGTTTACCAAGAACAGCACGCTTCAGTGTGTGTGGTTGTATGTGTGTGTGTGTGTTCTGTGGGAAGAGAGAAATTGAGTCTAGGAGTGTGTGAGTCTAATTAAAACGATGAAAATAATTACTGATACAGGCTGACAGACAGCCTCGCCCTCAGACATCCTCAGTAATTAGTTAATTAACCAAACGCAAATTAGCAGCAAGAATTAGTCAGCCAGGCTTAACGGAGAAGATGGTGAACCCTCCTCTCGCTTTCTGCTTTGCTACTCTTTGCTCCGCCTTTGCTATCGGAGTGTGTTTGTGTGGCGTTTGTGTGTGTGTGCGTGCCTGCCATGCTACACTGTTTTTAAAAAGTTAGAAATAGGGCACATCTGCTTTATTACACTTTATCGCTACTTTGCATGACACAGTCTCTACATAGCATATAATATTTTTTCTGCCTAAGTCAATTCATTCAAATTAAAAAGTGATTTCAGGATAATGAGAGAGTAATTTTCTCAGTTTTTGCCTTGAAAAATTGGGATACACAGAGTGAACATTTGCATCCCTTCCCCTTCAAATCCCCCTAAACATCCATGATTATAAAAATGCTAATTTAGGAATATTATTGCGATTTTCTTTTAAGAAATTAAAACGTAACTTTAGACAAAGTCAGAAATTACTGAGAAAGCATTCCCTCCGCTGGACATGACAGATATTTTAAAACATGTCCACTTCCTCATCATTCCGGCTCACATGATCCAAACAAGCCACTGTACTGCAGTTACCCCGAGGCCCTGCAGGTCAGAAGTACAACCCCTCAGATCTACCACACTGAAGTCAAAATGATTACGTGAGCAGGGATGAATATTCGCCCACTGTTGGCTCCAGCGGGCGAGTTGATGCTCGCTGCTGGAAGTGACTGGTATTCCTCTTGTTAACACTCACTTTGACTTGCCTGTGGCTCATTTTAAGGAGGAACTCAGAGAAAACAAAGCTCCGACTGCACAGTGAGCTCCAATCCTGACTTAGTATTGAATGTATATACAATCTGAATAAATAATCCTTGTGACTTTCAGTTTGTCTCATCAAAACATCCCAAAAGTTAAAATCCCAGACTGAATTGATTCTAATGTCTAGCAAACTTTTGCAACTGTAAAAATATTTAAGTAAGAGCGCTTCTTTTTTTCCAGAGCAGTGTAATATGTCATTCTGACATGAAATGCTACTTACCTGATGGTTTGACACCACCTGGCCCTCTGTGTGGTTTCAAACTACACACATTTCAAGCCCTTGGCATTGTTCACACTTCACTGTCCTTTAAAAACACAGCAAACAAATCAGACTTAACCAAATGGAAACTATTTCTGGAAACTGTTTTACTGTCTTTTCTGTAAATGCTTTTATTTTTTGTTCGATTGTGATGTATTCCTCTCCTTTGTAACTGGTGCTTTTGCTATGGTTTGCTGTCCTCTGCTTTCATTTAAATTTGAATAATTATTATTGGACAAAAATTGGTCCCTTTTCTAGACCACTACATTTTGTCCTGTTGATAGAAACCTCTAGAAATGAGCCATTGTGTTACAGAGTTTTCTCGGTTTCCCTTTGGGTTTAAATATACTCTGTTGGTTTTTTGATGTTTG
Organism: Rhamphochromis sp. 'chilingali'; assembly: GCF_963969265.1. NCBI lineage: Eukaryota > Metazoa > Chordata > Actinopteri > Cichliformes > Cichlidae > Rhamphochromis > Rhamphochromis sp. 'chilingali'. The sequence continues at coordinate 18,364,046 of NC_137932.1, read as the reverse complement.
AGTCCTTTTCTTGTTTCATTTAAATCTTTAGTTATTGTTGTTAAGTCTTTGTAACAGTGTTAGATGTTTCCTAGTTTTGTTACTTCCTGTTTTATTTTGCTAGTCTGTTGTTTTGTGTGCGTTGTGTTTAGTTTTGCTGAACTCTCTGTCTCGTTGGTTTGATTCTGTTCACCTGTGTCTTGTTTTCCCAAGCTGTGCTTCCTCCCCCAAATTACTTCATCTGTGTACTTAAGCCCTCACTTCGGTTTGGGTTACTGCTGTTGTTGTGTCCCATTGTTTGTTCTTTGTCCGTAAGCATGTGTGTTTTGGCTGCAAATAACCAAATAAAGGTTAGTTTTTGATTTTGCCAGTCTGTTTTAAAGTCTATATTTGGACCCCCTTTCCACATCCTCATCCTTTATACATGACACACTGGTGACTGATGACTATACATGACAATTTAATCATTTTTAAGTATTTTTATTTAAATAATTTTGGGGTTTTCTTTACCTTTCAAAAACTGATTAGAAGCTACTAATAAATGTTGTCTTGGTCGGGAATAATTGAATTAATTCTAATAAACTGATTTTAAAGATTTGTGCACTGGAATGGCTAGGTCTTAACATTAAAATAAACAGCTGTTGTGGATGACTGATGTTTAAAATTCTCAAAAGATATTTGGGTCCCCCTGCAGTTTTTTTTTTATTAAACAGACGTTCTTTAATATTGTAGTAGTCAGTAGCTAGAAAGACAAAACAAACAAGCATTACAAACATCTATACACAGATAAATACATTCATATGCAAATGCATTGATGTGCAGATGGAGTAGAAAATGGTTTTGTCATTGGGCATATGAATGTAAACATGGAAAATGTATGTGTATCATTGTGTCTGTGTGTACATGCATGCTTGTAGCTTTAGGGTAAAGTCAGTGCACATTCAGGTCAGAGCTGTCAATCAACTGCCAAACTGTTGTGTTCACTGACTTATAAAAAGAACATAAGGCAGTTTTAGTGAGTAGCAAGTAGAAAAGTTTCTGACCATTAAATGCTTATTTAGCTGTTTTCTGCGTTAGTGTTTCTTAACGTACAGTATCTTACTGTATAGGTCTCATTCATAAACGGAAGCATGTGGTAGAGGTGGGAGCTACCACATGCCCGCCTGGATTCCCTATCTCTCCCAAGGACACTTCAGCAGGTAGAGAGGGGGGGCAAACCACCAACCTGGCAGTTAGCGCCAATCCATTCCACCTGGGCCACAGCTGCCCAGAATTTTCATCACTTCCTATGAGGTAGAGCACCAGAACTCGGTTAAGTTACAACATAAGTTAGGCTATATTAGAAAAGATCACCATATGAGTAAAAATAGACCACCTTACAATATAAACACATGCTTATGGGATACATGGAGTGAACATTGCTCAGTTTTCTTGATCATGGAATGGTGACTCACACCTTTCCATCAAGGATGTTTTTTGGCAGGGAGGATAGTCTCTTCAACAAAAGTAAAACATAGATTTACTGTCACATTATCACAGTTCATCTCACTTGTACCTGAAGGCACACTTCAAAAACAGCAAAGTCATGTGTGTTTTCTTAAGCACTGTGCTATTTTTCACTCTAGAAACCTTTAATTAAATCTAAACTCCTGCTAGCAGTCACTGTTTATTTCTGGTAACTGCAAAGGTAATCTTATCCAAACCATACAAGTAGTTTTGGGTGCATAAACTTCATCATAATTTTAGAGGTTGTTTTGTTTTTGAACACACAGTCAAATGAGCTGCTTTGTTGTTTAGGTATGAGGATTTTTAGACTGAGAACTGATCTAAAAGCACATATCATTTACATCCAGCTTGTTTCTATTGTTTATGTCATCTTCGCCTTTCTCCCATCTTTTCTCCGTTGCACTCAGCTGTGTCTCACTTAGACTACAATTGCTTTAAAACAGTCTGTAAACAGCACAGTTTTTCTGGTGGGAACGTCGCCTGTGTTTCCATTCACTAAGCAGCCAGCAGCCAAAGAGCTGGCGCGGTGGGATTCAAACTGTTTCTCCAGGGACTCACACTGGAAGCTCATCGACACAAAACCCAACACCAAAAATTTAAAGTAATCATTTTTGACAGTCGCTAAAAATATGAGAAACAACCTCAGGGGGTTATGCGTGTCAATATTTTTTCGAAACAGGATAAAAATTATCTTGTTTTCCTTTGTTTTAAAAATGTCATTTTCTTAAGTTTTGGACAAAAGTGGTGGCATAATATGAATGAGAAATTATGGTCATGTACATTGTGCAGCAAACAAACAGTGGTGAAATTGCTAGCAATCAGGTTAGGACCTTGAATTGGTATGTGAAGTAGACAAGAGGTTTATTTATGTATTCATACCAACAAGAGACTGTGGTATACTGATAAAGCTTACATTTTGGCCAAGCAACAAGGAAATATGTGTTTGGATTTATGTTTTTTGCTTCCATGGAAGCCCCCAACACTTCAACTAAACATTTACTGCCAATCTGCAGCACTCCCAGTGAGACAAATATCAGAGAACATTCCTTTTACTTCATTTGGGATTGACAGTTGAAATGGGAAAGATTCCTTTGTCTATGGCTTTCAGCTGTTTGTGTCAAAAAGGCCTTTTTGTATTTATGTTGATACTTTTATTCTTGGACTAGAGTGACTTTGAAGGGTTTACAGTTGAAAATAACCCTTATTTGTGGTCTTGATTCATTGTCTATCTGAAAAGAGCTGTTTTCCTTTAACATCATCTTCCCTTTTCATCTAATTGTGTGGATGCCCTCAATGGGCATCCACACTATTGAGATCCTGTTTCTCTTTCTTCTTTATTATTATTCCGGGTGTTTCCGTACACTTTTTGCCGTGGATCTACTTCCACAATTTTTGTGCTATTTTCACCGTTCAAACTCTAAACTGTTCTGCTCTTTCTGCTAATGCCGGCTATGACTTTTGGTGTTTATTACTATTATACTTTTTAAAATATTACACTTTTTTCCTTTAATTTGTCCCATTGAAATGAATGGGAAACTTCCACAATTCTGCTAAAACTTTCTTGTCTTTGAAACTTAACTACTGCCTCATACTTTCACCTAGAAACTTCATTCAAACTTTAAAATGTTCTCAAATGATTTGGCTATTCCTGTATGATTCAGCTTTTTCAGATCTTCTACCGTTTTAATCTTATCCCTCTTTGAGTTTTCAGTTGCAAAATTGTGATTTTTCAGAAAATACATGCGTTGCTATGGTTGCTATGCAATTAACTCAGAGGGGACAGTGAAACTGTTTGAATTTTCTCTTCATGTCCAAACAACTTCTTGCTACTCGCTCAATTTCCACTCAAGCCCCACAAATTATACACCAAAACGTAGGTATTTTTGCTGGCTTTCAGAAAATGTCACTATCATTGTTGTGGGACTCATAGATATTTTGCAAATCTCCTCAGAGTAACACAAAGTCAGAAAACTCTCCATATAAACTCAATGGAGAGTTTGTTCAAAATCACCGCTGGATTTCTCTAATGAGAGGCATTTTCAAATTGTCATATCTCCTTAACGAAGCGAAGTTAAGACATGAGGCTTGTCCCCGTATATGTTCAGACACTCCTGACGCTCACAATTCAAGAATTTCTTTCTCACCTATTACCGTTCTGAAATGAGTTGGACTTGTTTGAGGGTAGGAAATTTGTCCCTCGCTCAGATTTCATCAGATTTCAATCTCTGGAAATGAACCACTTTTTTCTCTCGTCATATCTTTTTGATGGATTTCCACAGAGCCCTGAAAATTTCCATGACTGTTCACCAAAGCCTGCTGTTTCTTACGGTGAAAGAATGATTTTGATGCTCCATATAGATTTAGAGTTACCAAAGGTTGTTTGAGCGCAAGTCAAGGCAGTTTTTGCTTCGCCTCTACTCAGTTACAGTGTATTACAAGTCATATATCTTTAAGAATTTATGTTTTATCTCTGAATTATGAAGACCTGAAGATTCCCCCATCTCTTCTGAATAAAACGATGCCTGAATGACCGTTCTAGCCTCTACGGTTAGGAAATTATGGCCATTTGTTCGAGGGGAATCCTGAATGTCAGAAATACACTGAAGAAAACTCACACCTCTCTCTGTGTCTGTGTGTGTAAGGGCTGACTACAGCAGGTGCAGCTAATTTAACTGACCTACATATACCAAGCCCAGACTCTCCACAGCTCCTGTTCCCTTTACTGTCTGTGTATGTGTGTCTGTGTATCAATATTTCTCCTATGTTTAGGTATTACTCCTCAATCATAGTATTTCTGCTAAAGCAAAGTACTTCTACTACATCTAAGTACTTTTGCCAAATCATAGTATTTCTGCTAAATCATAGTATTTCTGCCAATTCATAGTATTTTTGCAAAATCATGGTATTTGTGCAAAATCATGGTTTTGGGGCCAAATATTTCTGTTATTTTATAATATATGTGCTGAATATATTATATGTGCCAAATCATAGTATTTATCCCAAATTATAGTATTTATGCCAAATTACAGTATTTCTGCTAAAACGCAGAAATAGTACCTTTTAGCAGGAATTTCTACCAAAAGATAGTACTTCTGCTAAATCAGAGTATTTCTGCTAAACCAGAGTATTCCTGCCAAATCATAGTATTTGTACTGAAACATGGTACTTCTGCCCAATCATAGTATTTATACCCAATCATAGTATTTCTGCTAAATCATAGCATTTCTGCCAAATCATAGTATGTGTGCCAAATCGCAGTATTTATACCAAATCACAGTATTTGTGGTAAAACATAGTATTTCTGCCATATTGTGGTATTTGTGCAAGAACATTGAACTGTTATGTTATAGTATTACTACTAAGTCATAGTATTTCTGCATTGTTATAGTATTTGTACTAAAACGTAGTATCTCTGCCAAGTCATAGAATTACTGCAATTTCATAGTTTTTTTTAGGAAATCTGTTATGTTATAGTATTACTACTAAGTCATAGTATTTCTGCCAAATCACAGTATTTGTGCCAAAGCATCGTATTTGTATGGAGTCATAGTATTTCTTCTAAATCATAGTATTTCAATCAAATCTCAGTAGTTGTTGTTAAAACGCAGTATTATTGCCAAATCATAGTATTTGTACCCAATCATAGTATTTCTGCTAAATCATAGCATTTGTGCCAAATCATGGTATTTGTGCAAAATCATAGTATGTCTGCAAAACCATAGTATATCTTTTATGTCATAGTATTACTACTAAGGCATAGTATTTCTGCCAAATCATAGTATTTGTACTAAATCATAGTACTTGTGCCAAATCATAGTATTTGTTGAACATCATAGTATTGGAACCAAAACATAGTATTTGTCCCAAAGCATCGTATTTGTATGGAGTAATAGTATTTCTTCTAAATCATAGTATTTCAATCAAATCTCAGTAGTTGTGTTAAAATGCAGTATTATTGCCAAATCATAGTATTTGTACCCAATCATAGTATTTTTGCCAAATCGTGGTATTTGTGCCCAGTTAATAATTCTGTTATGTTATAGTATTACTACTAAGTCGTAGAATATCTGTTATGTTATAGTGTATCTGCGGAATATAGTATGTGTGCCAAATCGTAGTATTTACACCAAATCACAGTATTTTTGCTAAAACATAGTATTTCTGCCATATTGTGGTATTTGTGCAAGAACATTGAACTGTTATGTTATAGTATTACTACTAAGTCATAGTATTTCTGCGTTGTTATAGTATTTGTGCTAAAACGTAGTATCTCTGCCAAGTCATAGAATTAATGCAATTTCATAGTTTTTTTTTAGGAAATCTGTTATGTTATAGTATTACTACTAAGTCATAGTATTTCTGCCAAATCATAGTATTTGTACTAAATCATAGTACTTGTGCCAAATCATAGTATTTGTTGCACATCATAGTATTAGAACCAAAACATAGTATTTGTCCCAAAGTATCGTATTTGTATGGAGTAATAGTATTTCTTCTAAATCATAGTATTTCAATTAAATCTCAGTAGTTGTGTTAAAATGCAGTATTATTGCCAAATCATAGTATTTGTACCCAATCATAGTATTTTTGCCAAATCGTGGTATTTGTGCCCAAATAATAATTCTGTTATGTTATAGTATTACTACTAAGTTGTAGCATATCTGTTATGTTATAGTGTATCTGCGGAATATAGTATGTGTGCCAAATCATAGTATTTATACCAAATCACAGTATTTGTGCTAAAACATAGTATTTCTGCCATATTGTGGTATTTGTGCAAGAACATTGAACTGTTATGTTATAGTATTACTACTAAGTCATAGTATTTCTGCGTTGTTATAGTATTTGTGCTAAAACGTAGTATCTCTGCCAAGTCATAGAATTACTGCAATTTAATAGTTTTTTTTAGGAAATCTGTTATGTTATAGTATTACTACTCAGTCATAGTATTTCTGCCAAATCATAGTATTCGTGTGAATTTGTATACTGTAATATCACTGTATTATGTAGTGGCTAAGTAGGGGCAGTTTACTAAGTGCATCAGTGTAAATAGGTCATCTCTTGTGTTGGAGTGCCCTCTTGTGGCGCCTTTTGGGTAGTGCCTTAGTAAACGGGAACCCTGTAAAAAGTGGCATCAGACTGATTTGTAGTGGAGGAATTTGTTACCAGTTTTCTTAATCTTTAATCTGTATGCATGTTGTAATGCATACCCTGTTCTTAATCATAGAAACCACACCATATCACCTCTCCACATCCTCCTACTGTATGCCATACCTCCCTGTACCATCCATCTGACCGCAATAAACTCCACCTGTGGTAATCTAATCCCTGGATGTCAGCCTCTCCTTCTGACCGAGGATAGTTATAGTATTTGAGCCAAATCATAGTATTTGTGCTAAAACATAGTATTTCTTCCAAATCATAGTATTTGTGCCAAAGTATAGTATTTCTTCCAAATCATAGTATAACTGCACAATAAAGGTTCTTGAGCCACATCAGTGTTTGTGCCAAATCTTAGTATTTCTTCTAAATCCTAGTAATTCTGCTCAATGATAGAATTTCTGCTATGCTTTAGTACTTTTTTCCTAGATTGTAGTACTTCTGCTAAGTCAAAGTATTTCATGTAAATCATAGTATTTCTACCAAGTCCCAATGTTTCTGCTAAATCATAAATAATGTTTTAGTACAAATTGTATGATTTGGTGGAACTTTCTGTGTTCCAGCACAAATGCTATGATTTGGCAGGAAAAAAATATTATTTAGTATAAATACTAAGTTTTAGCAGAAATGCTATGTTTAAACTTTAAAAAATTCTGCTATTTCTGCTGATGTGTGTTATGACTTTTGACCATTGAAATGAATGGAACACATTATCAATGTGGTCACTGATTTTGCATGATGGGCTGAGCTGTGCTTTACCTCAGTGAGATAAGCATCCGTTCTCAGACTGGGAGGCCTGGGTTCAAATCCAGCTTATGGCAACATTTCTTTCACTTAACAGTTAAACTTTTTTTAAACTCTTTTCAACACAAATTTCATTTTATTCACCCCTTTTCAGCAAAATTTTCAGTTTTTTTAACCCCTTTTCAGCACAAATCCAAACTTTATCAGCTCTTTTTCAGCAAAAACCTCTTTTCAGCAGAATTCTGCTCATTCAACTCTTTTCAGCAAAATTTTCAGTTTTTTCTGCTGTTTTCAGAAAAAAACTCTTTTCAGCAGAATTCTGCTCATTCACCTCTTTTCAGCAGAAATTCTGCTGATGGAACTCTTTTCAGCAGAATTTTCACCTCTTTTTTTTGCCCAAATTCTGCTAGCACAATTGTCAATCTCTCCACCTTTTCTTTGTGAGAAAGTGTTTGGCTCAGTGAGCTAAATAGCTGCCCTTTGATCAGGAGGGCCAGGTTCGAATCCTGCTCAGGGCATCTTTTTTTTTTTTTTTTTGTTTCAACTTTTTCAGCTTTTTTCAGCAGATATCTTCAGCCGTTAAGGCATCCACACTGCATTTTCGCAGGAAATGCAAATTTTTCTAGTTTTCATCTGATTGGCTACATAGGGTTTTAACAGCAGGTCAGTGGGGCATCTGGGTTCACAGCCAATTGTGCGCTTGAGGTGACCATAAATGACATAAAAAAAAGAAATAGTAAAAGTAAAAAAACATTATCTGAAGCCGAATCTGAAGTGTGTATCCTTAGCTTTAAAAAAAAAAAAAAAAAAAAAAAAAAAAAAAAAAAAATATATATATATATATATATATATATATATATATATATATATATATATATATATATATATATATATATACATACATACATACATACATATAAAAGAAAAGAAAACACCCAGCTCGCCCCTGTGGGCAGTCAATCCTTCAAGCTCGGGTCCTCTACCAGAGGCCTGGGAGCTTGAGGGTCCTGCGCAGTATCTTAGCTGTTCCCAGGACTGCGCTCTTCTGGACAGAGATCTCCGATGTTGTTCCCGGGATCTGCTGGAGCCATTCGCCTAGCTTGGGAGTCACCGCACCTAGTGCTCCGACCACCGTTACCTTCACCCTCCACATCCTCTCGAGCTCTTCTCTGAGCCCTTGGTATTTCTCCAGCTTCTCGTGTTCTTTCTTCCTGATATTGCTGTCATTCGGAACCGCTACATCGATCACTACGGCCGTCTTCTTCTGTTTGTCTACCACCACTATGTCCGGTTGGTTAGCCACCACCATTTTGTCCGTCTGTATCTGGAAGTCCCACGGGATCTTGGTTCGGTCATTCTCCACCACCCTTGGGGGCGTCTCCCATTTTGACCTCGGGACTTCCAGGTTATACTCGGCACAGATGTTCCTGTACACTATGCCGGCCACTTGGTTATGGCGTTCCATGTATACCCTGCCTGCTAGCATCTTACACCCTGCTGTTATGTGCTGGATTGTCTCTGAAGCATCTTTGCACATCCTGCACCTGGGGTCTAGCCTGGTGTGATAGACCCCAGCCTCTATATACAGTTTGGTTTTCACACACATATGTATAACCAAATTATATGCAGTTTGTTTATTTGTGTTCATTGAGCATCTAAGCTATAAACAGAACTTCATTTTGGAAAGAAAAGAAAAAATAAACTATGCAAAATGAAGAGGAATACACTTAAATATTGCGTCACCTATTCTAATTTAGTTACATATTGAAAATGAGAATATTACAAAAGTAGTCTGACAGTCATTTTGTGGTTGTTGATGCAAATTGTATATCCATCCATCCATCCATTCGCTTCCGCTTATCCTTTTCAGGGTCGTGGGGGGTGCTGGAGCCTATCCCAGCTGTCATAGGGCGAGAGGCGGGGTACACCTTGGATAGGTCGCCAGTCTGCTGCAGGGCAAAATCGTATCTATAACTTGGAAATTATTTTGTTATTAATATGGCATGACTCCTATCATATACAGTATGAGGGAACTTTCAAGCAACTTAGATCATGAGCTGGATGCATAAAGTTCTGTGTGGCTTACACTCTGTGTAGGCAGATAGGCAGAAGAGTAGCGATATATTCTTTAAGTCTGATTTTTAAGGCCTAAAATACAATTATACGTGTGCAAGAACCTGATATCCACTTTAATCCGTAGCTGTGAATTGATATGGAGTGTCCATTATTTGTGCATAAAAACACTGCTTGCACCACAAATTCTCATACATGAAAATAACAGCGATGAAGAAGTGATGACTCTCACCAGGCGCAAAACTCATTGCCTGAGTCACTCATTGGCAAAGCGGAGAAAAGAAATTGTTTACATTTTTGAACTTCTTGTGAAATAACAAACAGAACAGGATCTGCTGAACGAAACAAGTAGTAGAGAGTATCAGCTCTCTGAGTTCAGGAAATGCCACTGATAATATTAATAATTACAGCATAAATAATAATGAAAATAATATTTTAGCACACAGTGAAATTAAAAAAATTAAAAACAACAATACAAAAACTGAATGGACATGAAAACATTTCATAGGTTTTCATGTATTAACAAAAACATAATGATGACAAATTCAAGCTCTGTGAACTTGGCTGTCTTGTTTTTTGATTTCTGTGTCATCTTCATTTCACTGACTCGGCTCTAAAAAAAAAACATGTGTACATGTAATCTGAAGTATGTGTGAGGTACGCGCCGCATATTGTTCCTTTATAAATAAATAATGTGCGGGAAAGGTTTTTGTGCAACCGCATCATTTATACATCTGGCCCCAGGTAGTGAAAGGAATACTTATTTTGTGTTTCCTATTTGCATTGTCATTCTTTCTGAGCCTCAGGGTAAAGCTGATTCTAGAAACTCAGGGTTCAAGATGTCCGAGATGTGTATCTGTGAAGTTCTTTTTGTACTGGAAACGCAAATCCTCAGCAAATACTGAAAAGAAAACCAGATATACATGATAATGCGACACTGTGACCTCATGCTGCACCCAGGGGCTGGATGCTTGCTAACTTGCGTCTCTTTGTTTCCATTGGCTCGGCTGCCATCGACTTTGCCCTAATGTCAGAGGTATGACATGACCTGCAGGCATCTGTTCTCCTTCCCTGGAAGCGTCGGACAAACACACGTCATAAACATCGCACACACTTTTAAGACACACACCCCCCACACCCCTGTCTTGTGGTATTTCTCGGGTATCCACGGCCAGTGTCCTGTGGTGTGTCTCCTGCAGAGTAGTGTATGTTTTGTTTATGGTCAGTGACATGCACAAGCACTGTGGGGCCTAACTGAATGTGAGCACTGTCAGAAGAGATTAGCGGCATGTGTGTTTGTGTGTATGTGTTGGCTAGTTGACTGGTAGGGAGACACCAGTACAGATGGGGGCTTCAGATGTGATGAGCGTCATTGCTGGGCCTGCTCCTGTCCTCTTGGTTCAGCATCAAGAAAAACCCTGCTGCTGCCATCTAAACTAACACAAACAGCCCATCGGCCACACCAGTGTCCCCTTTGTCTCCTTGTCCCTGTGTCATACACTCTACCTCAGATACACACTGAGTTCAGTTGATACGAGTCTTTTTTTTTTTTTTTTTTTTTAAATGACATCAGAAACAGCAGTATGCGACAGTTGATACGAGTCTTAAAAAGCCCACGTTGTCTTTTGTGGACCGAAACAGCTGATAGATCTTGCCCTGAGTGGATCTTTTATCACTAAATCAGATTTCAACTGCAATTTAAGTTTCCAAGAATCTGTGTTGTGTTTGTTTGCTGGGAGAGAACACTGATTATCACAGCTAGCTTAAGATATTATTTTCATACAAAAAAATGAAGATAAATATGAGGAATAAAAGCAGATATGCTGCTGTTTTCTACCAAATTCCTGTAAAAATTGTTTACCTTTTAGAAGAAGTTTGGTAATTTTATTTATTCAATTTTCACCCAAGTTTAATTGAATTCAAACTAGGAATAACTTTGTCCTCCCCTGAAAATAATCCCTATCCATTTATATTCATTATCACATTAAACCCAACATATGGTGGGTGTTCTACATTAAATATGCATCCAAACAAACTGAATTATATACGTCTCATCAGAGATTAAATGTCAGAGAACTGATTATGTCCTCCCTTAACTCACAAACTTGGCTGCACACACACACACACACACACACACACACACACACACACACACACACACACACACACACTGGTAAAAGTGTTGTGATGGTGGGCTCGACGCTATAGGGGTTGATGGTTAGTTCATGGCCTTGCTCACTCGATCAGACTAGGCATTTTGTCCAGACACTGAACAGAGCCCTCAATTGCCCTTAGGCCAGATCTCTCTCTGACTGTCTCACACACTTTGTGAGCCAAAGAAGAATCCTTATTATGTTTGTACCTAATAAAAAAAACAACTTTTTTCCATCCTTATCATATCCTCCTCTATTACAGAGTATCACCCTCCTCTTTTGAATCTTTTTCTACATTTTGATATATATATTTTTAAGTTGATCATGATCTTTAATCTTTCACTCTAAATATACATAATAAATGCAGGTGAATGAAACACATGTTTGATGACCAGATGTGACTAAAGCTTAAAAGCAAATTTACCTAAAGGTTATTCCTACAGACTGTATATGAAAGATGGATGCGTCCACAGTGATATCTCTCATTGGTGTCTGCATTCTCTGCATTTTCAAGGCCATAATGAATAAAAGTTTCTATATTCTGTCTCCATGTAATCTGTCAGATATATCACGTGTTGGTGTACAAGTTATCTTTTGCACACAATGCTTTCTGTGACTGCGGCAGATAAATAACTTCTATTTAGAAATATTCTAGGGTTGCAATCCCTCTGAATTAAAAACATATCATATAGACTGCTGTCATGTTGTCTGTACTTTTGTTTAACCCTTTTGTAAATGTAAATTAAGCTCATTAAGCTAACCTGGTGGTGTGTATCCTAATTTATTTCAGATTTCCACAAGAAGCTTGTCAAAAGCGGGATACCCTGGCTGATTGGATTTGGATCTGGAGTCTAAGATGGATATTTATAGATCATTGTGGGAAAAATGCATTTCCAGGATCTCCCATGGTTGAGAGATGAAGTGGGCTAACCTTTTGGACCTCAGATCATCTCCACTGTGATACTCAGGAATATACCACAATGTTTAAAAGGTGAGACATCTAAAGTAAATTACTGTAATTTGTAGAAAAAAATCTGTTGTTTCTCTGGTCTAGAGATTATTTATTACATAGCAGATTAAATCAGTGTTCCTGGAAAACCCCAGGAAAAGATTAAATTGAAAGGCAGGGGTCCTCCTGAGGTTTAGTATTGTAACTGTTTTGCCAGGTTTAAGTTCCTGTCTATAAGCAGAGATTAGCACACCAGATAAAAGGATGGAAACATAGGGTGGATATAGAAATAAGCATTTTGAACTTGGGAAACAAGTCTGGTAACGTAAACCCCAATGAAGAGGTGGATTTCATATCTCCAAATGGGTTTAACATGAGAGAAATATGGTGATAAAGCTTATAGTGTTTTGGATGTTTTGGTACAATATATATATATTTTGTTTCCACACAATTTAACCTATTTTTATGGTGCCAGAACTAAAGTACTAAGTTATCTGCTAATATCCTGAAACTGTACGGGTGCAGCACACAGACACAAATACGTGCTAACTGTTGCCGAGTAACAGGCTAATAATAGAAGAGTCACCAAAATTGGAGCATGAACTTCTTTGTAATATTTGTCAGATAATGGGCCAAAAGGCAGCAACAGCACAAACCGTTCCAGCTCAGTAATTCAGAGGTAAGGTCACACAGCTATCAGCTACATCTCCTTGTGTCAGGACAGCTGTCAATCAAAATGGCTGCAGCCCTAGCTTTAAGCCTAGCAGAATCCAAATTCACGAGTTTAAAACAGAAAGAAAGAAATCCCCAAATCATGCGAGTGTCATGAAGATGGACACTCCACAAAGTCCAAAGCTTTTTAAAAATATAAAAACAACCTGGAAGCTTTTTGCTTTGATTTATATGCACATTCTGTCTAAATTTCAACAAAAGTGGTAGCATTAAAAAGCTACAGTCAGGTTAGATCAGCGTCTGGATCAAATAGTAAGACGAGAGGGGAAGTAGATTGATAAAGAAATTGATAACATAAAGCAATTCATGTGTATAAGCTTACAAGGAGGAGGTCCAGCAGGTGATGTCATGTATCTGACATGTCACAACTTTCATGTTGGAACCACTTTTCAACCAAGACTAAAGTCAAGGAAAGACAATCAGCTAACATTGAAATATTTGCTAAACTCACTGCTCACAATATAGAGTATAAACTGAGTTTCACATTTTTAATTGCTGTCTGAATGTATGAATGTTATATTCATACAGTGCATACCATCGAGTTTTACATTGGAAGAATTCAGAACAACCCCCCACATGTCCCCAGATTGGCAGTTCAGCAGTTAAGAAGACAGATGAACTGACAGGTTTCGAAGTATTAATTTCCTTCCTCTTCACTGAAATCTGTATCTGTGATCAATATCTTGTCTCATGTCTTTTCTCCTATTTTCTCCTTTTGAAAATGAGGTCCTGCCCCCCTGTTGAAATTTCTGTAAGTGGTATGACCCCAGCATACCTCCAACAGCTAATAACTAATAACTGGCTACCAGGGGACTGTGTGTCTTTCGGTGGGGGAGGGTAAATGGGGAGGTAATAATGCACACACAAGCTCAAGTTATGTCGAGGTGATGTACATCTACTGCAGTAATCCTCAACTCTGACAGATCCACTGTGATGCCTTTGATTTTTCTAAACTGCATATTCTTTCCATATTCCTGTGACGCCTTAATTGTTTTAGATTAAGACACATCCATCTACCATTAGTAGATTTTACAGGCATTTTTTTCCAGTTAAAAACATCAACAACTTCAACTTCAATGAATATGATGTTATCGCAGCCTGTGGTAAGATGACTGATATCCTTCAACTATCCTCTACATTCAGTATGTAGCCCTCTGAAATTTGTCAAACTTTTTTGTTTTATTCAATTCAAGTATTTGTTTTTGGGGGAAATGAAAAAAATATGAATGTACAATTAAAATATCTGAAAATGTCTATTTTTTACACAACCTCATAGTACATGTACACAACAGAAATGGACCCAGAGTACTTTAGAGGCAGGTACATTTAAAAAAAAATGCACTTTTAAAATACATGAAAAGCTGTGTTTTACTGTGTTAACTAATTATTGTGGAAGGTAAAAATCACAGTGATTTAGTGATCATTAAAATGTGTTCAGAATTTGCAAATTGATAATGCTTCACCTCATAGATCATGACACACTGCTGTCTTCTACATAAGCTGCCTTTATAAGTTAAAATATCCGTATCATTACTGGTATTGGCAGTACTGGTCCTGTATTTACTTGGTACCAATCAACACCAAAATTTGCAGTACTACCTATTCGTTGGATAATGAAATAATAATGACAATAGCTGAAACAAACAAGTGTTTGACTGGGAGAGATTATGTCCATGGCAAATAGTGATGGTAACAGGGTTGTTACATCAAGCCACCGAACACTGTTCAGTTAGGGTCAGAAAAAGGTCATTGCCCTCATGGCAAAAACAAACTAATATTAGCTGCTGAGACTGAAGATGAGTCTGTCTTCAGTGCTGAATTTAAATATTTTGTCTATTCTAAAATTCCAACAAATGAAGAATGCTCAACTTTCACAGTATGGTGATTGATATCCAATCAGATGCTCCATTTGCCAAACAAATACATGCATAATGGTAGATTAGTTTGTAAAATGAATGCTGTAATTCTCTGCTTCATCTTATATTTTCATGACAGAAGACAAAATAATTATCTGATTATTTTACACAGTGTTTTGCTTTAGAGCCTTTAAAAGTATTACACTTTCACTGCAACTGAACTTAATGGATTGTATTTAAGTTTAGCCCCACCCCTGCCTTATTTTATCTTAGCTCTGTTTTTGTCTTATTTACTTTTGGCAAGTTTTTTAAAATCACTGATTATGGCAGACTAGCTGTTTATCCTTTTGCTAGCATTCATGCTAAGCTAACAGTCTCATGGCTCCAGCTTTGTATTGAAGCCAATAGCCAAATGCAAGATTAGTAAGCAAAATAAGTGCAAAATGAGACCCTTTTTTGTGGACTTTTTGGACTTGCATGCTGCAGACTCATCAGTTGTCAGTCTATCAACTAGAAATGTAACAACCATGATGAACACAGGCTATAGAAACAGTGCACATTAAATCCCATACACACCAGGTTTATTTTATCTGAGTAAGACAGTTTTACTAACAAAATGCTAGCATACACACGTTTCAGCATCTAGTTATGGTTTGGAAAGTAGGGCTATATTAAACAACAAATGTCTGTGTGAAGCAACTAGTAGTGGTAAAGGTATAAACCCGTGTCATGATCCCAGGTTTTGTACCCAGTTTTCAGTTTGACGTTGTAGTTTTCAGGTTGGATATTACCTTTGCGTAGGTTATGTTTTCATTCTGATCTGGTCTTTACTGTTCCCCATGCCTAGTCTATTTTTCTGTGACATCTCCCCTGTTTAGTCAGTTTTGTCTTTGTGTTTACTTTGACCTGTCAAGTTCATGTGTCTTAGTCTTCCTCTTTTATTTTGATAGTCTCGTTTCCTGTGGGTGTTGTGTTCAGATTTGCTTTTTTCCATTGAATGATTCTGTTCACCTGCTCCTTCTTTTCCCCAGTTGTGTCTATTTCCATGATATCCCTGATTTCTGTTTAAGTCCTCGGTTTCCCCTGTTTTTCGTCACGTCATCATCATTCCCTCCTTGTGTTTTCGTGTGCGCACTGTTTGCTCAGTTATGTAAGCAGTAAGTTTTCAGTTTAGCCAATGCTTATTGTTGTTTTGTATTTCTTTCCCGAGCTTCACCAATAAAGCTGTTTGAGTTGAGTTAAGCCTGTCTGCAGTTTTGGTCCTCTCTCTGCCTGTCACCCTTACGTGACAACCTGCTACTCAATGTATTCCTGAAATCAAAATGGTGCTGTAACGGAGTCCATTTATTTTGGAATATCTCGATACTGCCACATCTTCAGCCACAAGGGAAGACATGACAACAGCAGGACTGGTACTGGTTGTGATTACCAACAGCCCCAGATTATCCTCCCTTTTGACTCTAATATACCATAATTTACATAAATGTCTTCACGTATTGTTGAATATAACTGGAAATTAGCTGTCAAGTCCATAAAGTCATTGTGAAGTGTGCTCTCGTATCACAGAACAAAGCTGAGGGCTGTTTTCCCATTGACTTCTATAGAATCACAACTCTTTTTGCAAGCAGAGGAACCACCTCCTGCTGGGAAATTAAAAAGAGTGCCAGTTTAAGGCCCTTCTTTGTTGGCTTTTCTTCTTAGACTTGGAGAATACATCTATTGTTCGAGGCTGGGACTGGCCAAAAAGCTGCAGTTATTTCTGACTAGCTTCTTAGCAAATTTACAGTGAAAAATGATATAAAAGTTTACTATAGAAATACAAACAAGTAACTAGATGTACCTGCCCACGAAATATTAGCTTAGAGGAAGCGTTGCTTCATATTCTTGTGTTAGTATGTGGGTGTCTCTGTGTTAGTGAGTGCATCAAGCTATATTCCAGAAGTGTATTCTCCTCTGAGTAACCTTGACCCGTCTGGAGAGGCAGCCTTGCCTCAGCAGCAACAGCAGCAGCTGTGTCACTTCAACTCAGCATCTTCAGTCCAACCTTAAGGGACCCGGACTGCCCGTGTCCCTGCCCAACCAGGATCCCCCCCACCCCCCACCCCGATGGAACGACCAGCCAGACCTCCCCCCTCTTACCCTCCACTTCTGCCCTGAGCTACCAGCAAACACACATTCATGCCCGCTGTCCGTCATGCATACTGATAAATGTGTTCACTATCAACAGCAGCAGACAGTGGCCTGGATGGCTGGCTGCTTGAGTGCTGACAAAGCCCAGACTCTGCTTACTTGGCCCTGCAGATACAACAGCGGTGAAGACAAACACTGGCCTCCAGCCACTCCCAGTCAGCTCTACATATGTCACATGTTAATGACATCAAGTCTATGGCCACCCACAGACGGCAGCGTACTTGAGGGCAGCAGATTGAGAAATACAATCTTTTCTCCTTCGAACATGAGTCTGATCCCTTCGCTGTGGCACTCACTGCCAAGAGTCTGTCACCTTTCTCCACCTTCTCCAGCCGCAAAGCATACTATCTGACACGATGAGTTTAGTTACTGAGTTATTTAGACTAAAATTTAATTCTACAACACAAATATATCATTAGAATATTTATGATACATGTTTTCCTTCCTGTGAAATAATGAATATTTGTAGCCTGGAGGTTTCCTCCGTTAATTAATTAAGTGAACTAGACTGAAAAGGGAAAGTAAAAGTCATTATTCTAGCGCATGAGTTCATCATTCTGCCTGTGTTCAACTGTTTCATGGGAAGCTTGAGAAGATACCTCTTTGTTTTCGTAGGGACTTCAGCCAAAAACACATTCCCTGCTTTAATCCTTATCCCATTAGTGGAGTGAGTGTTGAAAACAGTAAACAGCAGCCATGCTAGACTCCTCCATGTGCAGAAAGGAAACAGTGCGGCATCTTTTGTCAAACATGACTAATTCACTTTTGCCCTTTGTGTGTGTGGGAGCTTTGCCTTTCATATCGATCATGGCTGTGCCAACTGTTTGTTTTGTCTTTTCATATGATGAACCCTGGGCCCTGGGTGAGGCCCCGGCGGAGCTTTGCTCCATGCTAAAGGGCTTTTTGTGAGACAGTGTCACGCTCCCTCGTTCCGGCGAGGCTTCGCGTTTCTTATTATTCATGGCTCTCTCCCCGTTTGTTGAGAAGGCTGGGATCAAACAGGCAGATTTGCCACGCCTGACACCCCTGCTGCTGCAAGTGTGTGTTTTGTGTATGTGTGCGTGTGTGTGGGTGAACTCAGCTCGGACTCAGTAATGACAGGATTTGTTAAACAGTAAATTAATGAATAATGAAATATCCAGCACGCGCCTGCCTTGCCTGGAGCACAGCGCCCCGAGCAGGAATTACTCCTGACCGGCACTCGGCTGTCTGCATGCTGGATAACCTGAGCGTGCGTGTGTGTGTGCGCGCGTGTGTGTGTGTTGGATAAGCATTTTTACAGCCCATTGCGTGACAGAACGCCGAGGGGCTTTGCTGATGGGGGCATCCTCGCTCACTTCCTGGCTAAATGACAGACAGGCAGATGCAGCCAGATGCAGACATAACTGCATATAGAAAGGACTGTCAGCGCTGCTCTCATACTTGCATCTATCAAATGTTCTCATTGTCTTCATAATCTCAGTCCCTGTTCGTAACTGGATTACCTCCCCCTAGTCGTGTAACTACCTCTGACACTTTCATAAAAATAAATTTTGCTTATCATTATCACCAATTCATCAGACACAAGTGATTTATATTGTATCGAGCTCCTGGATGGTTATTTGCAGTTTTAAACACTCAGCAGCTCGAGAACCCTCCATGCACTGAGAAGTGATCACAGAATTATGCAGAACTGCACAAAAAAGAAACAAACAAAGAAATGCATTTTGCAATTTACACCTATGATATTTAATGAATTTAATGAGTGTTAATGGAAATGTGGCTTGAGGACCTTCAGGGCCTAACACACCTCAGTCTTAACTGTTTGTCCCGTCCAACTTTTTTGTCTTGGACTTTAGGTTAGCACCTTAAATTTATTCTACAATATCACAACAATATTGTAAACACTTCAATAATGCTGGTGCTCAGTTATTTTAGAAGCTGAAATTATTTCTTGTGTGAAAATATTGGGAAAATTGAATTGTTTAGTGTCTTGTTATTTGAATATGGGAGGCTGACTGGGACACGTTAGAACATTATTCTGTCTCCTCTGTAAACCTGGCTCTTTTTAAAAAATACATTTTCAGTTTAATTGTATATTAATCATGTTACACATGGATTCATGAGGTATTTTAAAATGGATGTCTGCAGAATTATGTGAGGGGAACATACAGACTGTTCAAATATTTGTTAGCAGTAACAGATGTGACTAAAACACACATCTAATGTTATAGCTTACACTTATTTTTGGACATCATTACACACTTTGTCTCCAGGTTGGTCAGATTTCATGTAACCTTTTAAAGATAAACAAAACACAACACAAACCTCATAAACTACTACAAACTCTATCTGGTGATGATTTTTAGTACGTCTTTAAACTGTTTCACATCTGTGATAACTAATTAAAAAGAAATAACATTAAAAACAATGTTGGGAAAGAATTAAAAATCTAAGAAATGTCAGTTAGACACATGTACAGCTATGTGTCAGCTTATTTTCTGAGACTTTTACAGTGCACTGATCCTATACCATTACTTTTTGAAAATGATATCCTCACAGTTATGTCAAAACATAAATCTTAACCTCAAGTTCTATTAATCTTATAAACATTTCTAATTAATGGCGGCTTCTCAGTTCTCTTTGCGTATTCTACACATTTGATCTGTTTCTTTATGCCTTTTAAAAAAATATTTTTTAACACCAATCTGTCCCCGCCACTAACACATGACCCTACGCTGTGTCACTGCATCATTTCATGTCTGGCACTGATCACCACCTGCACTCATGTATATATCTTTCTACGTAGCACCTGCACTCATGTATATATCTTTCTACGTAGCACTCATAACTCTTACTCTCATGTATATATGTTTGGCACTGATCACCACCTGCACTCATGTATATATCTTTCTACGTAGCACTCATAATTCTTATTCTCATGTATATATCTCATGTATATCTCATGCACATATCTTTCTTTCTACATAGCACTTTAATTCTTATTGTCTGCACTGAAGCACCGCAGCAATTTCCTAATGTTGTAAACCTCAACATCTGGCAATAAACCCATTCTGATTCTGATTCTGATTCTGATTGGTGTGCAGGAAACTCCTTAGAAAATATGACAAAAGAAAAATGCAAAGTAACTCCACAGGAAGAGGCTGAACTAAAGCAAGAGAAGCAAGGTCCCATATACAGAACCAACTTTGTAGGCAATGGAAAAAGAAAACCCTGAAGTAATGTTCTAAGGAGAGAAATCCAGGGTTAATTATCACTATAAAACAGTCACATTTCATGCACAGTTTTCTTCTGTATGTCATTTTACTTTATTGCCATGTCTTTATGCTGTTTAGATTATTTTTTCAGCACCAGTGCTGCACTTGTCACACCTACTGCACACCTTTGTCCAGTGCAATCGTGTTTAATCCTGTTTCTTATAAATTAATTCAGCAATACTTTTTGTTTTCAGATATAGGTCCTTAAAACCGTAGGACATACAGTGAACCATCTGCTGCGAATCATTCGAAACACAGTCTATCGTTTTTGATTAACGGTGCAATGTAGGGTGACATTAAAATTTCAATTAAACTATTTTATATCGAGTGCCTTTAATTATTATTTAAATCGACGCTGTCACACTTATCGTGCGGTCTGAGCTAATTTGTTTAAAAGCCAAGTTTCTCCTCGCGTTTGTTTTGTTGTTTTTGGCTTGTTTGTTTGTTTTTCCAGCGGACCTGCCGTTCTTGTGGCCACTGATGCTCAGCAGCTTCCTGCCTTTGTTGAACGGGAATCGCTCGCGGACATGCGGGTGCTGAACTCTGCACCTGCGTCACGCAGCGTTCCACTCTACGGGTCACAGTGAGCCCGCGGGCTCCCTCTCTTCCCTCTCTCTTGCCTTATTTTCTTCCTTCCACTGTCTCTTTTTCTCATTAGCTTTCTTTCTGTGGCCCTTTCTGCTTTTCGCTGCGCGTCTCGCGCTCACTCGTCATTAGCACACCGGCGGTAGATCCCCACCGCAGAAGAGAAGCGAGCCCGCGAGGCACGATTCTGTTCCCCATGTGCGCGTGTGAGAGAGAAGCCTCTCTCTGAAAAAAGGCCTCACTGGCTGGAAAATACAGCCAATTATCTCCCTGGAATAAGACAGTATCCATCATGGTGCGTGCATGTGCGTGCGCGCGGGCGTGTTTTCAGACCTTGTTGCAATATATGGACATTTTAAACCTCGCAAGGCTATTACTTATAGAATAATAAAACAGCAATAACAGCATGAATAATAATAATAAGAATGATACTTTAAGGGTATATAATATTCATGACCACAAAACAATCAATAATCAGCAGTTTCTGGGAGTATATGTAGTTCATTAAAGAAATAAAACCTGCCCTCCTCAATTAGCATTACAACTCCAGATGGTGTAACCAAACAGCAAACAATTAACTTGCAGTTATGCACTCACAGGCCGTTTTAATACCTGGTTAATTAGGATTAAAGTGGCTCCATCCCTCTTTTTGAATTTATGTGCTGACTTTTTTATTTGCAGTTGCAAAAGTTGCGCCTTTAAATATCCGTAAGTCCAACAGTTTTCTCGTTTTATTCCTGGCAGAAAGATAAAGATACTAAGAGAAATACATGTAGTGTCATACCCCTTTGCAATTTAAATCTGTAATATTTAAATGGGAGAAAACATAGTTTAAATGTGGTCAGGGGACCTTTAGGGCCTAACACACCTTAACCTTAACTGCTTATCTTGGTCCTAGAGTAAGGGCTTTTCTGTTCTGGAATCTACTTGAAGCTCTTAAATTACCTCACAACTGCAACAATAATGCTGGTCTTTTGGCGTTTTGCTCTTGTAAAAAGTTGTGTTTATTTCTCCTCTGAAGATGGTGAAAGCTGTGAATTGATTTGTCTCTAATTTTTGAGGGAATTGCATTGTAAAGTTCCTTTGTCTCCTTTGTTGGCCCAGATTTCCATATTTTCAGTTTAATCCTATAGTAAAAAAAAAAGTTAAAAACAGATGTTAGCAGAGTCGTGTTCCATTCAACTGTTTTTAAGGAATGTATTCAATATGATTGGCACGCGTATCTCTTGTTATAGATAAGGTCCGAAACTTCCCAGTGTAGCTTGCCATCACCAGTGTGTGAATGTGTGTGTGAATGGGTGGATGACTGGATATGTAAAGCGCTTTGGGGTCCTTAGGGACTAGTAAAGCGCTATATAAATACAGGCCATTTACCATTTTACCATTGCCATAGCTAAATCAGTACCAATCGATAATCTCTAAGGTAGTGAGTTTTGTTGTGTTATCCTTTTAGAGTGAACAAAACACTAAACACAAAACTGAAGGGAAGAAGACGGAGAAACTTGATGCTAATGTATCTCTAAAATTTGGAATACAATTTGTCAGTGTAGCCAGTCATTTATTTGAGTGGTTCGGTGTTTTCATTGGCCGCCATTTAGCGGATATCAGTCTTTTTTTCTTCCTACACCCAAAGATGCCTGACCTGTGAACCTGACTTATTACACATTGAACAACAGTGTTAAAATCCTGGCATCAATCCACTTCCGGTCATTCAGAAAGTTGAATTTTCTTCCAGAAAGCTGCTCTTCTTCAATATTTCATGACACAAATGAATACAAGTTGAACCCCAGCCTTTACTGAGACTCTGCTTTGAAATTTCCCTGGAGAAAAGGCGCAGGCTGCACACCTCGCATAATAAAACACATGGTTTATTATCAATATGATAGAAATGAAATCACTGGACAATTAGAAGCATGTCTACCCATCATCAGCACCATGACAACAGCTCTATAAGAACAGAAAAACACTGGATGAGTCCTGTCCCCCAAACGGCTCACAAAGGTCAAATCACAGATTAATAGGCCTACTCCAAAATAGCTGGCGCACCTATTTACACAACCATCCATTTAAATTAATATAAATAAATATTTACACACATAAATTAACACCTCTCCTCCTCTCCTTCCTCTTGTGTTAAATAACCAGACAACCCTGTTTCACATATAGATTGCTCATCACCCAATCTCACAATGCTTTTTCTGTGTGAAGACAAACACACACACACAGACAAGCACACACTCACTCAGGCACACAGACACAATGTTGTTTGTTGGCTGCTCACAGCATCTCAGTCTCACAGGATGCAGGCAGGGGGAGCGAAATGAATGTAACACAGTAACCACCATGTCCTCAGGGGAATGAAAAGAACGTAACACAGATGAAAAATCCCTCTGTGCTCTCTGACACTGGCCCACGGGTGTCTTCCTCTGCCTTTTTCTCTCTGCCGAGCCTTCCCCTTCCTCCTCCACCTCAGCCCCGTGCGTGGCAGGTCAGTCGCAGGGGTGTAAAGCTAGAAGTAACGGTGTAACGCCTCTGTCTGTGTGTCTGCCTCCTTCTCAGCTCTCGATCATCACTCCCCTCCTTCTCCTGCTTCATTTCCGCTGCTTCTCCTCTTTGTCGCCGGTCTTGCCAGCATCCCCGTGCCGGTTGTTGGGAGGGTTGTTGAGAAACATCTTGTCGAGTCCTTTGAGAGCCTCGGTGAGGTAGTTCTGCAGGGCGGTGAGTGCAGCGCAGATGGCGGGCGAACCAAAACCATGCGTGATTAAGGAGAAGTGGGAGAGGCAGCTCTGGATGCCAGGCTCCAGGATGGGGGTGGGCCTTGAGTTGCCCAGGGGAGTCCTGTCCTGGGCCAGCAGGTCTGTGAACTCCTTACACAGCTGTCTGCAGGAGAGAAGACACAACAAGACGTCAGGAGGGAGCTCTGCATCATCTTAGGCTTTCCCCAAAAGGGTTTTTGGAAAGCTGATATATGACAAATAACTGCCAGTTTGCTGTCATTAAAACAAAACACTGATGATTTATTCAGGATTTCCTCAAGAAGGTTATTAATGACAAAGCTGACACAAAATGCAGAGCAGACAACATCATATTAAAAATCTCTAAAAGCCAATATTCGAAAATTACCACACAGGCACAATAAAGAACATCCCTCAGAGCCCAAGACTTCCTTGGGGCCCCAAAACATTAGCTGCACATAATTAGATTTGAATTTTGATTATTGAAATTCTTTGTAGGCATTTTTAACACTGGAACTTTATAAAGTAACTAACACTTTACCTGATCCTACAGTACTTAAGACTTTCTGAGTCCCATTCCAGATGTAAATTGTGCAGGCATGCCTAATTGCAAAATGTAACTAAATGTCCCCCAAGAGCAGACTGAGAGCTTTCTCAGTGACAGTGAGGGAATTTTGTTGCATTGATTGCAGACTTTCCTCCAGCTCTTCTGGAAACCGCAGTGAATACAATCAGTTCATATGCTGGAATCACATGTTGCTATTTCACAGTTCAGTGTTTGCAAAAAGAAACAAATTGACTCAAATCTCCATGCTGGTTTGACTTTCACATTTTTGGAAAATCATGCCCTGTAGCTGTGGTTCTCAAACTGTGGGTCATAAAACCACAGCAGGTGGGGCGAGGAAGAGGGGGGGGGGGGGGGGGGGGGGGGTATGAAACTAATTTCATTGTTGAGTTTGCTGACACAATTGTGCAGTGTTTTATCAAACTAAAATTCAAGTTGGATCATTTTTTATTTTTAAAAGTGTGGGGTGTAGAGTGTGATTCCCCCCCCCCCCCCCTCCCCAGCTTTTGAAAGGGGCACATCAAAAAAAAAGTGGGACAACCACTTCCCTGTTGAAACACAGCTCAAAGACAGTAATGTTGGAGGCATGAATGCTAAACTGCAATGTTAGTTTTAGACTTCCCTAAAATGAAAGCAATACCACTCAAACTAAAACTGCTTGCAGAATAGAGCGCTGTGCACCGAGTAGGCTGCATTAAGTTTTCAGCAGTTTAGTAGACGGCTGAAATAATGCAAAGCAAGCTGTATAGATGCGAACTTGGAAAAGACCCCCAAAATTATTCAGAACAGTTCCAAAACCCAGACTAATGAAATTCTTTAGCAGGTCCTAAAGGCGGCACAGCTCTACCCACCTTTCCAGAAAGGAAAGAATACATAAAACAGCTCATTTTATAATTTGAAAAATTGAAGCTTATTTTAAAATGAAACGCATTGGAAGAGGAAGATGATTGTGTGTGTGTGTGTGTGTGTGTGTGTGTGTGTGTGTGTGTGTGTGTGTGTGTGTGTGTGTGTGTGTGTGTGTGTATTTTTTAAAATTCCATTCAGTATTATTTATTTAGAACAAATTGATAGTAGCCATCATTAGTGTTGCGTAATCATATCCCTCTAAATTGAAATTTACAGTTTTTGTTTTGTTTTGTTTTTTTGTCACTAAATGTTTAGACTCAGAGAACATTTTTCAAAAGCTAAATTCACATATTTCCATAGTATGAGGATGAAGGCTAAGGTTACTTATAATCTCTCAGAATGACCTAAACGTCACAGAGTAATGTTATATATTAAAAACCTCATGACCTCACAGAGAAAAACCCACCACTCTGACGACTCCCTTTTGATTGTGTTCAATGAATAAACTTAACAGAACAAAAATTAACCGTATTATGACTTAAGGGGAAAAAAATCCTGCTTATACCTTTTTTTTTTTTTAACTCTTTCTTTTTTTCCCCAGTGCTCCCCCCGTGAACCCTTACATATTTTCTTTCAGTTTTGCCTTGTTTAACTCTGTTTAACTCTCATGAACAAGGCATGAACATAAAAGCAGTCTGTGATTAACACCTGCACCTGGAGACAGGGAGAGCACGAGTTCAGTTCTAGCATGGGTGTTTGTGTTTTTATGTATATTACAAGCATTTTACCATTCCCATTTCCCTATTTTTGTAGAGAAGATAAACATTTTCTTCCTAACTACTTTTGACACTTAAAGCATGTATTGAATTTACATACAATTCAGTACAATTGAATTGTATGTAATTCAATCATTCTCAAAGATCAGTCATTCTGATCTATGAGGATGTGAAATACAGTGATATAGCAGAACCCAGAGAAACAAGGGTAATTTCAAATATTGCATATTTCCATAATGGAGAAAATGCATACCCCTTCAGTGAAAATAATGCAAAAATCATCCGATTAAGAGTTTTCTAAATGAATAACTAATATTTAGATATAAGAATGTGTGGTTAGTAACATGGATCTTAATTTTTCATTGGATTTCAAGTGCAACTGTAAAAGAAAATAACCTATTCACCTAGTTCTCCTTGTTAAATCATCCCCTGGTTTTAGGCTCACATTTTAAATTCAAGAGACCTCCTTCTCCCTCTTCCTCCCCCCTTTCACAGATTCATACTTGCACAGCCCGTGCGCACACACCCTGTAAGCGGCCTAAGGGCAGAGCTCCAGCAAATGAGTGACAGGCTGTGCAGGCCGAGCCCAGCTGGGGTTAGGGGAGTAGAGAGGAGAAGCCGCCACCCCGGGCTACACTCAAGGCTCTCGCTGTTGTTTTCTGACGACTTGAAACACTCCACTGCTAAATAATGAATTTCTAACAGGCAGCACTGATGCACAGTATTGGAACAGGTTTCAATCTGAGCATCAGACATCCACCACCAAACACATTGTACATACTGAGCACCACACAAACACACACTCACACACACATAGACGGACAGATGGTTTATGCAGGCTAGCAGACAACAACACTTATGCAAGCTAAAAATATAAGCTTCCTGAGTGGAGGACTTTTATAAATTAATTTCAAATCTTCAACACTTATTTAGAAAAAAAAAACCTATCTTGCCCATGTGCACTCAGAAGAGCCTTAATTAAATTCCAGGATCTCCTAATTATTAATAAAAAATATATCAGTACAAGTAACTTTACATTAGTGCAAATAAAACAGATTATCTCTAAGACCAGAAACTGAGGTCAGATATAGAAACATCAGGGTTTGTGTTTATAGGCTGTGTTAATAGTGCCCCACCTCACCTCAAGATTATTCTGTGAAAAAGCTGCTTGTAAGGAAGCTAATGTGTGCACAATTTGTCCTGATAAAAAGGGTAAAACTGATGTCTTGTTAATTTTGGTTTAGATTCTTGGCTTTATTTTAGCTCATTTCTCAAATACTTGACCTGACTTTAACTGCCCTGTTTTTTCTGCATTGCAGTTTTTTTTCCCCCAGTCAGCCATTTAAATACAAGTTAGATATAGTTCAGTGGGTTTCATTAAAAAAATATCACAATTTCCTCTCCAAATGCCACTAAGGCAGAGTGGACTATAGGATAAGGCACAGAGTATAGCAGGGGTTCACACCCTCTGGGTTTCTTAAAATGGACCATAAAGACCTCAGGAAATGAGACTGGCCTTAATTTCATAATAATTTAATTCTCCCTAAATGTACCTATTTGCAGAAAGTGATTGCCCTGTGCTATTCAGAATGTATGTGTAAATGTTATGCAATTTCAATGGACAACAAAACACAAGGACAACCGAAATGCTACCAAAAGGCAGTAATGATGTGTAAACCTTGTCTAATGGGAAAAATCTGAAACATTTAAATTGCAACAAGAAGTCTGAATTAGAAGCATCTGAGACATATTGGACTTTTAAAAAACCCAAACATTTAACTTTATTTCTCTTGTTGCTCTTTTGTTGTTTGTTGGATTTTTATTCCTTGTTTTTTTGCTGACTTGAAGTATTGCAAGGTGGTTTAGGGCCCAGTCTTTCTGACACCTTACTTTCAACAATGTCCTGCTGTGTCTGAATGTGTCCTAATACTAAAAAAGCCATTTGAATTATAATTCAGCATTACGTTCTCGCACTTCAATCCCATCATCATCCTCCATCCACTTCTATATGATGCAGTGCAGACAGTCTATATCCTGTATGAGAGAAAACACCCATAAAGGCTATGAGAGAACAGAATCTAATCAAACGCTCCATCAAACTCACTTTGTCGCCAGCAGCATGTTTTTCCGTGTGTGCAGCTCGTTGGGGTCCGCGTGCTGGCGGTTGAGGTACTCGCTCACGGCTTTGGTGGGAAACTCCGTCTCGCAGATGTAACCGAAATCCCGAGCCAGGTGGACCGCTTCACCTGTGGGGGAAGGTATTAGATGTCTTATATATTGCAACTGTAAATATAAGTATAAATACAAACGAACAAGATCTTTCGGTTCACGAGATACTGGCTTCAATTAAAGTATGAGTATTGTCAGGTGTCATTTAATTATTCATATGATCATTTTTTAACTCATTAACGTCACTGACAAAAAGCCGTATCTTTTTAGGCAGAACCCTCCCACAGCTGTCCTCTCAGCTGACTCAAAAACACTTAAACTGTTTTAAGTTTTTTATTTTTTATTTTTATCATGTAGACTAAACATTAGTACCTTTTACTTGCTGATTAATATTCAAAATGATCCACTTTATTTTGGGTTATACTGTACAGGCACGAATAAAACATTCGTGCAGTTTATATATTTAAAAGTAAGTCGTCATCACTCAAAAGAAATACTTTCTTTAAAAAGTAAATTCACGTTACCTGTTTTTAGTAAGACACAGGCACTCGGTCTATATGTTGGTGTAGCCAAAGGCATGGGCCCAACCTCCAGTCTTTAATCCGTTAATTTAGCAGCCTCAAACACATCTATCGGTAATGAATATTTCCCTGGCTACATTTTAACAGACATTTTATGAATAAAGGCGCATTTTCACGCATGACTTTTATAATCCCAGATTTTTGCAATTCATATATTTTTTCTCGAGTTTTCACATGATAGAAACTTTTTTAAAAAAAGTTATTTTTTTCTTATATATTTTTTGATAAATGACACTATATTGAGTTGTGCTCATAGCCAGAAATCCAGTTACAGGGAGTTGTGGCGGTGTAAGGGGAAAGCAGAAGGGGAATCCTGAAACTCTTGAAAACAATAATAAAAAAATAA
Source organism: Rhamphochromis sp. 'chilingali' (assembly GCF_963969265.1). NCBI lineage: Eukaryota > Metazoa > Chordata > Actinopteri > Cichliformes > Cichlidae > Rhamphochromis > Rhamphochromis sp. 'chilingali'. The sequence goes on along the minus strand of NC_137932.1, from coordinate 18,334,844 downwards.
AATAAAAATAAAGATTTGGCTTTTATCACCAAAAAATGAGTCGGTTACCTTCCACGAGTGATGTTAGTAGTGTGACATTGGCAGCTTTGCGTCTCCCAGCAGGTAGATTCAGTCCAATCTTCTCCAGCTTTTCTCTCAGGCATTTCCCACCGTTTTTAGACTTTGCTCTGCAGAAAAAAGGAGGAAAGCATATGAACTGTATTTAAAGTAAAACTTACGGCGCACACATGTTGGCGAAATGTCATAAATCGCTCCAAATTAACAAACAATATTTTAATATGTGCTCTGGACAACATTTATTTAGCTTGATCTCGTCTACCAGTTAATGTTAAAAAAATCTATATGGCATAGCTTTTCATGCTTCTCATAGTCTCATTAATAACTGCTCCTGCAAATTAAATGCACACAAGTTTTTTCCTCATAGTTTCTAGAGGTTATTCCTGAACTCCACGTTGTGCGTCAACATGCTTTAAGGCTACATCCGTACCTTCTCAACACGCCCCCCAACAAGGAGGCGTTGAGGCACTCGGGCGGGGACAGTCTCCTCTGCACTTCACCTACGGTCACTTTATACTTTGAAGTGGAGCTGAGCAGCGACAGGCGGCCTGGTACCGAGCAGAACACCTCGTTTATGTTCACGGTCACTCCTCCGATCAGCCCGTCCTTACCGAGCATCAGGGAACCCACGTTCTTGGGTGGCATGGGGACTGAAAGAGGAAGGTTAGAGTGGATTTCTTACATAACGTGCTTTCACATTCAGGGGGCACAAGTTTGAAATCTTTACATCACTCCTCTGTGCCAAACTTTGCTCAGTGAGACCACGCGCGCAGGGGGCGGCCCTGGCCTAATGAAGCGCCCACGTGCCGGGCATTTGCTGTTATTTAATGTCGCGCGACATTCTCATTACAGCGTTATCGATTGTTGATTGGCTCACGTTCTCAAATCGCATTAACCACCTCCCTGTCTTTTCTCCACGGCCGGTTTAACACCCACCAGCAGCACTGGATGCTTCTTCATCCCGCGCGCTAATGCTCTTGTTAATGTCGTGAAGTAAAGGGGAAACCGCCAGCCAGCCTGTCTCGTGGATGCGCGCATATAAGGGCCAGTGCGAGGGGGTTTTGATGGCTCCACGGGGGATAATGCCGCAGATTAGCTCTAAACGAGCTCACGAGATCTCCGTGAGCGATGCCATTTATTACATCAGCGGCTTAAATGCCCCGCGGGGAGCTCAGTCACTCAACATCCCGTAACTAAATCACCGCACATCATCAGAGCGGCAGCGTGGCAGCCTGTCAGCGACACACTGCCTGATAGTCAATATACCAGGGTCGTTACCTCGGCTTCAGACTCCTCATCCCGGCCCCCAAAATACGAGAAACTCCATGAATAGACTCGGCGAGAACGCCTTTTCCAGTTAAGGTCACAACCATACTGATCATGACATTTCCCGAGGGACTGGGCCGGAGGTTACACACATATCCATACAATAAATCATTATAATTCATAAGAACCTATCCAAATATCCCAGGAGTGAAGAAACCCAAATAAATTGTCTTGAGAATAGAGCGCGCGTATTTCCTCTTTCCACCTGTGATATTCTTCAATTATTACTATATATATATATATATTTTTTAAAGTAAGGCCACATTGCCCAGAGAACAGAGATGTGTGTCTTTGTATTAAAGAGAGAATGTGTGTTTCTACCTTTCTTTATCACTGATTGATCCAGGATGCTCGTCCCGTTGGTGTCATCAGCGGTCTGTTTAAAAAAGAGAGAAGATAAATGCAAAACATTCAACCCTGTTGTACACAAAGTTAACCAGTGATTTACCTGACAAGCCTCAATCACACAGTCCAGCAAAAACAAAAAAGAAAAAGAAGAAAAAGAAAAAATATTCATGTAAGGTTTCAAAAGGAGGGGGCGGAATACACGTTTGAGCTATTTGTTTTCAGACATCGGTCCAATCTAGCTCATAATGCAGTGCTTTCATTCATCACGACGTGGTTAGAAGCAGCTATTCCCACACATTCAAACCCCCATCATTCATCAGTGTCATTCATCATCTTGCCAAATAAATTGTTAAATAGACCGGGTGTTGTCACGAATGCGTCACAGCCAAATACAAAGAAACAAATATGCAAAAACAAATTTATATGGGGGTTAATAAATGCAAAACACAAACACGGAAAGCCCGAAATGAGAATCTATTGTGGAGGTTAAATGGCAAACAATTCGTGATGGCTGTGCCCTGAGGGGGGAAACGAGTAGAAAATGAAAATCCTACACAGCTTTACAATAAACCTTTTTCACTAAGTCTTTAGTATCTCGCTCTGTGAATTTATAGCGTTTTAGCAGCAAAGCAAGACTCTAAGAAAGGAAATAAACAGCAAGTAATAATAATAATAATAATAATAATAATAATAATAATAATAATAATAATAATACATATTGCGTTAAAAACGAAAGTAAAAATATTCTTTACTTTGTTATAATTTAATGTCATTTAATCTGCGTAATTTGTTATCGTCTTTGAAAACTATGTCTAACGTGTTAAACTATGTTAAAATGAAATTTTAAATAAACCGCGAGGAGCATTTAATTTACTGCCTAAAGCCAGATTTATGATGCTTTATTTGCAAACACATGTTTCTCTTTTGATTTAAAAAAAAAAAAAAAAGTCTTTCTTGGGTATCTCAAGTCTTTTTTTTTCTTTTCTTTTTTTAAGCTTTGAGCCATCCGTTTGGCTACAGCTGCTGTGAGCATCCAGCCCTGAGGGAGCTGCCCCAAGTTCACTGACCTTAACTCTAAAGGCACGAGAGTCATGCGTAGACAATGAACAAGACAACTGTCAACATATATCCTTTCTTTTCTTCCAGTGAAAATTGGTTTCCATTTTATTTATTGCTTATTTTTGGGTGTTGTAAATGTGTCTGTTTTAGTTCAATTGAAGTGTTTTTGTTGTCAGGGGAAATGGGGAAATTCACCGTTATAATGTACGTTGTTTATATCTACAAACTATGAACTATTCAATAAATTGTGAATAAAAGTAGGGCGAATTTTCTCCTCGATGGTTCAAGTCTGAGGATTTGCCATTGTCTGCCTGTTCTTAAACATGATTTCTTAAAATTATATGACATAATTGGAGCAGGAAAATCTGAAATTATGTTATATGTGCATTCAATCTCTGCAAATCTCAGCTGTGCCTTTAACTTACCGGAATATCCTCCATACCGTGCAGCCCGTGTAGCAGTCCGTCTCCCATACCAGGCTCCAGTCCGGGGTGAGCGGAGTGAAGAAGCACATCAGGCCGTCTTACACCTCCGTAGTCCCGCCGTGGGTCCAACCCGGATAGCTGGGGCAGCGAGGCCCGAGGCTGCGCCAGCAGAGCGGAGCTCTCCATCCGGTCCCCCGTGGGGTCTTGCCGCTGACGGGCTCCCCATGCTCCCTGTTGGCTCTGGTGCAGGGAGTTCAGGGAGTATGGGTCGCTGACGTGGGAGTACGGATCCTGGCTCTGGTAGTGAGCGAGCGGCTGGTACGGCGGAGGAAAGTACGGCGGCTGGAAGTCCGAGGAAGGCGCGTGAGACAGCGGTGGCGCGCTGGAGTAGGGTCCCGCATGCGACACTGAACCCAGCTGGGACAGCCGCGAGCTGTGGCTCGAGACACCGTCATGCCGGTCCTTGAACAGGATGCAGAAAAGAACAGAAAAAATTAAACCAGTTGTAGAACTGGAAGTACAATTTAAAGAAACGAAGGCCCAAGATCATTTTGCAAATTGCCTCTGGTGATGTAGCCAAAGAAGCCCAACTGGCACTGAAACTCCTGAACAAAAACACATAAGAGCCTGGAGAAAAAAAATGTCACAGCCTAAATTAAACTGTCTCACAACTAAAAACCTGCCAGCCATATCTACGGGGTTTACCGTTTGCGTAAACGAATTCTGAAATACTCTGAAGAAAACTCACCGCGGTGGAGTAAGGATGAACTAACATCTGTAAACCTTCTGCCGGTGTATCACAAGCGGGTTCACGGTAGAATAGCGGTGTAGGACGGAGCGTGTAGGGCCGATACAGCCAAAATCATCCCAGGTAAGAATGAAGAGTATCTGCAGGCACGGCCCGATCTACAACACCATTCAGAACCTTCCTCCGCCCGGAGCTGCCACCGCTCTGAGTGTGAGCACCGAGCTCCCTCCTCTACCCCCGGTATACGGTGTAATTGTTATTCATGACTGAGACTTACAGGAATATTAATGTGCGCGAGGCAGGGGACTGGCGACACATGGAGCGTGAAGCCTTTGGCGCAACCGTGAGTGACGTTGAAATTCCGTGGAGAGCCGAAACGACGCGCGAACAGCAGGAGATTGAAAGAGGACTCTCTCTCGCAGGAGAAAACGAACAGGGTATCCAGACCCGTGAGGAATCCTCTGTCACATAAAATACCGCTCTGGGGCCCCTTTATATATAAAAGCTGACGCAATAAAGCGCACTTTCTTGCCAGTGGAGACACTTTTGCGCAAATAATTTCTGTGCAAACAGACTTTTTACGTTAAAGAAACCAATAGAAGACAATATGGCAATAAAAACAGGCCTTGTTGGGTCGACTATGAGACGATTAACAACAGGTTTTCAAGTTCTCTTCCAGCCGGGTTAGTCAACGCCAAACAAAGCGGAAATGCATCCAATAAAGCAAAAAAAAAAAAAAAAAAAGAGAGAGAAAAGAACTTTGAGCTGACGCACAAACCCACAGTAACCGCAAAAGAGCGCATTAGCCACTTTCAGATTTTACTCTGACTTTTCACCCCAACTTCACCCCACCACACTCACACTCTTGAAATTTTAAGGCAGCTCAAGTCATATTGCAGCTGCCAACCGAAAACAAACGCACACCCGAGACAAGGCAGGACGCGTGAGGGGCTCGTGTGAACTCAGAAGCAGCGATTAAACTTTGCATTGTAGACCGTTCAGCCTCTCCTCTTTGCCCTCTTGGGTGACTTGTTTAACAACATTATAGCCTCCCCTCCCTCGCGCCGTGGGAGAAAAACCATGTGTGGCACGAGACAAGGGCTTCCCACCGGGCTCAGCCGAGGGGCCTCGCGAGCTATACCCTTTCTTCGTCTGCTTTGTGCTCGAGCCCATTCAGCGCGAGCCGGGGCAGCGTTTTCGCCCCCGCGCGCGTCGTATTTCTCACTTTTTCTTTCTCCTTTCCCCTCACCGTTTTTTTTAAATGATTGTTCTGGGATCAAAGCCAAGTCATTTACATACTCCATAGGCTACACATCATCACCCTGCTCTGACACAGCGGTTCTCCACCTTATTTGTCTTTCGCTGTAATTTAAAAATGTCAAAATGAGCTTTTCATTAGTTACTGGGTCACGTTGAGGTCCTGGGAATGAGCTTATAGTCCTTGCACCTTATTATTTTTTTATTATGTTAAAAAAGATATTTAGATTGCTTTAAATATTAATTTACCCCAAAGCCCAAAGTAAAATCTGACTGATTACAGCCCTCATGTAGGCAGTGTCACATATCTTATGTACCCAAAACTGAACACTGCACCACAGCGACAAGCACAGCTTAAAATAATGTGAGCACTTGAAATCATTTCAGCACAAATTAATCCGTTTTATGCCTGAATAAATCTGTCATGTGCCAAATGGTTCTCCAATTCATATCCACAGTCATCGCAACATGAATACGAGGCCTTAAAGCCTCGTGGAAAACACTTCACTCAACAGCATCCAACAAATGAACTCCAAAAGCATGTCTAGTAACTTCATTTAGTCTATTTCCCCCGAGTCACAAACAGCTGGACGGTAACGTTACCTCATAAATATCTTCATACTTGACATTCTCAACTAGTTTCCACAGCATGGTCGCTTCTCCGGTGTCGGTAAACCGAATGCAGCCAAGTGAAGAAGGGATGCCTCAACTCTCTCTCTCTCTCTCTCCCTCTCTCGCTCTCTCTCTCTCCCCCTCCCTCCCTCCGCCCTCCGTACCTTCAGACAGGCTTTCTGAATGGGGAACCCCTGTATGGAGTCCACTGCTGTAACATTATATAATAATAATAATAATAATAATAATAATAATAATAATAATAATAATAATAATAATAATAATAATAATAGGGCAGGTTAAAAGCAGCAGGTAACTTTAATACACGAGTGTGGTGTGTATCTTCGTACACACAGCACTGAACCACATATAGATTGTTTACTTGTTGGACACTTATGCAACTCTTATGCATTGTTAGATTTTTTTTTGTACCTTGACTTTCATCTCTTTCACTGTAAATGTTTGTAATCATATGTGATTAAAAAAAACAACGAAATTAAATAAATAAAAATGATTAATTAGGTCGTTATCTAATGGAGCACTAATGGGATACTTAGTAGATTTCTACATACACATGTGACAATGCGATAAAGTTTAATTTTTTTTCTCAACATTTCTTTTGCATCTATTTCGTAATATTGCTTTACATAAAACATACCCTTAAAATCCATATATTTATGTCTTTTACTGTGAGTTAAAAAAAAAGATTTACATTATGATGCTATACTAAACAAACAAACGAACAAAAAAAACCCCAAAAACTGCAGTCTTCCTGAGGAGTTTCATGGCTCTAGGAATACATTTTCCAATGTTTCCTTCTGAGCCCCATTGGAGGCATGAACACCATCCTTCCAAAAATATGATGATGTTTCCTCAGAAAAAAGAAATCTCCAATGAGTTGATGGGTTGATATTTTTTTGTTGTTGGATATGTAAGATTTATGTCATTTTCACCAACATAAAACTGGTTGATCAGTGAGCTCTTGTGCCTTGCATTTGGTTTCCTTCACTCATCCATTTGAACTGTTCCCTCTGTACAGTTGCTTGCATTGGAGTGTTTATACTCTGCTATAGAAAGTTGTCTTTGCAGGTCACAAATAAACAGACCCAGCAACATGACTACAGTATAAGGCTAAAATCTGCACTAAAGCAAGAAGGATTTTTGCACATTCTCACAGAAATGGGCTGCCATGTTTTAGTTTTACTAACTGCTTTAAAAAAAAATTAAACTACAAGCCACATTTACTACTACATTAATACAGAGCCCTGTTCTGTGAAATTTAACTGCTTCGAATCACCAATTAACCAATTAACATGCAAGTCTTTGGACTGTGGGAAATCCACTCAGTGACTGGGAGAACATGCAAACTCTGCACCGATATGAACCAGAAACCTTCTTGTTGTGAGTGTTAACGACTAAACCACATCACCCACGGGGCAACAGAGCAGGGTTTAAACAACACCTCAAAAATTTTCAGATGTGGTCATTTATTGCACTGCTATTTAAATTTGGGTATGATGTGACACCATATACTCAGAAGTTCCCATACCATTGCCTTTTAGGGAAAAAGATTGGTTCTGATAAACAGTGAGGAAAAAATAAAGGAACAAAAATCTTTGGAATAATTACACATCCACGATTATGATAGAAATATACGAATAAGTTCCTGCTCAGCCTGTGTGATGTGTAGTTACAGGTGTGCTTTATATCGACCCAATCTGGGCACATTGCTGCCTGTAACAAGATCAGATGCTGCATAGTAAAAGGGACAGATCAGCTTTAATATGAGGCATGCTCAGTATGGATACAATTTTCCATTAGGTACTTCAAAATTATATTATCATCATGATTGACATTAACTAACACATTATGAATCACATCACCATCCCAACAAATCTGTTTTATGGTGTTTATGTGTCACTGTTAAAGATCTCACACTGGAAAACTTGTTGATTCGAGTTGTGAAAGCACTTTCTTTGTGGCACTAAATGAATATTGGGCATGATGGTAAACTGTGATTATGAGTTATTTTCTCATCCTCTTGCACAGCATCATGTGATGTGATGAAAGCAAAAAGGGTAGGACAGAAAATTATTCACTTTTTCTGTCAAAGCAAACACTTGCAGAGTGTGGACAGCACAAGACGGGTGATTCTGGTTTACCCAGTTTTAAGGCTTATTTGTGCACTGGTGATATGCTATGAATTCATAATTCCCTGGCTTGACAGATTTGAATTTGATACCATTTGTCTCCCTGTATTTTACCCTTCCATTTGTCTCCAGTCTGAACCAGTCAGTGTGAAATCCACCAGCTGAGCGACACACTGTTTTTTGTAACATTTGCACAGAATTCCTTATTAAATCCATAGTAAACAAAAATAATATTTGAAGCCAAGTTCAATTATAGCAGTCCCATGCTGTAACCCAAGAGAATTTGCCCAAGTGTGTGTAAATTGCTCCCCCTAGTGCCATTACACCATACATGCACTTTTTGTAATTCAAAAGACCGTTCATGGAATGCTGGATTTCTTCCTAAGATAAGGTTATGACTGCAAAGGAGAATTATTTTAAAGATGAAAAGATGGGCTGAGTTAATTTGGCTAATGTCAACTCAAGGCTTTTATACAGTATTGTCTTGTAATATGCATACACATATCTGTTGATAGCTGTTGTAAAATATGACTTTGGTTTAGCTGCAGTTCTTAAATCCAGTTCAAATGATGAGCTCATGAAGTTGTCTATATATGTCAGTGTACTGTCCTGGTACATGTATGTGTGTTTTCTCTGACATTGTTGCCACATTTGAGCTGATTTGATTCTTAATGCAATAAATAAAAACAATAATAATAATATTAAGGAAAAAAATGACACTGAGGATACCAGACATGAATGTTGAAGGAGCGCGGCTGTTCCTGTTTTCTCTGCAAGGCCTTGCTGCCAAAGATCTACCCATCTTTTTTTCTCATCTCTCTCTCTCTTTCTCTCTTTCTCTCATGCGCGCACACACACACACACACACACACACACACACACACACACACACACACACACACACACTTACATGTGTATACAAACACACACATGGCAGGACATATGACTGTCAGCAGTAACAGATGTCCTGACAGTCTGGAAGTCTGGAGGCATAGTTGTGGTTGTTATCCTGCAGGGCTTTGACACACGATGTATCAGCATACATTACACAAATGCCACACTAATACTGCTTTATGTGCTCCCCACTTTTACAGGCAACTAAAAATCAGTGGCGTTTGTTTAATTTTGACTTCCTCTGAGCTTTCAGACAGGAGGATGGTTTGTTTGCTTCCACCTGTCTGGCCTGTTGTTTAGCTGTGCTGCAAGTTTGCACCTCTGTGAAGATGTTTCTTTCAACCTTTGGAATCATTCGAATCATTTTATAGGACAATGCACGCTTTGTGCCATAGTACCAAATCATATGAACACTCGTGCATTTACATAATTACATTAGGCTATTGTTGCTTGGGGAAAATTGGCATAATAAATATGAGGAATAACTGAGTATGAGGAATAGTCCACAGAGACGTTAATAATTGTCCCTTTATAGTTAAAAAGGAATGATGCAGAAATTAATTTATGCAATAAAGATAAAATCAATAATGAACCTATGCTAATGGACCATTATAGGAGTTGTATGTTATGTCTTTAAGATGACTACACTTGGAAAAAAGTTATAGATTTTATTAGTATTAACTAGGATTACCATAATATTAACTTAGAAATGTCGTGTACTTATAGCTGTATTATGCAGTGCTATTTTCTTGGAGATACAATACTGTGCAAAAGTCTTGGGTCACCTTCATGTCTTATATTTTGTTAGTAAAATGGGAACTACGTGCAGCAATTTATTGAAACGTGCAAACATACAATAAGGCAAAACAGAGTTTGTAAAATTCTAACGAGCTGAAAGTCAATACTTGGTATGGACCACCTTTATTCTTCAACTCAGCCTGAACTCTCTTAGGTAAGCTTTCTTGTGATTTTTTTAAAGGAGTCTTTAGAAATAGTTCTTAAATAGTCTCCCAAGCTTCTTAAAGGACTTATTTGGATGTTGGCTGCCTTTTGTTCTGCTCTCTGTCGGCGTGATCCCACACGGCTTCATTAATGTTACTGTCTGGAGTCCAGGGAGGTCAGTCCATGACTGATGCTGCTTCACTCTGTGTATTTCTATCCAGGTATACTTTTATTGCATTGGCAGTGTGATTGGGATTACTGTCATGTTGATGGTATTGCATGGTGCATTAAAATCTGATGGTACTTTTATGTGTTCCATCAGATTTTGTCAAGATCTCCAACACCACAGCACATAACCATGACAGAACCTACGCTGTATGTTACAGATGGCTGTAGACACTCACACACTCGCACATTGATGGTGATTTGAACTAAATAGTTCAAATATGGGTTCATCACTCCATAAGAGTTGCTGCCACTGAATTTTATTCCAATTTTTGGCATACTTGGGCATACTTTTCTTCCTGTCGTCCTTCCTTATGGCTTCTTGGCAGTCACCGATCCACTGAGAGTATTTAATGAGGCTTTGGTGAACATTAGATATATCAACCAAAGGGCTAGATGCATCTAAAAATGTTGCTGTTTTTCCCCCTCCTTTTTGTCCTCCACTTGTCCTGTTTTCTCACATTTTTAAGGACACAATGAACACCATGCTGAGGTATATTTTCAGGATTTTGCCAATAGCTCTTCATGGGAATCAACTTGTTGGTGCACAAATACAGTTTTATGCCCGTCAAACGATGTTGTCTTTGGCATTTTCCATAGATTCCTTGAAATGCATTGGAACACACTTTTTTTTGTAACAACCTTCTAGTCACAAAGTGCAATACAATTTAAAACTGGTTATTTGCTAAGTTGTTTGTTATGTATAGACACAAAGTATTCATCCCTTGGTTGTTGTGATGTGGTGCTATATAAATAAAATTGAATTGAATTGAATTGAGTTGGGTACCTTTTTATGCTTGAATTCACAGGTCAAGAAATAACAAAAATATTCCTTTGAAAATGGTCAACGAGGACTGGACTGAAAATGAGTGAAAAAGCAGCCAATGTCCAAAGAAAACTTTAAAAGATCTTCAGAAAACCCAGAGAACTACTTTTAAAGATCCCTTTTAAAAATGTATGCATCTTTGGGTGTAAATTATTTTGAAACAGGAGGTGGCTCAAGCCTTTTGTAGTATTGTAGAATATTATAGAGAATTTCTTTGTAAAACTAATTCAACGCTGAAGGTGTCATCACAAGGGTTAAGAAAAAAAAAATCAGATTTGGAGTTGCAGTTCATCTAGTGACCAATAGGTCGCACTAGAACACCACAGAAAGCAAGTGATGGGGCACTATGAAGCAACATGAATAGCTGGATTCCGGTTTGATTGATAAACCATCTGAACAAAGATTGAAAATGTGGACTCAGGTAAAGGTTCTGAAGAAGAAAGCATATTTTTTAATGACCAATTATCATCAGATTTACACTTTTTAAAAATACACTTTCAACTGAACAACCAGACACAACAGGCTCAAGGTTTCCTCCAAAGTAACATAAGAAAACAATATTATTCAGCCGGTAGGTTCGCTTCTGTTTTGGGATACTCACTGCTGGCAACATGGTTTAGTCCAGAAAAATGTCAAACAAATCATAACAATGTTCAGACATGAGTAATGATTTAAGTAATAATTAAGCAGGAATTGTTGCATTTTTTAGGAGACAGGAAACATAAAAAATTGCATCTTTCATCAAAAGACACAAGTTCGCATTCCCTCAAACATATCCACCAGTCCTTTATGCCTCCCAGGATCTGGCAAATGGAAGTAGATCATCATTTCATGGAAAACAGGGTGCTCTGTCTGGTGTCTTGTAGTCCTAAATGAATTGCAGTAGCTCATGAGGTGTGTGTACTGTGCACCTGACTGGCAGTGATGGGGACAGTAAGTAGGACGGTAGCAGAGCAGAAAAGGCCTGGGACTGAACAGGATCAGGACAGAGGAGGAAGAGGTTTTAGCAGCGAATCTGGGGAAGAAGAAGAGGTGGAGGAGGAGGTTTATAGCTTCAGAGACTGGAGAAATGGGGCTTAGAAGTTAGCAGAGTTTGGTATTCGTGACTGTGGGGCTCACTCAGCAGGAGTTATAGTCCCACTGAGACCTCAGACAGTCTAATTCATGCCCATATAAATGGCTGTATTCATTGTATGCTTTTCTGGTTGGGAGATGTACACTTTTAGTGTGTTCTGCATATTAAACATTACTGCATGTAAAAGATCAGAATTGCAGTGAGATTAACAGTAAAAATAAAAAGAGCGTATATAAATCACAAAATAAACAACACGCCACACTGAAGGCTGAAGAGCAGAGTAGTAAAACAGACACTATACTCTAATTCCTTATGTGGTGATAACTGAGTGTTGCATTGTAACACGATCAATAGCCTGTGTGAATTATGCATCAGCTGCCCCATCACATTATGCATTGCTGTTGTCAGGCTTGTGATTCATTCTAGTCCGTTTTTCAATTTACAGAAACTCCGGCAGAGGCAACGTATCGATTTCATTTTCCAGCTAATTTTGATCAAGCCGTTCATTATTCTGATGTTGGGTCAGCGAGGACGTCTTTCTCAGGGATTACATGTTTATCACGCAGCGCAATAACAAACAAAAGTGAGATTAGGTTGTGACGTCCGAGTGTATATTTGCATATGTGTAGCTGCCTGCGTGTGTAGGTGCATATAGTATATACTTCTGTCCCTCAGATGAGCTGCAGCAAACATCAAAGAACCAGTTCAGAAACCGGCTTTGTTTCATAGACATTTCCCTCTTACACCTTTGTACACACTGCAACCGAGTACCATGAGTCTGATTTTATATCACACTGATTCTTCTGTAACAGCTGCTTACGTGACTGATGTTCCTGATGTTGCTGAGATTGAAAACAACTGAAACATGTCACTCCAAAAACAAGACAGTAGGATCTGTGATGTGTCTGTAGCTTATTAAATGTCAGGAAAATGTCTCAAATCAAATTTGAACCCTCATGTACTCATTTAACTCTTAAAGCAGCGGTAAACTCGGGCTCTCTCATCAGATCAACTTTCAAATCAGTCTTCTGTTTGGCAGGTGCCATCAGCCACCTCGATAAAAGATTTTTGCAACATAATAATCGTGGCCCAAAGAATCCATAATATTGATTTTTTTTTTCTTGCAATATCTACTAAAAGTGCTATCATGTTATTTGTCTTCTGTCTCCTGTTGACAAATAAATAGCCAGCATATGAGTTAACTTTGTATAAGATAGAAGATTATTCACAATATTGTTGTATGTGCAGTTTTATCCCATCTCCAGTCTGACATAATGAAGCATTTCAGAACCGATTATAAAAGAGGATTTTAGATCAACGCCATGAAAGCTGCTCTTCTGCTACTTGTGACAGACTCTTTAAAGCAACAATAGAAACACAAAGTGAAAATGTGGCTTCAGCTTTTGTAGTGGATTTACCACCAGTGTGGGTTTCTGTTTATTAAATCTTTAAATATGCTTGTTTTGTCCAATCTAGGTTGCTAAAAACACTCCAGTTTTGATAGAAAATCGCAGGAAAGCTACAGAACTTTGAGGCTGGAAACAAGGAGGCAGTTTTGCATCTTTCATTTAGGATAATCAGAATTTTTGACAGTTGACTGTCTGCCTGCTGACAACAAAGTAATTGACGTTCAGCTCCAACATAAAATGTTGTAAGAATTACTTGATAGTGATTTGAAAGTTTGCCTTGCTGCTGTCTTTTGAGTTGTCGGAGGACTGGGTTAGTCTTTTGTCACCATTAACCATACCCCCACCTCCACCGCACTGCACACGATCACTGAAACCCAGAAATAAAGAAATGGTTTGTGGATTTAACTCAGTCGTGTTACGTCAAGTGGTTCCCTAAAATATCTAGAACTGTGTTTATTATATACGCTTTTGTAATTCCAGCTCAAATATTTTGGTAGTTATTCCTCCTCGCTTACTGCTGCTTTTGTATTGTGCGTATATCTTCATTTAGTGGTTTAAAAACACCCTTGATTTCTAAACAATTTTAGTTAACCTTTAAAGCTCAGGGGTTGTAGACACAAAACACCGACTGCACGCATTTGGATTTGGATGATAACGCCATCTGTCAAATACCAGGCTGAACAATAACAGCAATCCTGGGAATATACTGATATTCTGCTCCCGTGTCACTTCCTTCCTTTACATCTCTCTTAGCCACCATTACTTTCCCACCTGAGGCTTTGCTTGCACTGATTCAGGGTGACAAACCGGTGCAGGCATCACTGTAAATGCATCCTGTCTGATTATGTATTTTTGTGTTATGCAGCGAACGTGACCTCCTTTCAAATGAATGGAATATTAAAAAGTAAACAGAACCTGCAGAGCCCGGATGGAGACGCCAGCAGGCAGCTGCTCCTCTCTGTTTTATCATTAGATATATTTATTTTTTTGAAATATAAATAAACAGAAAACCTGACAGAAGTCGCTCAAACAAAGAAAGCACACATGCTCGTGAACACAAAGGAGGCTTTTGAACTTTTTCTGTAGGTAGAGCCTTTTCTCGCAACATTAGAGAGGAACCCTGGCTTTCAATAATTTTAACACTATGAACTCGTATGGATAATTCACTCTGGCTGCTTTGATCTAGGCTGCCTCACTTTAGTCTGTACTTGCTCTGTCGCCTCCTTCTGTATGTTTTGTATGTGGAGCGTGTGCATCGGTGTGTGCGTGTGTTTGTGCAGGACATATAAAGGTAAATTGTAGAACACGTAGCAACTGTCTTTATTGAACACCAGCATTTTAGAAGGTAGGGATTTAACATATATATTGTTGAAAGCCTACAAGAAAAGTAATTTAAATATTTATATATATCTTTACAAATGTTCATGAGCGAGTCAGAGAGCTCGTGTCGGCTAAACTTGCGATCTGGGGAGTGTACAAAGATAGACATGCACAGGGAAGAGTAATGCTGGCAACTGCAAAGTCACCTTTTACAAAATGGCTGAGTTGGATCCTTCTCTCTCGCTTTCACTCTCTTTATCACATTCCCACTCACACACAGCGCAGTGAAGCCCACCCCGGGCAGTGGCTTCCATCAGTGTCACGTCCAGAAACACTCTCTTCGTCTTTCATCCGCGTGGTAAACATACAGGCTGTTATGGCACTGATTGTACGGTGTAAAAATGAAAAAAAAAAATGTCTGCTTGGCATTGTTCAAGTGCTCATACAGGTGAAGGGGGTGTGGCTGTGTGAGTGTGTGTGTGGTGTTAAAGTCTGTCTGTATGTGTGCATCAGGGTTTGGGTCAAAGCTGCATTCAGTTTTCTGTTGTTGAGGATGTCTGGGAGATTCAATTATTTTATTTCAGTCAGATGGAAATTGCACAAAAAGCAAAACTGTAACTCGTGTGTTTGATATCTCTTATTGTTTAAATAAAAACACATTAAATGATTCTTCAGAGGGAAAAAAAACAGCTCCAGGTTTTGTACTTTTGCAGAGTATCCACACCTGAATTAACTGGATTTAGATTACATCCCTACAAACCCTGAGTGTGTGTGTGTGTGTGTGTGTGTGTGTGTGTGTGTGTGTGTGTGTGTGTGTGTGTGTGTGTGTGTGTGTGTGTGTGTGTGTGTGTGTTAAATATGTATCCCCCCCAACCTGTCCTGGGAAACTGTGTTGTTTACCTCCTGTTTTGAGAATTAATAAATAAAGAAATAAAGTACTAGATGAGTCACAGCCATCTCCATGGCAAGGCTCCTCTTTGTCACGACACGCACACACGCACGCACGCACGCACGCACGCACATTTACACTGGATGCGTTGCTTTCGCTCACACATCAGGATGTCTTGCTTGGGACAGTTCAGTTAGTGTTACATGTCAACATAAGATAAATAAATAACAATAAATAGGAATTGTCCCAAAGAAGATACAGCAATGCATGGGAAATAACAGATCCCCTTTCAGAGTGCACGCGTTCACACACACTCAAGCACGCACACTTCTAAATGCAGCGCTCCAAGGCACGGGGACCGGGTGGGTGGGGGCTACTCAGTCTTTTCTGTTTTCCCGTCTTTGCTCTGGGGCTCGGCTGTTTTCCGGAGCTGCGTCTTTTCCGAGCTGTTGTTGATCTGTTGGTCGCCGGCTCCGCTCGTTTTCCCACTCGAGGTTTTGTCCAGGTAGTTGAGCATCTCGCTCAGCACTGTCTGGAAGGTGCTGAGAGCTGCACAGACCGCCGGCGTGCCAAACCCGTGAGTGATCAGACTGCATGGGAAGAGAGGGAAATGATTATTAGAGCAATGACAAACCAAAGAAGTGAAGGTTAAATGAATCAGTGGAGCTGTTGGGGAGTTTGTATGACACTAACAGCTGAAGTGACTCAGATTTTCTCACACCTGCGGTGAAACCTTCCTCCTGCATTATGGAGCTTCAAAACCTCTGAATGAAGTTTCTTTAGTCTGTCAGAAAAGCCTCTCTGTGATGCTCTGCGATGATCTGTTTCCACAGCAGTTTACTGGGAAACACAGAGTTTCTGCTCCTGTTTTAGCAAAGGCCTGAACGCTGTCCAGCTTAAACTATGAAATACAAATTAGAGCTTTGCCGATTAGGAAATTTCACATAAGATTGTTGTTGTCGTTCTTGTCTAAGGTTATTCTAATCTTGGCTGTTGAACTGCTGGTGATGTCTTAATCAAATTCACTTTAGGCTTTTATCACTTTTGAAAGAGACTGTTTGAAAAAAAAACATTAGACATACTGGCTAAAAGTCATATCATGTCCCCATATCTGTATTTGATATTTGTAGTGTAGTGATAGTCCTAGCCAACAGTGTTTTTGTAGTTTATTTGAGATAAACTCTCTTTTCAAAGTCAGTCATCAGAATCTGAACATTCGTGACATCACAAATTTAAAAGCGCTACAAAATTGCAGGATTATGATACAAGGTAAAATATGCATTGAAACGCTTTTTAAGAATCAGTTTTTAAGTCTGATATCATTTCATCTGTCCTATCAGCTCATCATGCCGGTTTGTCCAGAGCTAAATAGCTGCTCGTCCTTGAGCTCAGACCCTTAAGTTGGCAGAAGGATGTTGTTGTTCAATCTGTCACTTTATTTCTACCACTGAGCTCACATCCTGGTTCTCTGCCCAGCAGTCTACAGTACAGCTCCCTTCAGAGGTCTGATAAGATGTTGTATATTCTGCAAATGATGACGCCATAGATGTGACATTTCTGCTAACAAGGCGCTGTTTCCTCCTCCTCTGTCAATTGTGCCAAATATCAAACTGCACAGCTGCATCTTTCTAAAATGGCAGAGAGGTCAGTGGGAAAACACAGAGCGAGGCTCTGCAAGAAAACTGTCTTCGCTCAGTAGATTTAGTGCCGAGAGTGACTCAAGATTGGCAACATCCTTAAGGGAAAAGAAAGGAAACGCTCCATTATTTTCTTATGCGTGTCACACGTGTTACCTGAAGTGTGTGAGGTGTCTCTGGATGTCCAGGTCCAAGATTGGTGTTGGTCTGGATGAGCCCAGAGGAGAGCGATCTTGGCTCAATAAGTCCTGGAACTCCTTACAGATTTGCCTGACGGACAGAAGGAGGGACTGAGGGTTTACCATCTGTCTCCAACAAAACCATCACATTTTCTCCCTTTTCTGCACCCACCCTCATCATTTTGGATCCACCCACATGCAGATTTAAGTTACTTCCACTGGTTCATTGTTTTTCCTAACATGATACCAAAGATTCTGCACCACGCAGCATTTTCTGGTCTTGTCTTTTTGCATTTCAGTTAGCATTATAGCAACTCTTGGGCTGATTTTATTGGAACAAAATCAACTTATCTGGAAAAGAGTGGGAGTTTTATTTCCCCTTCAGCATATTCAGAATACAGTTTTATACTGTAAGAAGGAACTACAAATAAAGCTCTTGCAATTATATAAATATAAGCGCTAACCCCTTAAATGTGGTAACACAATATTTTCCACATACAGTAGGTGTTCCATGCAGGAAACTGCTGTAAGGTGAAGGAGTTTACAACAGTTTGAGCAAGAAGTCACACCAAAGCTTACCTACTGTTATTATTATATTTACTTGTTAATCATTTTTCTGAAAGATTTTCTTAAATCAAAGGATTGTAATGGCTGGTAATGGCTGTAAATAGGAATATAAGTGTTTAAGTAAAATTTATCTCTCCCTGACATTTGACAGGGACAGATCTGTCCATGCCTTAAACAACAGACAAACATTAACTGAAACCTGATCACTCAGAAACATTCACATTTCCAGAATTTCAAAATAAAACCTATTCTGTGTGACCACGCAGTAGCAAAAGTTTTTTGTTTCTTGCCATCTTCTTTTAGTGTGTGTCTGTACGTTGCATGTGTTTCACTCACTTTGTAGCCAGGACCATCTTCTTGCGCGCGCTGGTTTCTTTCGGCTCACTGTGCTGCCTCGCCAAATGTTCACCCACTGCCTTACTGGGAAACTCTGTCTCACAGGTGTAGCCAAAGTCCCTCGCCAGGTGGAGCGCCTCACCTGAAAGAAAACAAAAGAGGGAAAAAAGACTGATGAGACAACAATTAAACTGTATTATGAAATTAATGTGGTGCAATATAAATTGAAAATGACAAAAAAAAAATGTGCAGGAAAGTTACTTACCTTCCACCAGGGAGGTGAGCAGCGTTACGTTGGCGGCTTTCCTCCGTCCTGCTGGTAGGTTGAGCCCTAAACGGTCTAATTTCTCACGAAGACACCGGCCTCCATTCTTAGACTTTGCTCTGGAAACATATAGTAAAGAACTATGCATCACATATCCTACAAAGTCAAGCAACTGAATTATACAAGACCCCAAAAGACTGAATATATGGAGCACAGCAGCAGGAGCAGAAGCAGCATCGATCAGCCAGTCATTTTTCATAGAACTAAGGTACAATCAAATTAATGTGAACTCCTTGTTCTACTGAAAAGGATGTGCTTAATTAAGTCTCACAAGAAACAAGGCAAGAATATGGATTTGTTTTGATGTGACAAAGCCATAAGGTTAAGGCAGAGGCACAAAGCTTCCTCAGTCTTTTATGTTATTTTTTTAAAGCATATGTGCTTCCTTCCTCTGCCATAAAACTTTAAACCTGCAGTTCCACTCGAGACAACTTTCTGCACATTTCTGTTGTACTTTGTGAAGTGATTATTATTAAATGACACAACATGATTAAACACATTCCAGATACTCATCTGTTAGAGATTTGCAGTTTATATTCTTCACACGAGGATCAACAGTAGCTATTTGCACATTTATCTTATTTTATTTTACTTTGTTGATTCCTCATCTTGTAGGACCAGCCATATTCTCTGTGCTTGCTCGTTCCTCTTTCCCTCTTCCCTTTCTCTCCACCTCATCAATAATACAGCGCTGGCAACTCTTGCTTTCCTCTGGTTCCTCTGATCCTGGCATGCTTTGGCCTGGTCTCGCCTCCCTCTGGCTCCCTGGGCATGGCGGCGCGTGCAGCCCCGGCCCTCATTCGCCTACAATAGTCTTTGTGGGCGCTGCTATATATCCTCTGTTTCATCTGAGGGCTACAAAGATTCAGCCAGCGCTCTCCAATGCTCACCAGCCAGATTTACACTTAAAAAAAAATTTTTTTTTCACTTTCAAAGTCCCCATCCATCACACTCACCTCCTTACTCCAATATCATTACATGCTGCTAGAATTTAACAGTGTGTGGATGCACCAAAAGAGACGTTAGGATTTTTCAGATGTTTTTACACCACAAGTATGTCAAAATGTTTTTGTTTTTTGTTTTTTTAGAAATTGCTCTAATCTGCCAAATGAAGCCGTTAACAACCCTGCTACTGATTAAACACATTTGAAATTTGGGTTTCTCGCTCTCTGGAGATGATACTGATTAACCTGTAAAGTGATACTTCAGAACTAGATATCAGAATCTGATGAATGCCTGAAACTCATCAAGGCACTGGCCAGTGGTCACAGTGGATTCAGGATTTATTTGTGAGAGGATATTTTAGGCTTAGACTCTTAATGAGTTTGAAGTTCTTTAGAGCTGTAAGCAGCTCTGTCATAGCAGCATATAGATCCATAATGTTGCAGTAAGATGACACAGAAACTTCAGCCGCACTAAGCGAACTCTCAAAACAGTTGATAAGTCTGATTTGTCTTCAAACCGATACATCAATATACTCTCTTTAATCAGTGTAGTTATATTTAGAGACGCTGTGATGAAGCTTAGGCATGTTGTCAGACTAATATCCTGTATGTGCATCATACTGACCTACGCAGTATGCCGCCCAGTAAGGAAGCATTGAGGCACTCTGGCGGGGACAGTCTTCTTTTCACCTCAGCGATGGTGACTTTGTACTTTGAGGTGGAACTGAGCAGCGAAAGCCGACCGGGTACCGAGCAGAACAAATCTGTAGGATTCACCACACATGTTCCCCCTGCACACAGAGACAGGAAGCTTGTTACAACAAGGTGCAAGAAAAAGCAGCATCACTGTAAAGGTTTGAAAGGACTAGTTTGCCAAATTTAGGCTACTTTTTGCTATTCAGTGTTGTAAGAAGGTTGCACAAAATGTTCTAATGAAGGCAACAGCTTTGTATAATGCACATTTAATGCTTTATTCTGTCAAAACAGAAAAAACAAGCAAAATGCCCCCCCCAAAAACTGATCCAAGATCTGAATGCTACACCAATGTCTGTCACTGAACTGCAAGATTTTATAGTCGTGTTAATAGTACATTACTGCTTAATAAAGTATCAATACAAGATTTGCTCTTTAAGTTCTGCAACAAAAATGTTAGTTTTTACAGTAATAATGCATCAAGTCATATTTCATCAAAAAGCAACAAGATACTTAAAAAATGCATTTATTAAAAATGAAGTTGGACCTTGGAAAAAAAAATCTTGTTTCAGAAAACATATGAACATTTTGGTGACAGAAAAGAGTGCACAAAAGTATAAACCAGCAAGCATTCACTGAGTATTTGGATCAGCGTTGCTCAAATGACAGATTGAAATGTCTGCTTGGTTGGAAATCATGCAAATGTGTTTTTTTCTGTGGAAAAGTTTCACTGGATAAAGCTTTCGCTGAATGCTACCTCAGGGAGAACTGCACAGAATATTTTGCACCTTTGTTCATAGAGGGTGGTTTCAGCTGTGTACACACTTTGCATGAGGTCTCCTTGGTTCTGATTTCAAAGAATCCCACATTTCAACATGTGATACAAAGAATAAAAACCAACTGGGTGAACTGTGCACACATCAAACAGGAACTCTATTGTCCAGTTATTGGTTAATAATAACAGTTTGCATCAGGGTGAATGATTTGGAAGGTCTTTCATATGATGATAAAACCATTTTGTTTGAGACAGTTTTTTCCCATCACGTCAGACATTAAATACATTAAAGATTAAGCCTATTTTTTTCCATACAGTTTTTTAAAATTTATTCCCATAAATTAGCTGAATTTGCTTAGTCGTTATATTAAGAAGGGGTATCATCCAAGAAAATTGTCCATCTTCTACAGCTTCCCTATCTGTTTAAATGTAAATGCAATATATGTGTAAATATTATTAAATCAAAAATTAATCCCTATAATAATCGAGCATCTTCATTCTCCACAATCAATATGTGTCTTTCAGCCCTCCTCACTAGTTAAATATTAAATGCTTTTATTACTGTGTACATATATTTATATGCCTGCTTCAGCCCAATGGTTCTCTCTATGTAACAATAATATGGTGTTTCTGCAAGAGGGGGGAAACAAAACCTTCTTTAAATCATCCACCACCAACTACCATGTTGATTTCATTGTGTACTTGAGGCTCCTGAAAGTGTGAATAAATGATTTTGGTTGTGTAGTGAAGGCCCTTTCACATTATTAATTGCGTCTGAATCAGTGTTACTGGATCCTCCTGGAATTTATCGACTGTTCTGAGTGGGCCTATCGTTATTAAACTTTCACTTGAAATAAAGTCCCAAGCAGCCGAAACGCAAGGTTTCTGTCTGATGTACTGTAGGCTATATTCTATTATTCATCTGCCTCATTATCAAATCTAACAGCAGGGTGTGTCGCGTTGTTATTAAGGCGTGCTGGATATGATGAAATGGAGAAAAAAGGATGCCATTTAGGCCGAAGAGAACAATGCTGCAGGCGAAGATTGGCTGCACACGCCAATCTCTCTCTCTCTCTTTTTTTAGGGCACAATTTGGCCACCAACTAAGCCTCATATATGACCAGCTGTAACCCATATTTCTGCTCTCAGAATCTATTATTCACAATCTGCTGAAATGTGCTAGATTCGCATCATTTTCTGGCCACAGGAAGGGTTGAGGTTAGACATGCAGCCTCAAAAACATGTCATCCGGTCTGAGCACCATGGACAGCGGCTAGCACCTTTCATTCCAGCACCTGGACAGCGACTCATGCCCACAGCACAACTGTAACATCATAATGGTGTGGAAACAAAAGCCTGTTGTACTCCAGCGGGCACCACTTTGTACAAGACTGTATGGGACCTGTGTTTCACTCAGGCTGTCAAAAAATGGACGGTTGCAGGTCGAGGGAATCGATTGATACTTTTGGTTAAGCCTGAGCCCCGGTGTGTGCGTGCGCGTGTGTTTATATGCGCGCGGTCCGGCTTGCCCGTGTCTCCATAAGTGACACAAACCGGGCAAACCTGTCTGTCAGACTCACGCGCTCTGACAGGGGCGCGCGTCTCTGAAAGCCGCGGGTTCACATCATATTAATTCCCCTAAAAATGTTTTGATTCAAAGTAGTTTGTATTTTATGTTGCCAAGGGCAATCGAAAAGAGCTATTGCCGGTAGTGCAGTCAGTGGAGCGCGCGGGCCCAGAGGCGATAACGGTATTTAAGCAACGGAGAGTAGCCTCGGGCTGCGGCGCGAGCGGCGGGCGGGATCACACGCGGAATCAAGCGCCTTTTACGAGTTTGCCACGAAAATTAAAGAAAAAGAGACAAGGGCCAAATGCCATTCTCCTCATATTTTAACAACAATGTTTATAGCTCCCCCCAAAAAAGCCCGCCAATGTCTTGACAGAAGAGAGGGTTGTGCGTGCACGGGATGTGGTAGCGGGGGCGCGCGTCTGACAGATCGGCTTGATCTGTGAAGCTGCTGTTAGAACTGAACTGGAAAAGGGATAGCAGGGTGATTAAAAACACAGACGACTCCTCCTAAGTAGGATCCGCATTTCTTGAGTGATTTTCTTTTGAAAAAGGTTATGTGAATATTCATGCCGCCAAAGCCGCAGTCAGAAAGAACAACATTAATATGATCTCGGCTGAATCCGGGGCCCCGCTCGGCATTAGCATATCAAAGCGTCCGCCCGAGGCGAGAGAAGCTATCGATACGGGAGCGGGAGGTAAAGCAAAGATTATTGGTTGTGATGGTTGCAGCGGCTGAGCTCAGGGCCAAATACGGCGCACCATTAACCGAAAGTGATAGCGAAGGGATTCCCGCGTCAATCCGAGAGAAAAGCCCCAACACCTAGGCAGAGCTGATGAAAAATTAAACCCGAGACACAGCCTTTCCTCTCAGTGTGGAAAATTGCACACAGTCCCCTCTAAAAAAAATTAAAGAAAGAAAAAGTCCGGGGAACACATCCACAGCTTCCCCTTGGAAAAGCTAACCTTAGCCGCCACATCTTTGGTTGCTGTGCCAGATTAAACACACAGGTGCTAACACATAAAAACAGCAGCTGCATTACAGACACACAAACCTGACTGCTCTTCTTTGTATCCCACAAAAACATTTACTTTTAAATTTAAAAAAAAGTCCACAAATGCAGCTGCGAAACTATTAAATACTAGGTTACTTTCTGGCCAAAAATATTTTCAAATTACTATAAACGTACACATTTGTAAACATTAAGAGGATACAGAATTGTGTTGTTAAATTAAACCCAAATCTTACTCACTTGTAACAATATTTCTCTATTGTAATAATATTGATTATTTAAATCTGCTTTCATATAGACGTCTGCGCCATTTTTCTTTAACAAAAATCGACACTGAATTTATGATAACTCAACCATGAATATTAAATTAATAGCATATAATATTATTATTACATGAAAACAAACGCACGCCGTCAGTCTTATAAAATATTACCCACACGTCTGACTTCAAAATAAAAGCTTCTGGCGTAACTTTAGTGTGAGAGGGCATGTGTCAAATGCGCGTTTAAGTACAAGGCCTATAAGTAACTGTATCAGTACACTAGAAATATAAGTCATCACATTAATTCGTGGCATTTTAATCATGTCGCCAATCTCAAAGCCAAGGTTTGGTATGACTGGTGTTTAAAAAAACGTGGGTGTTGAGTGACATTCTGGAAGTGGGGAGCACTGCCTCTGCGCCTGTACGGCGCTGCTGTTTAAATAGGTGACAAATCGGGGCCGTTCCTGCTGCAGCGTGTTGACAGCAGACAAGAGAGGAGTGTTTCGCCTGTTTGTCTGTCTGCTCGCTGTCTTGTCGTGTCGAGCCCGTGAGTGTTCACGGCCTCCGGTACAGCAGCAGCAGCAACAATAACAACAACCGCAGCAGAGAATAAACGGGGGCCTTACCTCTCCGGATGACGCCCCCTTGGCCGTTCAGCACGAGCCCACACTGCGCTTCCACGGAGCCCTGCGGAGACACGCACTCATTAGGACGAGCGGGGAGGTGAAATCACTTTAACCAGATTCTTTTTGTACACCGCTGGAGCTTCCCAGCTGCCAGGCTTCAGATGCAGCAACAATTAGTGCGGTTTGTTTCTTTTTTTCTCCGTATGCGGTGAAGTCATTCTTTAGGACATCCAGGACGTGAATCCCCATTTTCCCCTTCTTTTCACTTGCAGCCACACACTAAAAGCCAAACTCATGCAGTCACGGGAGTATATCAGAATAAATAAAACTGTGACAACAAACACTGGGCATATGTTGCTCGGTTTTATGTATATTCAAGATCCATATACAATGCAAACAAAGAATACAAATCTAAGTGAAATGTCAGGTTTGAAAGTAACACCATAAAGCTTCTCTGTGCCCGTGCAGACATAGATCAGTGCCTCAATCCTATAATGGATAAAAATGATGCATTCTTGTAGTTTTAAATGACTCGCCCCTTTTAAATGAATTTTGAAGGTTTCCAGGTGTCTTTAATTCTTCCATATTAGGGCCCTGCAGATTTATCCTCTGACCTCTTTGGAATGCCGCGACCCACAGGTTGAAAACCACCACATCTATACAATTAAAACTCCTTCAAAGCACCGCAAAGTTCACAGCAGACAGAGCTTGGGAGGGGGGGAAAGCACCTTACTGAGTCCAAACACTGGCCCCTGTTGCACGCCCTTTGAGCAGTTTTCTAGTGTTGGAAGCCTTTTTGTTAGAAAGTGTACATCACTTAGCAGGCTTTGAGTAAAATTGAGGGCACAGCGAAATAAAGCATGCAGCTCACGGCTTACCCAGAAACGAGCTTAATTTGAAAGGCTTCAGGCTATAACCGAGGACAGCACAACTCACGCAGACTCAAAAATGAGCAAAAGGTTTGCAGAATTTACTGCAGCCACCACCAACCTGCTGGGGCATCAGTGTCTGTGTACACATAAGCAACCAGGCTTCAACATATATGTAGGCCTACGTGCACGAAAACCTGTTACCTCCGCCATTTTTCAAGATGCAGATCAGACTCGCGTGCTATCAACAATGTCATCAAGAAAGGAGAACACGCGCTTTTTTATTCAGAAAATGCTTAATCCCCCCGCGTGAGCCTCTAGGCCTGGCCCACGCAGAAGCCCCCGATTAAAATTAACTGGGAAAGAGAGCTTGTTGTTGCTCCTTCTTAACCAGCTCCTGCTCTGTTTCTTTTCTTCTATTCCGAAGCTAAAGTGATTATAAAATCAATATACAAAACGCAGAGGTCTTGCATGAATTAGCTTAGTGACGGTAGAAAGGTGTGGCAGCTGCTTTTGTTGAGCATGAAAATCTCTTTAACCCGCTCAAAGATGCGACCGGGCTGCACGAGACCATAGGCGCATCTGTTCCGTCCATACATCCGCCTCGTGTAAGCTCAGGTTCACGAGCCGTTTCTTTCTTAGCGTAAAAAAAAATGGTCAAACCTGTTAAGCCTTTAAAAAAAATCTCGAAATAAATCTAATATTTGCATTAACGAGCGTGCATAAAGTGAAATAAAATAAATAAAATAAAATATGAAAAATGTTACGCAAAAATATGTTGCAATTATCAGTAAATTAAAATGTATTAAATCATATGTAGAAGTCTTTATTTAAAATTTTTTTTTTTAAAAAAACAGGCTGCACTATAAATGTATATCTATAAGCTCCTATTTGAAGACTTAGAATAATCCCTGGGTTATATTGCCACACCCCATATTATTTATTAACAAATATACATTTATACATCTATAAATATATTAAAAATATATAACATTTTATATTTTTATTCCTTAAAATTAAATGCTTTATAAATATTGTAGCACTAAAAAAAAGCACTGTATGCCTAAATATACCTCGTAAATGCGTCGATAAAAGCTCGAGTAGAGGTGGTAAATAGTTAACGCGACTGAAATTATGTGCCACTGTGTTAAATTGTGTTTAACTAGAGCCGCGTTTGAAGCAGCTCAGATGTCGCTGCATAAGTAACAAAGTTGATTGACGTTAAGTCGGTAATTGGATAAACTACGGTGCTTTATGGTGCTCGAGCAGGCCATTGTGCCCTGAATCCCGATCCGTTAATCCGCCCTTTACCGGAGAATAGAGCAACCAGCGGCTTTTCTTTGCCTCAACAGACAGCCGGACACACACACACACACTCGACCTCTCTCTCTCTCTTTCTCTCTCTCTGTCACACACACACGCTCAAGAACCGTGCGAATCCATTTTCATCTCGACCATTTCTTTACATCGAAAAGAATTATGTAAAATATGGGTCACGTGTGTTTGTGGAAAAATAAAGGGCGGATTTCACAATGGGATTGTATAGACTGCCAGTCAATTAACCTTTAGAAACAGGCTTGCTTTTCAGAGGCACTGTGCCGTGTGGACTTGACATTTACTTAGCCTGTTATAGTCACGTTTGCTTTGGCACCAAACTTATCTCAAGATGATATCCATTATGACTTACAAAAAAAAAAAGAAAGAAAAGAAAGTAGGACAGAGTCGTTGGATGGGGATAACTACAGACCAGTGCAGCTTTGTGAGTGTCATAGACAACAGACAGATGAGGCAGACAGGCAGACAGACAGACATCTGGCGCTGTCTTTCTGTTCAATATTTTGGGATTGCTGTGCTACAAAAGGGGGGTAAAGTTTTTCAATAGTAGGCCAGTGGGGCAGAGATACTGGGGCACTGGGTCTTGTGACAACTAAGACGGGCTGTTGCCCTTCTGTATCCTATTGTCGGCTATCCTATATGGAGCAGACTTAATAAACCGGAGAAGCGAAGCCGAAGGAAGGGGGCACAATAACGTGTTCGAGCCGTGTGGAGAAGAGAGTGTAGAAAGAGAGGTATGGAGGCCACCGGTACCTGCAGGTCGTCCGCCGCAGGCGGAGGGAGGCCCAGGCCGGCGGCGGGCAGCAGCCTCTGGTCCGGGTGGTGCATACCGACGCCGTAGGCCTGTGAGCCGTGTGACGTCATCAGCGACAGGTCATGGCGCCGGTAAGCGTCGAGGCAGCCCAGCTCGCGCCGCTGCTGCTCGTCCAGGCACGAGGACTTGAGGGCCGAGCGCGCGTTGTGCAGATTGATGAAGTCGGCGGGCTCTCCGTGGTGGATCTGCTGGTAGTACTGGCCCGAGTGCAGCGAGTTCAGGCCGTAGGCCTCCGGGGCCACGGCCGGGTGGGAATGCTGGAACTCGTAGTGGAAGGACTGGTGGTGGAGGGGCGTGTACTGGTGGTTGGCCGAGAAATAGGGTGAGGCAAACTCCGTCCCCGCCGGTGCCGGGTAGGTGAGCGGGGAGGAGGAGGAGTAGGCGACCGAGGAGTTGGCCACGGACTCCAGGCAGCCGAGCTGCATGAGCCGGTAGCTGTTTGATCCGTCGTGACGTATCTACAAGATAATAAAGAGACGGGGAAATATATGAGCCGTGTCATTTAGCATCAGCCGGTGTCTCCTCTCTCTGCCTCCCAAACACACTCAAAAACACAACTCACACACTCAAAGCGCTTTTTCCCCCCCACTTTAAACCACCTGAAGGAGATGTCATTTCCACACGCCCGGGAGGGGAACGAACGCGCGGCAACAGGAGCCATCGGTATTTTTTTCTTCCTCCCTTTGGCATGCCTGTCACTCTCCTCGCAGCGTTTTAAAAGGCGTGCTGTTATATATTATTATTATTACCGAGCTGCTGGCAAATTTACTGTCCCAGCTCTCTCGCTCATTGTGGATGGGAGGTAAGCAGAGTGAGACACAGCGGAGTGTTCCGCCCTAAAATGTCCTAATCACGCCGTTACCGGCTCACACACACGAGCCCCCTTTGCTTCCACACACTAGTAATAAAAAAGCCTCGTTTTTACCGGGAGCTGCACCGATTCATTTCTCCTTCCATGCATACTTTTATCTCTTTAATGTCCTTGCGATAAATTATATTCCACTTAGAGACTCCCTGCGAGCAGACGCTATTTCGAAATGCTTCTGTAACTCCCTTCAAACCAAACAGTACTTATTCCACCACACACCTGCTGTAATTTCACAAATTAAGATCTGTAAAGTAAATAAACGACCCTTACCTCTGCGTCGTGGACAAGTCCGGGGAAGGTCGCTGACATTGTGCTTTCTCCAAAGTAACCCGTATTTTTTTCCTCTCCTTTCTGGCCGGATCGAATAATAATAAAAATGCCTTAAAATCCCCAAAAAGCGAGAGAAATGGAAAAGTCCCCCCTCGCGTGCTCTCGGTAACGGTAGAAAGCTGGCGGAACGCGAGCGTCTCCCCTCTGCACGGACGGGGCTGGCTCACGGATTTTGTACTTGCAGGGTATTTCTCGGCTGATGTCGTAGGTCCCTTGGTAATATAGAAGTTTTGAAAATTAAGCATCAGCACTGAGGAATGGGAGGACAATAGACGGAGCGGAGCATCCCAGGAGACACGGAATAAATATTGTATCTTCGCCTTAATAAGGAACCAAGTGCTTCTTTCAACATTTTCTACGCTTTTTGCGGACCTTTTCCTTTTTGACCCGTTTGTGTTTTCACGAGGTCTTCTGCTCGGTTTCGTCGGGTTATTATTATTATTATTATCATTTTTAATATTTTTTTTTATCCACATTGGCTAAGTCATTTTACAAACAAAAATGTGCGGATTTTTCAACAGAAATGTAAGTTTGCTTTGACATATTTTAAAGCTATTTTTGATTTAAGAACGGAATGGGCGTAGAAAAAAATATATGAGATTTTCTTCTGTTCTTGCAGCAAACTTGTAATGAATTTAGCGAGCTTTAACAGGGGGGATAATTATGAAACGGCAGGTTTTCGGCGCTTTCTGCATGCATCAAATGTTTTTAGATGAATTACCATCGTTTGCTGCTCTCATGCTGTTTTTATGGCACAATTTAAATGCGGGTTTCAGTGCAAATTTATTTCATGCACACAGAGAGAAATAAGCTCTCACAGACTTTATAAATGTATACACCAATTTAAAATATTTTCCACTATTGCTAATTATCGCTTTTGTTATTTACTTTCACGTGCTTAAGGACTGGATTAAATCGAAGGAGGAGGTCTAGTTATTATTATTATGATTATCATTATTTACATTTATTTATTTTTTGTTTTGTTTTTGCTTTTGCATGAAAAACTGCCTTTGAAGGGTTTCATTCCCATTCCATATCTTTTCTTTTCTTTCTTTAGGGGGAAGGGGGGGGGGGGTCTGCTTTGTGATAACAAACCAACGTTTTTCATATCTGATATTAGCACTGTATAAATGTTAGGTGTGTGCATGTACGTTATTATTATTATTATTATTATTATTATTATTATTATTATTATTATTATTATTATTATTATTATTATTATGTCTTTTTCGGTCAGTCGGTCAGCCTCGTGACCCCTCTCTCTCCCCCCCTCCCTCTCTCTCTTTCTGCCTTTCTCCTCGTGCTGTAACTCACCTGAGCAGGCGCCCTCGGGGTGGTCCTGCCCAGCTGCACGGAGCCGTGATGGTGTTGTAAAGTAAGATGGCAGAAGATGTTTTTTTTCTTTTTTTTTGAAACAATTATATGAAAAGCTTATGGGGGGGGGGGGGGGGGGGGGAATCGACGCTGTAATCAGGTGAAAGCTTTTCTTTACCTTCTCTAATTTTAAAGCAGGTTGCACCTTTTATAGGATAACAAAGCATAAAACAGTTACAGGTGTACAGAGCCGCATGAATCAAAATCCAAGCTATAATGACTTTAAATATACAGAAAGACGCAATCTATAGCTGTCTTGCCCTTAGGCCAACCGGGAAGTAATAGACGTATAAGACTTTAAAAAAAAGGAGAGAGAGAGAGAGAGGGAGAGAGAGCAGAAGCCAAAGCTTGTGGCCACTGCCTGAAGAGAAGCAAAGAAGGAAATAAAGGAGAGAGGAGGGGAAAACTAAAGAAGGAGAGGAGAATTATTCTGTCTGTCAGATTTCCTGCCATTCAAAACAAACCAGCCAACACACAGGAAGAGGGGGGCTGCAACCCACAGCAGACATAAGCCCTAATCAGTCTTGTTTTGGATGGGGTTTTTTTCTACTCAGCTGTAACTGTAACCAAAGCGACTCCCTGATATTATTAAAGTGCAGACAGTGACCGTGCAGACGCTGGGACGCCGAGATTGACTCTGCAGTTTAATTAAGCAACTATTTTTCCTCCCATCTGTTACTACATGCGTCTCCTTCTCTGTCGTAATCGGTAACAACAGCAGCAGCAACAACAACACCAATAATAATAATAATAATAATAATAATAATAATAATAATAATAATAATAATAATAATAATAATAATAATAATTTTACATTAGTTCTTACAGATTTTTCTTCAAATTGTGTCTTTTCTCATATTGAAAATAGAGTCATCATATATGGTCACATGGTTAAAAAAAAAAGAGGAAAGAAAAGTAAGAAAGGAAAACAGACTGACAGAAAAACTAAAATATTCTACAAGAGCTTCCCTTTTTCCTTGATCAAGACTATTTAGCTTATACTCTTGTAGTCAAGTCTGAAAAAGTCCTCATAAGAAACACAAACGGCCCGGGCGGAGACACGGGCGGTGCAGGGGCCGCCTTAAATAGCTCCTTTAAAAAGTTCTCAAGGCCTTTTATATTTTAATTAACCGATAGCGATTGTTTTGCCTCGAGGCTCGACGTGAAACCTCTGCACGACGAGATCGGTGAAGGCCGGTTGTCGCACGCCAGGTATTAAAAAACGAAAGAGACGGAGAGAGAAAGGGGGGTGGGGGTGGGGGGGGGGGGGGGGGGGTGAGAGAGGAGGAGGAGGAGGAGGGGGGATGAATGGGAAGGCCACCGGGCAAAAAGAGATGGAGGGAGCAAGAGAGAGCCGTGGTGTCAATTAAAGTACCTTAAACGATGCTAAATTTGATCATGTGATCAGGATTTTCTGACGTTATCTTGTTACGGCCAGAACACAGCAACAAAAACTGACCCGAATTCAGTGACAAAATGCCCCCACGAGGGTACACACCTTTGATTTCATTTTTTTAAAGAAAGTGTGGAGGGGCAAGCTTGATCAAACTAAGGGAAGCAAATCGTGCTGACACATAGACCTTTACTAGAATGGCAACTTAACCTGTTTCCTCTTACATCGTTAGAAAAACTTGGATGACAAGACATAAATTTACCTGAAGATGTAGGTCTGTGAATTTCAGTCAGCTGGCCTGATTCATTTTAGAAATGGCTTTAAGGCCAAACACATTCTTTACATTCAAATGGGCATCAGCTGAAGCGCTTGACCCTAAATCTCCACACTCCATTGACCAGTATCCTAACAGATGACTGAGCCCATGGATCTGGTTTATTTTTTATTCCTGTCATGGTGAACGCTGTTGCCTGAACAGATATATGTGTATGCAGGTTGTGCAGCCACCGTCGTCTCCAACCCGAGGCACCAGTTGCACGGTAGACGGTCCTAATAGGACTTAATGCCGACGACTGGCCCCGCTTTACCGGGGGCTGGGAGCGCCCCACCAGATGCGCACTGATCTCCGGACAGGAGCCAGTCCATCTGCCGCCTGACGAGGCAGGGAAAGGCCCGAAACCCCACACAGTACAGCCCAGAGGCGAGAATTTAGATCAGCCCCAAGGTTCCTGGATGGACCGCTGAGAGCAGAGGGCCATGTTGCCATATAAGACAGCATGGAGAGGCAGAAGATTAGGATTGAGCTCACAGGGCCGCTGTAGAAATTAAAAATTTTTCTAAAAGCAAAAGTCTCATGGCTATTTTTATGTCACTAACTGTTCCGGTGCAGCTTTAGATTTAAAACTAAACAAAAAAATCTAATCAAATAGCTAAATTTATCATATTGTATTTAACCTAAAATATAAATGTCATTATCTGCTCGTCCTTCTTTGATTTAGTATCAGATCTGATCGTTTTAAATGGGTTAATAGTAGGCCAACACTTATTCATAATAGATCACTATATAGCCTGCAGTCATTTAGTCCATTGCTGTCAGTGTAAGCAGTAATCCCTTTATAGGCTTTAACACTACTTTAAGTATATTGTGTCAGATTCTAATACTTGCAGCAAGCGATGATACATTTCATGAGGATCCATGCTGAGTTTTAAAGGACCTATGTTTGGACCACTTTTTACAAGCCACGCGTGACAAAAAAGAAGTAGTATTTAAACATCTAATGACGGGACACTCGCAAACTCATGTAAACAGTCTGCTCTTGATTGAAAGACGGACTTTCAAAATTCACAATGCTGTCTGCTTGCAGTCTGTGCGCACATGTGCTGGCCTTGTTTGTGAGTCTGTTTGGTTTTTAATCAGCACCGGTTTGACACCGGCTTCATCTGGCTGTGAGCGTCCGTTAACTCGGTCCCTTTAGCTGTGTACATATGTGTGTGTGTGCGCCTGCTTGCACCTTTCCAGCTTAAGATAACCACTAATATAATGAACGCAACAATAACAAACGGCCCAGAAGATGTTTGTCCTCCGTCAACAGCAAAAGCAATTAAGAAAATTGTGTCTGACCTACATAAAGGATGCGCTTCGGAAGGAAGCACAGGTTAATATGCTAATATGGATCTGCTAATTGTGGGGATTTACTTGTCGGTTTGCGGAGGGGAGGGGCCGGGGCGTCACTGCCTTGTTTAAGCTTTTGAGATCTGCAGCAAATTAATTTCTCCCCATGCAGTGCGTGAGGTGAGCAGAGCAGAGGAGGCGAGACGCAGGTGGTCGCTGTTAAAAGGACAGTCCAGGAGAAACAGACCAGTATATAGTCTTGTCCAGCCTGGACGAAATTTACTCTAATTGCATGTATCTGCCTTAACAGCGATTTAAACAAATGTAATAGATAATAAAAGACATCCACACTCTGTCAAGTGCATATATCATAATTATTATCGCCCCAGGGTGACACCCTCAAACTTACCCCACCCACTCACACACATAGAGCCGCAGGACATTTGGGCTACTTTAAGGACACTACAGTTCTTCGGAAAATCCTAAACGCAGGAATTACGTGAGTTCTTCTGCCTACCTGTCATATAGCGATGTAAGCACGGCTTGTGTTGCCAGTTTGCGTGTTTAATTATTGTGCTTTGTGACCGTAATTACTCCTGAAGTCAAATTAGAAGTTCAATTCAGGTCAGACACGTGTCAGCTGCTGCGAAAAACTAAAGAAAAGGACAATCTGCTGCCAACGGACAGTCACTCACCAACATATTGGATACATATAATCCTCAGACTTCTCTATTGCAATAATAATTATAAGAGATCACGGGCCGTTTTGTCTGCTGTGGCTAAAATCGAAAAGTGTCGATTTTTCTTTTGATTTGTGGATTCTTTTATGACTTTTTGTTTTTTCAAAGTTACACACACACACACACACACACACACACACACACACACACACACACACACACACACACACACACACACACACACACACACACAAAAGCAACTTAACTAGCAAGCGGTTAATGTTGGTCTGTTAAAGCGTCGGTTGAAGGGTTCTTTTTTCCGGCCATCAATTAATGGTCTTATACGGTGAATGATTAACTGTATTTTTAATAAACGATCACAGCTATCACCCGTGTATAACCGAAGCTGTAAAATTGATCTCTCAAACTTAACTTCACCAGCTGTTGGATTAGTAAGCTTGGTGTATATGTGTATGTGTGTGAGTGTTTCTCTGTGTGTTTCAGTGCGCGTCGATCGATGTTCATTAACTTCTCTTTTCAAGAGTTTTCTGAAGTGCTCCTGAAGATCACACGAAAGCTAAAAGTCTTTTCCCATCCGTTTTTTTTGTAATTCACGGATGGGAGGAAGGAGCAAAATGTACTTTCAGATTTTCATCATCTCTTCTTCCCCCGTTCCTCTGTTTTTTCTTTTCTTTTAAGATCCTGCAGCGCTTGAGATGCAACAGGCAAAGAAAAAAAAATCAGACTTTTATGACTTTAAATTAGTAAATGAATCAATTTGTTTTGATAGATGATGCATCTCAATTGTGTCTGCTGGGTTTCAGATTTACTCAACTACACGCCAGTGTTAAAAAGTAGAATAATGGTAATAAGCATGCGCGGTTATTACTTTAGATATGGCTCGAGGCTCCAACAGAAGCTTTCTTCTGCATGGTGAGTTCAATGCCAAGAGTCAAGTGGGTCTTTGACCTTTTAACTTTATTTTCACTGCAATCATTTTCAGTTGATGTCAAACTGAGCAACCATCAGCTGCTACAGCTTGTTGGATTTGGCAGTGGATGCAGCTTCTTGCTTGTTGTGGATCCAAAGTGTTGTTTCAAAAATGATTTGAGGAAAATCTCAGCTGGCAGTTGAGATACAAATGCCACATAAATGCACCAAACACAAATCAAATCATAGGTCTGCCTTTTTATCCCTATAGCTTCCATGCAGATGCAGGTTTTCAGCTCTTTTGATTATGGTATTTATGTTGAGCTTTCTGCAATTGTTTCCCTTTATACTGCCTTCATATTATATCAAAATATTCCTTTTGTTGTTCTCTAAGGCATAAATGACTGACCTTTCTGTCCATTCAGCACTTAAAACAATGGGATGTTTACACCTGGTTAAATGTACTGGTTGTGAATAGATTTAATAAATCCTCATTTCTTTATTTTATTTGGTGATTTTTAAGCCTGAAGAACAAAAATCACTAAAATTAACACGTTTTCCTGTTACTGCAATTACCCTAACCCCTTTTATCCTTAACCAAAGTAGTATGGTGTGCATTTACTTTTTAAAAATATATATCTATACTGCCTTGCCTTTTTCCTTTCCCAGCTTCTGTTTTAGTATTGTTCAATCTTTAGTTATTTCCAATACTTTATTTCTCAGTCCCCATAACCTTTAAACTCAATGTGCTTTTCCGACTCACAAGAACTGACTGTAAGCCAAGATCCTGTTCCTGTTGGTAGATCTTACCAGAAACGGTGCTGAAAACAGCACAACATTGGTGCTTTGGGGCAGCTAGGCAACAAAATATTCACTAAGAGTGAATCAGCTCACCAGAATGTATTTACAGCCAGTCTGTGGCATGCATTTTAACAAAAATCCCAGGCGTGATGTCAAAGCACGCGTTTTCACAAAGTGTTTTTTTTTTTTTGTTATTGTGCAACAAGAAGCATGGACGTGTTTCCCTTTTGGCTGTTCATGTCCCAGCCAGCAGAGTGCGCTGCTTTGGCAGTGCAGCCTGAGGGGAGATTAACCTGCAGGACTCTGAGAAAAGAGAGGGCACACACACTGGCTCACTCTTACACACTTATTCATACCCTCACTCATTTTCAAAGCTACTATAAGTGTACACATGCAAGGAGGGGGGGCGATGCAGGTTCAGTTACTTTGATCATGTAATTCCTGTGTAATCTCTGTAATCTTTTTAAAGCAGAGCTGTTTGAATATATGCTGTGCGTGCGTGCGTGTTCGTGTGAGAGACGACATGCTCGATGTACATTGAATTAACAGGATGAAGTGAAGGCCGAGGCTACTTCTAAAAGAAAATCTTTAAGAATCAAATGATCTGGCCACTCACGCTTTCAGTTTTTCCAATACAGTGCAGTTTGACAGATAAATACAGACAAATATATTTAGTTTTATTCTGTATGTGAATGTGTGAGAAATGAGCAACAGGGCAGCTATTTTATGAGCAGATACATGAAATCGGAAGAGGTCCGCTCAAGGTATTTAAAAGTTCACGGTCAACTGGAGTGTTTTTACTGTAAAGAACTGTAAAGGCTTTTGGGCAGCATACTTTGATCGTTGATGTGTTGTATTGTTTATTATTTGACTCATGTTTCACAGCTGGTCACTGTTCCTTGTAATTACTGCAAATTAAAACCAATATATTCTGTATAGGATACACCCAAATAAAGTCTAATTATAAGAACTTCTGCTCTTATTTCATGTGTTGTCTTTTTCTTTGTTATGGGGGAATTTGCATACATCGGGAGCTCAAGCAAGCCCGAACCTGTTGATTCAGGTCATCGTTTAATTGTTTGAGTAAAGGTAATGCTATAGGTAAACCTCTAAGATCTGAACCCTTTTCCAGACTGAGAAGTGGCAGCTACAACTTATTTAGCTGTAAACACGGTATAGATTGTAT